>NC_132916.1:98509980-99709980 GCF_047675955.1 Chlorocebus sabaeus | reverse complement strand
TTAAACTCTTCCTTTGTTACATTGAGCTTAAAGTCTTGCAGCTTATTCTGCGTGTCTGCTATTTGCAAGTGTAATCTTTTGCTGAAAAATAAGTGTATTATTACAGAAAAGAAATTGTTCCCATATTTTCTGATTAATGATCTCAAATTATATGCATAAAAGTCTTAAAGACCAGGTGTGGTGGCTCACGCCTGTAATCCCAGCACTTTGGGAGACTGAGGTGGGCAGATCACTTGAGCTCAGGAGTTTGAGACCAGCCTGGGCAACATGGCGAGACCCCATCTCTACAAAAAATACAAAAATTAGCCCGGCTGGTTGGTGGGTGCCTGTAGTCCCAGCTATTTAGGTGACTGAGAGAGTAGAGCAGGCTACTCATGTAACAGGAGAATTGCTTGAGCCCAGTGGTGGAGGTTGCAGTGAGCCAAGATTGTACCACTGCACTCCAGCCTGGGTGACAGAGCCAGACCCTTTCTCAAAAAAACAAAACAAACAAAACAAAACAAAAACTAAACAAACAACAGAAAAACAAAAAAGCAGGCCTTAAAGCACTGAGTAGCCCTGTTTTGAAAAAGTTGAATTTATTTCATTTAATTGAGTGCTTTGGATTTTCTTTCTTTTCTCTTCCCTCATACAGATGTTCCTACTAAATGGGTCGTAATACAATACCTGTGCCCTTTGAAGTCTCTGCTATTTACCTCATGAGCTAAAATCTCTTGAATTTACTAGTTTTCTTATTATGAGGGTATGGATTTTGTCTGCTTATAGAACTTTTCTAAGTGTTCTTATAGCAGTGAAGCCTAGAAAGTAAGAGTTTCCAGATGTCATCCGTTCTTTTAGCTGACTTTAATGACTCTAATGTGGTGGGTTGCAGGTCTGGCTACTTACCTATATACTCCGCAAACATCCAGAGGCCCAGGGATATTCTGAGCCACTGTATGTGAATGGAGTTTGGCCGTCTGTAGCTTTCAGCAGTCTCTCCAGGTGTGGTCGCACTGTGCAGTCTCATGGCTCATAAACAAAACTTCGATATGCTTTTAATGATCTTTCAAGTGTGTTGAGGATTTCTTTTTTGATTTTGAGGAATATATGTCAGTATATTTTTAAACTTTAAATTTAGTTCATATATACATTATTAGTAAAAACATTGAAACTGAAGTCTGGGGGAAGTTTGTGGAACTAGGATATTAGAATCAAAAGTTTGGACCTAAAATCTAATATGACTATCAAGTGGCATGCTGGAAAATTTTATTTATTTGCCTGTCTTTTAGTATGCCATTCTTAATCTCATCTGTCAAAGAAACAAAAATTACATTTTTTTGGTAGCTGTTTCCGGTTTTCAAACTTATGCATGCTTTCTTGCCTCTTTAGTCAATGTTTTCTTCATGTTTCTGGTTTAAACATGTAAAAATGTATAATAATTACAGAGGTCCTGCTGTACAAGCTACCAAAGCAGCTGCTGGTACCAAGAAATATGATCTTAGTAAATGGAAATATGCAGAACTACGTGATACCATCAATACTTCTTGTGGTAAGTGTTTGGAGAAGATCAATAATAGAAAATGTTCATAGTGATAGGTGATAAACACATAGATTGGGGTGAGGGGTGTGTGTGTGTGTGTGTGTGTATGTATATATGTATATATAAATATATGTGTGTAAATATATATGTATATATAATACCTATATTATCTGAATCTTTCGTCCATGAATGCAAAGTAACAAATAACAATCCAGTGTTTCTTTTTAAGGCTATTTTTCTTTCCACAGAACAATTAGAGTAAAATACTATATCCAGAGGATCCCACATAGTTGTGTTATTTAAATCACAGTGTTTGAATTCAGAAAACTATGAGTAGGAACGACGAATTCAGAAAACTATGACTAGAAACAAAAGTATCATAATTGTACATAATTTCTCACTATATTCTTTCCCTCCATTTAGTATATCTGCATAATTAGAAAAGTCTTGCTTATAAATCTAGTTTGTATTTTATCACAGTGACTTTTTACTCTATTGTCAAGACTTGTGGGCTTCGACAAGTTGTTTAACGTTTCTGATTCAATTCCTTCATATATACCTGTTTAGTTCAGAGTTCTGTGGAGCAAATGATATAAGATATAATGACATAAGGAAATGATCTGTAAATTTGAACAATATTATAAAATGCTTATCTTTATGAATAACTAGCTTACTTTTGATTTTGTATCATTAATTTAAAAATTAAAAAATCTTATGCCACAGAATAATTATATTATTATGTTAGATGAATAAATTAACATGTCATTTTTTTTTTTTTTTTTCCTCTGTGTAATCAATAGATATTGAGCTCCTGGCAGCTTGCAGAGAAGAATTTCATAGGAGACTAAAGGTGTACCATGCTTGGAAATCTAAGAACAAGAAGAGAAATACTGAAACAGAGCAACGTGCTCCAAAGTCTGTTACTGATTATGGTAAAAACAAATCTGTACTTTTGAATGTTTTAAAATATATACATATAAATGCATGTATCTGTACTTAAGACATTTGGGTGAAATGTCCCATATACATTTTCTCCTGCTGTAGAACTGTGAGCCATTGAATCTAATACAGCCTCGATGGCCTTTTATAGCATTATTTTTATGAGTATGTCTTTAAACTCTTTCTTGTTAAGATATATTGAATTTACTATAATTCAGACAATAATTTTCCTGTCTGTATTGAAGAGGGTGTGCATGTATAATTTTCACACATACACACCCACACACACACATGCACATACTCACAAGATTAAATGTGAAAACGTCAGGATTGCCATGCATCTTTTACTTTACATGTGAAATGAATTTTACATATGAAAATGAGTTGCTAAAAAGGATAATGGTTAGTTTTTATTTTTAAATTTTCTATAATTTTTATTTTTTAAATAAATAGAGATGAGGTCTTGCTATTTTGTCCAGGCTGGTATCAAACTGCTGGGCTCAAGCAGTCCTCCTGCCTTGGCCTCCCAAAGTGCCGGGATTATAGGCATGAGCTACTGCTCCCACCCCTTTTTCTAATTTTTAAAATTGAATGTAGCTCAGTTTTTAGAAATAGTTCCCTGAAATACCCAATATTGTTATCTTTTTTATATGTCAGTATAAGTACTTTTCTGTTGCTCCCAGAATAGGGTTATAGCCTGGAAAAAGAAAGGAATTGATTCATGCATTGTCCATTTACACTCTTAATTCGTTTGTTTAAAAAAGAATTTTACTGCAAACATTATTTTACAATACTGTGAATATATGAAAGTGAGAAATACTACCTTGCTTCTGACTACAGTTTTGCCTAGATCAAGATTTGATTTTTTGATTGGGATCCTGAACATGGATTTTGTTACTTTGTTATGCAAAATGCCAAGGTATATACTTGAAATTGGAAAGTAGAGCAGAGACATATAACCTAGTAAAAGCATGCATGAACTTGAACATTAACTGAGAATACGTGTGATATGTGAGTTGTAATTTCAATCTTTAAAGCAATAATTGGATTTACTATGTTTAAGTTGCCACAATTTATTAGCTTAATTGTGGTTAACATCAAGGTGACAACAGATTTAATATTTTGTGTTTTTTTTTCCCCCAAGGGGTGTATTCCCAACAGTTGATAGCATAGTTTAGCAATGCAGGACCCAAGTTGACTTAAAAAATGAGTTCTTGGTTATATTTTGCTTCCTCACTACCTTCCAAGTAAATAAAAGCAATGTTTAAATAAAGTCAATTTAATAGTGGAATTTTAGCGTTTCTAAGTTGTTGCAAAGAATAGATTGAGTGAGGGCAATATTATTATTAATAAGGGTAATATTAGTGCCAGTGATTGCTCAAGAGATGGCAGTCAGAATATAGGACTATGCAAGGGCAGTGGGAGGTCACTTGTAACCAAGAAGTGGCAGGTGGAAGCCACACTAAACACTGTGACACCACTCTCTTCTCCAGTTTCATGTTTTTCCTCTTGGAATTGAACACAACAAAATGATTACTTTAGCTGTTCACTGTCTGTGTACTGAGTTCTGACCACAGATTACCTTTGTTTTGCAAAAAATGACAATGGACTGTTCTTTTTAGCTGTAAATGTTATAATTACTACCTTTAGCTTGACAGACTGTCATTATATTGTACTTCAAAATTAATACATCTGAGTGATCACACTTCTTAAAACAAAGAGAGGTTCTTGTAATATTTGGCACACACATTTTAAATTAATATACACGTATTTATTGTATTTGTGACTCAAACTTTGATACCTTATTCATCTAGCTTTACCCAAAAAAGATGCAAATAATATGTGGCTCACCTTGCCGGTTCAACTACTGTTTCTGTTTGTAATATATTATTTGGGAAAACAAAAGAGTAGATTAGGAAAATTTCCTAAGGGTTCTATCAAGGTTTATGAACAAATTTAGGAATTTTTGTGAACACAACCCCACACATACATATTAAGCCTTCAGAGAACTTGATTATGAGTCGTTTTCAGGATATATTTTATCAAATGTAACTTCTGCTCTGAAAAGTACTGTTTTTGCTTTTCTCTTTCTCTTTCTGTTCTTATGTAAAATTCATCCTGACATAGGAGCATAGCTAAAAGCAACGGTAAAGAGCACCAAGAAGCTCAACTGAGAAAATTCTATACTTAGATGATTTCCTAATGTGGCAGCCAGACACCCTTTAAAAGGAAATACTGTGTAGTCTAATATTTAGAAGGAACAGTTCATTAATTTGAGAAAAAATGATGACAACTTACGATTAACAAAAATGTAGCTTCATATTGTTGACTTAAAGAGGAATACGTTGACAGCTAATGGTAAACTCTTAAAATAATACGTAAGGAGCCTCAGACCCTCTTCCTGTCACAGTCCTGGATGAGCATATGCTCTCATCTCATTTACTGCAGAGGGAGATTTTTAGAAATAATTTTTTGGGCAGTAGCAAATCACCTAGTAAATATTTACAGTAATTGTTTAAAACAATGATTTTTGAAAGTAGTTGTATAGTTTCTAAAATAAAAATGGCATGAGTTTAAGATTTAGACAGTTTAAAGAAAGCAAAACATACTGTTATCAACAAGTAGTAATGTTTTTACTCCTGTAATGTATATAATTTTCTGATGAATTCTCATTATTTTCTCTGAAAATTCTAGTAATGTATGAAAGGTACTATAATGTCTCTTAAGTCATTGTTTTTGTTTGGATATATGTTCCAAAAATCACAAATGAAGTGTGATTTTTAAATTTTGGTCCTCTTTATATGTGCTTCAATCAGAAATTTCCTAAGCCTAATCAGTCAAAATAGCCTTTTAAAAAAATCAGAAAGCAGCACCTGCTTTTAGGTAATTCTGAGAATATTTGGCTTGTGGATAGGATATTTACTTTTCAGTCACCACCTCAATTGATGGGAAGACTTTTATAAATTAGAAAACTGCTCATTTAACAGTTTTGGCATTTTTATCTTTTCTTCAACATAAAATATTTGTTCACAGATTTTGCACCATTTTTGAACAGTTCACGTAAGTCAATGGGTGGTAACTCATGAGCTAACTGGAAGATGGGTTAAAATACTTTACAAAGTACTAACTTCTATTAAACGTTGTTTTGCTACAATTTTAAGTGGAATTGTAGTGTGTTAAAGTTGTTATGTCCATACTAAGATATATTTTAATTTGAGATGGTGCTTTATTTGGATCACTCCAATATGTATATGTATTACAAAAAATCTAATGAAATTAATGTTTTATCAAATTACTTGCATTAAGAAAATGACTAGCATTTTAAACTGAGAAAGTATACAATTCTTATTGTAGCAAAACTCTTAACATAGCAGCTGACCTTTTAGAATAAAGACTAACTTTTAGGTGCTGGTTTTTGGTCACTGTATTTTCAAACATGTGATGGTGTCTGCATTTCTGTCCAAAGGTATTTTAGTTTTATAGATAATGTGATAGTGTATACAGGTTTAATAATGATACCTCCTTAAATAGAAAGAGGAGATTATTGTTACGTTTATAGCTTCTTATGATACACATTCTTTGATAATTTAAAAGCTTTTAGTCACCTTAGCGTACAGTAAATCTCTTATAGAATTAGTTGGGCAGTAATGATTTGGATATAATGTCACATTCATTTTCCAACTGGTTGGACCTTATGTTTTGAAGTGCTACTTATAATTTATAGGGCTGCATTTGAAGATTACACAATTGAATATGAGGGAAAGTTGTTTAGAATATTAGTTTCAAGCTTTTAATGTCTGTCTGTATCTTTGTGTTTTTCCAGATAAGTATTCATTTCTAGTCTTCCCCAACAAAATTTCAGTTCTCCCATTAGTAAGAGAAGCTATCAAAGACTTTCTATTTAGTTTCTTAATTTTATCCAGTATCTTAACTTACAGGAGACTTACTTCAAATTAAAAAGTAGGTTAATTAATGAATGACTGTCAGTATCATGGTAAATTTCCCATAAACTGGACATTAAATTCTGATTCACTACTTAAGATGGAGGGAAGGTTTTAAAATTCTTATTTTTGAATTAGTACATTTTCCACAATGTAGGGAGTTTTAAAAACTTAAAGTAGAAACACTGAACTGTAAGTAGCTCTGGGAAAACAGGAGCGAAAGAATAGATAAGCAGATGTCTGTTAATATGTGATGCAACTTTTAAAGTTACTAACACAACCGGGCCTCTCGTTCCTTCATAGGCATATTTAGCTTTGCTAACTGCTTTTTGCTTTCTCTGGTTTGCAAAGAAATAAATTCAACTGCTATAAAGCTTTTGCTATTTCTTGGTATAAAAAGTAGAATAAGAGTATTTTCATCCTTTCAGTATTTGCAAATTCTTACAAAAGCCATGTAGCTGTTCTTGACTTTATATCATATGTATATTTTACAGTATTTCTTTGACACACTTAGATTTTCATAGTGAGACTCTTAATTGAGCTGCTGTAAATGGTTGGTCCACTTTTGAAGTTCTGTGAGTATAAAACATATTAAACAGGCTAACCAAACTTATACTGCTAAAGATGTAAAGTCATTGCCCCAGGGAAATGTTTACATTTGCAGATAAAGTAAAAACCTAATTGTTAAGTAATGAAAATTGAGCTAGGAATGAAAGATTGATATGAATGAAATGCCCAGTACTAGTAGAAAAGCAAGGATTTTTCTTTTCTATTGACAAGGAGAATCAAATGTTACATACTTTGCGCTTACTTCATTGGATTTTATTCCAAAAGAAATCTGGTTTCAGAGTAAGTGATTATCTTTAAGGGAAAGTTTATGCTTACTGTTATAAGGTGGTTTTTTTTTTGTCATATGGTTATCTAAATATTGTTAATATCTGTGTTATTCGGTCATTTTGAATCCTAAAATTTGTTGGCAAAAGAAAAAATTTTATATGACTTCTGCTTTTTGTGGAAATAGTGATTACATTGACAAATATCTATATCTTTCAGATTTTTGAAATTACTGTTTATTTTCTGTCATAAATAGTCTAATAAAAGTTACTCGACAAATTTGAACTCTTTGGAGGAAGAATATAAATTTAGTGAACAATAGTAGTTTGTTTTCCTGATATATGAGTTTATTTTAGGTTACTGTTACAGTGATTTGTGGAAATCTGATAGGGGTTTGTTGCTGGTGGTGGTGGTGGGGTGCGTGTGTGTGTGTGTTTGCAATGCTAAGAAACTTCTTAAGGGAAAGACAATTCTAAGAAGTAACGCTCTGAATTTTATTAATTCGTAGGCAATAAATATTTGCATTTTGTTTTAAATTTACTATTAGGAACCTTTCTTCTTTTTAAAAAATTATTGGGGGTATTTTTTAGGATTAAAGGCTCTTTTCTTTTCCCTTAAGCTGCTGGTATAAGTTTCCTTGTTCTGTGTAATAGCTCAGCAGAACCCAGCAGCTCAGATTCCTGCCAGGCAGCAGGAGATTGAAATGAACCGACAGCAACGCTTCTTCCGCATCCCATTCATCCGCCCTGCCGACCAGTACAAAGACCCTCAGAGTAAGAAAAAAGGCTGGTGGTATGCCCATTTTGATGGACCATGGATTGCCCGGCAAATGGAACTCCATCCTGACAAACCACCCATCCTACTTGTGGCTGGTGTGTATGATTCACATGAAAAATAAATTATTAAACAAAAAAGATCATAAACTCTGTGACTGAAACATTCTAATGTATAATATAATATTTATTAAATTTCAGGGTTGAGGGATGGAGTCTTGTTGCTAAGTCATATTTCCAGTTCATTGAGGATTAACTCATTTGTAAATGTGAAATTGCTTGGATTAAATTATGTTCTTAGCACATAGAAACTTGTCTGTATCCTAAAAACCTTTCCATTTGTGTTTCATCATATCCATTGATTTGTAATGGCTTGAAGAAATGTAGCATTTTTATTAACTCTGATAATCTGTTTGATCAATAGCAGTGTTTATTTAAATTGAAAGGGTCCTTGATGGGGGACACATTTTAATTGTTTCTGGTGATTTTGTTAAGCAGATTTCCATCTTAGAGAAAAATAAAGTCTTAGGAAGTTTTCAAATCTATGAGAATTAATAGGTATTTCAGGAATACAATTGGTAAGAAATGGTCCTGAAGAGAGAGATGGTAATTTTCTGATATCTCACGGATATAGGTAAGGACGACATGGAGATGTGTGAGCTGAATCTTGAGGAGACTGGCCTGACTCGGAAGCGTGGTGCTGAGATCTTGCCAAGACAGTTTGAAGAAATCTGGGAACGCTGTGGAGGCATCCAGTACCTTCAGGGTGCGATTGAGAGCAGACAGGCTCGGCCCACCTATGCAACAGCCATGCTGCAGAATCTGTTAAAGTAGATGCTGCACACCAGCCTTACAGCTGGGAACCTTTGCCATGGCACTTAGGTAGGGTGTGCGCCCCCAGGTTTAACCATTCCATAATCATGTTAGAGTTACTTCTATAAAGTGAACAGATTTTATTAATCATGGCTTTTGGTGAATTTGTTTAAGGTTAATTATGGTAGCAAATTTTGGACCTAAAAATTATTTTTCTGTATCCCGCTGTAACTCCTAAAACTCTCATTATTCTCTAACTATTACACTTGGGCACATTCTCATGTTTCTCATCCTTTGCCAGAAGACTACCTTACATCCATCATAATTGTTCTCTAGGAAAAGAGAACTTTTTTCAATATTCAAAATACCTTTTAGGGATGGCACAGTACCATATAACTGGAGTAATAAAACATGAGCTTACAGTCTTACAATAACTAAGCCACTTAAAATGATCCAGGCACTAATGTTTTGATCTGAAAAGCTGTGTACTTTCGTTATGGACATTTTCAGAAATTTTTGGAAATTTCCATTAAAGGTGGAAAATCTATTATTTTCCTCCTTTGCAGTGTCTTAGTTTGAGTGAAACACTTCTAAGTTCTACAATTCTAGAAAGAGCCTTAATGTATTTGATGTATTCTGTGATAAGAGGTACTAAATAGTATCCAGCACAGATTTGCTTTTCTTTGCTAGCAAAATGTGTGTTGCTGTCAGAATATTCTTTTTATATTCCATGGAAAAATAAAGGAAATTCAGATTGTTTAAATGCCTACAAGTTTTGAGATAAGTTTTGTTTCAATTAGGAAAGGAAATAGATTTTAGGTGGCATAATGGCTTAACTGGACTGAATTCAAATACTCTTTCAATTTCATCTCAATAGCGATTTTTGTGTAAGAATCTTGTCCAAGTTGTTCATTGATTTAGCAAGTGTTCTGCTTCCTACATCTTTCTTTTTAAGAAATTCCTAGTGTCTTTTTTGGCCTTTGAGGTTTTGGTAACTGTAGACCTGTTTCATAAACTTTGTAATTCAGAAGTCCTTGTATTTAGTAAGTGCTTGTTTTGCATAACTGATAATTTTAAAATGTTTTCTTTGTGTGCTGTTAGTATTGATTCCAATGTCAGCAGCTTTAAGCCTAATATTTATGACTTTCATATTAGGAATTTAAAGACAAAAATACAAAAGGAGTTATGCTGACATAATTCTAAGGAGTTTTGTTGTATTTTAGAATAAAATTATAAAGTAAAATTATTCTCTGTACTGCTTTTTTCTCCAGTTTTTAGAGACCCTAACCTTTGAAATGAAATTCCAGTGATTTCTTTTTTCCCTAGAAAGATTACCTCAGTTAGGGAAGTATTTCCCAGCTGACTAGTGTTTGTGAGCCACAGACACTGTCTTCAGAATTGATTCTCTAATAATGTCTTAGTATAGAAATGTTTATTTATTATGATACATGCAAATGATTGTCTTGAGTTAAATGGTCGTGTCTGTGCTATTAACTGAGAATGCAAATGTGATTATCTTTTGAAGGCTGTATTACTGCATAGATTCACCCACCCTTGGGTCATTTAGTCCCTGTGATTGGTGACAGAAGGTGTAGCTACTGAAATAAATGACCTATTCTCTCTCTTCCATCTCTCGCCTTTAATTGGTGTTTTTATTTGTGTAGGATATAAGCTTTGTTCCTAACCAGTAGTGAGTAAAGTTCTTGAACAAAATTTAGTAGCCAAATTGGTTTTTAACGACGTGTCTCTTTAGTACGTTTTTCAGAAATAGTTTTATGTATCTTTTAGGTACATTAATAGGCACTAGATGGAAAATTAAAGAGTTAAACTTATTTAAATGAGAGAATCTAATGTTTTAAGAAATTTGTAAGAAACGTATCACAGCAAAGCATTGTTATAAGTGCTTAGTTTTTGACTCTAATAGTTAATACAATTATAGTTAATTTTAAGCGATAATGTTTCTAATCATGTCACACAGCTGTCCTAGAACTTATCTATTTAAAATAGTTTCCTGAGTTAATTTTGGCCAGCAGGGCAACTGCCCTAATGCAGATAGACTTACAGTAACCTACGTACAATAGATGCACATGCACAGACACGCCCCTTTGCTGGAGAAACTTAGGACCCTGTCAGCCTTTTAAAGGAAACAGCAGGAATGGTGTCCTAAATGGTGTTCATGCAGCTGCTTTACCATGTTCACAGTCAAGCCCATGCATGCCAGGTTCAAACTGTGGAAGTCAAAAGTAAATTCACTCATATTTTAATCAGTCATTTTAACCGAGATTTAAAATTAGAAGTTTAAACCACTGTATCTAAAGAACTAATCTTTTCTTAATACCAGTTCCTTCCATAGCATATGCTTTGCAAAGGCAGCATGCATAAAATATTTAAAATGAGAGGACAGAATGTTTTCACATTTGATTCAATTATAATGTAATTCCTAATTCTGGTAACACAGTTGAGATATGTGTTACGAGTTATGGGAACTCATTGGGAAAAGGAAGTTACTCTAATTTGCGTACGTTAAGAGAATACTGAGTTTTCTTAGTTGTAAAGTTGGGGAGACGGCACCTTCTCAGAGAAAGGTGAAAATATGAGGAAGAAACAAAATAGTGCGTGTAGGAGCACAGGGCCACACAAAGGCAGTCTATTGTTACGCTCATTCTGCTTCTGTAATGACTTTTCATAGGTCATTCTTGTGAACCATTTTGTTTTGCAAGCAACCGAGGAAAGATCATCTTAAGTGGAAAATCAGTGGTGGTTGTGAACACTTAGAGAATAGCAATCCACAGGCAAGAATAATGGTATTGTTTGTAGAGTTTTATTAATTAGATATTTTTTAAAAGACATTTTCATTCACAAGTTATTACTTTAGTTCTCAGGGTATCCAAACATGAAGATCATTGTTTTTTTTGTTTATTTTTTTTTACCTGAAGTAGCTTAAGAGTACTTGGATCAGTAGAATAAATATTTATTGAGTCAGTCAGTCAGCCAATTAATATCATGTTAGTGATAGACCTGCCTCCTTTTATGGAAGAGGTAACAGATCCAGAGCGGTCAAGTAATTTAGTTCTAGACTGAAAAATATATCAAAGCCTTTGCTCCAATCATATGTAATAAAAAGAACCAAAACAAATACTTTTTAGTAGCCCCTGTGGATTTACAAAGGGTTGCCTCTCTGTCATTCCACCAATTGAGAAGGTGTGACAGGTCTTCCCTATTTATCATTACCAATAATAACAAGTATTGAGAGTTTTAAAATTTCTCCCAGAAGATAAACTAACAAGGACGGAAGGACAGAGAATATCTAAACATGAGAATAAGAATATGTTGGAGTGGGGGGAGCAGTTGTAACAATAAGGAAAGAAAAGAGCAGCAGTGGAAGAGACAGGTTATGTGCCCCTAAAGATTCTGCACCCCTAGTTTGGAACCACTGATACATTTTAGGACACAGAGCACTCGTAGATCTCTACTAAGTTTTAGAAAGAATAATGTGTAATTTATAGGATCAGAACCTATGGTTATTAAAACTTGGATCAAGATATGCTCAGTGTATACATTCTTAGCATATAGGAATGGCACTGCCACACTGGAGAAGGTCAGCAGTAAATAGGCGTTCCGTACGTAAGCCTCATGGAAGGGTAAGATGGAGAGACTGGCCGAGGTAGCGCCTACTCTGCTGGGACCGCATCTTTGAGTACGCTTTAGTTCAATTCAAATCAGTGTATTCTTTCCCCATTGCTAACCTAACATATGAAGCAAGCTTAGCTGTCTCGGAAGTTTTTCACGAGATAATCAGGAATAATTAATGCACATTCAAAAGGAGAATCTTCAATACTAATTTGTTTTTTTAAAAATAGATTTAGGGCCAGGCGTGGTGGCTCACACCTGTAATCCCAGCACTTTGGAAGGCCGAGGCGGGTGGATCACGAGGTCAGGACTTCGAGACCAGCCTGTTTCACCCCGTCTCTACTAAAAATACAAAACATTAGCCAGGTGTGGTAGTGGGTACTTGTAATCCCAACTACTCGGGAGACTGAGGCAGGAGAAGCGCTTGAATGTGGGAGGCAGATGTTGCAGTGAGCCGAGATGGCGCCATTGCACTCCAGCCTGGGTGACAAGAGCGAAAGTCCATCTCAGGGAAAAAAGAAAAAAAAAAAAAGATTTAGGGGGTACCAGTGCAGTTTTGTTACATGGGTATATTGCACAGTGGTAAAATCTGGGCTTTTAGTGTACCTAACACTCAGATAAGCATACATTGTGCCCAATAGGTAATTTTTCATCCCTAAAGCTTTTCTCACCCTCCCACTCTCTGGAGTCTCCAATGTCAGTTATTCTACTCTCTATGTCCATATCTACACATTTAATCCTGATTTGTACCAAGTAGCAGCTTACCTTTAAATCACAGGTTTATAAGTTGGTTGTTTTCTTTTTACTTACGAAAATTCATCTAGTCAAACTGTCAGTTTTTCCTCATTTCATTAAAAGTATGTATCTAATGCTTTCTCTAAAAACTGATGTACTGGAAATACGAATAAATAAATGCTCCCTGTGTAGAATTTCCACTTGCATCTTGTGCTTTCAGTACAGTTACAGGGTGTCATGAACAGGTTGTAAATGGTGCACTTATTGCCATGTTTCAGATGGAATAAGTTGGAGAGTTCTGGGCTCCTGAAGCTCGATCCAGTTGCCAGGGCTGGAAGCGCTGTGTTAGGTGGCTGCAGGAAGAAGCAAGGAACTCAAGGCGATTGAAACTTCTTTGAACACTGGCCCCAAATTTCCTATGTGATCTCCATCCAGGAAACAGGCAGGACTCTGTGTGAGTGACAGCTACTTATTTTGCTGAGATTAGAGACACACCAAATTTTGGCTGCCTTTCTCCAGACCCTTACTAATCTGTGAGAAGACACAGGATGTAAGAAGTGGGGACCCAAAGAAGGCTCCTTCTCCCTAAGGCCTTGAATATAGCTGGTCCATTCCCTGTGTCAAGAACCTATCATGATCCTGGTGGGTCCTCTGAGAGTAGAGGGAGACTCTGGCTATCTCACCTCATCAGCTCTTCCCTGGCTGGTTGGAAAAGACCAACTCAAAAGAGGGGTGATCCAAAGAGTGAGAGAGACTTACCACAAAATGGGACCCTCCCCACAGAATATAGGGCTTTTACCTACTTATCTTTCTCCATAGAAAACTACATTTCCTATACTAGTTAGAACACAAGCAGTATAGGGAATGAGGAATACATTATACAGGAGGGATAGTGATAGATCCTTTTTTCTCCTGATGAAATGTTGTCATGTACTTTTGGTCAGCCTATCATGCTTCCATCATTTGCTTTCCTCTGTGAAGTTCCAGGGATATGGAAGTGGGTAGGTACACCTCTTGCCACCAACTCTTGCCACCATTCTTTGTTCTCTGGCACCTTGTCATCATATTTCACCTTGAAGTCCTTGTCCCACATTATAGATCTTCACTTTGGTACGCACACACCAAAGTTAGGGTGAGGAAGTAGTCAGTGAAGTTATTATAGGACGACATTGTTCGTCTGTGGTGGAAGACAGGATCGGTATGGGAATGGTGATGAAAGCTAGGTGTTTGTGAGGGTTTGTAACCCTTATGGGCACTACCACTTCCCAAAAGATTGTCTCCATTATTGAGAACATTTTGTTTGTGTGTGTGTGTGTGTGTGTGTGTGTGTGTGTGTCTGAGACACAGTCTCACTCTGTTGCCCAGGCTGGAGTGTAGTGGTGTGATCTTGGCTCACTGCAACCGCCACCTCCTGGGTTCAAGTGATTCTCCTGCCTCAGCATCCCGAGTAACTGGGACTACAGTCACATGCTACCACACCCAGCTAACTTTTGTATTTTTAGTAGAGACGGGGGTTTCACCATGTTGCCCAGGCTGATCTCAAACTCTTGACCTCAAGTGATAGACCTGCCTTGGCTTCCCAAAGTGCTGAGATTATAGGCATGAGCCACTGTGCTTGGCCTGTTTTTATTTTTGAAGCTTAGGATTAAATGTTGCTTTTTGTGTTTGCTACTCTGTTGTCTTTTGGCAGCATTAAAATTTTCATGCTTAAAATCATTTATTGAATACATAAAGCAAATCTAGAGAATACTAAAACATAGGCTCATTAAAAACCTATGAATATAGCGCTTTTACTTTATTGAAATTAAGGTTTTGCAAATATATCTGATATTAGAACATTTGAAAGAGATACAGACATTCATTTTTTATTAAGCAGCTCATTAAAAATGGACTGAATTGGATTACATTGATGCCAGTCTAGGTATACACACACCAAAACTGGTATGAGGAAGTATTCTGGTCATTATAGGAAGACATTGTTAATCTGTGGTAGAAGACAGGAATTGATTATGTCATATAGTACAACTTCACCCTTCTCCCAATATACCATCTTCTTTAAAAATAGCTTTGTGTAGTAACAAGAAAAGTAAGATTTTCCATGGTATGCATATCTGAACCTCAGTTTCTTTTAAAGAACAATTCAAAGATTATTGGCAACTAAACAGTCTACTATGTAAGCAGTAGTTGCGTATAAAACTAGTGCGCCTAATAACTGCATACTGAGGTTTGTGTTTATCAGACATTGTCGTGTGGAGCATATGCACACTCACTACAGTGCCTACACACTACATACATTCATGCGTTTACAGAGACCTGCATCTCCCTGCATAGGTAGTCCTCTTTTAAATGTACATTCTAGCATATAAAGAGTTTGCTTCCCAATAAATTGTTCAGTCCCTAAACAATAAGTAAGCTATGCTTGTTGCAAATGATCTGTGAGTAAAATTTTCAGGGAAGCTGGAGGCAAACCTGGTTTACGATCACTTTGACTATCGTCCAAGACTAGTAAAAATGTATTTCACTGATTGCATTTGGGGTTTTAATATAAGTGTCTTTTTCTTCAGAATTTACTGGTTGTCAAGTATGTGACTCTTCTATACTTGAAATACGGTGTGTGCTGATAGTCAGTGTTGACTGTATGCCTGGATTTTGATGACCAGTGAATATGCCAGCCTCCCATTTTCCTTGAGAAAGCAAATCTCTTGAGATAGCCTAAATTATAATTGTACATTTTCAGTTTTTAATTTCCTTCCCAATCTTGATGGTTAAATTCTTCATTTACGGTCAGTAATTCAGAATTTCTTTTACTGATTACCTGAAAGAGAAATAGTTTTAAGAACTTAAGAAATGCCACCCAAGGTCAAACCAATGGTTCATTCCAATATTACTGCCACTAGTAGATAAGAGGATGTGCTTGCCATTTATTTTATTATTATTATTATTATTTTTGAGACAAAGTCTTGCTCTGTCGCCCAGGCTGGAGTGCAGTGGCCGGATCTCAGCTCACTGCAAGCTCCGTCTCCCGGGTTCACGCCATTCTCCTGCCTCAGCCTCCCGAGTAGCTGGGACTACAGGCTCCCGCCACCTCGCCCGGCTAGTTTTTTGTATTTTTTTTTCAGTAGAGGCGGAGTTTCACCGGGTTAGCCAGGATGTTCTCGATCTCCTGACCTCGTGATCCACCCACCTCCGCCTCCCAAAGTGCTGGGACTGCAGGCGTGAGCCACCGCGCCCGGCCCGTGCTTGCCATTTATGACATCTTTGAAATGTTGAAGATGGCCTCTAAATATTCTTAACTTTATAACTGACTAGAAATGTACTCCATGCCCTCTTAAGCGTATTTAGATTCTCAGGCTGACCCATCTCATGTAGCAGGAGTGGCAGACAGTCTGTGAATGAGTCCCCATATTCCCATTCAACCATAGTAGACACCGTTAATGTATTACAGCTTATGCTTTCTCAGGGAACTCATGTGTCCTTTGAATGTCCGTCAACACAGAAATCCACGTAGCCAGGAAAAATCAGCACTGATACTTGTTCCGGCCTTGAAGTAAAATGTAGTTCTTCAAGTTGACTTCCTACTGTGAAAATTATCACTTCCTTTTATTTATTTGAAATGTGATCCCTAATTCTATCTGGTACTTCAGGATTTAGTTGGACGTTTTGTCAATAGCAGATCCTGTGTCCTGTTGTCATCTTATGGCCCTAGTCTAAACTTTCTTTGTTTTTCCAATTTTCTTTGTTTCAGGAAACTAAAGTGGCACACATTCCCAGTATGCACTTGGATACATAAAATTATTATTAGCATTTGGTGTGATTACCCCAGTATCCTTGATCATATATTGACTGTGATAACTTTTGTAGGTGCAAACTTTGAGGCATTTGTTTTTATCCAGCACTGTAGACTTTAGATAGACATTGGCTGATTATCACCAATTGTTTCTATCAAAGACTGTAATTTTTGAAAATGGGTAGTTTTAGGCTAAAGATTGTCCAAGGTTTTTTTCCCCAAAGTTATTTTAAAAAACGATGTCAACTATATATAAATTGCTTATAGACAAGTTATTTTCCTTTGTAAAATAAAATTATTTTAGTAAAATAAGTTGATGAAGTGAATATTTTAAAAGAGACATCTAGGACACTGAAAAATATCTGAAGATGAACTTTTACGAATTTTTTGAAGTTACTCATTGTTCACAAATCTTTCTTCATATATTCTACATATTTTTCCTTTAGCTGATTATTATTTGAAATTGAAAGTATATAAAATTATTCAATGCCAGGAATATGTTATTATTGTAAAGATTTCAACCTTAAAATATACTTGATAAATTATATGTATATTTTTATAAGAAAAGGTTGGGGATATTATAAAATACTTGGATTGGTTTTGTTATTCTGTTGTTTTATCTACACATTTCGGTTAGTCCCAGCCTTCTGACTCTAGAAAATATCCCCTTGCACTAGAAATATCCTTTTGCACTAGAAAATATCCTCCCCTTAAAACAGTAAATTAAAAAGTATCTTGCTTATTTCTATTTAAAACAAGAGGGACAGAAATGTTTTTAATTTCCTTCAAAAATCAAGTTTAGTAATTACAACCAACTGATAAAAGAAAGCATGATTTTACCTTGTTATTTTGTTGATTTTGGAACTTTTTAACACTAGTTTTGTATGCTTGATTTTCAGAATGATCTGGCGACCTACAAAAGAAAGCAAAAACATAGTATCTTGTTTCTTGGGCTTATCGACATTAATAGTAACTACATCTTTCTACTATTTTAGTTTTAATATCATGACAAGTGAAAATAGATAACATATTTTTGCAGGTGTCTTCCATTTGAGTTGGAAGAAGTGTGCTTTTAGCATTTACCCGGCGTTTTGCCTTTTAGTTGGCTTACTATTTCTTAGGCAGTGGTCTCAGAAGGACTGAAGGATTACAAAACATAGATTTATTTCTCAAGTCAACTTCTGAGTTGTAGTTGCTGAAAAACAACTCTGTAATAGCATATTGCTAATAAAGTTTAAACCACAATAAAATGTCACCTTATTTCAGTTAGAATGGCTATTATCAAAAATCCAAAAGACAACAAGTGTTATCGAGGATGTAGAGAAAAGGGAACCCTTATATCCTGTTGGTGGGAATATAAATTAGTACAGTCATTATGGAAAACCGTCTGTAGGTTCCTAAAAACATTAAAAATAGGACTACCATATGATCAAGCAATCCCACTACTGGATATCTAGCCAAAGAAAATGAAATCAGTATATCAAAGAGATATCTACACTCCCATGTATATTGCAGCAGTATTCATAATACCCAAGATTTGGAGTCAACCTGTGTTCATCAATAAAGTGTGATATATATGTATTACATATACAATTATAAAATTACATATAACTATAATATATAATATATAACTATATAATTTATATATAATTATATATAATATATACTATATATAATAGAATACTATTAAGTCATTAAAACGATGAAATCCTGTTATTTGCCACAACATGGATGAACCCAGAAGACATTGTATTAAGTGAAATAAGCCAGACACAGACAAATACTGCAAGCTCTCACTCATGTGGAATTTAAAAAGCTGATCTCATAGAAACACAAAATAGAACAGTAGTTACCAGAGACTGGGGAGGGGAGGGAGCAGGGTATCATGGAGAGAGATTGATCAATGGGTACAAAGTTACAATTAGGTAGGTGGAATAAATTCTGGTGTCCTACTGCACAGTAGGATGACTGTAGTTGATGTATATTTCAAAATAGCTGGAAGAGAGGATTTTGAATGTTCTTACTACAAAGAAAGGATAAATGTTTGAGATGATGGGAACGCTAATCACCCTGATTTGATCATTATACAATGTATATATGTATTGAAATACCACACTGTATCCCATCAATATGTACAATTGTGTGTCAGTTAAATTTTTTTAGAGGAAAAATAAACATTTTTAGACTTTTCTATATACATAATTTCTATTGATAGTGTATATGCATTTTACATTTTGTGTTTTTCCTCTTTGCATTATAAAATGGGCATAATATTTAGGAGCTATCTTCCTATATATATTTCCTTATTAAACTTTTTTCTTTCTCTCAACATCTGTTTATTACAATTTCAGGGAAAGGGAGAAGGATGGAAAATTTCAGTCCTAGTGCTCGATGAGAAGGCGGCAGAGGAGAGAGGAGGAAAAATACAGTTTAAGGAGGTTGAAACCAGGTGCAGTGGCTCATACCTATAATCCCAGCACTTTCGTAGACTGAGGTGGGAGGATTGAGCCAAGGAGTTCAAGACCAGCCTGGGCAGCATAGTGAGACCCTATCTGTACTTTTTTTTTTTTTTTTTTTTTTGAGACAGAGTCTCGCTGTGTCACCCAGTGGAGTGCAGTGGCTTGATCTCAGCTCACTGCAACCTCTGTCTCCCAGGTACAAGCGATGCTCCTGCCTCAGCCTCCCGAGTAGCTGGGATTACAGGCACACACAACCGCACCCAGCTAATTTTTGTATTTTTAGTAGAGACAGGGTTTCACCATGTTGGCCAGGATGGTCTCGAATCCACCCACCTCGGCCTCCGAAAGTGCTGGGATTACAGGCGTGAGCCACCGTGCCAGGCCTGTATTTATTTTTTTCAAGGAAATTGATGAACAATTTCCTTGTTCCCTGTCCCAGCACCTAAGGCAGCATTTTTGGTTCCAATTTGTCCGGTTGGGAGACTTGGAAGCTTTGAGAATGCCAGGGAAGGGGCAGATGCCTGGGATCAGAACTAAGAGATCACAGGTATGGAACTAGAAAACTTCCAGAAGAACTGTCAAGACCAGGAGAGCCATACCTCACTATATGTTCCAAGAGAACTGAGTTGTCTAAAGTGATTGCTCAAATCATTAATCAGATGAAGTTTGGACTACTTTAAATTGGACTATATAAAATCCCAACCTTTTCCTCCCACAAACCTACTCACTAACCAAACCTACCCACTATTCAGTGGAGAAAGAGCTCAAAAGGGAGTTGGTAACAACTATTGAGAGGGAAAAAAAGTAGACTTCCTTTTCTCCATTTGAGGTGTAGCATGTGAGTGAACCTGTGACTTTGCTGTGATTACAACAAGCACTTCCATATGATTAAAACATCCTCATGAATATCACTTTGTACCATCATTTACTGAAACTGTCCCCTATATTTAGAAACAATTTTCATTATTACAAGTAATGTCACAGAGAGCATATTAGGCCTATTAAATTAAAGGACAAAAGTGAGAATGTTAAGACCTGAAAAGGAAAAGTCAGAATCTACTCTGTTAGATTTACATCTGCACTTTGTTTTTGTATATGCATACTGATAATTGTGATTAATAAAAGCCTAACTCATTATACCAAAAAAAGGAAGTTTCAGGTAAGTTCCGGGTATGACAGAATGTGTGTATATGACATCCAAAATTGAGGGAAAGGTAAAAATGTATGGAGTATAGTTATAAATATTGGATGGAGGAAAAGAATAGAAGGAAAAATAGCGGTGAAAGTGCAATGAGGAACAACGACAAGTAAGTGAAGTAAGGGAAACTGCTCTGTGTGTGTCAGTGGCAGTCTCTCAGGAGGGCACTTGCCCTCAGTGTCATTTCCCCATCTCATCACTTTCAGGTAGAATAACAAAAACAGCAGCTAAATTTACAGTTCTTTAGAGAACGCTGTTTTCAAAGTTGCAGCACTTGGTGTTCTCACGGATTTGCTTCTGAGTTTAGGTTTAAGTGCCAGGTAGGGAATCTTAGTTTTTCCTTACAGGGCTACCCTTTGTTGACAGAAACAGCTCCAATAATGCTAGTAGTGAGTAGCTTACACTGAAAGGCATCTAATTTATTCCTTACCAAAACCCATGAATTTATTCCTGTTATTTCCATTAGATAGATGAGAAATTTGGAGCTTCCGGCCAGGGGGTGGGGAAGTGGCTTAAAGTCATACCTCGTTGGGGGCAGAGCTCTTAAATTTGGGTCAAACTTTAAAGCCCCTAATTGTAACCAGTGTCTTATCTATGGTTGATTGGGTTTTAATTTGTCAGCTAATCCTTATATAAATAAATTTCATCACATAAATGATGGCATCTTGGGACGAACAGAAAGAACTGATGGGAGGAGGAGCAGGTCACGGAGATGCACAAGGGATCCTCAGAGCACTGCTGTGGTCGTTTCTTCATGAGAATCTGTCTGAAGTAGCTCGTAGGGGCAACAGGGGTTTGTCCTCATGCTGAGGATATCAGGGGTTAATACTTAACATTTAAAAAGGAATATTCAGGAAGTGGAAAAGGGCAAAATTGGGGTGATATGGGAATTTCTCCCTTCTTCCTGAAGAAATTAAGCATCTTTCCCTCCCTCCCTCCCTCCCTTTCTTCCTTCCCTGCTTCCTCTCATCTATTGCCCAGCATCTAGCAGGGTGCCTGGCACATGGCGCTCAAAAATGTTCATTTCATTCCATTAGTCTAAGGAGCGTCAATTTTCTGATGTAATTGAATCCCATGTTATGCCCCAGAGACAGGCACAGGTGGAGGAAGCAGAGCACCACCAACCTTTTCGAGAGGTGTTTATTTCCAGATCACCTTACGTCTTGCTTTACTGATCTCACTTATGACAACCTAGAATTAAAGTAATCGTTCTCACTAAAGAAAGAGAAATCTTTAAAATTATGAATTTTACAGCCATCTGAAATACCAAATAGGGCCGATTAACATAAAAACTGAATACATTCCTGTTCACAAAAGCAGTATACAACTCTCTTCTTATTCACTTTAATCCAGCCTTGTTCATTGACCCTTTCTTTCCACCCCTCAACCTTTCTTTTTTTAGATAGAGTCTTGTTCTGTCGCCCAGGCTAGAGTGCATGGCGTGATGTTGGCTCACTGCAACCTCCACCTCTTAGGTTCAAGCGATTCTCCTGCCTCGGCCTCCCGAATAGGTTGGATTACAGGCATGTGCCATCATGCTCGGCTAATTTTTGTGTTTCTGTAGAGACGGGTTTTCACCATGTTGGCCAGGCTGGTCTCCAACTCCTGACCTCAGGCGATCTGCCCACCTCAGCCTCCCAAAGTGCTGGGATTACAGCTCCCAGCCCAACCCTTCTTTTAAATTACACGTGTGCTGCTCCGAACATAGTGAGTTCTCTCAACTGATTGTTTACAGTCAATTGCAAATGGAAATGCTTGTTCTATTTCTTTCCCTCTTCTTATTACTACACTTGACTAGCCTAAAAAAAATTTACACAAGTGATACATGAACAGATTCTCATTATTAAAAATCCCAGACCTCAATTTCAGTCCATTTCTTTGTTAACTGGAATGATAGTTGTGTACCTATTCCACATTTTTGCTATGAATTCACTTACACGTTAGATTGAACCATGCAAAACTGCCAATATTTGATGATTTGTGACTGACAAAATGGCAGTGCCATATGGTTGAACCTAATATACTTAAAGTACAGTACTGTTACTAATTTATTACATGTACAGGATCTTTTATGCTGCAATTTGCTTTCTCATTTAATGACATGTTATTTTCCCCTCTATGGCAGCTCCAGTAGAGTTATATATATTGCTGCCTTTAGCTGCTGTGTTTCACAGTAATGTATTGTGCTCTAGGTTAACCATTTCCCTATTGATGGGCTATACAATTGTTTCATGACTCAAAGCAGTAATGCTGTGAACATTTTTGTAAGCATATCTTGGTGCGCAGGTGCAACTATTTTTGTAGAAATAGTTGTCTAAAAGTAGAGTACCTGAGTCAAATTTAAAATTTTATAGATAATGACAAATTTCTTTTGAAAAAAGTCTTTTCCAATTTGTATATCCACCAGCAATGCTTGATGGAACTTGCTTTCCTCCATATTCCCACACTGAGTATCATCAATCTTCTTGTGCCAAATTCAAATGGTATCTCCTTATTGTTTTTGGATTTCCCTGATTATAGTGAGATCCAGAATCTTCTGTATTTTACTGGTCATGCGGGGTTTCTTCTATGAATCACACCTCTGTAATTTTTGCTCATTTTAATATTAGGATGTTTGTCTTTATTAATACATGTGGATGTTCATCCTTTGTCTGTAATATAGGTTGCATTATATGAAAACTTTCCTGCTCCCTTTTTGCTCATAAGGCCACCTTCATAACACCTAAAGTCTGGTTCCTGAATAGAAAGCCATTTGTATCTTGCCTCCTTTTCCTCCTTCTAAAAAGCTTCTCTTAACCTTTCTGTCTGGAAATGAAGGAATGATTAAACACATCATAACACATCTAGAAAATGGACCATTGTGTAATCAGTAAAAACGATGCTACAAAAATATTTCATGATATGAGGAAACATTCTAAGTTTAAAAAAGAGGACTATAAAACAAGAAAGTCTGATTCTATTGTGCTTTAGAAAATTCCATATAAATCAATTTTATGTGAACAGGAACACCAAAAGATAATGTGTTGAATTAACGGGATTTTTATTTTTTGCTCACAATTTTCTATATTTCCCAACTTTCTTATGATGAAAGCTATTATGTTTGCTAATGGGAAAAATCAAATTTTATGCACAAATACATCCCCAATTAAGGTAGTAGACCAAGTCTTCAGTCTTTTAAAGCTGATACAGGTTTTTTCTTCCTTCCCTATTGGTCTTTAGGAACTCTTGCCGGGAAGCCTGGAGCAGGGTTCTCGAAGTGGGGTCCTAGAAGCAGCAGCATCAGCCTTACCTGAGCCCCATCCAGACCTACTGAATCAGAAACAGGGCATAGTAAGGCGCAGCCACGTTGTTTAAACAGGCCCTTTTCTGGGTGATTCCTATGCTCACTCAAGTTTAAAAACCATGGGTTGAAAGGACCGTATGAATTTACTCCAATGATGGGTTTCCCAGAAGGATGAGTAATGAGTTCTTGAGTCTGTGAAGTTAGCATGCTTGACCCACCTGCATGGAGCTCCCTTTCCCTGGAGGACCTCGCATTGCTTTGTGCCAGGGCCACAGAGGCCCGGTTCCAGACCGTCCAGGCCCGCCTGGCTCTCATATCCTGGTTTGCAGCGACACTCCGCGTCCTCAGTCCATTCGTTCTTTACACACTGGGCAAATTCGCCGCAGGCCAGGAACTTGCAGGGATCTGCTTGATCAGCTGTAAGAAATGGGGCAGATGTTAGCGAATGTGTGACTCTCTCAGCAATGGAACTGGCAGCAGTCAAAGGCAAGAGACCAAATATATTTGCTATTACCTCATTTTGGAGTGGGTTGCACAGTTGTGATATCAGACTGGAGGGAAAAGAGAATCACAGTCTGTATCTTTGAAAAATGAATTTACAGATACAAATGATATTATATTTAGCTCCCAATATAATTATTTACAACCTTCAGTGTGCATCTGAATCATCTGGAGGCCTTGTTAAAACATATTCCTGAGCCCCACACTCAGAGTTCCTGTGCAGGCAGCGTGCAATGGGGACTGACTTCTGGCTCTAAAACAGTTCCAGGTAATGCTGATGCATCTGGTCTGGGGAGCACATTTTGAAAACTGCTGCATTAGAGAATTAGGAATGTTTTGTTACTTAGGTTTTTTTTTTTTTTTTAAGTAAGCATTTATAAAGCAGTAAAGTCATCATTTATGTTCACGGTTTTGAGAGCTCAGGATGATTTCCTGATTTCAAATATAAATTTATCTTGGTCTCTTGCTAAGACCCTAATGTTAGAGAGTCATTCTTTTGGATTAATTATTTCTTCCCTATTAACATTTAGACTCTCTTCTTGTCATTAATTGTTCTATTTTACTCTATTCCTAATTCTACAGGGTTGTCTTCAATTGTTTGGAAAGTGGATTAGAAATCGAGAGATTCTCAGATATTTAGCTCTGGAAGGCCAGTGGCCCCTGTCTGCTCTTCCTTATCCTTATAAAGCTGAGCACATTGAGCTCTCAGTAGAGAAGCAACTGGCCGGAGTCCCCACGGGCTGATGGCAGAACCAGAACAGGCCTCTTGTCATCAGACCACTGTTGTTTCTGCCCTAGAAGGTTTCCCGTTTAATCACGTCAGCCACTTACTTTTCAGATTATTCTTTAACCAAATACCTATTATGTGCAAAGAACTAGGGAACAGGCAACAGTAAAGCCATTCTTCCAAGAAATTTAGGGGAAGTAAGTAATGCATACAAATAATGCTATACAAGAAGCCCAATATCTTGTAGAGCACAGATCTTCATTTTATTTTATTTTTTGAGATGGAGTTTCGCTCTGTCACCCAGGCTAGAGGGCGGTGGCACTGTCTCGGCTCACTGCAACCTCGGTCTCCTGAGTGCAAGTGATTCTCCTGGTCCAGCCTCCCAAGTAGCTGGGATTACAGGTGCCCACCACCATGCCCAGCTAATTTTTGTATTTTTAGTAGAGATGGGGTTTTGCCAGGCTGGTCTCAAACTCCTGATCTCAGGAGACTCGCCCCTGTCGGCCTCCCAAAGTGCTGGGATTACAGGTGTGAGCCACTGCACCTGGCCACCAGTACAGAGCTTTAAATAAGCTCTAGGGAAGATACGTTTGGAGAACAGAGCATCATGGAGGGGATCGCTTTGAAGTGAGAATTTAAAGTGAGTTGAATTTGTCCATACAAAGACTAGGAAAGACATTCCAACTGGAGCCAGCAGCATGAGCAGAGCCACAGAAATGGGAAAGCAACAGAAATGGGAAGAGAGAGCAGAGGGAACCCAGTTAGCAAGGAGCAGAGATTTGTGGATGGAAAAGAAGGGAACTAAGACTGGAAAGGTAAGTTAAGGCCAGTATCTAAATGCAGTGCTAAGAAATTTGGACTTTAGAGTCAGGTGGGAGCTATGGAGGATTTTTGAGCAAGGGAAGCATATGATCAGAATTGTGCTTTACAAGATACATAAATAGAAAGGATTTTTAGAATTAGGATGACCAGATATCATCTGGTCCAATATTTCCCAAGTGGGAACATTTGCTGAACTTAATTCAGCAGGATTTGATAAGTTTTACACTAAAAAGAAGTTCAGTGACTAAGTTTTTAAAAATGCTATGTGAAATAAATATTATAGATTTTTCCTCCTTTATCTTGCTCTTTCTTCTTCCAACCCTAGCCCTTTCTCTTTTTACTTTTAAACTTCTTAGGGTTGTTAATAAACTAATGTCTATTGTGAATCTTTGAGGGGAGAACGTAATCAGCTGCTTTGCCATAATTTCCTTTAGCTTAGCAAGGAATGACCTATGCATCAGTAAAGCGCATAGTAGGCAACATTGGAAAAACAAATTTTTCCAAATCTGGGGGCCCTGAATTGGGTATAATTGAAGAACAAATTCAACCAGTTTATAAATTGCTTGCTTTCTCCATGTTATTTATTCAGGACCAGTCTACAGAGAAATAGTAGGAAACTTTAAATCGCCAAGCATAGGTTTTGTTCGTTGTGTACACCTTCATGGGTACGAGACAGCTAAGACAACCTTCATTCATTCAACAAATACCGACTTAGCCTTTCAAAATCTTCAGCTCTAAGAATTTCAGACCAACTGATTGTTTTAATGTTTATTTTTATCAATATATAAAATTTTACATTTCAGGTAGAATTTTAGAGCTAGAAGGTATTTTGGAGACCTTCTCGACTAATTGTTTCACTTTACAGATGATGAAGCTGAGAATCAGTGATGTTACCAAGGTCATGCCTGTTTGTGCTGAAGTCCTCTGACTGGTCTCACCCCCATCCCTTCGTGGACTGTGTGACAAGTTCCAGGGAAGGGCAGAGCCCCAAGGAGGAGCTGTGGGACCACTTTGCTAACATACTGGCCCTCTTTGCTAATATGGCAAGTGAAGGCAATTAGAATTAGAGTCAAAACGAGAGACTGTAACAGTAATTTGTAGAGCAACTCACACTGCTTCCACTCTTATTACCTTAAACATATTTTCCCTAGGTATTTTCATGATCCTCTTTACTTTCATGTCGTTTTTCAAGGGACACCTAAAACTTTAGGCTTTAGGCAAAGACTGAAAACTGGATGTGGGCTGATTCTGGGGAGACAGAGCCATGGAAGGGATAGAAAAGATTGGCTCTATGATAGATGAATGGAAGTTTAACTAGCAGAACTTTTGTAAGCAAACTTTTCCCTATGTTGTTATCATTGTCTTTATTTGCCATATCCCAAAGACATTTTTCCTTAGAATAATGAACTTATTCACGGGTAGGCCATACCAATATCTGTTTCTTCCTTTTGTTTTGAGATGGAGTCTCGCTCTTGTTCCCTAGGTTGGAGTGCAGTAGCACCATCTCGGCTCATTGCAATCTCTGCTTCCCAGGTTCAAGCGATTCTCCTGCCTCAGCCTCCCGAGTAGCTGGGCCTACAGGTGCCCTCCACTACACCCAGCTAATTTTTGTATTTTTAGTAGAGACGGGGTTTCACCATGTTGGCCAGGCTGGTCTCAAACTCGGGACTTCACGTGATCTGCCTGTCTCGGCCTCCCAAAGTGCTGGGATTACAGGCATGAGCCACTACACCTGGTCTCTTGTCTCTTCCTTAATACATCCCAGAGCATGTGTACAAGACAAATTAGTTTGAACTTCCTACTCTTTGCTATTGATTTGATCTATAATAATAATCTATATGCTATGCTGCAACAACTGGAAATGTTTTGTTCTGAACGTGGTTGAAAGCTTGGAAAGAAGTGGTCAAAGAGACTAGAACTCAATAGTAGATTTGGGAGAAAAAAGTAGATGCCATTGTCTAGAATATTTTCAAGTCATGATCAAATTGTATTTGGGTCCGAGGAAGTGAAATCCTTATGATTGATGTGTAGACAAATTGGTCTATAATTGCCTTCACTGCCTGGATTTGTTTGAATTCCCTTCAAACTATTTATTTATTTATTTATTTATTTTGAGACGGAGTTTCACTCTTGTTATCCAGGCTAGAATGCAATGGCACAATCTTGGCTCACTGCAACCTCTGCCTCCCAGGTTCAAGTGATTCTCCTGCCTCAGCATCCCTAGTAGCTGGGATTACAGGCATGTGCCACCATGCCTGGCTAATTTTGTGTTTTTAGTAGAGACAGGCTTTCTCCATGTTGGTTATGGCTGGTTTTGAGCTCCTGACCTCAGGTGATCCACCGGCCTCAGCCTCCCAAAGTGCAGAGCTTACAGGCGTAAGCCACTGCGTCTGGCCCAAACCATTTATTTTTACTGTTGGTACTGTAGAGAGATTTCACCATGATCCTGTACCACGTTTAATAAATACATAGTATGGTTTGAGGCATTCTCTGGGCTTACTATAATTGTTTGCTGGCAAAATGACTTAGCTTTCTATTCTTAAGCCATGCGGATAGCTCTTCTACACAGCATATTTGACAGTCTCTATGTAGAGGCAGTCCAGGGCATTTGACCTCGGCAAGCAGATCTGTGTCAGTGGCTGCTCGTTAGCAGTTGGTGGGAAGATCCAGATCCAGCCGGGCCAGAGGTCAGGGCCTAGTCTACTAGCATCCCAGTAGATCTGGCTGTATTCAGAAGAGACATGTCATTGCATTTCAGGCCTTGTCCCTGGAGTGTCCCTGGGGATCATGACCCTGAACCTCCAGCTTCAGTGGAAAGGGCAGTTATTTACATAAACAGGGAGCCCACACTTATCAAGGGCCATTATTTGTTTGGTACAGTGCTGGGCACTTTCAACATGTGTCTTCAGTCATATTCACAGCAGCCTCTCAAATCCATATGGATATTGCTGACATCATTTTCATCGGTGAGAAAACGGAAGCCCATTTTGGCTAGTAAGTATTATCCAAGATTAACATTCATATCTGTTTACAGTGTTTGGCTTTTTAAATCATTCTAGAGGTTTTCAAATATGGGGTTTCCAGGAGACACCTCAGGACTCCAAGGGGCTCATAAGGGATGAGGGAAAAAGAATGAGAGGCCCCCCACCCCAACACTGGCATTGCCATTCTCACTCGCAGAGGTATCAGACTCCATGAATGCTTTCGTTTAAATAAAGGCTCCCCTAACTAAACAAAAGCTCAAATCCATTGTCTGCTCCACCCTTTCATGAGGCAGAGTGTTGCTTGTAGAAAGTACAGTCTGATACTACAGTGGCTCCAACTTTTTTTCCTGTTGTTTAAATATGACAGCGACGAATGTGTCTTGAAATAAGTGAGCTGCCATGTAGGGCTTGGAAATATTTGTATCATTCTGAGATTTCCAGTGTAAGCGCATTGGATGTAACAGTTTCTCCCCTGGATTTACTTATATGTCTTCTGTGTGCATTTCAAAGGTACTGAAAAGCAATTCCAATTGGTGACTGAGGACGTTTGTTTCCCAGCTCTCCATCAAGTGATCAAAAAGAATTTAAAGATGTCCCCTGCCTGCAGGGAACACCTTGAGGCATTTTACAGTCAAAGTTAAAAAGTTCATGGTCCTTGTCACCAAAACGTTTATGAATTCATGGCGATCATAGGTCCCTGGTGGTCCAAGACTGCCTCTTTTTCAAGCCTCTTGTTTCTGGTCCCAAGTGCACTTATGTTTGTCAGGCCTGAAAACAGGCTTTCCCTGTCTGCCAGACCTCAGAGGGTCTCACTCCTTTTTCTCCAACTCACGATCGTGCCCTCCGAGACACCCCCGCTCCGGCCCCGCCCCTCAACCTTGACCTGCCCTTGCCGCCCGTCCTACTGGCTGTGTGCTGAGTGCCTTCATCTCCCTAACATTTATCATGTCATCATCTCCTTCTTTTGCGCTGTCCCATTTTACTCACGTGTTGGACAGAAAGCGATACATCTCCTTTGACTGGATACTGTCCAAGGGCAAGGTTTCAGCTCAGCTTGCCTGTAAAATTCAGGCTTCACTTTGACTGGCAGGGCCGAGGTCTCGCGGGGCCTCTTTCGTGCACGTTTTTCTCAATGCGATGAAACCTACGTCTCGCTAGATGGCGCTCAAGAGCAAAAGCAGCCAGAGGAGACGTCGGGTGTGACACTTTGAGCGCCCAGCTGATTTCCGACTTCTTGAAAACCACTGCCCCTGGCGTGCTGGCGGAGGGAAGGCAGGTCTGCAAGCAGTTCACGCGGTAGCAGGAGCGGCTCCCGGGGACCGCTGATAGAGCCATTATCACTCCGCGATGACAGCGGCAGATCGGGCCTGCCTGGCGGGGGGAACGTGGTGGGAACTCCTGGATCATCTTTTCCCATTTTAAAAAGGCAGAGCTAAGACTCTGGAATCCAGACGCTTCCCGCGCCGCCACGCCCTGGCGCCCAGCGTGACAACACTTCACGCCTGAACAAAGTGACAGATCTGTGGTTGCATCCGCGCGCCTCCTCGCCCTCCCCGTCCCCACTTATCACCAAGGCTTTGTGGTCATGGTTCTGTTGGTGGCGAGGAGGTGAAGGGGTCATTCCTTTGCCTGGGGCATCAGAGAAAGGCACACTTACGCATCACCATCCATAGCAAACTGCAGGAGGCACAGCTTGAGGGCCCGCCATGCTTTTAGGAGCCCACGAAAACGTTTTCCTTAAAATCAGAAGAAGACATTAATGCAACCCATACTGGATTATATTCATTCTTGTGCTCACGAAGTTCAGGTATAATTTTAATATTCTTTATTAATAGTCATGAAGGCAAAGGGCCTAAGGGAGCCCAGGAAGTCTTCATGAGGCCCTGGAAGTCTGACAGTTGTCTTCTCAAGGCGTGAACATCACTTTTACATAGTGCTTGGGTCTTCGCGTTTAGTCATCTGAATAAATATGTCCCTGTACGGAGGGTTCATCTGAGATGTAACACAGGGACCTCACAGCTTCCACTGAATCCTGAGAAGGCTGTGGGATGAGCTGTACGTTCAGAGAGAGCGGATCTGCTCTTTTCTACCAGTGAAGAGGCCTCAGGAGAGGGCCCTATTGGGGAAGGCCTGGCTCCCAGAAATAGTCTGTGGTCTTGGGAACATAGGTTAGCACCTCTGGCTCTCACTTTTCTCTTCCATAAAATGGAGTGTTTAAATTACGTGATCACTAATGTCCCTCCAACTCAAACATACGTCTCCCATTCTGCATGTTCTACGGCATAAAGCCAACGGAGGTGGCTCATGATACCTCTAGAAATGCTGATGCAATTCAGCGATTCAAAGAAATCTTAAAATATATATGTTTAAGTTATTGTTGATCGCTTCATTACTTTATTGTTATAAAATGTTTGGCTCATGACTTATTGCTGAAAGGTAGGTTAGAGTGAGAATATTCAGTGATAAATAGCACATAGCACAGCACCATGTACATGTTTGGAGCTTAATACACATTTGTGGAGTTAACAGGAGTTCTTTCGGGTTGAAAGTGGCAAGTAATGTGATAGACTTTAGGTTTCATTTCAGTTCTCCGCCACGCTCAAGAACCACCACCACAGCTGTTTATAGTAGACTCTCAATAATCCTTTTTTGTGTGAGTGGATATGTGAATACCCACACACCTCTTGCCCTGGATATGAGGTTGAAGAATTGTCTCAGCTTTCAGTCATTATTATTATCTGCCAAACAGCGGTGTTCTGGATGGATTGGTGCTAGGGTGCTGGCCTAAGTGACCCAAGATCTGCGGGTGGAGGGAGAATTCTGATACTAGGGGAGCTGGGAGGAGGCTCCGCAGTGGGCTAAGGCCCAGACTTGTGTAGAGGGGTTTGCGTTAATGGGTTGGGCAGAGAGCTCCAGGAGCCTCTTAAGGAAGCTCCATGCGGTGGTTGGAATGTGGAATGAGGGCACAGATTGAAACCCTGGAGAGGGGTGAAATGTGGCAGTCTAGGCAGTGTTGGGGCCTCTAGTGAAGGCAAGTGTCAAACAGAAAATCTGCAGTGCTGCGCATCCCAGGAGGCAAAGGGCCAGTAGCATGACCCCAGGAGACAGGGCCAGGGACGTAGGAGATGAGGGGGCAAATGAAGAGGGGAGAGGCTGAGGAGAATCACCTGGAAGGAGAATTCCTATGACTGCTCCAGCTGGGAAGGGACACTCTTAGAAGTGCATATAAAGGGGACTCTTGGGCACTCAGGACTTTTGTTTCTGAGAATAAACACTTTTTTTTTTTTTCATTCTAAGACTATGACAAAATATGACAAATTTCATTTGGTGACGTGTAGAAACTAACAGAATTCATTTAGGATTAATTAAACTGAAGTGTGTTATCACTTTTCCTAAATAAACAGCTTCTGTAAGCCAGTTAGAAGGGCTTATAAGTTTCTTTTTTGTAAAGAGGTTATAGGGTAGAGTTGAAGATGGCACACAAATCTGGCTTTGAATTCCATCTGCAGTGTTCGGTAATTGTTTGACCAGCAAAAGAAAAATTACTTATTCTTCTCTGAAACACAATTTCTGCAACTGTATAGTGGGGGGAAATAATATCTACTTTGCATATTTATTAAGACTAAAACTTGTGTCAATAGTAACTATTATTGTCATTGGTTAAGAGTAACTTTGTCATTATTGTGATGAGTGACATAGACCACTTTTTCAGAGCTGTCGAAGGTCTTACAAATTATGCCTTTTCCAGGAAAAACAAGCTTGTTGATCCACATTTTCGTGAACGCATCCTGGCTGTCAGACTGTAATTAATTTCAATGTTTACCATTTATCAGCCTTGAGGGCTGTCCATTTTTGAGGAGGCTTCTTAGGAATTCAAGGAGAGAATAAGTTATATGTGGTTTTGCATTTCTGACATCTTCAGCCTGCACAACTAACTGGCATAAAAGCCCTCCATGCTTCTGAAGAATTTTCACAGCAGCCTAAATGAAAGACGACTCTAGTTGCTGGAGATGCTGGCAGAATACTGAGCAAGCTGTGATTTATTCGGGTTTTCAGTTGATAAATCACAGGAAGTTCTAACACTGGTTTATACTTTTTATATCACAGATTCATTTATCCAGGGGTTTTTCAAAAGGGAAATGGCACACCTAACGCAGTAAGAACAGCATGTCGCTTCTCCTACATGCCTGCACTTCTGCAGATGTTATTTGGCCTAACGGATTGCTAATCCTCATTTAGAGGATGCATCCAGGAATTCACATGCTGATCTGAATGTGGAATGATATTAACTAAAAATCTTATGAGAGTTTTCAAATTCCCTCTTCTCCTTAGTTCAGAAGTGATTGTGGAATAATGTTATCTCTCTCCCAGCATTGCGACCACAAACTGCTTTCTACCCTGACATTAAGCAAAAGAAAAGAGAAAGACTTAATTGGAATTTGTTTGAATCTTGCAAATGATACTAAATAAATTATCTGGGCATTGCCTGTAAATACAATAAAATTGGGGCATAGACAAGAAATACTATTCTGGCCTGGATGTGGTGGCTCATACCTGTAATCCCAGCACTTTGGGAGGCCGAGGCAGGTGGATCACTTGAGGCCGTGAGTTTGAGACCAGACTGGCCAACATGGTGAAACCCTGTCTCCACTAAAAATACAAAAATTAGCCGCGCATGGTGACACACCCCTGTAATCCCAACTACTCAGGAGGCTGAGACAGGAGAATCACTGGAATCCGGGAGGTGGAGATTGCAGTGAGCGGAGATCGCTCCATTGCACTCCAGCCTACAGAGCCAGACTCCATCTCAAAACAAACAAACAAACAAACAAAAAACAAAGAAACAAAAAACTATTCTGACCAAGCAGCCTTAACATTCCCCTCAACTTCACTAAACTTTTTTTCCCCCCCCAAGACAGGGTCTCACCCTGTCACCTAGACTGGAGTGCAGTGTGAGAGTAACTGGGACTACAGGCATGTGCCATCACACCCAGCTAACTTTTGCTTTGTGTGTGTAGAGACAGGGGTTTCATCATGTTGCCCAGGCTGGTCTTGAATTCCTGGACTCAAACAATCCACCTGCCTCAGCCTCCCAAAGTGCTAGGATTACAGGCGTGAGCCACCACTCCCAGCTTTCACTAAACTTAAGACAAACTTTTTCCACAAGGCTCTCAACTTCCTTTTTCTTAGAGCAGTTAGTTAAAACTTTTAATTGCAAATTCCATGTTCCTTTGAGATGTAAATCTTTGAAAAACCCTCTTGCCACCTTTACAACTCAGGAATGTTATGCTCCAGGGCCCAGGTGCCATCCTGTAAAATGTAATCCTCAAGGAAGTTAGCGGCTTTCTCCTGGTCTCTGTGGAAAGGTAGGAGCCTAACACTGGAGGGCGCCTTGCTCTAAGTTGTAAGACAAGAGGTAGACAGCCTGTGTTGACGTTCTTCATTTCCATTTCATTCCAGCCTCATTAAGTCTGGCCTCTCTGCCCTTGCTATTCCACTAGATTGCTTTTGTAAAGCGTTCTGATGACCTTTGACCTGTCCACTTAAGTATCCTCTACTCTGTTCACTCACAGCTGCTAAAATTATGGGCCTCTCTCTCTTCTGCTCTTCTGTTTTGTGGCTTTCTGAAACATTGTCTCCCACCTCGCTGACCGCTATTTCTTGACTCCCTTTACTGTAATTTTTCTATTTCCCCATTACCTGTTGGGGTTCCTCAGAGTTCCATTCACAGCTCTTCCTCCCATCCTACACATCACCCCAGGCCATTTCCTCCCGTCCTACACATTGCCCCAGGCCATTTCCTCCCCCTACACATCACCCTAGGCCATTTCCTCCCGTCCTACACATTGCTCCAGGCCATTTCCTCCCGTCCTACACATCACCCCAGGCCATTTCCTCCCGTCCTACACATTGCCCCAGGCCATTTCCTTCTGTCCTACACATTGCTCCAGGCCATTTCCTCCCCCTACACATTGCCCCAGGCCATTTCCTCCCGTCCTACACATTGCCCCAGGCCATTTCCTCCCGTCCTACACATTGCCCCAGGCCATTTCCTCCCCCTACACATTGCCCCAGGCCATTTCCTTCCGTCCTACACATCGCCCCAGGCCATTTCCTCCCCCTACACATCGCCCCAGGCCATTTCCTCCCGTCCTACACATCACCCCAGGCCATTTCCTCCCCCTACACATCACCCCAGGCCATTTCCTCCCGTCCTACACATCGCCCCAGGCCATTTCCTCCCCCTACACATTGCCCCAGGCCATTTCCTCCCGTCCTACACATCGCCCCAGGCCATTTCCTCCCGTCCTACACATTGCCCCAGGCCATTTCCTCCCATCCTACACATTGCCCCAGGCCATTTCCTCCCGTCCTACACATTGCCCCAGGCCATTTCCTCCCCCTACACATCACCCCAGGCCATTTCCTCCCGTCCTACACATTGCTCCAGGCCATTTCCTCCCGTCCTACACATCACCCCAGGCCATTTCCTCCCATCCTACACATTGCCCCAGGCCATTTCCTTCCGTCCTACACATTGCTCCAGGCCATTTCCTCCCCCTACACATTGCCCCAGGCCATTTCCTCCCGTCCTACACATCGCCCCAGGCCATTTCCTCCCCCTACACATTGCCCCAGGCCATTTCCTCCCGTCCTACACATTGCCCCAGGCCATTTCCTCCCGTCCTACACATCGCCCCAGGCCATTTCCTCCCGTCCTACACATCGCCCCAGGCCATTTCCTCCCGTCCTACACATCGCCCCAGGCCATTTCCTTCCGTCCTACACATCAGCCCAGGCCATTTCCTTCCGTCCTACACATTGCCCCAGGCCATTTCCTCCCCCTACACATTGCCCCAGGCCATTTCCTCCCGTCCTACACATCACCCCAGGCCATTTCCTCCCCCTACACATCACCCCAGGCCATTTCCTCCCGTCCTACACATTGCCCCAGGCCATTTCCTCCCGTCCTACACATTGCCCCAGGCCATTTCCTCCCGTCCTACACATCGCCCCAGGCCATTTCCTCCCCCTACACATCACCCCAGGCCATTTCCTCCCGTCCTACACATTGCTCCAGGCCATTTCCTCCCGTCCTACACATCACCCCAGGCCATTTCCTCCCGTCCTACACATTGCCCCAGGCCATTTCCTTCCGTCCTACACATCGCCCCAGGCCATTTCCTCCCCCTACACATCGCCCGAGGCCATTTCCTTCCGTCCTACACATTGCTCCAGGCCATTTTAAAAAATCTGTTCTCTGGCTTCAGCTGAAGTTCCCCAAATGTATACTTTCAGCCCTGGCTTTCCCTTGGCCTCCAGACACCTACTTTATAGGCTAGAGTCAATCTATCTTGTCCATTTCCTTAGAACTGGTTTTCTCTCAAATATTTTTGGAGTCTTTTAAAAATATTTAAAGGATCTTATTAATTTTTGCCTTATGTATTGCATTTAAAATTTAAAAACAAATTAATATGTGCACACCCTTTGTACCTATCTTATATTTTTCCCAAGTTTTTCCAAACAGTTTATCGTTATCATTATCGATAAACTGTTTTATTTTTATTTTACTTGAGACCACTTTAAGGACTGTCTAGCACTTACTTGGAAAACTTTTTGGGCTTTCCAAAATTTTATTAAAGTTTAATTTTAAAAGACCATAAGTCATAGGAAACAAAAGAAAAAGAAAAATTGGACACCCAAAGTCGAAGCAAATAGATTTGACAGGCATTTTTAGACAGCCTGGCTTTAAGTGAACTGGCTCAGCCTGGCTTTCCCTTCCTTCCAATCTGAGCTCCCTTCGCTCCCTTCACCCCTGTTCTGTAAACAAAGCTGTCATCACTGTGGAGTAACCAAAGAAACCTGGCACTCCCAGAAATGTCTACATTTTTCTTCTGCATTTTCTGGAATAGTCCCTCACCCCCCTTTCTCTTCCTGGGCCCACTGCCATCATACAGCAAGACCCAACTCAATATTCACTGTCTGTATACGAAGCCTGCCATGATATCCCTTCGCCTCTGTAGGATTAATTGCTCTCTCCTCATTACTTCTTAAGATTTCTTTCTGCTCACATCCTGATTCTGTATTTAACAGACTCTATTATGTCTTTTTGTATATGCTTCCATTTTTCTCATTAGTTATTTAGCTCCTTGGCAGGGGGCAGAGATGGGGTCGATTCATCTATTGGTCTTTGTGGCTATCATAGTGTCTAACTCATGGCAGATAATCCATAAATGTTCACTGCATGTATGAGTGAACAGGCACCCAAATCATGATTACATTATCATTTACTTGTCTAACTTCTCTGTAACAGCAAAGATAAAGGCCAGAGAGAGGCATAGGCTTGAGTAACTGTTGGTGATTTAAGAAAAATGATTCAATATTTGGAAATAAGGAGAAAGGTTGACTGTGTGGCCTCTTCAATGTCATGTTAGAATACAACAATCCCACCCAGTAAACAGAGACCACCTGTGAGCCAATCCGACAAGCTGCCTGCTTTTGTACAACATGCAAGCTAAGAATGATTTTTAAATTTTTAAATGGTTAACTTTTAATTAGTTATATAAATACCTATATAATTTTTGCCTTTTGGCTTTCAATGCCTAAAATTTTACTGTTTGGCTTTTTAAGAAAAACTTTGCCGATGCATGGAAAGCAGTAACTTTTTTTGACTCACTATTTTCTGCGGATTATGGTCCAGGCATTTTACAACTCTGTAAAATTAGAAAATTGATGCTGCAATGATTGTAGTTTCTGTTTTATATTTACCAATCTTATTTCATCAGTCTCTTTTGTCCTCTGGCTACCTAAAATTTCAATTTTCATATTCTCTTTAAACCAGCTTTGTCATCCTACCAATTCCCTTATTTCAAAATTAAAAGGACTTTGACATATGCTCAGTATCTACTTTATGACAATTATGGTCTTTACATTTTGAGGGTGATTCTTTGATAAGGGTTAGGGGAGGCAGGGATGGGTAGGGCTGGTGGTTTCGGAGGCTGAGGGGACACTGGACGTGAAGTGGGAGGACCTTCTTACCCTTCAGTGTTGCGGACCACTAGCTCTAATCTATGTCTACCACGAAGGTGGTCAGGGAAGGGTGAAAGGGTAAGAAAAACAGTAATGCAGTTTTGCTATATTCAACTGTCCTGGCTGGAAAACATTGAAATGATAGGATCCCCTCTCTATTTTCCAAGGATAGATTCTTGAGATTCTCTCCTAGAGACAAAGCTAAGTACTTATTCTTGACATACAGAATTTCCAGCAGCTGCCTTTATTTCTTGTTAAAGATTTCTCCCTTTTAATTCTCTTTCAAGGAGAATTTTCTCAGCAGATTGGATTGTCATCGTTGAGTTCAAGTAAATACTTGAAAGATCAAAACCTCAATCAGGGCCATTCCTGAATTTGCTTAAGTGACCTCCTCTTATCATCAGGGATTCTGGGCATCAGTGTCTCTTGAGTCTCTCTTACTACCTGCTGGAGGATGGGCACTGCAGTGTGTCAGCCCAAGCCTTCCGTAACTGAAAAGTCTACACCAGCAATAGAGCCAAGAGCTGGGTAAATTGGAATTTGAGTTCTTGTTTTCTAGGAATCTGAAGTAATTATCTTCACTCCGGATCCAGGGTCCTGAGAGACAGCACAATCTGCTGGTTGGGCTGGTTGGTTGTATTAGGGACATTTTAATCAGCTCACCTGTCAGTCACCATGATAGCTTACACTCAAATATACCACCAAAAGGAGAAAACCTGGATCAGCCAGTCACACCGAAAAACTAGGAGCAAAATAGCTGTCATATTGCTAGATTTAAAACAGAGGAAGAAAATGATTGAAAATCATCTGCACATTTTCCCTTAAAATTCCCCTTTAAAATTTAGATATGCATTTCTCTTATAATAATTTTGTATGTATTTCCCCAGACTGAAATTGCATAGGAGTACTGATGCTAGAAACACTTTTCTGTAACTGTACAGGCTTTTTTTAAGAACAGTATTTTAAATTTCATGTTCACAAAGTTTTATAAGTTATGCAGATTCAGAGAATTAAGAAGTTAATTAACGCTATTCAAAAGCAATGGTGGTGAGAATTTTTGGGTTTTAGTACTGTCTCCTCCCTGGATTGGAACAAGGCTTTGAATGGAAAAAGGAGGTGTGAGTGAGGGTGGTGTTTGTGAATCTGTTTGTGCACCTGACTACCACACGCTTTGGGGTCGCTATCTCCTCCTCCTCAGCAGCCTCACCCTCCAATGGGAGCTCGTACTGCTGTGTGCCCTGCATGGTGAGTGGTCCCCTCTGAATCTCGTATTAAAAATCTGCTCTCCAATGCTGGAAGTGGGGGCCTAATGGGAGGTATTTGGGTCACAGGGGCAGATCCCTCATGACATGAGTAGATTAGTGTCCTCCCTGGGAAGGAGGGTGAGTGATTCTCACTCTGTGAGCTCCCACCAGCAAAAACAGCCTGGCATCGCCCTCTCCTCTGCTTCCTCTCTTACCGTGCGATCTCCGCACATGCTGGCTCCCCTTTGCCTTTTGCCATGAGTGGAAACAGCCTCAGGCCCTCACCAGAAACAGATGCTGGCGCCTGCGGAAAGATGAGTCAACTCTTTTCTTTACAAATTATCCAGCCTCAGGTATTCCTTCATAGCAATACAAACAGACGAAGACAGCTGGTATTCTGTCTCCCCAGCCCTGGACCTTAGTGACTGCAGCTGGCTGCTTAGTCCTTGCTATTCCCGGCCATCGAAGACCGTCTTATTGACCAGCCTGGAGGGACTAGAGTTCCTTTCATTTATTTCTACTCCTACTTTCTCTCTTCTGTTCAGGCTTAACAAAATGAGACTTAAAGAAAACTCAGTGCTCTCTTCATTATGGGACCATCCCTTAGTGATGTCCAGGCCCACAGGAATTTACAGGAAGGCTGGCACAAAAGAAACTTGTCCTGAAAAAGTCTGTTGGAATGAAAAAGATGTAGTTTTGATCCCAGCGTAGTTCTAAGATGTCCCTTTTCTACTGCAGTGCAAATTCCTTTGGGCAGGGATGGATTTTCGTGCATTAACATGCTGTATAGTGGTGGATGAATGCTGTTCTGGATTAAGCATGTAGAAGATGGTCAATGTCCTGATCATCAGTCCAGCACCCACTTCCTGATTACATGGGTGAACCCAGCCTTCGCCTTTGGTGAAATATCTAAACCAGAATCCCCAGCTGTGCATGAAGGAGCCCACAGAGTCAGTGACTATTCCCTGTGCCCCTCTCTGTTCCTTGCCTGCTCCTCCCTGCCTGCTGGTACCTTCCTCCTTCCCCTCACTGTTGACTGGAAGGAAAACCTTTGAGGGCAGTTTACCACAGTGGCTTCTAGCTATGCATGGTGTAGTATAATTAGGAACCATTTTGGATATTGGATTTACCCATTTGGATTTACGTAGATGAACCCACACAGTTCATTGATGATTTTTAACTTTATAAAATCCATGTTTCACTTTCTAATTCTGCTGTCCTCAAGCGCTTTGATTGAACCATCACCATTTGGCTGATGCTTAATGATATTCTAAGCATCACTTAAGACAAGCATCACTATGTCCTAACAGGTGCAACACAGCCAATTTTTGGCAGATCTTTTGCATAGATTTATTATTTTATACATTTTCAATATATATAAAATTTAGATTTTGTCACTCTCCAGGTATCTGGTAAGGAATAGAGTATGAACTATAAGTTCACTGAGGTGCTTAGTGTAACATTCAGTGGCTTCTGCAAAGTATCTCCCTTGTAGTTACCATGAGTGGTCTTTCAATCATTCAACAGTTTTTATTCGGATTCACTGCTTCTCCTGGCTTTACATGTTAATTTCTTCAAAAGTATTTGAGTTGGTGCAGGCTCAGGGTTGAGCTACCTCTGGAAAGCAAGCAAGTAACTTCCCAGGTTGTCCAGCGGGCACTGGCTTTCCCCTACTTTTCCACCACTAAAAATAAGAATTGGGCATGTATGCCATAGTTCACTGGGTAGGCTGGAGCATTCTTAGGTAGCTCAGCATAAATATGACTCTGCAGGGAGTGAAACTGACGTTAGCACCATCTCATGCTTACCACCTTTGGCTTCTTGGAAGAAAAGCTGCATAGCAGAACTATTCACAAGAAATTAGTGAAAATAATTTCAGTTCCACCCCCTCCACAAATACCTTGTCATGCTACTTTTTATTGTTTTCGCTGGTACCTTACGCAGGTCACAAATTGATAGTCAAGTAAATTATGACAATGTTGCAACAGTAACTACTAATGTTTATTAAGTAACTACAATTTGTCAAATGCTATGCTAAGTATTGTAAATTTCTTTCAGTTAGTCCTCATAATGTTACTATCTCCATTTTCTTTTCTTTCCTTTTTTTTTTTCTTTGTTTTGTTTTTTGAGAGGAGTCTCCCTCTGTGGCCCAGGCTGGAGTGCAGTGGGGGCAATCCCAGCTCACTGCAACCTCTGCCTTCTGGGTTCAAGGGATTCTCCTGCATCAGCCTCCTGAGTAGCTGGGATTACAGGCACCCACCACCATGCCAGGCTAATTTTTGTATTTTTAGTAGAGGCAGGGTTTTGCCATTTTGGCCAGGCTGATCTCGAACTCCTGACCTCAAGTGATCCATCTGCCTTGGCCTCCCAAAGTGCTGGGATTATGGGTGTGAGCCACCACACCTGCCCAAAATTTCTCCATTTTCCATTTGCAGAAATTGAGTGCTGCAGTTAGCACACAAGATTCACATTTAGGGCTGGGGATCCCCAAGACAATTACTATGCCGTGCTTGCTTCCAATATCAACAGTGTCCCTTATACACCCTGGCAGTGCACTAACAGCTTCCCACCCTCCTTCTAAGGCACTACTTAAGTGGCATCTACATTGAGGAGCTGCTCCCCACAGCCGCACACCTGGGTTCTCCCTTGCCTCAACTTGGCTTCTGACGTTGACCTTCTTGTGCTGGTGGATGGGTCCCTAAGTAAGCTGTCAGCTCCCTGAGGGAGGAAGGAAGGCAGGGGATTGTGCTATGACTTCTTCAGTGCTTTCCAAGTTCTCCCCATATACTTCCTGCTAGCTTAATCAATTGGTTGAAGAAATTAGCCTCCTGATCCTAACTGGCAAAGACCCCTGGTTCCTTCTCAGTTCTGAAGTAGTTTTCCGGGGAAGAGGTAGTGTCTTACTTGCATTTAGGAGGTGTTTGATTTCTTAGGGGATCCACAGGGCTTACTTAGCTGCTCCTGTTTGGAGGTAAATGCTCCCAGGCTCAGTGCCTACAGGCGGTCTGACTTTTTAAGGATCCTGTTTACTAAGGTACTGAGGCAATTTGCTTAAAGTTGCTCAAAGCCCTGCTCTATCAAATATAAATATCTCCCACTGAGCCTTTTTGGTTTGCATTTTGCCCGAGGCCTCTTCCTTCTGCTTTCATTGTTAGTCCACAGAGAGCCAGAGAGGGTGTTAAAGATTCACTCCACTAATTCATAGCCAATTAGGAAGCTTTGTTTTGAATTTGACTGGGAGGTAGCTTTGGCAGAAATCGGGAGCCCTCCCTGCCTTGCACTCCAGGGAATAAAGGACTTCTTTCAATTGGTTGGAAAACAGAATTTTGAAATTAATGGTAAAAACAGTTCCCAATTTGGTCACAGCTGGTTACAATGGTGCACACACTTTGCTTTATTATCAGAGCAAATGTTTGCTTTCTCTTATGTGACTTTGGGCTAAGCTCCCATGTCTTTAAAAGTTTTCTCCTTGTCTAACTCTTTGCTTTAATCTTCACATGGAAGCTGATCTGTAGTATACAACCAAAAAGCAAATTTATTTTCTTCTTTTTTTTTTTTGGTGATGGCAAAGTGACTTTCTCCAAGTTTGAATTTCTATCTAATGATTATTTTTCGTTCCTTAAAATGCTGTCTCTGATCCTGAATTACGTGTTGAAGTAGCTATTCTGGTAATGAACTGTGATTGAAAGACTGCTTAGGTAGGAAGCCCCGAGGTTGTTGCAGAGCTCTGAGAAAGTGCTTTTGACTTCTAGCAGAATGTAAATTAGCTTGGCTGTGGGCTACATTAAAAAAATCTCTTAAACACAGCAAAAGTTTTGCTCTGTTTAAACTTAAAATTAAAGCTCTCAGATTGTGCAACAAGAGGTGTGCTTGTTCATTGCTTTTTGATACAGGAAAATGTTCACTTGCATGTCTTTGGACTCTACCTTTCTAATGATGTGCTCCACAGCTTCGAAAAGGTTGTTTTATCTAGTGTCATTTCAGTTTCATTTTTGTGCCCTAAAGGTTGAAATATATGCTTAAAAACAGAACAAAATAAAACAATATGAACAAAACATCTCCTTCACTTTCTGGGTTGGATTCTCTTACCTGGTTCAATGTTGAGGGAGTAGCTGTCTATTTCCATATGGAGTTGCTGGGCTGCAGCAGAACGAAAATCCTCCAAAACTCCATGCACGGCCTTGGTGAGGTTATACGGCACTGACTTAGCAAACTTCATTTTGCTATTCACAATCACACTCCCGTTTCTGAAGTTAAGTATTTCAAGTTGCTTAAATCCTGTAAGATTGGATCGTAGATACGGAACCAGCTGCAAAATAAAAGATGGTTTACTCTTTACTGCGTTCTAAGTGCTCAGCTGCTGCTAATTCCACTTACACTCACTTTTCATTAACTGAGGCATATATTTTAGTTCCTTTTTATTGTTTTGATTTTTGTTTTTGGATTTAATGTGAGACCAGAACACCACTACTTAATGGTTGATTTGCAGTGATTATGTTCCATATTTCCACCTTTCTGTCTGTGTATTGAGACGGATGGCTGTGATTTTTTTCATGGTGAATTGTGAGAACAGATGATGATTTTTAAAAACCCGAGCCAATGCTATTAGCAAAGCAGGAATGCCAAGTTCAGTTATTAAAAGAAAGAAAAAAACCAAGTAAATAAAGACATGTTCCAAACTGAGCCCAGGAGCAGACTGACCGATGTCTATGTAAATGGGACATCTATTTGGATGCATCCAATTTGAAATGGCCTATTAAAATAAGCATCAGCTTAAACATCAGCATGTCTCTCCACGCGGTAAACGGTTCCCGGCCAACACAATGTGGGGCAGTGGAAACAGCAGGAAACTGGCAGTTAGGAGACTTGGGTACCAGTCCTAGAACTGTCCCTAACTAGCTGTGGACCTTCATCAAGCCCTGTAATCCCTGTGTTGTACCTCAGTGCCCTTATCTGAGTTGTGAGGAAGAACAAAAAGTGATCCCAAGGCGAGCCCTTTCCGAACTATCATAACCTCAACAGGATGCCCCATGGCATTGTGCTTCCGAGTCCCACATCTGCCTCCCGTGAGCCACAGCCATCCTAGAGATCATTTTTCAGAAATGTCTGAAACTCAGTGATGTCTACTTTGTCCTTGGCTCTGAAAGTGAGCCCCCTCTTTCGTGAATTGTACTATGAACCCAGACAGCACAGAGATGCAAGTGTCACCCTCCTAGGCATGACCCAGACCTGATTTGTATTTGCCCTTGTCCCCACCCCACCACAATTTTGACTCTGACCCAGCCCCACATTCTAGTACTTCCCTCACAAGGTTTTTGTGTGAGTAAAACGAAATTTTAAACAAACTGTGGAGCTTCCCTTTTCAAGCTACTGTGCCCTGATGTCGCCTACTTACTTTGACTAGCCTCATTCGTGGTGTCTTAGCATTGCTTTGGCCTGGGGAAGAGATTCCCTGTCTTCACCTAGTGTGCAGATAGCTGGGTGCTGCTTCTCCCAAATCCATTTTCCTCTTTTCCATAGACAGAGGCTGCTGATCCAGAGAGCACATTTTCCAGCCTCCCTTGCGGCAAGGATGGCCATGTGACTAGTTCATGATGTGGGCAACTTTGGTGTCTTTTGCTTAGGAGAAAATTGCTTTCCCTCAGCTTCCTCTCTGCTTCTCACAAGTGGAAACAGGGATGTACCAATGACCCTGCTTTGACCACGTGAATGAGGAAATGCCTGTGGGGTTGGCAGAGCTATAAGATGGAAGAAGTGTGGGTCCCTGAATGACATCGTAGAGCAAAGCTGTCCTACCCATCAAGTGAAAGAGAAAGAAACTTGTATTGAATGAAAATCACTATATCCTTACCTCTTCATTATGGCAGCTTAGCATGAACCCTAATTAACATACCATGGTTAGTTTGTCAGAGGCATGTGAACCAAAACAACTCCATCTTGAACAGGAGCTGGGTAAAATGAGGCTGAAACCCACTGGGCTGCATTCCCAGACAGTTAAGGCATTCTAAGTCACAGGATGAGAGAGGAGGTCAGCACAAGACACAGGTCATAAAGACCTTGCTGGTAAAACAGGTTGCAGTAAAGAAGCTGGCTAAATCCTACCAAAACCAAGATGGCCACGAGAGGGACCTCTGGTCACTACTGCATTCCCATCAGCACCATGACAGTTTACAAATGCCATGGCAATGTCAGGAAGCTACACTATATGGTCTAAAAAGGGGAGGCATGAATAATCCACCTTTTGTTTAGCATAGCATCAAGAAATGACCATAAAAATGGGCAACCAGCAGCCCTCGGGGCTGCTCTGTCTGTGGAGTAGCCATTTTTTTATTCTTTTACTTTCTTAATAAACTTGCTTTCATTTTGTACTGTGGACTTGCCCTGAATTCTTTCTTGCGTGAGATCCAAGAACCCTCTCTTGGGGTCTGGATTAGGACCCTTTTCTGTAACAGGTTCTCTGGGACTCTGTTCCCTGAGACTCTCCCAATATCTACTCACCTCATTATAAATGGTGTGGGGTGGGGAGATGGCACAGATAAAATCTTACTTTAAACAAATGTTCACTTGAGAAATTGGGTTTCATGTGGATTTTAATCTGTGTAATGATTTAACTTATATGAAGCATACAAATTTTTTACTATTGTCAGACGTTCTGCAATCTGTGTGATATGCATTGTATAATTTATTTTAATTAGCCATGAATGTGTAGAGATATTACATAGTTCAACATTTCTTATAGTATATGTATTTCTCGTTGTACATGTAGAAACAAAATAAACATATGAGTTTGGGAGTATCTTATTTTCAAAGATATATGTCATAATAATTATCTTTTCACTTTCTTTATTAGGGACTAGGAATGATAAGCCATTTAGTCATTCTTTAGGTTAACAAGAACTTGAGGGGAACTAAGAAAGGAACCCTTACTCCTGAACTCTCAGCCTCATCTGTGCTGGACAATTCTAGCTTTGTAACCTTCCATGAGATCGACACAATTTAGAAAATGTTCACGCTCACTATTTTTAGATTCCACATTCAGTGTTTGAGTGTTATGTATTATTCCTGGATTAACTAAGTTAGGAAGAATTATAATGAAAAGAGTTTAAGAATAAATTTATTCCCACAAGGTTGGGTGGCGGTGTCTTCTCATTTGTCTATCACAGAACTCACTTCCCCAACTGGATCCAACTTCATCTCAAAATTCTAGTTGAATGTCTTCAGCAACAGCTGTCTTAGCGATTTGTTTCTACTAACCTTCATTGCTCAAGACAGCCAATGATTATATTATAAAATAACAACAACAAGGAAAGAAGAGACAGAGAATTGAGAATCATGAGCAGTGCCCACTCACCAGCTGTGTGAATTGTTGCTCCAGAGCTCGGTACTCCAGAGAGCTCTTGTTGAACAGGTCGTTGGAGAAGGCCATGTTAGCAACACGCAGACTGAAGAACACTACCAGCTCTCGGCCCTTGGGGGCAATGGTCATAGAACTAGTGGTGATGTACTGTAAAGCTGAGACAGGAGTGGTATCCTCGAATAAATGATCCGGGACAGAAACATATTCGCTGAGTTCTGCTACCTCAGATGGGGCAGGAGTCTCAGACAGATCCATTTCATCTAGGTCTCTGACCATATCTTCGCCACCAGCACTTGACCTGCTGTCATCTGAAGATGCAGGTGGATGTGAAATTCCCAGAGTCAGTTGGCTGATTGCAGAATAATCACTGGTGGGGATGGTGAGCCCTGGTACTAGCACTGTCTGGTCAATGGCCATTATATCTGTGGTGCCTTGATCAGTCAGAGAGATAATACTTGAAGCCATAAAGAAAGGTGGAGTTTCTGGTAGGGAGGTAGAGGCCATAGCAGGTGGAGACCAAGAAATGTCTGTGGAGGAAGTATAATTTCATTATTGAAATCAATTTCATTATGTCCAAGTATTCCCCAAAGAATTGAAAGTGAAAAAAAGAAAATTCAAAATTAAGCTTATCTTTAGAAAATGCATAGCATTTGCATAGATCATTTCAATAGTCATTTTTCTAAAAGAAGAGAAATTGGAACAGAAAGGGCAGGCAGCCCTATGTCCCAGCCTAGGGAGACAAAGAGTGGATCCCTGCACCCATTTTATTCAGGCCCAGCAGTTCTTGATATATGAGACTAAAAGAGCACCAGTTAACTAGAATTTCTGGAATTACTGCCTAGCCAGACATGATACCCCTGGGAACCAAGTAGTAGAAACTGACTGAGTCACCAACTGGTGCCAAGCTGCCGCTGGCATTGGAACAGATTTAGATCCCTCATCCCCATATAGAACTCCCAGACAACTAGGTGTGCAGTTTTGGCCCAGAAATTTTATTCACTTTCCAATAATGCAAGCCTGCATTTTATGCAGTTGGATTTTTTGGTTACTATAATGATGTTTTGGTATTTTTACCACTTAAAATTTAAATGATGCTTTTCCAAAATTAAGTAATCTAATTGAATAGCTTGTCAATTTGCAAAATGATACTGGGAGTATAAAGGTGCTGGTGAACATATAATTTGAATGTTACATTGATCATACAACTTGCTATTTATTAATATTTAAAACCTCTCAATTAGCTGGGTATAGTAGTACACGGCTGTAATTCCAGCTACTCAGGTGACTGAGGCCTGAGAATCTCTTGAACTTGGAAGACAGAGGTAGCAGTGAACCAAGATCACGCCACTGCATTCCAGCCTGGGTGACAGAGTGAGACTCTGTCTTAAAATAATAATAATAATAATAATAATAATAATAGTAATAATAAAACAAAGTAAAAAACCTTTGCCACAGTTACATTATTATACTCTGACAATTTCTATCACCATTTTGCATTGTTATCTTGGGTAAGTATACATTGAACTACCAAAGTCTATCCCTTTTTTTGGTATAAAATGAAAATAAATATTTCTAAACTAAGAAAGTGGTGGAAACTTTCAGATAAACAGATTGTTGAATTATTAAAATATTCCATTAAACCTAAATCCAGAGCCACTGATGATATTTAAGATATTAAGTGAAAAAAACAGGGAGCTTTTTGTGATTTCTTCAGTGGCCTGTTGGCAAATATGCAGGAAAACTCTATTGAAATCCAAATGCTAAGCATGATAAATGGACTGTCTGGATGCAGATATAATCTTTGGGCTCTCAGTCAGCTAATTTACTACAGTGAAATTACCAAAACTGAAACTCCAAGTGATAAACAGCTCTGAAAGTTGGAATCATATTAGTTTTATTACTTTCTTAAAATAAAACCTGTCTGTTGGTGAGTTATGCCAGATTTTAGAGAAGCACCCTCTTTTCTCTCACCTGGGGAGGGTACCTGCGTGCGTCTACTCATAATTCACTCAATTGTGAGAAATAATGTTACCTAATATCTAAGATCTCTCTGGAGATACACTTAAAGTTTTATTAAAATCTCCATTGCTATGGGCTGAATGTTTCTATCCATGCAAAACTTGTATGTTCAGGCTGCAATCCCCAGTGTGATGATATTTGGACATGGATCTTTGGGAGGTAATTAGGTCATGAGGGTGGAGTCCTCATGAATGGAATTAGTGGTCTTGTAAGAAGAGACTCAAGAGAGATGCTTCTCTCTTTCTGCCATGTGAGAATATAGCAAGAAAGTAACAAACTCCAAACTAGGAGCAGAGCCCTTGTCAGGAATAAAATCTGCAAACACGTTGATCTGCCATTTCCTGGTCATCAGAACCGTGAGAAATACATTTCTATTGTTTAAGACACCCACTCTATGACATTTCATTACGGAAGTCTGAATTGACTAAGATACCCACAAACAGATCTGGGATGATAAATTGAAAGGATTTGATTTGACGTTTTTTGTGCCATGGGAAATGCATTTGAATCTGTGTTCCTATGATGTGATCTCTGCTCCTGCAGGTGATAAGAGTTGGCAAGAAGCACAATGATAGATGTCTGCATTTTGCTCTTTTGCCAGCATTTCATTACTCACATCTTTCTTACTACATAGACTTTAACCTGCTTAAAATAGGTTTCTGCATTATGTCATCAATCAACAAAAATAAATTTCTGGCCATTTCCCTTTGTGACTTTTTTTTTTTTTTTTTTGTACTTTAAGTTTGAGGATACATGTGCAGAACATGTAGGTGTGTTACATAGGTATACACGTGTCATGGTGGTTTGCTGTACCTGTCAACACGTCATCTACATTAGGTATTTCTCCTAATGGTATCCCTCCCCTAGCCCCCCACCCCGTGACAGGCCCTGGTGTGTGATGTTCCCGTCCCTGTGTCCATGTGTTCTCATTATTCATCTCCCACTTATGAGTGAGAACATGCAGTGTTTGGTTTTCTGTTCTTGTGTTAGTTTGCTGAGAATGATGATTTCCAGCTTCATCCATGTCCCTACAAAGGACATGAAGTCATCCTCTGTTATGGCTGCATAGTATTCCATGGTACATATGTGCCACATTTTCTTTATCCAGTCTATCACTGATGGGCATTTCGGTTGGTTCCAAATTTTTGCTATTGTGAACATTGACACAATAAACATACATGTGCATGTGTCTTTATAGTAGAATAATTTATAATCCTTTAGGTATATACCCAGTAATGGGATTGCTGGGTCAAATGGCATTTCTGATTCTAGATCCTTGAGGAACTGCCAAACTGTCTTCCACAACGTTGAACTAATTTACACTCCCACCAATAGTGTAAAAGCGTTCCTATTTCTCCACATCCTCTCCAGCATCTGTTGTTTTCTGACTTTTTAATGATCATCGTTTTAACTGGCATGAGATGGTATCTCACTGTGGTTTTGATTTGCATTTTTCTAATGACCAGTGATGATGAACTCTTTTTCATATGTTTGCTGGCTGCATAAATGTCTCCTTTTGAGAAGTGTCTGTTCACATCCTTTGCCCACTTTTTGATGGGGCTGTTTGTTTTTTCCTTGTAAATTTAAGTTTCTTATAGATTCTTGATATTAGTCCTTTTTCAGGTGGATAGATTGCCAAAATTTTTTCCCATTCCATAGGTTGCCTGTTCACTCTGCTGATAGTTTCTTTTGCTGTGCAGAACCTCCTTAGTTTAATTAGATTCCATTTGTCAATTTTGGCTTTTGTTGCAATTGCTTTTGGTAATTTAGTCATGAAGTCTTTGCCCATGCCTATGTCCCGAATGGTATTGCCTAGGTTTTCTTGTAGGGTTTTTATGGTTTTAATTCTTACACTTAAGTCTGTAATCCACCGTGTGTTAATTTTTGTATAAGGTATAAGAAAGGAGTCCAGTTTCAGTTTTCTGCATATGGCTAACCAGTTTTCCCAACAGCATTTATTAAACAGGGAGTCATTTCCCTATTGCTTGCTTTTGTCAAGTTTGTCAAAGATCAGAGGGTTGTAGATGTGTGGCATTATTTCTGAGGCCTCTGTTCTGTTCCATTGGTCCATATATCTGTTTTGGTACCAGTACCATGCTGTTTTTGTTACTGTAGGCTTGTAGTATAGTTTGAAGTCAGGTAGCATGATGCTTCCAGCTTCGTTCTTTTTGCTTAGGATTGTCTTGGCCACACAGGCTTTTTCAGTTCCATATGAAATTTAAAGTAGTTTTTTCTAATTCTGTGAAGAAAGTCAATGGTAGCTTGATGGGGATAGCATTTAATCTACAAATTACTTTGGGCAGTATGGCCATTTTCATGATCTTGATTCTTCCTATCCATGAGAATGGAATGTTTTTCCATTTGTTTGTATCCTCTCTTATTTCCTTGACCAGTGGTTTATAGTTCACCTTGAAGAGGTCCTCCACATCCTTTGTAAATTGTATGCCTAGGTATTTTATTCTCTTTGTAGCAGTTGTGAATGCAAGTTCTCTCATGATTTGGCTCTCTGTTGTCTATTATTGGTGTATAGGAATGCTTGTGATTTTTGCACATTGGTTTTGTATCCTGACACTTATCAGCTTAAGGAGATTTTGGGCTGGGAAGATGGGATTTTCTAAATATATAATCATGTCATCTGCAAACAGAGACAATTTGACTTTCTCTCTTCCTATTTGAATACCATTTATTTTTTTCTCTTGCCTGATTGCCCTGGCCAGAACTTCCAACACTGTGTTGAATAGGAATGGTGAGAGAGGGCATCCTTACTTTGTACCAGTTTTCAAAGAGAAATCTTGCATCTTTTGCCTATTCAGTATTACATTGGCTGTGGGTTTGTCATTAATAGCTCTTATTATTTTGAGATAGGTTCCATTAATACCTAGTGTATTGAGAGTTTTTAGCATGAAGGGCTGTTGAATTTTATAGAAGGCATTTTCTGCATCTATTGAGATAATCATGCAGCTTTTGTCATTGGTTCTGTTTATGTGATGGATTACATTTATTGATTTATGTATGCTGAATCAGCCTTGCATCCCAGGGATGAAGCCCACTTGATCATGGTGGATGAGCTTTTTGACGTGCTGCTGGATTCAGTTAGCCAGTATTTTGTTGAGGATTTTTGCATCAATGTTCATCAGGGATATTGGCCTGAAATTTTTTTGTGTGTGTCTCTGCCAGGTTTTGGTACCAGGATGATGCTGGCCTCATAAAATGAATTAGGGGGGATCCCCTCTTTTTCTATTGTTTGGAATAGTTTCAGAAGGAATGGTACCAACTCCTCTTTGTACCTCTGGTAGAATTTGGTTGTGAATCCATCCAAATTTTTTTTGGTTGGTAAGATATTAATTACTGCCTCAATTTCAGAACTTGTTATTGGTCTATTAAAGGATTCTACTTCTTCCTGGTTTAGTCTTGGGAGGGTGTATGTGTCCAGAAATTTATCCATTTTGTCTAGATTTTCTAGTTTATTTGCATAGAGGTGTTTACAGTATTCTCTGATGGTAGTTTGTATTTCTGTGGGATCATTGATGATATCTCCTTTAGCATTTTTTACTGTGTCTATTTGATTTCTTCTCTCTTTTCTTCTTTAGTAGTCTGGTTAGTGGTCTATCTTGTTAATCTTTTCAAAAAACAGCTCCTGTATTCATTGATTTTTTGAAGTGTTTTTCATGTCTCTATCTTCTTCAGTCCTGCTCTGATTTTAGTTATTTCTTGTTTTCTGCTAGCTTTTGATTTTGTTTGCTCTTGCTTCTCTATTTCTTTTAATTGTGATGTTAGGGCGTCAATTTTAGATTTTCCCACTTTCTTTGGTGGGCATTTAGTGATATAAATTACCTTGTAAACACTGCTTTACCTATGTCCCAGAGATTCTGGTATATTGTGTGTTTGTTCTCATTGGTTTCAAATAACTTATTTATTTCTGCGTTAATTTTGTTATTTACCTAGTAGTCATTCAAGGAGCAGGTTGTGCAGTTTCCACGTACTTGTATCGTTTTGAGTGAGTTTCTTTTTCTTTTTTCTTTCTTTCTTTCTTTTTTTTTTTTTTTTTTTTGAGATGGAGTTTTGCTTTGTAATCCAGGCTAGAGTGCAGTGGCATGATCTTGGCTCACTGCAACCTCTGCCTCCCAGGTTCAAGCAATTCTCCTGTCTCAGACTCTTGAGTAGCTGAGATTACAGGAGTCGGCCACCATGTCCAGCAAAGTTTTATATTTTTAGTAGAAATGGGGTTTCACCATATTGGACAGACTGGTCTTGAACTCCTGACCTCGTGATCCACGTGCCTTGGTCTCCCAAAGTGCTGGGATTACAGGCATGAGTCACTGTAATCCTGAGTTCTAAGTTGATTGCGTCGTGGTCTCAGAGACTGTTTGTTATGATTTCCGTTCTTTTGCATTTGCTGATGAGTGTTTTACTTCCAATTATGTGGTCAGTTTTAGAATTAGTGCTACGTGGTGCTGAGAAGAATGTATATTCTGTTGATTTGGGGTGGAGAGTTCTGTAGATGTCTACTAGTTTCGTTTGACCCAGAGCTGAGTTCAAGTCCTGAATATCCTTGTTAATTTTCTGTCTTGTTGATCCGTCTAATATTGACAGTGGGGGTGTTAAGTCTCCCATTATTATTGTGTGGGAGTCTAAGTCTCTTTGTAGGTCTCTAGGAACCTGCTGTATAAATTTGGTTGCTCCTGTATTGGGTGCATATATATTTAGGATAGTTAGCTCTTCTTGTTGAATTGATCCCTTTACCATTATGGAATGCCCTTCTTTGTCTTTTTTTGATATTTGTTGGTTTAAAGTCTGTTTTATCAGCAACTAGAATTACAACCTCTGCTTTTTTTTTTTGCTTTCCATTTCCTTGGTAAATGTTCCCCCATCCCTTTATTTTGAGCCTATGTGTGTCTTTGCACGTGAATTGGGTCTCCTGAATACAGCACACCAGTGGGTCTTGACTCTATCCAATTTGTCAGTCTGTGTCTTTTAATTGGGGCATTTAGCCTGGTTACATTTAAGGTTAATATTGGTATGTTTGGATTTGATCCTGTCATTATGATGTTAGCTGGTTATTTTGCCCCATTAGTTGATGCAGTTTCTTCATACTGTCAAAGGTCTTTACAATTTGGTATGTTTTTGCAGTGGCTGATACTGGTTGTTCCTTTTCATATTTAGTGCTTCCTTCAGGAGCTTTTGTAAGGAGGCCTGGTGGTGACAAAATCTCTCAACATTTGCTTGTCTGTAAAGGATTTTATTTCTCCCTTGCTTATGAAGCTTAGTTTGGCTGGATATGAAATTCTGGTTGAAAATTCTTTTAAGAATGTTGAATATTGGCCCCCACTCTCTTCTGGCTTATAAGGTTTCTGCAGAGAGACCTGCTGTCAATCTGATGGGCTTCCCTTTGTGGATAACTCGACCTTCCTCTCTGGCTGCCTTTAACATTTTGCCCTTCATTTCAACTTTGGTGGATCTGATGATTATGTGTCTTGGGGTTGCTTTTCTCAAGGAGTATCTTTGTGGTGTTCTCTATGTTTCCTGAATTTGAATGTTGGCCTGTCTTGCTGGGTTGGGGAAGTTCTCCTGGATAATATCCTGAAGAGTGTTTTCCAACTTGGTTCCATTCTCCCCCTCAGGTCACTACCAGGAACACCAATCAAATGTAGGTTTGGTCTTTTCACATAGTCCCATATTTTCTTGGGACTGTGTTCATTACTTTTCATTCTTTTTTCTCTAATCTTTTATTTCATTGAGTTGATCTTCAATGTCTGACTTCCTTTCTTCTGCTTGATTGATTCGCTCATTGATACTTGTGTATGCCTCACGAAGTTGTGCTGTGCTTTTCGGCTCCATTAGGTTATTTATGTTCTTCTCTAAACTGGTTATTCTAGTTAGCAATTCCTCTAACCTTTTTTCAAGGTTCTTAGCTTCCTTGCATTGGGTTGGAACATGCTCCTTTAGCTTGGAGGAGTTTGTTATTACCCACCTTCTGAAGCCTACTTGTGTCAATTTGTCAAACTCATTCTCCGTCCAGTTTTGTTTTCTTGGTGATGACGAGTTGTGATCCTTTGGAAGAGAACAGGGGTTCTGATTTTTGGAATTTTCAGCCTTTTTGCACTGGTTTTTCCTCATCTTCATGGATTTATCTACCTTTGGTCTTTGATGCTGGTGACATTCAGATGGGGTTTTTGTGTGGATGTCCTTTTTATTGTTGTTGATGCTATTCCTTTCTGTTTGTTAGTTTTCCTTCTAACAGTCAGGCCCCTCTGGTGCAGGTCTGCTGGAGTTTGCTGGAGGTCCACCGCAGACCCTGTTTGCCTGGGTATTACCAGTGCAGGCTCCAGAACAGCAAAGATTGATGCCTATTTCTTCCTCTGGAAGCTCCGTCCCAGAGGGGCACTTGCCAGATGCCAGCCAGAGCTCTCCTGTATGAGTTGTCTGTTGAACCCTGCTGGGAGGTGTCTCCCAGTCAGGAGGCACGGGGGTCAGGGACCCACTTGAGGAGGCAGTCTGTCCCTTATCAGAGCTCGAGCGCTGTGCTGGGAGATCTGCTGCTCTCTTCAGAGCTGGCAGGAGAAATGTTTAAGTCTGCTGAAGCTGCACCCACAGCCGCACCTTCCCCCAAGTGCTCTGTCCCAGGGAGATATGAGTTTGATCTATTAGCCCCTGACTGGGGCTGCTGCCTTTCTTTCAGAGATGCCCTGCCCAGAGATGAGGAATCTAGAGAGGTAATTTGGCTACAGTGGCTTTGCCAAGCTGCAGTGTGCTCCACCCAGTTTGAACTTCTTGGTGGTTTTGTTTACACTGTGAGGGGAAAACTGCCTACTCATGCCTAAGTAATGGCGGACACCCCTCCCTGCACCAAACCTGAGCATCCCAGTTCAACTTCAGACTGCTGTGCTGGCAGTGAGAATTTCAAGCCAGTGGATCTTAGCTTGCTGGGCTCCGTGGGGGGTGGGATCTGCTGAGATAGACCTCTTGGTTCCAGGGCTTCAGCCCCTTTTCCAGGGGAGTGAATGGTTCTGTCTCATTGATGTTCCAGGTGCCACTGTGGCATGAAAAACAAACTCCTGCAGCTAGCTCAGTGTCTGCCCAAACGGCCACCCAGTTTTTTGCTTGAAACCCAGGGCCCTGGTGGTGTAGGCACCTGAGGGAATCTCCTGGTCTGTGGGTTGCAAAGACCATGGGAAAAGCATAGTATCTGGGCTGGAATGCACCTCTCCTCACGGCAGAGTCCCTCATGGCTTCCCTTGGCTAGGGGTGGTAGTTGCCTGACTTCTTGTGCTTCCTGGGTGAGGTGATGCCCCACCCCACCCTGCTTCAGCTCACCCTCCGTGGGTTGCACCCACTGTCTAACCAGTCCCAATGAGATGAGCTGGGTACCTCAGTTGGAAATGCAGAAATCACCCGCCTTCTGCATTGATCTTGCTGGGAGCTGCAGACTGGAGCTGTTACTATTAGGCCATCTTGCCGGCCAATAAAAAAGATGTTTTTTGTGACATCTTAATATTAATCCCTCACATTCACAATAAACTTAAACAAGTTATTTCATTAATGGAACAATTTGCTATTTAATTATAGGGTTGCTTGATAAAATACAGGATGCTCATTGGAACATACGTTTACTGAAAATTATTATTTTTTATCTGAAATTTAAATTTAACTGGACATCTTGTATTTTTCTTTGCTGAGTCCAGCAACCCTATTTAAATGTGATTTTAAAAGACTCCTATTCTCTTTTGTTTTGAGATTGAAGCCACTAAGGTTATAGTCAGTTCCTTTGGAAAAAACATTATCCAAACCTTATCACTATTTGTAAGTGTATTTTAAATAATCATGTTTTCATATAATTCATATGAAAAAATTAGACATAGTAGCGACACAGACCACTCCAACATTGTATTTTTACACTACAATAGGAAAGTCAAACACTAAAAGCCGAGGCCATTCATTTCACTCTGAACTATGCAAAATGAAAAGATTTAAAATAACTGTTATGCTAGAGTGCGTGTTGGTCTGTGAAGGTATGGAGTGTGTTTACGTGTATGTGTATGTGGCAGGGGCAATATTTCTAAGTCTAGTTGCCAAATGTAGAGTAGGTGGCTGTTGTGCTCACTTTCCAGGTAGGATGTCTGTCCAAAGGCAAGGCCACAAATGATATAGTCCAACCCAAAGTAGATGAACTGAGGTCCAGCTGAAGCCTAAAGTACAGTACGCGGGTGGGAGATGCCAGAAGCCCCATTAGTAGCCAGAAGAAGACAAAGCAGAAGATGAACAGTGTGTGGGGAACAAGTACAGATGAAAGGCTATTTTAAATGCTGCTACAAAGGGTCACATATATATGCTAAACCATAAGCATCAAGTGGTTGCTTATTCATGTCAAAAACTCTCAAAAGAAGATATTCCATCCAACTCCTTTATATCTTTAAGGGGCATGACCAGCAAATTCTTAACTTTATGTCAAACAAATCCATTCTTATTTATAATAACAAGAAAGTTATTATCTTCCTTTTTGGAATATTATAGAGATAGAAAACGTTAATTATCCATTCATTCAACAAATAGATATTGATAGCCTAGTATGTGCCAGGCATTATTCCAGGTGTTAAAATATATAAGTGAGCAAAGATAAAATTTCTGGCCCCAAAGAGCTTACTGTCTAGTGGAGGAGGACAAAAAACAAAACAACAAAACAATACCAAGAAAAATATACAGTACACCAGGTGGTGATAAGTGCTATGGAAATAAAATGAAGCAGAAAAGGCAATGGAAGTACAGGGTTTCCAGTTCTATACAGAGTTCATTGAGAATATAATATTTGAGAATAGACCTGGAGGAGATGAGTTAGCCATTCGGCAAATGCAAATGAGAAGGCCAAAAGAATAAGGGTGTCTGTCATGCTCAGGGAGCAGCTAACTGGGAGAACAGCATAGCCACAATGGAATTCTATACTATCAATCAAGTGTCAGGGTGGCTGAAGGCATTTTCAAACACACGGTCTTAAAAATTCCTCCCAGGCACCTTTTCTTAGCGTGCATTTACCTAAAATGAGGTAGTAAACCATGAAAAAGAAAGAAATGGGATACTGAAAAAAGTTCAGGGAAAGGGAAATCTCCAGGAAGATGGTAAAGGGGCCTTTGAAATACCCAGTTACCCAGGTATAAAAGGCAACCAGTTAAAAACTGGATTCATCTCAAGAGACAGGTACATTGAATGCATCTTTCACCAAGCCTTCTGCAATTGTACCAATTTTTTAAAGATTTCTTTGCCCCCCCCCCCTTTTTTTTTTGAGACAGCATCTTACTTTGTCACCCAGGCTGGAGTGCAGAGTCATGGCTCACTGCGGCCTCAAACTCCCTGTCTCAAGCAATCCTCCCACCTCATCCTCTTGAGTAGCTGGGACCATGTGCATGTACCACCACACCCAGCAATTTTTAATTTTTTTTTTTTTTTTTTGTAGAAATGGGGGTCTCTCGATGCTACCCAGGCTGGTCTGAAACTCCTGGGCTCAAATGATCCTCTTGCCTCAGCCTCCCAAAGTGTTGGGAGAATAAACCCAGAGGGAGAAGGGATCAAGGAATCCAAACTGGAAAAAAGGCCAAGGAAAATCCAAGATAGCAAAACAGATAGCAAAGGGAAGACCCACACGACAGCAATCCAAAAGTCCTAGAGAGCAGCAGTCCAGAGAGAAAGAGGTGGTATACTAAAATTGCAATGGAAAGTTTGAGAAGAATTAGTAATAAATACAAAGAAATCTAAGTGAATAATAATAATAAAAATAAATCGGCCTGGTGCAGTGGCTCAAGCTGGTAATCCCAGCACCATGGGAGGCTGAGGTAGGTGGATCATCTGAGGTCAGGAGTTTGAGACCAGCCTGGCCGACATGGTGAAACCCTGTCTCTACTAAAAATACAAAAATTAGCCAGGCGTGGTGGTGCGTGCCTGTAGTCCCACCTACTTGGGAGGCTGAGGCAGGAGAATCACTTGAACCCAGGAGGTGGAGGCTGCAGTGAGCCAAGATTGCCTCACTGTACTCTAGCCTAGGCTACAGAGTGACTCTCTGTCTCCAGGAAAAAAAAAAAAAAAAAAAAAAAAAAAAAAAAAAAAAAATTCAAAGAAAACATTAACTCTAGGAAAACAGAAAGGAAACACAGCAGATAGATCAGCTGAGAATATTTACTATAAATACTGAATACTAATTTAATAATATAATATCACTATATTGGAAAGGTTAAAGGGAGAAAGAGGGGATGGTATTGTAAGAAACTTAAATCTTTACCTACAATAATGGAATGTCAATAAATAATACTTGAAACGATGACCCAAAAATACATATTATTTAAAAATATGGGGAAAAATAAATGCCAGACAAAACAGCTGAGTTAAAAGGGACAGTTTTTGGTGAGTGCTACTGCACAGTAAAGAGGTGTGAAATAGTAAAATGCTGTATTTGTCAGAACACTTTAATATGATTTGACTTTAAAAAATTAAACTTTTTATTTTGAGATAACTGTAGATTCAAATGCAGTTATAAGAAGTAATACAGAGACTAACATCCGTGAAAATTGCAGGTTAGAAGCTCCAAAATCTGTCCTTTCAATAAAAAGCTGGGGAAAAGTGTCAGAATTGACTTTTTCAGAAACCTGGAAACTAACCAAAAGCTTGCAGCAAACAAGGGAATGCTTAATTAAGAACAACAGCTGAATCTCAGTAAGAACAGTGAACTTTGTGGCATTCTTAACTTACCCTGTTCTTATCCCCCACTCCCCAGCTCAGTGATAGCCTTGAAAATAACAGCCCTCATTTCCAGTACCAGTACCTCAGGGAGCAGAATGGACCTCATTGACAAAGAGTTTTAATTATTTGTTTTAACCTGACTCCCTGGAATACCAACTCAAAAGGCTTGCCTTTATTTTTCCTAACTAGGAACTCTCCCGATGCTAAAATGGTTACCTGGGGAAAGTTTGTCAAAAACACCTAGGCAGATGCACTAATTGCTACTGTGGGAGGCAATGGATAACAGCTGGGCACGCAATAGACTAAGCAAAAACTTGGGAGGAAAGGCTGGGGAATGAGATGCTTTGGGGAAAAAGCACTTTCAAAAGCTCTGACATATTTTTGGGAATCTAGAAGACCACTTTAATGCCCAGGGCTGCATGCTCAGTAAGGACCTGAGAATGCATACAGTTCTGGGCATTAAACTCCTATCTCTGTCTGACCTTCAGAGTTCTGCAAGAGCATGACGAGAAGGCTAATAGGGAAGTGGCTGCTTTCTGGTTATGGGGTTTCTTTTGGAGATGATGAAACATTTCTGGAATTAGTGCTGAGGGGCTTCATAACATTGTAAACATACTAGAAACCACTGAATTGTCTACTTACAAGGATTAAAATGGTGAATTTTATGTTATGTGAATTTTATATCCATAAAGAAAAAATAGGCTAAGCACAGTGGCTCACACCTGTAATCCCAGCACTTTGGGAGGCAGAGGCAGGCGGATCATGAGGTCAGGAGTTCAAGACCAGCCTGGCTAATATGGTGAAACCCTGTCTCTAGTAAAAATACAAAGATTAGTCAGGTGTGGTGGCAGGCGCCTGTAATCCCAGCTACTCAGGAGGCTGAGGCATGAGAATTGCTTGAACCCGGGAGGCGGACGTTGCACTGAGCTGAAATGGTGCCACTGCACTCCAGTCTGGGTGACAGAGTGAGACTAGTCTCAAAAAAAAAAATAAAAAAATAAAAAAATAAAAAATAAAAAAAATTAAAAAATAATATAGACAGAACTTGCATACTCATTACCCCAATAACATCCTGCAAAACTATAGCATAATATCAAACAATGTTGACATTGATAATCTAGAGACAATTCCCATCATTACAAAGATTCCCTCATGTTGCCCTTTTGCAGTACCTCCACTCTCCCACCCATACCCTTAACATCTGGCAACCACTAATATGTTTTCTATTTCTATAATTTTGTAATTTCAAGGATGTTATATAAATGGAAAATTACAGTATGTAACTTTTTGGGATTGACTTTTCTTACTCAGTATAAATCTGGAGATTCATCCAAATTCTGTGTATCAAGAATTTGTTCCTTTTTATTGCTGAGTAGTATTACATTATATAGATGTACCACAGATGGTTTAACCATTTACTCTTGAAGGACATCTGGTTTCTTTCTAGTTTTGGGTTATTATGAATAAAGCTGCTATAAATACGCATGTACAGGTTTTCATGTGAGCATACGTTTTCTTTATAATAAATGCTCAAGAGTGAAATAGCTTGCATGGTAGTTGTATGTTTAATTTTTGGAGAAATTGTCAAGCTATTTCACAGAGAGGCTATACTGTTTTACATTTCCACCACCAGCAATGTACAAGTGATACAGATCCAAATGCATTTTCCAGCATTTGTTGTGATTTTTTTTTTAAATTTTAGCTATTCTGATCAATGTTAATGATATCTCATTGCAGTTTTAATTTGTACTTCCCTAATAAATAACCATCTGAACATTTCATGTATAAGAGGTAAAATGTCCCTCCCTATTTGGTAAAATGTCACTTCTTGTATTTTGCTCATTTTCTATTGGAATTTTTAATTGTTATGAGAATTGTTTATATTTTCTACATAGTTGTTCTTTACCAAATACATGTTTCAAAGATTTTCGCTAGTCTGTATCTTTTCTTCTCATCCTCGTAACAGCGTCCTTTGCAGAGCCATTATTTATTCAAGTACTTTGTTCCGTCTAGGATATACGAGACAAAAAGAGAACTCAGTAAACTCACTATCATGTCATATTTTAGGTCCTAAGGTTCCTAGTTCGTCTGTCTTCTTCTCTTTACCTTTCAGAGCCTTCTCATATTTGTTTTGTGTATAATATCAGGGTATTTAGATGCACTTAGCAGGAGGAAAAGTACATTCATTTCATCTTCCTGGGCATGGCAATCTACTTGACTTTTAAAATGATGTCCTTATTTTATTAAAAAACGATTAAAAATCTAGACTAAATATGTACTATTATTTGAATGTCCCCTCTAAGACTCATGTTGAAATTTAATTGTTATTGTGGCAGTATTTAGAGGTGATTAGGCCATGAGGACTCCGGTGTCATGAATGAATTAATGCCATGATCATGCAATTGGGTTGTTATAAAAGACAGTTTGACCCTCTCTCGCTTTCTTGCTCTCACCCTCTCTTGCTCTTCTGCCTTCCACCACGAAATTATGCAGCCCAAAAGCCCTCACCAGATGCAGGACCCTTGACCTTGGACTTTCCAGCCTCCAGAACTCTAAGCAATACATGTATTTTCTTTGTAAATTACCCAGTCTGTGTTATTTTGTGACAGTAACACAGAATGGAATAAAACTGTTTGAAGAGAGTCAGGTCAATACTGACAGGCTTTAAGAAATCATTAAAAATGATATGAAAAAGAACAAAGTTCAGAAACTGATCATAGAGGAGGGGATAAAATGTAGAAGAAAGACGAAAGAAAGCCTACATTTATGTAATTTGTGTCCTTCAATAAGACAACAACATAACACGTGAATTAGGAAAAGTTCTCAAACCTATGACAGGAGAAAAATTTTTCTGATATGTTAAAACAAACAAGTCCGGGCATGGTGGCTCATGCTTGTAATCCCAGCAGTTTGGGAGGCCGAGGTGGGCAGATCATCTGAGGTCAGGAGTTCGAGACTAGCCTGGCCAACATGGTGAAACCCCCATCTCTACTAAAAATACAAAAAAATTAGCAGGGTGTGGTGGTGCATGCCTGTAATCCCAGCTATTTGGGAGGTGAGGCAGGAGAATCACTTGAACCTGGGCGGTGGAGGTGGTAGTGAACTGAGATTATGCCATTGCACTCCAGCATGGGTGACAAGAGCGAGACTTCTTATCAAAAAAAAAAAAAAAAATTGAATGTAGAGGCCCAAACAATATCAAGAAATGATTCAAAATGGAATTATCCATGGCAAGTTATCCCTTGCTATGGTCTGAATGTTTGTATCCTCCAAAAATGTATATGTTGAAATCCTAATCCCCAAGATTATGATTAAGAGTTTGGGCCTTTGGTGGGTTGGGGGTGAGAAGGGTGTGATTAGGATTAGCGTTCTTATAAAAGAGACTCCAGAGAGCTAGCTAGTCTCTTCCACCACAGGAGGGCACAGTAAAAAGGTGCCGTCTGTGAGGCGTGGGTCCTCAACAGACACCTCATCAGACACAATGTCAGCTCCTTGATTTTGGGCTCCCATGCTTTCAGAACAGTGAGAAATAAACTTGTGTATAATCACCCAGTATAAGGTATTTAGTTACAGCAGCCCAAATGAACTAAGACACCCCTCAAGAAAGAAAAGTCTTGAATCTCAAGGACTGAAACGAAGCAAAGCTAAATAAAACAAAACAAAACAAAATGTGGGTATCTAGTTAGAAAAAGGAAGCCATATAGAAATTGCCAGAAAAATCATGCTAGTGTCATGTTTATTGCAGCTGATCACACAGCTGAAGACAAGGGAACAAAGTTGTAATTGAAAGAAAGAGTGGTTCAAGAATTTGATATTTAGCCACATTGTCCTTCACATTTGGAAGTTACAGGCAGTAAGTAGTTGAGCCCTCAGGAGCTATGGAACCCATGAACCCTTTTTGAAACAATTGCCTGCTGGTATATTCCAGTGAACCAAAAGATAAATCAAATAGAACTCAGGAATGGAGACACTGTGGGGTAGAAGGTTTGAGGGTGAGACCTAATCTATTTAAATATGAAAATCTGTCCAAGAAGCTGTGGGAGTTGTAGAAGCAATTCTAAATTTGTAAACCTTGACAATGGTAAAATACAAACCTAATTACTAAAACTTGGAGAGTGGAGGAGTGAAGATGGATAGACTACCAGTGTTCTGATAATTTTATCTTTCATTGCATTACATTAAAACATTCTGTCTACTGTTAAAATGTACAGTGTAAATAATAATTACACTAAATATTTTAGGTGGTTTTTTTTTAACTGCTAGAGGTCTTTTAAGAATAAATACCTTATAAGAAAATACTTATCTGGAATTCAGCAATTTCTTTAGTGTAATTTCAGTTCCTTTTTTATTCTGTTAAAGTCAAGTGAAATTAAATTTAGTAAATTTTATTAGAATAACAACATAGAAAATTTCTATTTTTGTAAAGGTACTTCTATCTATCCTTTCATCTCTTAAAATGCTAAATACCTCTATCTTTTTAGATTGTAAGATATCTAAAATGATAGATATCATTTTGTTATTTCTGAGTAGCAAAATTTTAGCCTTATTTTTTTACTTTCTCCATCATTTACTATTTTTCACTTTTAGGGAAAATAATACTAATTTTTTTAAAAAGGCTTATTATTTAGCCTCTCAATATATTAAGTTTTCTTCGTAGATATTATTTTTAGATTTTTTGTAAACTTTGACACTCCCATCCAAGTTTATTGCAGCATTATTTATCTATTTTTGTAAAGGTACTTCTATCTATCCTTTCATCTCTTAAAATGCTAAATACCTCCATCTTTTTAGATTGTAAGATATCTAAAATGATAGATATCATTTTTTGATTTCTTGCTCTCACCCTCTGTTTCTCTTCTGCCTTCCACTATGAGATGATGCAGCCCAAAGGCCCTCACCAGATACAGGACCTTCGACCTTGGACTTTTCAGTCTCCAGAACTGCAAGCAATACATTTATTTTCTTTATAAATTACCCAGTCTGTGATATGAAATCAAACCAAGTGTTCATTGATGAATGACTAAAGAAAATGTGGTATATATACATAATGGAATGCTTAAAAAAGAAGAAAATTCTGTTATTTTTGACAACATGAATGAACCGTTAAGTGAATAAGCCAGGCATAGAAAGACAAATGCTGCATGATCTCACTTATATGTGGAATCTATAAAAGTCAGATTCATGCAAGTAGATAGTAAAATGGTGATTACTAGGGGCCTGAGGCAGGGGCTGGGGTTTGGAGAGATGTGGGTCAAAGGATACAAAATTTCAGTTAGATAGGAGGAATAAGTTCAAGAGATCACCTGTATAACATGATGACTATAGTTAACAACAACGTATTGTATTTTAAAAATTGCTAAGACAGTGGAATTTGAATGCTCTCACCACAAAAATGGTAAGTATGTGAGATAATGCATACATTATTAGCTTGAATGAGCCTTTCAAAAATTGAAATGTGTGTACATATTTCAAAATATCATGTATGTGATAAACATATATAATTTTTATTTGTTAATTAAAAATAGTTCTTTGAGGCTGAACACGGTGGCTCATGCCTGTAATCCTAGCACTTTTGGAGGCTGAGGTGGAACGATCACTTGAGGTGAGGAGTTTGAGACCAGCCTGGCCAGCGTGGCGAAACCCCATCTCTACTAAAAATACAAAAGTAGCTGGGTGTGGTGGTGCACGCCTGTAGTCCCAGCTACTCAGGAGGCTGAGGCAGGAGAATTGCTGGAACTCGCGAGACAGAGGCTGCCGTGAGCCGAGATCACGCCATTGTACTCTAGCCTGGGTGACGGAGTGAGACTCCGTCTCAAAAAATAAAACAAACAAACAGCACAAAAGCTTCTTGGTTACTTGGGAAAAATGTGAAATTTCAAACATATCTATATTCTAAGAAAAGGTCTTAGGCAGAACCACCATAGAAGAAAAATGTTTTACCACTATCTTATTATTATTATTAATAACATTAAAAAACATCTGGAGTAAAACTGAAACTGGTAATAAATTTAATTCCTAAGCCCTGGGAAACTTCATTGTGTTTTCTTCTTATTTTAGTTAGATGTTTCTATGAAGTTACAGTCTTAAAATCCACTCGTAGAATCTTGGGAGGCAGAATTGAGGATGGGATAGAAGGATAGGATAATAAACTATTATTTATTTGGCACCTTTATGTTCTAGACACTGTGCAAAGGATATTTTTTAAAAATTCTCCATTTTCCCCAAGCCATTTTATAAACTCCTGATTGTATACTCTGCACTTACTACTTGACGTTAATTTTTGGATTCCTTGAAGTATCTTTTAATTATGCCTTTTCTAAGTGATTAAAATGTGTAATTAAGAGAGGCAGCCCAAGGCTACAAAGATGGGTGTTGCCTTGACCAGTGGTTATCATTAAAATGAAATACAAGCTTCTTTTTTTTTTTTTTAATATGCTGCATTTCCCTTCTTAAAGCACTAAAGGCACATTTTTTCTAGTCTAATTTATTACACTTTCCCTTACTAAACAAACATGCTGAATCAGTGAAATCTTATTAGACTTAAACATTATTTCATATAACATAAAAACTAAAGAACTCAGTCCCATATCATACCTTGTTACTTTCTGTCTTCATTTCGAAAAACATAACCACTAATTGCTTTCAGTTTAGAATCAGTCCCTATATGAAGAAAGTGTGAGTATGTATTTGGAAAAGAGTCCATTTATGTCATTTCCTGGTTTCCTGGTGGCCTTAATAAAATTTGTAATTGCCTTCTCTGGAGAAATGAAAACTCTGGGACAAATGAAGTAATTGTGACATGGATTTGACATGCAATAATGTAATTTTTAATAGTATGACCAAAGTTCAATTCTGGATGGCATCTGAATTATTTATTCCAATACTATTGAAAAGGTTGTGCTTTTCCAGTTCTGATTTGCAAAGCAAAATAATCAACACATTCTTCTATCTATTAATAACTTCATATGTACCTGAGATAATCATAAAGATTAAGGTTAAATAAAATATAAATTTGGGACTGTGTAAGACACTCTAACATTGTAGGATATAGTAGTCAGCTTCTAAGATGATCATTGGTGGTCCTTACTTCCTGTCATTCATGTCCCTGTATAGATCTTCCTTAATTGCCTATGTCTGACTTCCACAGAATGCTATGAAAGGGATGATATATGTTCCTGAAGCAAGGTCATAAAAGATATTACTTCAATCTATATAACACCATAACATGTACACCCGTAGTGATTTCCCCATGTCCTTCAAAGGAATCTATGGTCGTTTATTTGAGGAACTCTACCCCTAGGGAAAGGACTACTCAGGTCTTTTAGAAGTTGCTGGATGCAGAGTTGGATATGTTACTGATAGAAAGGGCCCAGACACCCTCATGATCTTCCTATTAGAGAAAGAGGGTGTGGGGTCAGTTAAAGTTCTCTCTCTAGGTCTTGCAGTTCCACCTTGCTCTTTTGGATCGATTGTTCTAGTGGAAACCAGCTGGCATGTTGTAAGGACACCCAAGCAGCTATGTGAAGAGGCTGACAAGAGGAAGGACTGAGGCCGTCTTTTAATCAACTTGCCATCTATGTGAGTAAGTCATCTTGGAAGTGAATTCATCAGACCCTGTCAAGTCTAAAGAACACTGTAGCCTTGACTGACATTGTGACTGTAACCTCTTGAGAGACTCTAAGCCAGAACTCCCCAGCTAAGTCACGCCTAGATTTATGACTTACAGAAACTGGGAGATATAATAAATGTTTATTCTTGCTTTAAGATACTGAGTTTTGGGGTCATTTTATGTGTAGCAATAGATATCCAATACACATAGAAACAAAGAGTTTCTGCTGCACATAAAATGACCCCAAAATGACCCCAAAAGACCTAACATTACAAGGTTTTCAGTCTGCCAGTCTCTGACTCTGGCTTTTAATAGATTATCATAAAGCATCTGGCTTTGGTGTAGAAAAGTTATTTTAAAACATATCTTTATTTTACAAGAAGGCATTATAACTTACATAAAATAAGCTGAAATGAATGTTGTTATCAGTATCCTGATCTTCAATGGGGACATTAGATGTCAACCTCCCATTTACAGGAAAGTTTTCAGAACAGGGTGTGTGTTTGTATTGATGGTAAGAAGGAGAAGAGTGGGTCGAAATATGGGCAAAGAGACAGACCTGAGTTGTGCATTCAGGAATGTGGTTTCTAATAGTGGTTTTGCCACTCTGACTTGCATGTACCTAAACTAGGTTGTAACAGGCAATCTCCATGCCAGGGGTTCCCAACCCAGGCACCTCAGTAACCCCTTCTTATAACAAATGTTTTGGAATGACTCCTTTATGATCCTGAAATGAGCTTAATCAAGAATATAACCTAGCTAATACACATTTTCAAAATAGTAAATACATTGTTTCAACTATAACAAAGGAGAAATAAAAGGAAAATAATGTTTAATAACATAATATGTACTTCAAAAGGCATTACAACACAGGACATAATAAAGTAGTTAGATGCTTATACTTTTCTGTTAATATCTAAAAATATCACTGCGGATTCCATAGTTATGAATGCAAACTGATTCAGATATTGTACCGGCAACATCAATATCATCCCTACTTTCCTAAGAGAAGTGATTTTCTGAAATGACAGTTAACTCTTAGTAGTTCAAAACAAAATTTAACCTCCCCTTAATTTACACATTCATTGCATTCCTAGAAAATTCAGGTTTACATAAATTTTGCAAAATATACTTTACAAATTACATGTATGTGCAAAAAGGAGTGTCAGGAAAAAATGCGAAAAACTTAAGTGTCCTGTCTAGTGCACCTTCCAGGCTATCCGATTCAAAGGGACCTCTGCCTTCCATATTGTCTTTGCAACCTCTTAGTGGTAGAATATTCATAGTAATGCAAATTATTCTTGTCCATGGAAATGCAAAGGATTTTTATCAGGTGGAATGTAATTGATTATTTCCCTGTGGATACTGATGAGCTTTGAATCTGCTTGTATATTTATTTCCTCATTTCTCTTTGCTGATTGTATGTTTGAATTCTCCTTTGAACTGGCTGTAACATCTTACTTGGTTCCTCATTAATTAGTTTATTAAATATAACCTTTGGCATCTATTCATCTTATAATTGTATGACAGCTGTAATTTTACTTTTACTTTTTATTTTATTTTTATTTATTTTTTATTATACTTTAAGTTCTAGGGTACATGTGCACAACGTGCAGGTTTGTTACATATGTATACATGTGCCATGTTGGTGTGCTGCACCCATTAACTCGTCATTTACATCAGGTATATCTCCTAATGCTATCTCTCCCCACTACCCCTCCCCACAATAGGACCCGGTGTGTGATGTTCCCCTTCCCGAGTCCAAGTGATCTCATTGTTCAATTCCCACCTATGAGTGAGAACATGCGGTATTTGGTTTTCTGTTCTTGCGATTGTTTGCTGAGAATGATGGTTTCCAGCTGCATCCATACAAAGGACACGAACTCATCCTTTTTTATGGCTGCATAGTATTCCATGGTGTATATGTGCCACATTTTCTTAATCCAGTCTGTCACTGATGGACATTTGAGTTGATTCCAAGTCTTTGCTATTGTGAATAGTGCCACAATAAACATACATGTGCATGTGTCCTTATAGCAGCATGACTTATAATCCTTTGAGTATATCCCCAATAAAAAAGGATGAGTTCATGTCCTTTGTAGGGACATGGACACAGGAAGGGGGTCGTCACACACCGGGTCCTATTGTGGAGTGGGGGAGCTATTTTATGACTCCACAAACTATAAAAAGCTAATGGTAATGCAAATAATTCAATGCAAGTGAATTTTGTCTGATGGAGATGCCATCAATTTTCCTTCTGTGAAAGAGACGATTTCAACCTTACATTTTATTCCTGGGTGGATTTTGACCAGTTTTGCATGAATTTGCAAATTTGTGTCACCATTCCTGATTGCTTATATCAGAAGTTGGCAAACTTTTTCTGACAAGGGCCAAAGGATACATATTTTTGGCTGTGTAGGCCATGTGCTCTCTATTGCAACTACTCAATTATGCTGCTGTAGCTCTAAAGTAGCCATAAGCTATACGTAAGTGAATAGGCATGGCTATGTTCCAATAAAAGTTCATTTATGAGCATTGAAGTTGAATTAAATAAAATTTTCATCTATCAAAAAATATTATAATACTTTTGATTTTTTGGGATCACTTAGAAAAGTAAAAAACATGCCTAGCTTGTGGGCTGCACAAGTGGTAGGTTGGATTTGGTTTTCAGAGCTGTATTGTGCTGGTTCCTAGGTTATATTTGGTCTGTTCTTTGGATTTTTTTTTCTTTTTAAAATTTTTTTATTATGATTATACTTTAAGTTCTAGGGTACATGTGCATAACATGCAGGTTTGTTACATATGTATACTTGTGCCATGTTGGTGTAACCAATAATAACATCTTATTGGTTTCCTCATTAACTAATGAGGTAAATAAAATCTTCAATAGATGTTCATTTTACATTTAAATGAGAGTCATTATTTTACCCCTTAAAAGTTATTTCTTAACATTTGCCAAAGGTAGTTAATGGAATTCAACTGAGGTATTTGGAGACCGTGAATCAAAAGGCTGAGAGAGGCTGGGCATGATGGCTCACACCTGTAACCCCAGCACTTTGGGAGACCAAGGTGGGCCGCTTTGAGTTCAGGAGTTCGAGACCAGCCTGAGCAAAATGGTGAAACCATGTCTCTACTAAAAATACAAAAATTAGCCAGGTGTGGTTGCGCATGTCTGTAATCCCAGCTACTTGGGAGGCTGAGGCAGAAGAATCACTTGAACCCGGAGGCGGAGGTTGCAGTGAGCTGAGTGTGCCACTGCACTCCAGCCTGGGCGACAGAGCGAGACTCCATCTCAAAAACGAAAAAACAAAACCAACAAAAGGCTGAGAGATGCTTTGTCCTGAGTGAATATTAGAATCCTTGGCCGGGGGCGGTGGCTCACACCTGTAATCCCAGCACTTTGGGAGGCCACGGCTGGTAGATCACGAGGTCAGGAGATGGAGACCATCCTGGCTAACACGGTGAAACCCCGTCTGTACTAAAAAATACAAAGAATTAGTTGGGTGTGGTGGCGGGCGCCTGTAGTCCCAGCTACTCAGGAGGCTGAGGTGGGAGAATGGCCTGAACCGGAAGGAGGAGCATGCAGTGTGAGCCGAGGTCCGCCGCTGCACTCCAGCCTGGGCAACAGAGCCAGACTCTGTCAAAGAAAAGAAAAGAAAAGAAAAGAAAAGAAAAGAAAAGAAAAGAAAAGAAGAAAGGAAGGAAGGAAGGAAGGAAGGAAGAAAGGAAAGAAAGAAAGAAAGGAAAGAAAGAAAGAAAGAAAGAAAGAAAGAAAGAAAGAAAGAAAGAAAGAAAGGAAGGAAGGAAGGAAGGAAGGAAGGAAGGAAGGAAGGAAGGAAGGAAAGAAGGAAAGAAGGAAAGAAGGAAAGAAGGAAAGAAGGAAAGAAAGAATCCTGAGGAGTTTTCAGAATGTCATCAATACCTAGGCTCTTCTGCAAATAAATTAAAATAGGACCTCAGGAGAGGGCCCTGAATGGGTATGTTTGAAAAACTTTCTAGGTGATTCTAATGTGTGGTCATGATTGAATACTGGTAAATTTGAGGCAATGGTGTTTAAAAAATTTTCTTGGTATGTTGAAGGCCAGTTGTTACTTTAAGATATAAAACATACAATAAATAATAGCTAGGACACCTGTTATAATATCAATAATGTATGTAGTTTTTTAAGTTTAAAGCGTGATCGAAAGATCCAATTATATAAATGAGAAGACTATAAATTGCTTTAATTAATCTTTTCTTACAGTCTTTCTAATTGCTAGGAACTTGGCAGATTAAGATTGCTGCTAAAGACTTAAGCGGCCAGGTGCAATGGCTCACGCTTGTAATCCCAGCACTTTAGGAGGCCGAGGCCGGCGGATCAATTGAGGTTGGAAATTCGCGACCAGTCTGACCAATATAGAAAAACGCCATCTCTGCTAAAAATACAAAATTAGCTGGGCCTGGTGATTCATGCCTGTAATCCCAGCTACTCAGGAGGCTAAGGCAGGAGAATCACTTGAACCCAGGAGGTGGAGGTTATGGTGAGCCGAGATTGCACCATTGCATTCCAGCCTGGGCAACAAGAGTGAAACTGCCTCAAAAAAAAAAAAAAAAAAAAAAAAGACTTAAGCATACATTTTATTTATTTAAACCACATTTCATTCCATAAAAAATTCGAGGTGGACTAATGACCTATCAGTGCTAACAACAAACTGAAATGTTATTGTTTTCCATTTTCTCAGAGTGGTTTATGGATGGGAAGACTTGGGGAGTCTTTTCCAAGCAGGAACTCTAAATTATCCAAAGTGACTTCGTGGTACACTCATTAAATGTGATACCTTAGCTACAAAACACCAGGTAATTTCACTCATTGAAAAATAATAAAATTTTATACCTTAAAAAGTGCTTCCACATATTTTATCCATTATTATTATTTCTTAGAGATGGGGTCTTGCTCTGTTGCCCAGACTGAAATGCATTCACTGGCACAATTGTAGCTCACTGCTGTCTCCAACTCCTGTACTCAAGCAGTCCTCCCGCCTTAGCTTCCAGGGTAGCTGGGATTATAGGGGGAGCTGTGGTATCCATTATGATCCCCAAAGGTTTTAGTAAATATTATAAATATTTACATTACATACAAATTTATATTTCCCACAATAAACCAAAACTTTTCCTGTTATTTGATTCAATGTCAGTTACTTAATATTCGAAAACCTTTCTTTGGCTTTTTGTCTTGGTTCTCCCTCTTCCGCTTTGTGTATTGTATGTCTGGCCCCATTTCATGCTGCAACTTTGCTGCACTAGAGCGTCTTTGTACCCAAGATTATGCATTTTTGTGCTTTCTCTATCTTTCCTTTTAATAAGTTCCAGCATACTCTTTTGTTGTTGACATATTTTGCTATTGTTTTCTTTTCTATATGCTTTTTATTTCATTTGTATCTATTAATGCCCCTCTGAGAAAGGCAAGGTAGGCAGTGTTAGCCCATTTGCAGATGAAGCATCTAAAGCTCAGAAAAATGAAAAGTCCTACTCAAAACTAACTATGGCAGATTCAGCACTAATGTACAGTTTCCTTAACATACCCCTTTTATTTCCACAAAACAGCCAAAAGCTGTCGTTTTACTCTTTGCCAGGGCTTCATTCATTCGTTCATGTATGGATTCTTGTATTTATTAAACAAAAATTATTGAATATCTACTATCTTCCATGTACTTGTGAGTCACTGGGGCAATAACAATAAATAAGATAAATATATTCCCTTCCTCAGGTGATTACAGTAGTTAAAAATACTGCAATAACTCCAATTTATTGAGCACCTTTGGTGTACGTCATACCTACATGTCACAGCCAGTTTATAAGGTATTATCATCCCGAGTCTGCAGATAGACAAACTGTGGCGTAGAAAGATAAACACTTTTTTGGGGGGTGGAGAGGACAAGGTCTCTGTCTGTTGCCTAGGTTGGAATGCGGTGACATGATCATAACTCACCGCAGCCTCTACCTCCTCAGGCTCAGGTCATTCTCCCACCCCAGCCTCCCAGGTAGGTGTGACTACAGGTGTGTGCCACCATACCTACCTACTTTTTTTTCTACTTTTTTTAGAGACAGGGTTTCACCCTGTTGCCCAGGCTAGTCTCAAACACCTGGGCTCAAGGAATCTGCCCACCTCAGCCTGCTGAAGTGCTGGGATTACAGGCATGAGCCACTGCGCCCCACCAAGATTAATAAACTCTTAATATAGTATCAGTGATGAGGTCCTCAATAAGGCTGACATTGGGGCAATATACTCATAGTCTCAAAGGACAATTGGTAGCTTGGCAAGGTGCTACAGCCAATATATGTTGTGTAGAGTTGAATGGAAAAGGGGTGAGGAGAGGGGACATCCAATGAAGTGGCACTGCTCAACCTTTGTGAATTAATGCCACTTGTTGCACAGGACAATGACCCTGCTGGTCAGGGGCACATGGATTTCCTAATACATTATATAAAAGGAAGGACAGTCTTCTATGGTCAACAGTGGATCTCCAAATCACTTTTATCCCGTTTCCCAAGTGGTATAACTGTCTGAAGCGCTGAGTAAAGCAAGTCTACTCACAATCTCCTTCCCACCCCAGTCTGGTTGGGGAGAGTCCAGAAGCTGAGATTTTAGTAAACGACAAGCAAGGAGTCCAGATATTCCTTTTTGCAATGAAAACACAGACTGTAGAAGTTTTGAGTTAAGGAAAATTACATCAGGGATATTTTAATGATAGCAATTCTGCCAATTTAGCAAAAGCCTTATTTATATTCCTCATACAATTTCACAACAAAACAGTAACTATATTTATTAACAATGAACTTTGTCTCAGAAGAGCCACTCACTCTGTTAAACCACAGGCCTTTGTGAGGCTAATGCTGAAATTAATGAGGCAAATGGAGAAACTGAAAGTCTGAAGAGTCAAAGTATTTGTAATAAGAAAAAGAAGAATGAATCAAGGATGAGAAATGAATATCTGATTCCACACTGTATTGGGGGATTAGCTACTCGGGTACCACCTGAAGAGTAGGTCTGGTCAACTATGCCTAATATGCTTCAAGCAGGATAGTTTCAGACACGATCACACACTTATGGAATGGAGAATATTGAAAAAGATGTGCCACAAAATGTGCAAATTTGAAGGAGAAATTTGATTTATGAATATGAAAAAGAGGGCAATATACATTAGATATATATAAAAGATAATCCGTCCTGATTTACTGTATATTAAACTTTATGAAACATTTTTCTAAAAAAACTTAAACATGAAGTTTTAAACCTTTAAGGTATATCAGGAAAAGAAAATAGTATGTGCAAAGGCATGGAAGAGGGCAGGATATTCATAATATAGGCGTGTGATAGTTAATATTGTCAACTTGACTGGATTGAAGGACGCAAAGTATTGTTCCTGGGTGTGTCTGTGAGGATGTTGCCAAAGGAGATTAACATTTTAGTCAGTGGGCTGGGAAAGGCAGACCCACACTCAATCTGGGTGGGCACCGTCCAAAAGCTATCAGGGTGGCGAGGATAAAGCAGGCAGAAGAAGGTGGGAGAGGCTGACTTGCTTAGTCTTCTAGCCTTCCTCTTTCTCCTGTACTGGGTGCTTCCCACCTTTGAACATCAGACTCCAAGTTCTTCAGGTTTTGGATTCTTGGACTTACACCAGTGGCTCTCAGGCCTTTGGCCACAGACTGAAGGCTGCACTGTTGGTTTCCCTAGTTTTGAGGTTTGGAGACTCGGACTGGATTACTTGCTCCTCAACTTGTGGATGGCCTGTCGTGGGACTTCACCTTGTGATCATGTGAGCCAATTCTCCTTAATAAACTCCCTTTCATATATGCATATATCCTATTAGTTCTGTCCCTCTAGAGAACCCTGTGAGTGTGTTGGAAATGCAAATTTGCTCCAACCCCAGACCTACTAAGTCAGTAAGACTGAAGGTGAGGCCCAGTAGTCAGTGTTTTAAGAAGCCTTTAGTGGGATTCTGATTCATGGAAGAGTTAGAGAACACTGGTAGAGGAAAGGTTCCACAATTTGTCATGGGGAAATTTAGTGACGAAGCACTGCGATGAAGCCCTGGTCCTGATCTGCCCCTGTGGAGGATATAATACAGCATTTTCCTTCTGCCCTCAAGCCTCTTACATCCTATTGATCCACAGGTGTCTCTTCATTATAGCTAGTCTGTTGGTAAAGTCTTAGGTCAAGAAGAACCGCACAAACATTCGATGCTTAATACCAAAATCTAGTAAAATCCATAAAGAGGAAATGCTGCTTTAGAGTTAATTTAATTAAAGGGAAGAAAATTCAACTTTAGTCAGTAGCTTTGAACTCTGATGAGTGAAAAATCTATAATGTGATCACATTGAAGTTTCTTTAGAGGCGTTCTTCCATTTGACATTTAAAATGCATTTTATATCAAGGAGTGTCATTTGGGAAAAATAAATGACTTTTTCTGCTGTGTAGCTGAAGAACTTGTTAAAAAGCAAATACATGTGAAAAATCATGTTTGAATTTCCAGGTGTTGTCAGTCTGAGCTGGTCAGCATCTTTCTTTGCTTAGATCTTAATGGAATATAAATCCCTCATAAAAAGAGAACTGGTAAGATAGTCTTTAGTGCTTTTGCCAAGTTACAGTAATAGAAGATATTTGTATTTCAGTCACTTAAAATAATTGCTTCCTGCCTCAAAGCATTCTGTAAGTTGGTTCTGTAAATACATGCTTTGAAGATGTTACTACAGCACATCACATTCTATCAGCTAGAGGGAATTGTTGAATGCAAAGAAGGAAAGAATGCAAGAGACTAATTCTAAATTTCTGTTTTTTAAAGATAGTTTAGAAGCATCAACTTTTTGGGGGACACTTTAGTAGTTCCAGAAGGAGCTATTTCAAACTCAAATTTCTAAATATTACTCATCCTCAAGTGATTTATAAAAGGTACTTGAGCTGCCTTTAGTGCATTACATGCCTGATTAATTTCACACCCTTGGTATTGACAATTGTATTTAAAATATGATATTTCTTCCACTTTTATTTTACAGAAGATTTCGAGAAATTTTCAGGATTAAGGAAAACAAACTGAATTTGAAGAAATCATAGCCTAATCATATATTAACATTAAGCCATTAAAAATTCAGCTTTATATGATATATTGTAGGATGAAGGTGGTGGTGGGGGAAGAATTTATAGCATTCTGCAAAGCCTGAATGCTAAAGTCATGTGAACGTTAAGAAGAAAATCTGAATAATTCAGGCAACAGACTGTAATTTACCATCTGAATTAAGAAAATATATTCCACTTTGGGAGGCCAAGGCGGGTGGATCACAAGGTCAGGAGCTCGAGACCAGGCTGGCCAGCATAGTGAAACCCCGTCTCTACTAAAAATGCAAAAATTAGCCTGGCACGGTGGCGTGCGCCTGTAATCCCAGCTACTCAGGAGGCTGAGGTAGGAGAATTGCTTGACCCAGGAGGCAGAGGTTGCAGTGAGCTGAGATAGCGCCACTGCACTCCAGCCTGGGTGACAGAGCGAGACTCTGTCTCAAAAAAAATTTATATATATATATTCAAACAACTCTCCTCACTTGCAACAAAGAATGCCCAAATAAAGACTATTTTTCTGAGCAAATCACCTCTTTTTACTTTTAATGTAATATTTTAACTATGGTTTGAAGAGAAAACGTTACATTGAGGAGGTTCACATTTTGTAGCTATGATTCTGCATTAACCATAGCACTTTATATAGTCTCCACTGTCACCAAAAGAAAGGGTGAGGAACACCCTCATCTTTAAAATCCAGTGACATCATCATTATCATTAACATCCACTCATCTGCTATTATCCATCCCTCCATCCATTTAGTCAGTCATCCTTTCATCTAGAGAATGTCCCTGGGGCAGAGGAAAACAAGGAAATGGATAAGAGTTAGTGTAAAAAGAAAGAGTGAAATTGCTGCAATTCAAGGGCAGCTAAAATGGATAACCACATCAAGAAGATATCAGCACTAAATGAGAACTACCTTAAATGATCATGCTGTTTAGCATTTTATTGAAACTGATAGATTTGGGTGCACAAGGAGATATATCCCTGGTGCACCCAAATCTATCAGTTTCAATAAAATGCTAAGCAGTATAATGAATAAGCAATCCTATAGCAACTTTAGAATTAATATATAGGGAGAGAGCCTTCTATTTTAATTAAGTGCAGCTAATAAAGGGACAGTTTTGAAGTACAATGACGTGTGTGTTTGTGCTATAGTAATCAAAATAGCATGGTACTGGCATAAAAACAGACATACAGACCAGTGGAATAGAATAGAGCATCCAGAAATAAAATGCACACATTTAAGGCCAATTGATTTTTGATAAGGTTGCCAAGAACACAGAATGGGGAAAGGACAGTCTCTTCAATAAGTGGTTTTGGGACAACTGGCTATCCACCTGCAGAGAATGAAATTGGACCTTCATCTCACACCATATACAAAAATCAACTCAAAGTGGATTAAAGACTTAAATATAAAACCTGAAACTCTAAATCTACCAGAAGAACACAAGGGGAAAAATCTCCATGACAATGGTCTGGGCAATGATTTTTTTGGATACAACTCTAAAAGCACAGGCAGCAAAAGTGAAAATAGACAAACAGGATCACATCAAACTAAAAACCTTTAGCACAGCAAAGGAAACAGAGTGAAGAGAAACCTAAGAAATGGGAGAAAATATTTTTAAACCGTACATCTGATAGGCAATTAATATTTAAAATATATAAGAAACTGAAACAACTCAATGGCAAAAAAACAAATAACCTGACTAAAAAATGGGCAAAGCACACAAACAGTTACTGCTCAAAAGAAGACACACGAATGACCAACAGGTATATGAAGAACTGCTCAACGTCATTAATCATCAGGGAAATGCAAATTAAGACCACAACAATATATCACCTCATACCTCTTAGAATGGCTATTATCAAAAAGACAAAGGATAAGAAGTGCTGGTGAGATGAGGAGAAAAGGGAACATTTGCACATTGTTCTTGGGAATTTAAATTAGTGTAACCATTAAGTAAAGCAGTATGGAAGTTCCTCAAAAAATTAAAAATAGAGCTACTCTGTTATTCAGCAATCCCACTAGTGAGTATATATACAAAGCAAATACAATCAATATTTTGAAAAGATATTTGCACTCCCATGTTCTTTTCAGCATTATTAATAAAAGCCAAGATATGGGATCAAGCTAAGTGTCCACTAACAAGCGGATGGATAAAAAAAATTGTCCACACAATGAAAAACTATTCAGTCTTATAAAAGAAGAAAATGCTATCACTTGTAACAACATGGATGAGCTTGAAGGACATGATGTTAAGGGAAATAAGCCAGGCACAGAAAGACAAATACCATATGATCTCACTTACACTGTATGAGGAATTTCTAAAAAGTTGAATTCCTACAAGTAGTGTTCTTACTACAAATAAATGATAAGTATGCAAAATAATGCATATGCTAATTAGCTTGATTTAGGTATTACAGAATGTGTACATATTTCAAAATGTCATGTTTGATATAGTTTGGATATTTATGCCCTCCAAATCTTATGTTGAAATGTAAATCCCCAGTGTTGGAGTAGGGGCCTGGTGAAGGTGTTTGGATCGCGGGGGCAGATCCTTCATGAATGGCTTAGTGCCATCCCCTTGGCTATGATTGAGTTCTTGCTCTGGTAGTTCGTGTGAGATCTAGTTGTTTAAAAGAGCATGGCACCTTCCCCTACCCTTGCTCCCACTCTTGCGATGTGACATGCTTGCTCCCACCTCACCTTCCACCATGATTACAAGCTTCCTGAGACTCTCACCAGAAGCCAAGCCGATGTTGGTGCCGTGTTTGTACAGCCTGCAGAACAATGAGCCAATTTAATCTCTTTTCTTTATAAATAACCCAGCTTCAGGTATTTCTTTATAGTAATGCAAGAACAGCCTAACGCAATGTTACACACAATAAATATATACAATTTTGTCATTTAAATATCAACAAATAAAGATACATTCATTTTTTTGTAAACAATAGTTTGAGCCATTTGAAATTCCCGATATTTGTGATTTTGGCCCAGAATATGGTAACCTAATGTCTGAAGTGGTTTTGTTTTTCTGGTTAGATTCTGAATGATATGGATCAACCAAGGAAGAGAACCTTCCCACCAGAAAGGGGCTTTAAAACGCTGCCCTGGAAGACAGGATGCAGTAGGCAGAGAACCAGGGTGTCCCTTGTATGGTTAAAGAGGCAGAGAGAGGCAGAACTGCCTGGCTAGGGAACATACACAGGTAGCCAGCATTTTCCAGGTGGGGCCAGATCAGAGATCATAACTTTAAACAGATTGGCTGAGTCATTAGGGAAGAAAAAAAAAAAAGAAGCCAATTGCAGAATCCTGCTAAAAAGTATTTATATTTCAATTAATACATGAAAAAAAATTACTAAATTTCTCATCTAAGAGAATGCTTTAGTGACATAAAACAAATCCTTTTCTTATCCTCATAAATACTCTGTGTATACTGCATCTGTTGTTTTATGGACTATTTCAATCCTACTATTCCATTATCTGGCTCCAGACTGGACAAAGCTTGGAGAGCAGTTGCTTTACAGGACCCGGTTTTGGCGAGATTTGTTCTGTTTGTGCTGAGCCATACTGAATCCTGAGGCGAAAGGGAAAATGTGCACCTCTTTATGCACTTATCAAAATATTCTCTCATATTTTGAACCAAAAAGAAAAAGTTAATAAAAGTGCTAATGTGTTAATAAAAGAAAACATAACAATATATGAAGTCTCACGTTGCCTGATCTGTTGGTGCCCATGTCAACCCTTATAAATCCACCTGAAGAGGGATGAAAGGGCCTCACAGGCCAGGAACCATGGACAGATTGGAAATGACTGCTCCTGTCACAAAATAGTACAATAAAACAAACAACAGCCAATCCTTATTTACAATTTTGATGTGTTCATCATGGTAAATGATGAGCTACGTACCATGGTTTTTTTTGGTACTTTGGTACTTTAATTTTTTGAAATATTACATTTACATAATATCTTGATTCCTGAGGTTTTGGCTCCCTTTAAATGTTGCACCTGACACTAACGCCTCACTCGCCGCACTCTAATCCCAGCCCTACTTGGGCGGTGCGCGTTACTCACATGGTGAATTGAGATTAGGTGAAGAGGAATAAGAAAGAGTCAGCCAAGTCTTCGTAGGAATTCATGAAAAAAGATTCTAAGGAATTGAAAAAAAAAATCCCAGTATGGACTGAAGATCTTAATAATTATTACAATAAAGATTGAGGGGAGAAAAACAGGTCCATCAAATCATGGGCAAATTGGCTTTGAATTGGTGGAGGACACTGAAGGCTCAGATCTGGAAGAGGGTCTGCAGAAAGATATTTTATTGCTGAGCATGAATTTGTGAGAAAAATTTGAAACTGGGAAAATGGCCGTAGAGGAGAATGATGCAGGTAATATAACTCGTCCTTATCAAGCAAAGTGGTTATCAATAATGAAGGCTGAAATATATTATTACTGGAATATTGCCATAAACTGCATAAAGTGTCAAATTGGATCTCTTGCCCAGCCTGCATAGGAGGAAGCAGAATATGTTAACTATGAGGAGAAAAAAAATGAGATTCCCCAGGGGAGAAATGAAATGAGAAATACATTAGTTTGCATGTGAAGGCTGCAAACTTAAAAGCAAAAAGAAAACAAATAAAACAGGCAGTCAAACCAACAAAACCTCAGATGATTCTAATGAAACAGGAGAATTTTGTACCTTTCATATATAATGAAACAATGTATCAAATTGCACCATAAATGAGACTTTTAACTTATAATTACATCTCAGGAAAGTTTTCTCACAATCAGTTTTTTCTTTTGTTTTTAGCCTGGAATGAAGGGCACTCACAGTTGAGTCATGCCGAGCAGCAGGTTCTATTTTCCATATTGAATAGGGCAGTTAAGGCCTAGGTATTGCAGTACTAGTTACCTGTGTTTCTTTGGTGAGGCCTAAATTCCTCTTTCCCTAAGAAGGAAAAAAACTCCCTGGGAGGGGTGTTCAGCGAAAAGATTCACCTGAGCTGAAATTCAGCCAAGGCCTCCTATGACTCTTCATCCTCTGTCATTGCCCCCAGGAAGATGGGAAGGATCGTTGAACTTCAGTCTGACACTCAAGTCTTCTTGTTTAAGTGTTCTCACTTTTATTTCTATGGGATACCACCGAAAATATTTAGCCCCTTAGAGCAATGTGGAAATCATGAGTGAAACTTACAAGAAAGCTAGCAGATTACAGGTACACAGCACAATAGCAGTCTGGCTTTGTCCGGCTTGAAAGATGAACCCTCTTCCCTTAACTAGTTCTGCTTGCCTCCTTTCCCTGAACTAGCAGGTCCTCTTTCCCACCTCAGGTTCTTCATGAAACATTACTCTTTAAAATCGGTTCTCCCAGGGAAATGCCCAAGTTGCAGTTCCAGTTTCCTTTCCAGGAAGCCACTGTGTCCCCAGCATTGATGGTTGTGTCTTCCATGGATGTCTCGCTCAGTACCGATCACTACTGGTCTACCTCCAAGGTCTTAAGCCTTGCTCAGCCCTCTTCTGTCACATCCAATGATTGAAACAAAGATTTCCCACCATTAAAAGGCCCTTTTAGCTATTTCAGTTTTGTTCTATCTCACTTTTCCTTCCTCTGGTCTTCTTTCTCCTTACCACTGCCAGTTCTCTCAGCTGTAACGTTTCTGGCATTTTTTTTTTTTTCCTTTTTAGAAACAAGGTCTCATGCTGTTGCCCAGGCTGGAGTGCAATGGCCCAATCATAGCTCACTGCATTCCTGCCTCAGCCCCCCAAGTAGTAATTACAGACATGTGCCGCTGTGCCTGGCTAATTTTTGTTTCTCAAATACTGTAAAGCATCATGTACAACTACGTTTATTTAAATTTAACACACATAAGATGCTTAAAACAAAAAGGGAGCACATAATTTGCTTAGTACCCTTGAGATACTCTGGCCTTCCAAGTTGAAGAAATTTACTAAAAGATCATTCAAAAATGTCCCAGATATACAGTCTGACAAAATTATTGCAAACTCTCATAAAAAGCCCTTAAATCAATGACAAACTTGCTATCCCATAGAGTGAAGATTGGTTTGAAGATCTAAAGAGATATATTTTCTTAAACCCTAAGCATATGCAGATCTTGGTTGGGCATGGTGGCTCAGACCTGTAATCCCAGCACTTTGGGAGGCTGAGGTGGGCAGATCACTTGAGGTCAGGAGTTTGAGACCAGCCTGGCCAACATGGTGAAACCCTGTCTTTACAAAAAATACAAAAATGAGCTGGGTGTGGTGGTGTGTGCCCACAATCCCAGCTACTAAGGAGGCTGAGGCAGGAGAATCTTTTGAACCCATGAGGTGGAGGCTGTAGTGACCTGAGATTGCGCCACTGCGCTCCAGTCTGGGTGTCACAGCGAGATTTGGTCTCAAAAATAAAATAAAATAAAATAAAATAAAATAAAATAAAATAAAATAAAATAAAATAAAATAAAATAAAAGAAACATATGTAGATGGCTTGTGTTCTTAGCACACACCCAAAACAGGTAACTATGTGAAGAGAAACAATGTTAATTAGCTTGACTGTAGTAATAAGTTTACTATATATGTATATTATGCATTATGTTGTTACCTTAAATATATATGACTTATGAAATAAACCAAAAAACAATAAACATATGGTCATTCAAAGCAAATAAACAAACTTACAAATACAAATAGATGTATTCATTTACTTCTCTGAAAATGCTTTCATTTGTTTCATCCCTACCAATGAAGTTTGGCGAGTTTTGGAAATGCTGACTTTGGATGATATTTAGTAAGCATATTATTAAAATTCTGTGGATTAGCACTTGTTCCAGCATTTCAAATAGCATAAAGCTCCTGCTCAAACACATTGTCTGGCAAGGATTTTACTTAACCAGGCAATACAGAGAACGGGCCAACTAGCAAAGAAGAGTTATTTTTCTATCTCATTCAGTGCCGTGGAAGAAAAATAGAGGAAGAAGCTGAAAATCCTCTTATTGTTTGGTTTATTCAATAGTCAAAATGTTAAATTCCCTTTGAGATTAATGGGACCTATTTAAAGATGGAAATCTCATTTTCCCAGGCCAGCCGTGGTGGTTCATGTCTATAATCCCCACATTTTGGGAGGCTGAGGTGGGAGGATTGCTTGAGCCCAGGAGTTTGGGAGCAGCCTGAGCAACATTAGGAGACCCCACCTCTACACACACACACACACACACACACACACACACACAATCTCATTCCTGCCTTTTACATATTTAAGGTCAGATGGATGATGTGACCTGTTACTTTGAGCAGAAGTGTATAACGATTCCAGAAGGTTGCTCAGTTGGCTGTGTAGACTCCCCTCCCATAAACTGACAACTGCACGCAACTTGGAATCTACTGACACCTTCACAAATGCTGTTTCATTTTCTTAAAATGTAAAAACTGAAGGAGATTATTCACAGGAGTGTCTATCCATGCCCCCCAATCCATTACATATATTCTTTTTATTTCTACCTTAGGACTTCGAAGATGTCATTTCCCTCAATGCAAGAACTACTTCTTTGATTAAAATGCTGATCACATTGCATACCTGTACTAAGGCAATTCCCTGCAATGGAACGCAAGGTGACATTCCTTCCTCATAGTCTCACAGGTGGCTTTGTCTGCACTTGGTTATTCTTTGGCCTCAAACAATTAACATGAAGGGTGCTTCTCACTTTCTGTATAAATGAGCGGCCAGGGATGGTGGCTCACGCCTGTAATCCCAGCACTTTGGGAGGCCGAGGTGGGCAGATCATGAGGTCAGGGGATCGAGACTATCCTGGTAACATGGTGAAACCCCATTTCTACTAAAAATACAAAAAATTAGCTGGGTATGGTGGCACGTGCCTGCAGTCCCAGCTACTCAAGAAGCTGAGGCAGGAGAATCGCTTGAACCCGGGAGGCAGAAGTTGCAGTGAGCCAAGATTGCATCATTGCACTCCAGCCTGGGTGACAGAGCAAGACTCTATCTCAAAAAAAAAAAAAAAAAAAAAAAAAAAAAAAAGAAAGGCAAAAGAGGCAGACACACCTGACTTCCCACCCTAACTGTGATGTTACCTCATTTGAGCCCAGATAAGGGAATATGATACAGAAACCTTTGTAGCTATGAAAACACCATGTCTTGATCACTTGAGAAGTGATTAGTGGGAGAATAGAAAATTGTGGAACTGGTTAGATGCCACTTTGACCACCTAACCTACGCCAGCCCCTTCTGAACAACTTTCTCTCTATTCTCGTTCCATTATTGAGTGCATATTTCCTATCCTCTCTTCTGCTACGAGCTCCTTCCAGTTCCTCAGGAATGGACACCTACTACCATTAATGACAAACACGTCTTTTATATTATAATTAAGTGCATGCTGTCAAGCAAACCACTTTCTCTTTGCGCCAGATGGATTGTTGAATTGTGACTTGATTTTGTCTGTTCTAGTTCTGTCTTTGCATCTATGGTGCTGACATAACATATAAGGCTCCTTGTTTTTTTCCAACTATGCTGAGCTCATTCAAGACATACTGCGATGATTAATTTGATGTGTCAACTTGGCTAGGCCACAGTACCCAGATATTATTGTAGATGTTTCTGTGAAGGTATTTTAAAAGATGAGATTAACATTTAAATCAGTGGACTCTGACTAAAGCAGATTACCCTGCATAATGTGAGTGGGCCTCATCCAATTAGCTAAAGGCCTCGATAGGAAAAAGACTGATGTCTGCAGAGGAAAAGGGAATTCTGCCAGCAGATGGCCTTCGGACCATCGACTGCAACAAGAACTGCATCAAAGTGCAACTTTCCCTGGTTTTCCAGCCTGTCACCTAGCTTGCAGATTTTGAACTTGCCAGCCTCCACAAGAATATGAGTCAACTCCTTAAATAAACTTCCCTCCCCTCTCTCTCTCTCATTGTGTTCCATTAGATTTTCAACTCCAGCATGAAAAGAAATTTGGTGTCTCATGTATAACATAGATGACTATGGGGGTGTTTCATTTCGTGGTGATTCAGACTCTTTGACCTATCCTTCGCCATCCACCATTATCCAAAGTAGTCCCGGATTTATTTTACTTTTTAAATAAAATATCTCTTGTATCATCTTCCTTCCTTCTGCATCCATGCTCCCAAAGCTTCACACCAAATACAGAACAAAATCCTCCACTTTCCTACTTTTCACCCACCAAGCTGTGGGCAGACAAACTTTCCCTAAGCCCCATTTTCATTACTCCCCTCATTTTCTGAAAACCCAGAACAAACTCCTTTTTCTGACTTTTAAGGTCCTGCTTGATACATATCCTTCCTACTTATTTCTCAGCATTCTTCCCTGAAACTCCAATCTCTGCAGCTTTGCTTGTGAAACTTATTATACTTGGAAGGTCATCTCCTCTCTCTTCACAAAAGTCCTTTATACGCTTCTCGACCCAAGTAAAGCTCCATGAGTGCTTTCTTTGATATCTCTGCTTCTCATGTTTTTCTTCTCTTCTGAACTAAAATAATTATGTACCTCTGTTTAGTCTACGTAAAGTTTAAGTAGCATTTATATTTTATACATAACATCTTACATTGTTCACTATTTCATATGTGTAGGTCTTGAATAAAGGAAGTAGATGGGAAGTGCACTGCGGTCTCTTGTGAACTTAATCTTCCTTTCAGAGCCAGACTTTGTGCTTGTTGAACAAAGAATAGTGAAAGTTGAAGTTCTGGTGTTTTTAATTAGTTATTAACAACTATTAGTTGTTGACAGTTCTCAATATGACATTTCAATTTACCCCCAAATTTAGGCCTTGGAAACATCTAAGACATATGTAAGGGGCATTGTTATTTAGATTGGGATTGTATCTTTGACAGCTGTCATAAAGAATACCATAGATCAGATGACTCAAACAATGGATATTTATTTCTCACAACTCGGGAGGCCATGAAGTCCAAGATTGAGGCACCAGCAAAACCAGTGCCTAGAGAGATCACTCTTCTTAGTTTGTAGGCAGCTGTCCTCTAGTTGTATCCCCACATGGCAGAAAGGGAGAGAGAGAAAGGGAGACAGAGGGAGAGAAAGGAAGAGACAGGAGAGAGAGAGAGAGAGAGAGAGAGAGAGAGAGAGAGAGAGAGAGAGAAAGGGAGAGAGAAATCATCCCTCTTTTGTCTCTTCTTATAAGGGCTTGGCCCTCATGACCTGATTACCTCCCAAAGGCTCTTACCTTTGACCTAATTACCTTCCAAATACCATCACAGTGAGGATTTAGGTCTTTCTTCCTTAAGCCTTCAGTAACCTTTCTCAAAAAAGTTCTTAATTTTCCACATATGATAACTGAGTGATATATTTTTAAGATTTAAGATTTTTATTAAAATAGTCACAATGGCTTAATTTTGAAAAGTATTTAAAAGTTTATTCAAGCAGGGCTGTTCTCTTTGTCATTAGAGCTGTTTACTACTGAGGGATGACCAGGGAATAGCGCTCAATAGGTTTATCCTAATTGTTTCAGTGCTAGCGAGTGTGAAAGGAAACAGAACCAAGCCAGCTTCCAGGTAGTCTGTGAGGGGCTGCAGAGCTCTGTGGCAATGTTGGAAAGAGATTAAACAGATCACTACTCTTCATAAAAATTGGACTGTGACTTGGGAAAGGAGTTGGGAGCAGCCTGGAAAAAGGGTGGTCATGAAGAGGGCTTTGAGAGAATGAGGGCTTAACAGCATGATGCAACAGGGAATGACCAAGATAGCATTGGCTAGGGAGAAGTTTCTAGCAAAGGATGTGACTGACATGTCAAGACAGGACAGCTATGTAATAACTTGAGGTTGGTGACTGGGTGATGCTGCACTATGGCTTCCTCCTGTCCTTATCAACTCAACTCACAATAAAGTTGATCTACTCATAGAAGTATCTACCTCCAGAATGAAGAGGGGGTGAAAGAAGGGAACAGATTCAGGAAGGGAGATGGAATAGTATCAGTTCACTAGAGGGCAGAAAGTCAAAACAATTTTCTTGGCAATTGCCAACATTTGAGGCAGGGTACTGAATTTCCCAAGCTGAAATATTGAAGGACGTATTAAGTCACCTGACATTTCTAGGCTAAATCTAGAAGTATCAAATTTGAGAGTTGAAAGAACTTCAATTTACTTTTCATCTTTTCCTGGGCATTGTAAAGATTGTATCTAGGGATGGGGTGCAATTGGAAGTTTTGTTGAATGGCCATTCTTTCTTTTCTTTGGATGACATTTTTCTTGTAGACCACTCAGAATAATTTTTACAAACAATATACTCCTGTTAAGAAAAGCTTGCTCCCTGGTAAGAAAGAACAGGCAAAAATATTGACCACTGTTGCCTAAACTCAGTTCAGCTGAGTTGTTCTTACAACTCTTTTCAAATTTTACTATTATCCTTTCATCCTAAAGTGGAGCAATTTAAATAACATCTTTGCCAAGCCTTCCTGATTGAGTCCGGAAGTGTCCATTTTTGTGCTAGGAGAGAGGCTTATTGCAAATTTCTTTCCCTGCATACCTACGTGTAATCAATGTGGTAGTTGGTACATCACATGAGGTGGAGCTGATTAAAGTTCTTCAGCACTCTCATTTTGATGAAAGTGTTTACCAATAAGGGACATTGCCCTACACGTGAGGCTGGAACTACGTGGGTACCAGCCCAGGGAAGGCACGTATCCTCCAGGCATTTCCTGTCTGAGGTGATAGTACTGACAGGCCCAATAAGGTCGACAGCAGTTACAAATAGTTATGAAACTGCAATTATACGCCAGCCACTGAGCTTAGCACAGGAATTTTTAAAAAAAGGAATAAGAGCATATCTTTTTACTTCAGGAATTCAGTCTTGGAAGGATTCCAGACATGCATAGCAATAGTTTCAGTTCTGTGTGGTAAATGTTTGATGGAGGTCTAGATGACTTTTTGCTGTGGAATCAGGCAACAGATGGTAATTATAAATCCTTTTCAGGGAGCGGTTGGGGAAAACTTCACAGAGAAGGTAGCACGTTAGCTGAAACTAAAATATGAGTTGGAAGTCATCAAGCTGGAAGAATGGAAGAGTATTACAGGCACAAGAAAAAATAACTGTGTAAAAGCACAAGAGCATGACAGTGAATGACAAATTTTGGCAATGGTGAGTTGTGTGACCAGAAATGATAGCCAAATACTGCTTCTAGAACTTTGATTTGGCTCTAAGTTTTTTACTAGACAGATTAAAAAGGGAACTAGATTATTCCAAAAAACTCTGACTTTCATGGAGATATTGTAATACAAATTCATTCATTCACTGCTTTAATTCATTTAACATATATTAATTTTTAATATAGCATCTGGCTGGACACTGCCAATATAGGAATGAATAGAGATAGATGGCTGTCCCTGACCACATGGAACATTAGCAGCTTGGTTTTATATTGAGTTCATTCAATTTAGCTCATGTCATGGATTCCTTTTGACAGAGTCAAAGGCTGAGGTGAGATAAAGAAAAGTTGGAAGTGTGCTAATTTCAACATATTACCTAGATGGGCAATAAAAGACAAAACAATGCCCAATAGTACAGTAGCTCTGCTTAAAGCTTGCTTCTTCACTTAAAATACTGCAATTTATTAAGAGACTGGTTTCTACTGTAAATGGAATGTGTTGCAAGTGAAAAAGTCTGTAATTTGGGAGGGAGGACACTAAAGAACTTCTCTCCTGATAGACCAGATGATCATTCTAATGAGCTAAAAGAGAAATGTATTGTCGCCTACACACGTCTAAACCAAACCAAACCACAAAAAATTTTTACCCTGTGAATTGATACTATTTTTGAACAAGTTGGATACATGTTGTGTGAAGGACAGAATATCAAGTTTCTCCTATATGTGGCTGACTCATTTTTATGAAATAGGAGTGATCTTTTTGAGATGAAGTCTCACTCTGTCACCCAGGCTGGAGTGCAGTGGTGCGATCTTGGTTCACTGAAACCTCTGCCTCCCGATTCAAGCAATTCTCCTGCCTCAGTCTTCTGAATAGCTGAGATTACAGGCATGCAGTGCTACGCCTGACTTATTTTTGTATTTTTAGTAGAGACAGGGTTTCACCACGTTGGCCAGGCTGGTCTCAAATTCCTGACCTCAAGGGATCTGCCTGCTTCGTCCTCCCAAAGTGCTGGGATTACAGGCATGAGCTGCTGCGCCCAGCCGATGGGAGTGATCTTAACAGATAACTGGCTCTACAGAAAAGAATGGCTTGGGATCAGCTACCATAAAAAACAGTAACAATAGAAGACCCCACAATTCTATACAACATACCAATTCTTTTAGTGTCCTAGATGCATATTTTGCAAGTACTTTATCTCAGAATTAACTACTAAGTTAAACTGCTGAAGCTGAAAGATTTCTTTGAGTGCTTTACTGAGATTTTAATGGCCTGGTGGGTGTTTGGTGACACTAACCTCAAAAATTTTCCAGGCTAAAATTATCTCACTGATACTGTGGTGCAGGATTTTGGAGCCCTAATTTTCATTTTACCTGTACTTGGGAAAAAGCCAGAAATGTTTTATGAGGGAGGGAAGCCTTGTTCTTGTCCAGAGTGCCCCTCCACTTCTTTTTTTGTTTGTTTGTTTTCTATTTTCCATGTATAACTGTCTTTTTATCAGCAATGCTTCCCAGTTAGGGTTTCCAATTTTCATTAAGATATGTCATTTCTACTCCCATTTGGGCTGATTATGAAAGCATATGGATCTGCTCTTGTCAATATGGAATATTTGCACTCTAGATCCAGGTCAGCAAATATAACTCTTCTTGCTCAATACAAATCAAAAGCTCAATTATGAGATATAATTTTTACTTATAGAGCATTGACTGAAGGTTAGACAGCACAGCTATTCCTCTAAATAATGCAAAATCAATTCTTGAATTAAGGCAGACTGTCAGCACCTAGTGCCTCCTGGAAGTTCTGTAATGAACTGGGCTTTGGCATTCATTGAACATGTCCAGGGGGGCCTTAAAGGAAACACCTGACACTGGTTTTACACAGTAGGAAGGTTCACGTGGACAGGACATGGTGCACTATAGCCCAGACTGTCCTTATGAGAATTCATCAGATACATTTTTCTCCTAAGCAATTACCATGCTGTATGCATGCAGATCTATATTAGGTGACTGATTATATTTTCCTCTTTACACAGCCTGTTAAGAAGCTCAAATCATGAACCACCTGAAGCAAACCTACAGAACTCTATGATGTTTATTTTGTATATGATTTTTCCTACAGTTATCTTATTTTAATAAATGTATTGATGTGAAACTTATAACACATAAAATTAACTATTTTAAGGTAAATGATTCAGTGGCATTTGGTACATTCACAATGTTGTATGATCACCACATCAATCTAGTTCCCAAACACTTCCATTTCACTAAAGGAGTAATCTTTGTTTTATTTTCTCTTCCATTTTTCTTTCCATTCTTTAAAATAAAATCAATACAAACTCTTTTTGTATTGATCCATGTCTTTAAATCACTATAAATCTTGTTTAAATGATGTAGGATTTTAATAAGCAAAATTAAAAAAATTTAATAATAAGCCACACTGCAGGATATGGAGGAGTAGTAGGCAGGATATGTGAGAAGAACCAAGAAGGAGTCACTTCGTGGAAGCCCAGATGTAGGAGTTTCAAGAGCGGAGTGGTTAACAAGAGTCATGTGCCAGAAATGTCAAATAAAAAGAAGATGGAAATGAGACTGCTAAATTGATCAATTAGGAAGTCATCTGTGACTTTTGTGAAAGTTACCTCCCTGCTTTGTGTGGTTAGAGGTGAAACCCTGTGGTGATTAGGAGGTGACATAATAGAGACTCAGAAGCCTAGACAATTTAGAAAAATTGACAGAGTAGTGAAATAGAGAAGAGGCTGTGGTTTGAGGGCAAAGCAAGTTTGAGGTTATACTGTTTGCAAGGATGGAGCTACTTAAGCCAAATATAGTATAATAGATGTAGAAAACTTGAATAATGATCCTGGCTGTGCCGCAAGCTATGATATGACCTTGAACAAGGCACTTCACATTTCTAGCCTTGGTTTTCTCACAGAAACACAGAAGCTTAACCAAATCATCTCTAAGATTTCTTCCGGCTTTAGTGTTCTATGGTATATTCATGAGTAAAAGAAATGTATAAATAAAATGGAAATGGTAAAGCAATTTGAAAATAAGATAATGCTTTCATCATATACTATTATTTTTATTAATCTAGCTGAAATGCTAATCTTATAAGGAAGTTTTATGATAGAATGAAAGAAAAGTATTCAGTGAGTTCCTGAGATCAATCATTTCACGAAAAGTTTTGTTTTGTTTTGTCCAACCAACTCTTAAAATAATTTGGATGCCCAAATAGTGGTTGATGTGGATTGTGGTTAATTATAAATGGCTTAAATTCTTTGATATTTCTCCCATCAAGAGAGAAGGTCTATGTCCCCTCCCTTTGAATCTAGATGGGCTCTACAGCTGCCTAGCAATTAGAATGTGATGAAATGATGCTATTTTTAGGCCCGTACGATATTAGAACACTGACACTCTGAACTCAGCTACGATTCTGTGGCGAAACCCAAGCAACCCTGTGGAGAGACCTATGGAGAGAAGAAATGAGGCCCCTAGCCAACAGCTCTGGGTGAGCACTGATTTGCCAGCCAGTGAGTGAACCGTTTTGGAAATGGATCTTCAACACCAGTTGAGATATTTCAGCTGACACAACATGGAGCAGAGAAAAGCTGTCCCTGCTGATCCCTGCCCAAATTTCAGATTTATTGGCAAAATAAATGATTATTGGTTTAGGCCACTAACTTTAGGGATGGTTTGTAATGCAGCAATAAATAACCGTGTCAAGAAGTTAACATTTATTCACCAATAATCATGTAAATGAAATCCAATTTGTATAAGTAATTCTGCTATCAGGCCATATATGTATTCCCTTGCATTCTGTAAAATGGCATAATAATTGCACAGTGTTTATGAGGAAAATGCAGTTAAGGGAGTTCACTCAAAACTTGTAGAATTTTGTGGAGACCTCTAACTAAAACAATAATAATCTTATTAAATATACCAGTCATAGCAAATCTCCAATGGCATTTGCATTTATAATCACAGTACATTCTTATCAGCCTTGTATCCTAGGGCTTGTGTTTTTTACTTGTACTTTTACCATAGAGCTCTATAGAATGGAAATAATAGGAGTTCTTGGAGCCACTAAATCAGCTACTTTTTGCACTAAAAAAAGGCTCTCTGCAAGATTTTTGGTCATTTTCTTCCCTAATGTCTTCACATGTTGCTAAATATTTCTCTTTAACTGTGAAAAAGTTTGATACTATTGCCTCAAAGTTAACCTTCTTGGAGATTCAACACTGAATCACCAAGACTTCAGTGTTCACTGATATTGTTTCTGACTTACACACGTGCTAACTTACGCTAAAGAAGCACATGTAGCAGAACAGACTGTATCCACAGTCAGCATGTAAGAGGCACAGGAAAACATAGAGTGATTGTAAAGGCCCAGTCCACTGTTGACATGGCCGCTTGGCATGGACTTGGGCCTTAGGACCTACCTTGTCCTCATGGACTCTCAGTTTCCAAGCCCAGAGGAGATTGTTGTTCTGAGTGAGCAGCAGTTGGTGCTGTTTTGCTTTCAGCCTCCTTCACCAGTTCATTAGAAAAGGGCTGCCAGTGCTGGCTGTGGGACTGGGAGCTAGAGCTGAAGGGATGATGCTGTGAATGTCCTCCTCTGCAGAAAGGGTAGTTCGATGGACTGCTTTTCTGTTGGAAATGCAGGTGGCAGTGAACCTTTTCCTCGGTTGAGGATGGCTTTCTCACTGGTCTTTGAGGCCAGTATCAAATGGGATTCATCAAAGAGTATGTTGTCATCCAACATAGACTTTGCGAGAAGAAACTTACCAGGTAGACCATGCTCTGCTCCGTCCACTATCTCAAGCTGGGGTTCAACAAGAGGAAGTTCTGGACTCAAAGTAGCATCCTGAAGAATGAATTTTGCAAGACAGATGTTGAGAAGGATGTATATGTATATAAGAAGGGCTATACCCATATTTTAAAATTTTCCTTTAAATTTAAGCAAACTATTTTGTAGTTGACTTGAATCTACTATGGAGGAAGGTTCTGATACAGAAATATGTTCTAAAAGGGTAATATCCATTGATACAGTGGTAAAATAAGATCTATTGCTTCTTGGATAACTGAATCTGCCTGAATAGACTTAACTAACAGCTAAGATACTTTGATTTATGTCAATCATGTTATGAATTATTTCATTTTAGGAGGGAATAAAGCTTAATTTAGCACTTCTATTTATGAGCACACCAGTGACAACTTCTGGCATAAATTAAGTAAACATAGGTTTAAATTAAATACAAAAATTATTACTGAATTTATTATTTACTTTTAAAGACATTAATTTGCATTTATCAAACCCCCTTAAATAAATACATAGGTAAATCCTTAAGACATGACATAAAAACAAATTTATAAAGTATGATCGTGTTTATACATATTTCTGAAAGTCAAAGTTAAATAACACGTTCTGCTTTAATTATTCTTTTCAGTTCATGAAAATGTGTTTGTTTCATTAAAAACAGAGGCCATCCTGATTCTAATTGAAACAAAAATCTAACTAAATTGAAGGAAACTTTGAACTTTGAGATATTTGAAATGCAAGTTGTATTACATTTTATTAATACAGATACTGAAAGTGGGTTAAGCAAGTGCTACTTGTAAAAAACAGAAAAGAATATAATTAGCATTGCAAAGGGGATTTTGCTCTGTTCAGTTCCTAAGCTGATTTGTTCTTTGATGGAAGGTTTTGAGACTTTGTTCCTATTTAAAGAACAAAAGGACAACAAACTCACCTCTGTTATATCAGCAAAAGATGTGGGCAGCTCTGATTGGGTATCAGGACCAAAGGCTGGCAGTGATCCAGCAATTTCTGTGGGTAAAAAAATCACAAGATTGGAGTGTATCTTTCCTTTTTCTTTTGAGGTTGGGGCAATAAAACAGTCCAGGTTGAAATATACAGAATAACCAACCCTTAAGGAGTAGTACAACAAATCATTAAGAAAACCAGAAGCATAGAAAAAAAGGTCATTAATCTGAATGATATATTGAAGGACAGATGCAAAGGGTGCATCTTGCATGTTTATGTGATAAGAATAGTTATTAAGGTGGATTTTTAGGGTGTTCAGTTTTATTCTATAGATTTGGACCAAGCAGGCTATCTAGACCATTGGGGATAAAAATATGACTAAGCTGATAATAAACAAAATGATTAGAATAAACACTGGAACCAATGATCATTTGTGGCAAACTTTCAGCCTAAAGCCTGATTCTTAGAACGCCACAGAGAGCTCAAAAGAGAGAAGCTCCGAGTATCAGGTTGTCTCTGAGAAGCTCTGAAGTGGACCTTTTCTTGCCTGTGAATTTACCTGGCCCTGAGTCTTGTCCTAAGAGAGCTTTATGAGATTTTCTAGTGTTAAGAGTGCCTATCTTAGGCAGAAAACAGAACTGGCAGAAAATGACAGTTTTGTGCCATGTTGTACTAAATGGCGTTTCCAGTGTCCATCTACTTTGCCATTTACTGAACCTACTGAGGACTTCCCTCTGAGGATCTTGAGTGTGCCTGATGATCTTGTTGACTTCTTTAGATCCACTCTCCCCTCCTCTCCCTGCTATTTGCTGCCCCAGAAGGTTGAATAATATGGGCTATATCAATAAGGTTCCTTGTGCTCTGTCTTTGGCATGGCTTACAACATTAGGCAACACTTCAAGTCTGGAGATAGTAATGAGGCTTGCTGCTTCTAGCCCCAGGGAACTCTCCTAATTCTTTGTGTACCGGCAAACCTTTACAAATGGTCCCTTTATTAAACTCTCCTCAAATTATACTAATTTGAATGTGCCATCTGTTTCTTGCTGAGATCTGACCAATTGACTAGATGAGAGAATCTATTTAGATCGTGCCAGGGTAACAGAACTGTCTGTGGGTTCTCTTCTCTGCCTTGGTTGCACTGGCTGTCTACAGTTGACTTGGAACTGAACTGAAACCCTTGGATTCTCCTAGAACTGCCCTTGGTAAGAAGTGGGTACCAAAGACATCAAATGAGATATAGGAAGGAGTGAGAAAAACTAGAAATGATACTATACATGTTCCCGTCACAGTAATGATTGACTTTAGAAGACCCAAGTTAAAATGACAGTTTCCATGAGACATTCACATTCTTAGTTTCTGTCAAAATGAGAATAAACTCAGAACTAAGCCATCACTAACTGACCATCAGTGAACTGAATTGTCCCCACATCCAAAGATTGCTCTTCCTCTAGTGCTTTGCTGATCAGCCTTTTGAGGTCTGTAGCTGTGAGATAAATTTCTGGTTGCTTGTCCTCCTCCATGGTTCCATGATAGACTTCCTCACTTTCAATTTTGTTGGAATCAAAAGACGGGAGGTCACTTGCAGGGCTTTTTGCTTCTGCACTGTGTCTCTTAAAGATAGCTGTAAGTTGCATCTCTGTGGAGCTTGAGCTGTGGATAGCAGAAGACACATTCCCCACCCAAAGCCATTGTTACATGCCTTGTAAAGAGAGCCACTAGATTGCTACCAAGCTTCAGGATAGCTTCCACCTCTTTCCTGATGGGCTCTGAGAGAATATCCCACTTTAAAACATTTCAACATTTATCAGAAACTTAAAATATGAAAAAAGAACAAACATATATTTTGGTTCTAAAATAGAATGGCAGGAGGGAGTTCAGTCCACCACAAAGAAGGATTACTAATTGAATCAAGTGACTATAGATTTTTACTTCAGGTTTTTGTTTGTTTTTTCCGACAGGGTCTCACTCTGTTACCCAGGCTGGAGTGCATTGGCATGATCATGGCTCGCTGTAGCCTCGAAGTCCTGGGGCTCAGGTGATCCTTCTGCCTTATCCCCCAGCATAGCTGGGAATGTGGGAAGGAGGTGGGCTAATTTTAAAGTTTTTTGTAGAGACAGAGTCTTGCCATGTTGTCCAGACTGGTTTCAAACTCATGGCTCAAGCGATCTGCCTGCTGTGGCCTCCCAAAGTGCTGGGGTTACAGGCCTGAGCCACTGTGCCCACCTAGATCTTTTTGAAAAAGTGTTTTTTGTCAAATGTTGCTGGTATTGACCACTATTTTTTGTGATCTTATAAGTCATGCCGTGCCAATCAGGAAGAAGGACGAATTACCCTTTCTTCTACAAATAGCCTCCTTTAGGAAGGTCTATGAAATAGCAATGTAAGATATAGCAGCAGTAGGATAATAGTATGTGTATATATATACACACACTATATGCATGCAAAAAAGTCCAAATTACCCTTCTATATACCCATATATATGTTGTAACCAAGTAACCAAGTCAAAGGTTCAGTTCTTAAGGCTATTTCTTTTCTACTTTTTTTCTAAGAAGTATTTTTTAAATAAAAAATTACAACTTTAATTGAAACATAACACTCTTTTCCCTCAAGCTGCTTTTAAAATAACATCTTAGAAGGAAGGTGTGAGAAAAGAGAAAGATAAGCAGTACATAGGTAGCTGTATTTATTATATATTCATTAACTCAAAGCTTTTTTGCATGCAAAAATGAAACAGGATTCTTTATGTCTCTCCCCTCAGGAATCAGGATTAACCTTTAGTTCATGTCATAAATCTATACAGAGTGATGTGGAAGTGTTTTAAGGCCACAGAAACTGATCATGTATATTCTTGGTGGTTTTTCAGACCATACAATCATTTAGAGTCTATTGTTTGTTATTTCACTAGTCAATTACAGAGCCAAAGCTGGATTCTTATTACTGAGCTCTCCAAGGTATAGTGGGCCCTTTTCTCAGTTCACATTGACCTTGGAAAGGAGCAAATTAGTTTCTCTGTTTTATCCCAGACTTCGGTTGATTCCACGTATATGTGTGCTTTCATATAGACAACTGCCCAATACAAATGGCATTTAAGAAATAAAGTATGCTTGCAGCACAGAAATGTGTTTTTATTTTCTAACTATACCTTGAGTATGATAAAATCCTGTTCAGTTGACCAAGGAAATGTATACCTATATATCACATAGTGACTTTGATTAGAGAGTTTTTTTCTTTAACTCTTTTACTGGGTAATTGTTCAATTACTTCCATTCAAATAAGAAACCATCAAAAAGTAATGGGCTTATCCCAGACATTATATGTAAAAATTATTTGTGCAAAATCCGTATATAAATTTGGGGGAGGGGGAAATGTACTATATTTCAAAACATAAAAAAAGTCCAAATTACCCATCTTTTTCTTTCTTTGGTCTTCATTTCATCATGCACAATGGAAACATGAAAAAGAGAAAAAAATTTAATGACATTTATTGAGACGACATTCAATGAATTATTTTATATACAAAAGAAAAAAAATTTCCTTCCATTGTCTCTTATGTTTGCCCAGAGCTTTGAAGGAAACATATAAACTGCCATCAGAATTTGAATGGAAACTTTGAGAGCGATATGAATCTAAGGAAGTAAACATCATTATATGTTTCTGATTAGGATTTGAGCCTTAGTTCAAAGATTATCTGTACTTTGGTCTTCTTAAATTCCTTAATGTCTTCATATTCCAACTAAAGAGGCTGGAAATCTATCCTATATGTTTTACATTTTGGGTGGTGCTGGTGCAGGAACATTTTTAAAAAGTACTTTGTAAATGGATTTCTCAGTTCTTACTGGCATTAAATGATTAGTTTATTCTTGAGGATAATTTATCTGAGGCAAAACCATGGAACTGGTGTTTTCTTGAGTGATTATTTTTTGAATTGTTGTAATCAGTAAGCTTTGAGGGATTGGTCCAATTCACCATGGGACAGCTTGCAAGAAAAACTAACACTTGTTTACTGGGTGAGTGGTCTGTACCGGAACGTTTACATGCATTCTCATTTAATCTTTTCAGCAATGTAATCCCAGCTTCACAGAAAAGGGAACAGGCACATAGAAGGAGGTGTCAAAGGGGAATTGCAGGGTTGAAACCCTGGCTTTCCTGACCGCAAGCCTGGCTCATTTTTCCATGCTACCACCTGCTTGTGCATGAAAAAGGACCATTTACTCACCAAACTGATGAAAGCATTTTGGACTCCTTTGGACATACGTGTGAATTCAATTTTGTAGCTATGTCCAGCTTTCTCCTTTTGCATTTCAAATGGTAGTTGCTGCCAAAGACACTCTACACATGTGATAGGATTGGCGTTGTTGCCCTTTCTGCCTGGACTATCTGAACTAATCGAACTTGCATCCCCAGATGTAATGTGACTGAAATGTACCTGCTACAGGCATACCACAACCCTCCTTCTGTGGAGGCAAGGAAGAACCTATGACTATCTAACTAGTGCTGCTGTATGGGGTGAGATCTCCTTTTCTACCAACCAGACATTCATCCTGCCTCTTGCTTGTTTTCAGCAATAGTTTGTAATCCACGTGGTTCTGTAAAGAGGCCAGGCTTCCTGGGTCAAGACCCTAGTCCTGTTAATTTTTAAATAATTGTTTCATTGAGGTATTGTGATAAACGAATGGGACATATTAATGGTATACAATCCAAGAATTTTGATGCCATACACCTATCAAACCATTACCACAATCAAGATAGTGAGCATATTCATCATCCGCAAAGCTTACTCATCCTACTGTGCCATTCTTCCCCTCCTATCCCTATCTGCCTCACCTTCCTAAGCAACTGCTGATCTGTTTCCTGTTACTGTAAATTGGTTTGCATTTTCTAGAGTCTATTATAAATAAAATAATGATGTACTTTTGTTTGGCTTCTTTCACTCAACATAGTTATTTTGAGATGAACCCATGTTGTTGTGTATTCCAACAGTTCATTTCTTTGTTGAGAAGTTGTCTATGGTAAGAATATGTGACAATTTGTTGCCCTGTTGATAGACATTTGGGTTATTTCCAGGTCTTGGTTATTAAGAATAAAGTGGCTTTGAACATTTGTGCACAAGTATTTGAAGGAGTATACTCTCCAACAAGACTGCATGATTGTTAATAGTTTTCTGCCTTTGCTGAGAGATAAAGCAATATTTAAAGTGGAATTTTCATTGTTCATCCTCATAATTGTGTTAATGATACGTTCTAGCTACTTCCCAGTCACGTTGAATTCAGTGAAGTCACTGATAAAAAAGTACTTGTTAAATTGTAAATCAACCTTTATACAAATGAGCTAGAGGAAAGTCAGTACCAGGAGACTCACAGGGTTTTTGGTCTTCTTCAGGAATCTGGCCCACAAAAAAGCAATTTCCTTAATAATATGTTTACTTTATAATATTGTGAGCATCATTATTAATGATTACAATTTTGCCACTGTCATGAGCATATTATTTATTGTATTCAAGGGCCAAAATATTTTACGGTGGACTAAATCTTCATGTCATCACGGAAATCACTGGGAAAATGTGATCAAACTTACTTTGTAAGCATCTTTGGCAGAAATAATAATAAATCCTTACAAAGATAAGCACTTGGTAAAAATTCATTGTCAAGGGATATATCTTTAAAATATTTACCTTGCAAAATTTCAACATCTAACATTTTGGTTTACTTCTAAAACACATTGTTTAAATACTTGTTTTTCATTTATTGAAGGGAGGTGGATAATGAGCATTTTAATATTCACCAAAAGAACTGTTCCCATCATTTCCTTCAGCTTTAAATTAAAAATTTGTTCTTCTACTGCAGTGGTTTATTCAGAAAATGTCTGCATTTATGCAGAATATTTTTCTATCAACTTTTATTTTTCTCTAATCCATCTGATTTCACAGAAAATACTACAGAGCAGCATCTGGAAATAAAGAAAAATGAGTCTGCTTTGGTAGATATTAAGTATTTCATCTTTTATAACTTTCACTTTTCAGTATTTCCTTTCTCTGGAGTTATACAAATCAGAGGGGCCTGATAGCTTTGGAAGAAATAAACCAAGAGAGCTCCCTGCAAAGCGATTTCTTTTTCTGGGCCTGTGGAGCCCTTGCTCTGTGCATCTTCTTGCTTTAAGACAGCAGGCAGGGAAGGAGCCGGAACACTCCTGGGGAAGCCCACTCTCCTTGGTTTACAAAGCTCGTTTGGGGCAAGAAATCTCATTCTGCTCATACCAGGACTGACACTTACCCTGTGGCACATTTTAAAAATAGCATATTATGAGTTCATCTGTAGATGTTTTGAAAAATGAGAACTTAAAGAAAAGATTTAAAAATTATTTCCCCCAATCATGAACCCACATGAGAGTGTTGTGATACTGATGGATACAGCCCTCCTTGTGCCAAAGATGTGGGAACATGGTTAACCCCTCTTTAGTGTGGCACTGTCTTATGATCTTATGTTTTTATTTAAAATTTTAATTTAATAATCTTTGAGTGGTAATAGAGTACTATGAGTCAAATGTCAAAATGACATAAAAGGTATATTTTAGAATGTCTTGCTTATGCTCCTATTCCTTTCCACCCCATTTTCCCAACTCTCCTACCCTGATAGCGATGACTTTTTATTGTTCACTCATCTCTCTTGGGCAGCATGGTTTGTTTAAATAGTGATGCTATTTAGCATCCCATAGGAAACCAGGCAATCAGACACCAAGGCGCTTAATTGCTACCTTGTTTTCATCTGTCTCTACTGAGGTAGTTTCCTAAGAAGCTCATTCATAACCACATGGCCAAAGACAGCAGATGAGCTCTCTATAGAGAGCAGTATTTCTGATTCCCAGGAGAAGGAAGGAATACAGCTCCTGTGCTACCCCTTAAGAATCACCTGGAGTCATGTTCTAATTAGACAGTTCCTTTATCTGAAACGTACTCCGTTTCCAGGATTTGGCAGAGCTAAACAACTGGGGAAAAAGGACCTTATAATCCTCATGACATTGCTTTTAAAAAAGGATAGGAAGAAAGTAATTTAAAAATTGAGAAGAGTTTGATTCTCTTACTTACCTAAATCCTAACACATGGATTTTTTTGAATCCTGGAAGTTTCTTAAATATCTTTTGCATCTGCAGAGAGAAAAACATTTATAAAATACTCTTTGGTTCTACTGGGTCAGTTCTTGCCTAACTGAAAAACCTAAACACTTTTGACGAGTTAGGGGAAGAGCTGAAAATGGAAAATTATTATTTTTTCTTTTTAAAAAAATCTCTCCAAATTAATCAGATGAAAATGAAAAATTGAAACAACTAAAGAGGCCAAACTCTTTGTTCCTAGTGATTTCAAGTATTTTCCTATTTATTTAAAAGCTGTAACTGGGTAGTTCTGATTTGCTCTTATGGTTACTTTAAATAAAATATAAAATAGCTTTAAGGTGATATTTGAAAGCAACTTTTTGTTGATAGGAGTTTTGCTTATACACATACAGTAATATTTTCTGACTATAATTATAACTAGAGGTAGCTATAATATTTTAACTACAATATTTTCTGAATTAATGATATGGCTTGGAAAATATCTGTAATGTGAAAGGGATGATTACATTCAAAATGGCTGCTGCACCTAAACAAAGTGGTAGAAATAGATTCTAATCTAATAGATTAGATTTACTCTTAGATTCATATGGACTTCACAATAAATTTTCTTAATTAATTCGACCTTACTAATGAGGCCTGTTATCATAATATTTTACAATTGCTGTACTAACTAATCCTTAAGCTACCACAGCCTGGCCATTCTCTCCAGGCCACCGTCTCTCCTGCTCTCTCTAAATCCAGTGGCAATTTCTGTTCCCCATCTACAGTGTTCCTGCTCTTTCCTGGTTCTTCTTCCACCTCTCTGACCACTCTCTCCATCTTCCTTGCTCCATCCTATTCCTGTATTTACTTTCTACTTTAAACATAAGGAGCCTTCGAGTTTTCACCTTCAGCCTCCCTGCTTCACTCACTCTCTCTTTTCTTTTCTTCTGGAAGCTCTACTGTAGATGCTCTGCTAGGCTCTGGGGACACTGTCACATGGACAAGTACTGCCCCATCCAGCTTTCCCGTTGGAAACTGGGAGGGAAGAGAGACTAAGATGAATGGATAGTGGTTGAGTAGTGAAGTTTGGGAGAGAAAGCAGGGTGAAAGGTGAGACTGAACAGGTGAGCAAACACCCATCCCTTTCCTCTCTTCCCTTTCCTCTCTTCCCTGTCTCCTCTCTCCTATCCTTGTCCCCAGGGAATCTCATTTTCTCCCGTGGCTTAATTGATCAGTGATACGCAGCCTTGAGTTCTCCACATAAATATCCCAACATTTGCCACTAAGTGAATCTGCCCAAACCAGGGCCATTCTCTTCTTCTCAAATCTGCCTATGTCCTCAACCTCTTTGCCTCAGACGGGGTCATGAATCCCGATTGTCTTCCATGCTAGAAAGCGCAGCATCCCTAGATACCTTCCCTCCCACCCCTCACATGCAGACATTGACTCTGGTTGGTTTGAATTCCACAAGGTCTTTTGTTTTCCCCATGTTCTTATTCACAGGGCTGGCACACCCTCCCTATCCCCACTCCTGCACTGCTGAAATGGGTTTATGTGTGTGACTGGGCAGAGAAGAAATGGTTTTCTGGGTGTGTTGGGAGAGGAGGAAGGAGAAGGTATCTCCTTGACTACATTTATTTCGAAGTTAACCTTTTTATTAAGAATCTTCACTAACAATTCCTTGCTGGACCCACTGAACAAGATCCAACTGTTTAGAGTGTCATTTAAGACCCTCCAGAATCTGCACCCCACCCTCAGGTACCTTACCGTTCACTTCCTGCTATCATTATCCCCTTGACCAATATCTTGTCCTTTACTGACACTAAACTAACCCCTGCTCCTTCCCATACACAATATACACTTCTGTTTCTTCAGGTTCCTATGAATTATTTTCTCTTCAATTTTTCCACCTTCTGCTTATTAACTTTCCCTCCTCCCCACACTGCACCCATTTTCAAAGCCAGCTCAGACATCTTCTGTACTGAAAAGCATTTGTAGAGCCCCAAAATCAGGTTCAATTATTTCTTCTCTTTGCTATTCTAGAGTTTATTGCAGTATACCCCATAAAAGTCTGTGAGGTACATGTCAGTTTCCCTCACTGAGATCATGATCTTTGGTCATGTCTTGTTTATTCTTTTCTTTACCTCCCTCCTTCTATTTAGCAGATTGTCATACACATAGTAGGGACTCAGCAAATTTTGTTTAATTGAGTTGAGTGCATCTGTTCATTCTCTAAATTCATTATCATTCCACTGTGTTGTCACCATATCAAAAATTACTGCCAGCTCTACATTATCCGTGTGAAGGACTACAGCAGTGATGCACAGATAATCCCCAAATCACTTACACTGGGCTTTAGACTGCGGTACGATTTCTTTTCCCCCAGCAGACTGATTTATCTTCTAATTATATATATGTTTTATGACAATATGAAAAGCAGTTTCATTCCCTGAACATAATTGGAACCACAGTGATGAAGGTAGCTCAGCTTTTGGGTGATGAGGAACTATTTGTACAGGATGGGGTTTAAATATTGGTTCTGCTACTTTCTAGCTGCAAGATCCTGAGTTTATTGCTCAATCTCTCTGAATCTTGGTCTCCTTACCCAAAAAGGAATAACAATGACAACTAATAAGTAACAAGTGCCTGGCACACAGCTGGGCAGTTAGTGATTTGTATTATTTACTTTCTTATTCTCTACTTCTTCTACTGGATTACCAGCTCCTGAGAGCCCACTTTTCTCTTACTCCCCTAAGTGAGCACACGGCATGGAGCCTGGAAAGAGCAGAGCAAGTCTTTAGTTAGTCATTTTTGAAACTCAGAGGGAGGAAGGACAGGAGGAGGGTCCCTGGAGAGGACAGTAGCAGAAGGCCTGGGGAGCAAGTTTCTGTGTCTCCACCCACAACCTGCCATGGACTCAACAGAAATCTAGGAAGTTGGGTTTTGCAAAGCTAGTCTTTATTCTGAGGGCAGGCAGGAAGGTCTGTGTACATGCTTCATGTCTGCTGTGGCTTCCTAGGACAAACAGTTTTGGGACCACGGGGAATTTGCCATGCCATTTCAGTAACCGCTCCAGGGATTTAACATTTAAATCTGAACTGCAGTTTCTGGAGCAACAGATTCAGATCCTGAACCATCCATTTTTCTTCTCCAGGATACCAGAGATGCTGTTATACACATGAAAACAGTCAATCGACCCTGGGACTGGCACTGTAGATGTCTGCAGCTGCAGCATCAGCAACAGGGAGCACTGCGGGGGAGAGCCCTCCTCCTCTCCAGGAGGGCTCCATGGCACTGGCTTGGGTGGAAGGGATTTATCGTTTGTGTTCATGCCCTCTTTGTGAACCTGTCTGGGATTGATTAAGAATCAACTTTGTTTAGGAGTGTGAGGAAGGCATCTAGGGAGGAGATGACAAAAGCCTCAGTTAATTCTACCAAATAATCTTCTGGGGACCTTCTAGTCATGGAGCACTAACCACTAAATTGCTAATTAAGTGCCCAGTTAACCTTATTAATAATACTGAATGCACAGGGGCCTCCGGGATTCTGCTGGAATGTATGTTAACTGGGCTATAAAAAGGCAGCCGTGTTGAGTTCTCATGAATGTTTGCACAGGAGAAAGCATTCAGACAACAACTAAATGATTCCTTTTGACATGTGTATTAAATTGCTCATTAGGTTTATTGTGGAAATTAAATTACTGCAAAGCACTGTCCATTAATTCCTGATTAGGCCCGAATGTCTGTGCTAATGCAGGCATTGGGCTGTGGTGGGGCTGATTAGTTATCTGATGGCAAGCTGTGAGGTGGTTGGGGCCCTGCTGGGGAGCCTGGTGAGGGAACAGATGCTGTAAGCAGAGGGTTTCCATCTTAGAAAAATCAGTGACGACTGCGCAAACGGAACCAGCAGGACTGATGCCAGGGGTCTCTGGAACAAGATTGGGCAGGACATACTCTTCTTTGGCTTATAAGTTTTTCAGAGGCTAGCAAGACATGCCTGTTTGGCTGGGCGTGGTGGCTCACGCCTGTAATCCCAGCACTTTGGGAGGCCGAGGAGGGTGGATCACCTGAGGTCAGGAGTTCGAGACCAGCCTAAGCAACATGGTGAAATCCTGTCTCTACTAAAAATACAAAATTAGCTGGCCGTGGTGGTGCATGCCTGTAATTTCAGCTACTTGGGAGGCTGAGGCAGGAGAATTGCTTGAACCCAGGAGGCAGAGGTTGCAGTGAGCTGAGATTCACCATTGCACTCCAGCCTGGGCAACAAGAGTTAAACTCCATCTCAAAAAAAAAAAAAAAAAAAAAAAAAAGAAAAGAAAAAGACAGAAGACATGCCCATTTGATGATGACACAGTAGTCCTTTCCCACAAATATTTATTCGGGAAAAATAGGAGGCATGGCATGGTGGTTAAGAGCAAGAGTTCTGGTGCCAGGCTGCCTGGGTTGGAATCTTGGTTTTGCTAGATAATAAATGTGGCACCGTTGGACATATTAATCTCCTTTCCTCAGTTCCCTCTTATAAAAAGAGGAAATAATATTACTAACTTATAGAATGAAAAGTTAAATGAGTTAGTACATGTGAAGCATTAAGAGAAGTACTAGCTATTATGTCTATACAGAGCAGTTTAGACTTGGAAAGGAACTCTGAAGTCATCTTCTACAATTTCTAAGTGAGGAAGTTAGGCTAGGGATCTCCAATTTCTCAGAGCTTATTTTTTGGCAAAACCAGGACTAGAACTCTGATTTTTAAAAAATCCTAATATATTTGCATTACTCTACATCAAATTGTTGTAGGTGTTTAGAAAATTGACAATAGATCATCGAAGAGCCTATGGCCAGTTATTCTACTTTGAAGATATTCTGACTATATTAAGGAATTGCCAGAAAGGATGTTCCAAAGAAAAATAGTTTGTTAACAAATTATTCTTTAATTCATTTGGTCTAATAATCCATGTCTGAGTAGTTTTCTGGTTCATAAATGCCCCATGCTGATTCTTTTACTTTGACGTTTGTAGAAAGAATTCTTTACATTTTATTGACTGAATGCTGATGCAGAGAGAGGCTGGAGGTTAAGAATGTTTCACTTATTCATCTCCTCTCCGGGTGAGAAGAGATAAGTTTGAATTCTCCAAGTATGAGAAGGGGGCCTGTTTGTTCCCTGGCCATGCTGAGTAAGATTCATGTGCACTCCTGTTGTCCACAAATGTAGTTCTTGGTTATATAATCTCATGGATGCTTCTATTTTCAGTTGCATTTATACAAATGATTACTGAGTAGTTAACTGCATCCCAAACTCTGTATTAGAAGGTTAGGCATCACAGATTGAAAGAACAGCTCCTGTTCTCTAGGAGAAGCTCATAGCCTGGTGGCGATGAGTAGGGTGAATGAAGAGGGAGGAATAGAGACAGCAAAGGTCATAGACACATAAGCAAGCAATATCAAGAAAGGGTGTTGTGAAAGAAATGAGTGAGCCCAGGAGAGACACTGGATGCAGAATGGGTAGAGGAAACTTTCCATGTTGAAGTATGTAAAACAAGACTTGGGGAAGGGCGTGCTAGACAGAGCAGACAGCACATGTAAAGGCTAAACAGTCGGAAAAATTGGAAATAGTTTGCATTCCTGGAAACTAGAGTGAAAAGGAGGGGGATGATAAGGAACTGGTATACGGTGAGGCTCAAAAAAAAAAAAAAAAAAAAGGCAGAGATCTTATTATGGCATATAGATGCCACACTCAGCATAGTAGCTGGATTTATCCTGCAGGGAATTGAAGAGCCTTTGAATTTAATTAGGGACAGACAGATATAACAAAGGTCAGAGATGGAAGAGGCATCTTGGGAAAGCTCCTCAGTTTATTAATTGATGACACGGACAATATAATTGCCTTCCTCTTATCACCCATGAAAAATATTATGTCTTTAAATTGCATCAAACTGTAAAAATAGAAGTATTATGTAAAGACAAAGCATTATGAATTAAGAATTTATATTTTAACCCAGCATCTTTTCTACTTGGTGCCTAATATTCATTTTATTTTATTTAAATCTACTTTATTGAGGTATAATTGACATATCAAAAGCTGTCCATATTTAACATATACATCTTGATGAATTTGTCTATAAGTATATACCAGTGAAACCATCACCATAATGGTCATCTAGCTATAGAGCATCTGCATAATGTCTTTCAGTTAAATGAGATTTTAAAACCTACTAATTTTTATTTATTTATTTTAAATTTCATTCATTTATTTTTTGAGACAAAGTGTCACTCTTTCACCCAGGCTGGAGTGAAGTGGCACGATCTTGGCTCACTGCCACCTCTGCCCCCTGGGTTCAAGCAGCTCTCCTGCCTCAGCCTCCCGAGTAGCTGGGATTACAGGCACCCACTACCACACCCAGCTAATTTTTGTATTTTTTGTAGAGACGGGGTTTTGCCACATAGGGGCCAGGCTGGTCTTGAATTGCTGAACTTGAATTCCTGATCTGCCCGCTTTGGCCTCCCAAAGTGCTAGGATTACAGGCATGAGCCACCGTGGTTGGCAAAACCTATTAATTTTTAAAGAAAATATAAATGTAAACACAGTAGTCCCTTTTTATCCTCTGTGGAGGGTACATTCTAAGACCCCATGGATGCCTGAAATTGTGGAGACTACCTAATCCCATATATACTATTTTTTTTCCATACATACATACCTATGATAAAGTTTAATTTATAAATTAGGCACAGTAAAAGATTTACAACAGTAACTAATAATGAAATAGAACAATTGTAACAATATACTACAAGAAAAGTTATGTGAATGTGGTCTCTCTCTCTCTCTCTCTCTCAGTATAATGCCTATGTGATGAGGTGAAGTAAGGTAAATGGTATAGAAATTGTGACCTATGTTAGGCGACTATTGTCCTTCTTAATGAATTGTTTATTTCTGGAATTTTCAATTTAATATTTTTGGACTATAGTTGACAGGGTAACCGAAACTGTGGATAGAGGGGGCAGGTGGGGACCACTGCAGGTTTCGAGAATAGAAAAGCTGGAATAAAAAACTTTCCTGGAGATCCATTTGTTCTGACATGTTAGGACCCATTGTAATTTTGGTTTCCTTTTAAATGGTTGAACATGAATGACATGAGAAGCTGGAACTATTCGCCATAAGGGTTCATGTCCTATTGGCTCCCACCTCTCAGTCACAGCTTGGGGTGTGGTTGTACCGGCCGGGTCTACTCACCTGAAGTTGGGACTTTCCTGCTAGCTCCTGGTAATATGGTGACTGAGAGTCAGCGAGCTCTGCCTTGAACCTCTGGTTTACCAGAGAGATGCTGAGCTCCACCCTCTGCTCCTCAGACACAGCGAGTTCTGTTTCTCTTTCCTGAGTTAAAAAAAAAAAAGAAAAAAGAACTCTGTTAACCTAAACTACAAATAAATGGTTATTTTAGATAATATATGTTGATACTGTCTCAAGAAGTGGATTATGAAGGCTTAAGTGTTTTGCAATCAAAATCCTTTTAACTAGAACTTAGAGAAGAGACTAGACTGGTTTAATGAGAATATCTGTGCTTAAATTTCATATTGAAACTAGTTAGGAAGTACTATCAAGCCAAGAGAAAGTTTGAAATTTCTCTCAGAGAGAATGATGTATTTGGGCCACCTTTGGAAGCAGGTGGCTAAGAACGGAGGCACAGTTCTGAGGATCTGGACTCGGCTCCATCACTAAGGGCCAAGGGGACATCCTTCTTGCCTGTTGGTCTGGAAACCAGCAGGGGTCTCTCATTGCTCTGAATTCATATGGGTTTCCAGGGCACAGAGCGAGCCCAGAACTCAGTTTCACACTTGGGTTTGACAGAGTTTTCAACCTTGGATTCCCAGAAGATACTAAGGTCCGTTAGTTTTCTTAAAAAAGTAAAAAATATATCTGCAGAAAGTTGAATATCTCTGGTTACGTACATTGTCTCTTATAGTGAAATTAGAGTTACTGAAGCTGAAAGAAGAGAACGGTCAATGGAAATTGCCCTGAAGGACAGAGCTCAACTGGATAAATGGTAGCAGATGTATTTCCTCTCCATTTCTTGTCACAAACTCCCCTCTGCCATGGGCGTGGACAATATTGCAGCCTCTTTAGTAGGACACAAGGAGGATGTGGATCCACGTTTAAAAGACTTCTGATGTTTGTTTAAAAGATTTTCATTCATTCAAAAAACACACATTGAGCATCTGTATGGGTGTAGCATGGTGCTAGGATCAATGGGACACTAAAAAGTCTGACATGCAGTATTCTTCAGAAGCTTACCATTTTGTCAGGCAAATTTGAAGTTTCATGGAACATTTAAATGTATGTGAAATGAAATATTCTGGGGATATTTAATCAGAGAGAGCAACTTATATTAGCTTTTGAAGAAGATGGGACATAGGGGTTGTGAGAAAAGAGATGACAGATGAGTCATCTCATGTCTGTGTTTATTTTTCTCCAGTTTTACACATAGGATTTTGATCATTTTGATATCTATTTGACCTATTCATCCTGGACATGACTGAGAACAAAACCGTCACTCTTACTGTCAACATAGAATTATACTTCAGTGGCGAAAGAGCTTCGTGATTGATTGATTCATTCATTCTAACACTTGGTAAGCAGCAATACATTTAAGTTTTGTTAGGTGCTGGGGCAAAAAGGCCCCAGCACTCCATAGCTTATAATTAAATTGTTTATTGTAACTCCTCCCCCTTTCTTCTAGGTCTCAATCTATGTTTCCCCCTTCAGTACCTAAGAAGAAGTCAGAATAAAGAATAGAACAAAGTCACTGACTCTTAACCGAGTGACAAAAATACAGCACTAATATTATTGAATGGATAGTTTATCCATTCTCTTTTCCTGTTTTGCTAAAGAACAAAAACAGGCACATGAAGAGCTAGATCGACTCTAGGAACTTCTTACTGTTGTAGGCATCTTGGTGTCGTTGAGTGCATTATCGAGAATTTCATTGAGGAGGGTGTCATCAGGAGTGACAGGGAAAGGCCCAAGTGAGACGCTGGCAACATCTGTGAAAATTTAAAAAATTAAGGACACAAAAATGAGAACAGAGGAGTTTAAATTAGAATGATGTCAAAATTCAATATGCTTTTTTGTCATTCTGAAATTTACAGATGTTAGATGCCTTCTGAAGTCATCTTTTTAAGATCGCATAAATACATTCTTGAAAAAATATGACTCCTACTCTGTTCTAAATTCTTAATTCTTTCTATTAAAGACCCAAGTTTGGTGCTCCCCTGTATGTGTTATAGTTAAATGCTTTTGCTAGATGAGACCTGATTAATTTTTTCTTTTTGATACTACATAAAGGACGCATAGGCAGATGTTTACCTTGAATTTGCTCTTCTGAGAGTTTTCTTAGAATACTACCCAAGTCTTTAAAATGTAGATTGCTTTAGCAATCATTGAGGCATAATATTTTAATCAGAAAATCCAAGAGATGAAAGAACATTAAGATGCTATGAATTTCACTTTTAGAACAGATCACCACAAACCATTTCAAATATGTGGCAAATGTTTTGATATTTTTAAAGATCTTCATAGAGTGCAAGTCTAGGTTCTATTCAAGCAAAGAAAAAAGCATTATTGTAATACAAATGCATTTCTATTTTGTAATAAATTACTATTTAAAAAATGCTCAGATAAAATAGTGTTATTGTTAATTGGTTTATATTTAGCCAGAAACAGCTTTCCATTTCAACCTTAATTAGGCAAAAACATAGAATGCCTTAGTTTATTCTTGTTTTAGAAAACAGTATATCCTGAAAAATGATTCGATCTTTCCTTACTCCCTGAAGAGCATGTGGTACCTGGGAATTGGCAGTCACAAGTAGTCACTTGTCACTGTGAGGCTCTGTGAAGTAACTGCACTGGGTGTGAAATTGTGCTTCCTAGTGGGGGCATGAGAGAGGGTATCAGAATGATCTAGGCAAGATAGATTTTTGGCTAATAAAGTACATACCCTGTGGCATATCAGAACCTCAAAGGATGTGGTCCCTGGCATCTTCCCCTTCTGCCCTCATTGAAGAATCCTGCTGTGAGCAATTGGGATGGATGTGTTCTGTGCTCTGGACTTCACCAGACTATTGCCAATGTAAGGCGTCTTCAAACTTTGTAATTCTATGAATAATTGGTTTATGCTACAATTTTTGTTACAATAAGAAAGTGCTTAGCTAGTACCCTAAAAGAACAAATTTTTATTTGGCTATCCTTCCATTTTATTACCTTGAAAATATAAATTATTCACATAATTACAACCGAAAGCAATTATTAGGTAGCCTGGGTTTACCTTTGAATGCATTCAGCCTCTTTTGGAGGTTTCTCACTCTTCCTTCACACCTAGGCACCCAGTAACATTTCCCAATCAAAATCTAATCTTGACTGTTCTGTGTGTGTACTTCAACCTCAGGTGTCCAGAAGTACTGGGTAAATAATTCTAAAACATTAGTTGCTAGAACTCAAATATATGGTGGTGATATATCACATTATATTATATCAGTTGTCCACTGGTCCCTCAAAGTTTTTATTTAAAAAAATGAAAAATAATTTATAAGAAAGAGGTAATTTTAACTTATTGTAACTTATCTTACTAAATCTAATCTTGTTATTATAGAAGTTTCTATCAGCTAAAGTATACTAACTACAAATTTAAAGTAGAAATACAAATTTCAATTCTCTTATTAATTTTGATTGTTTTCCCATTTAAAATGAAGTCAGTACAAAACTTCTTTTTACATGTTTGTATGTTCCTCCTCTAAATAATACCTTTTTGAATAAGACTTGATATTAGGTGTCACAGGTCAAATCTGAGCTGTTTATAAGTGGGAATTAACCATGCAGTTCTTCTTTTTATTGTTAAAAATGCATTTTACTGCTAACTATTTTATAATTAAAATTCAACTAGGCTTGTCCTATTATTATCTACAAGTCAGTCTAGAAATGATAAATTAGCTGAACTTAGGAGAAAACTGAAATATAGGCACAGCAGCTTACTCTGAATGTCAGTAAAGAAAGAAATGGGAAACTAATATTATCATTTATTTACAAATATCTATTTTCTCAATTTCTACATTTTAAGTTATCAAAAATTAATTTCTTAAAATCCTATTCACATTACTAAAAATCAAATGAACTGGGGAATACAATGCCCAGAGAATAGTTTTATTGTATATATTTAAAAGTATTCTTAGATTATATGGGAAAGTGGGAAGACTGCAATAGAAATATACATGAAAGAGAAATTTCAAACATCTAATATACACAGGAGAAATGATTTTCCTCTGCCTTTTGGCAAACTCTAGAATAAATAGTAATATTCAATATTGATAAGTGTTGTAATGAGACAGGCTCTGGTCTTTTCTGCCAGTAGGATATTTAAATTGTAACAAAATTTCTGGAAAACAAATTTGGCAAAATTTATTAAAAGCCTTAAAATCCATAGTGTTTGTTTTAGTAACCTATTTTTAGAAATTAGTGGTTTGACAGAGATTTGTGTTTAAATATCTTAATTAAAACACTATTTGTAATGTCAGTTACAATGATGCAATGGTTAAGTTGATGACATCTGTATGGATGCAATAGAATGTTGCAAGTCATTAAAATGATAATTTTGAAGAAATTTTAGTGGAACTATAAAATATCCTTTACATCGGGTTAAGTGGAAAAAATGACACAAACTCTAAGTAAAAATAGTCTCAGTAACATGTGTATATAATAGAAGAAAGAAGGCAGAAAATAGTAAATGTTCATGATGGTTGCTTCCAAACTGTAAGATATTGAGTGATTTGGTTTTACCTTTATTCTTTTCTGTATTTTCCGAGTCTTATACAATAAATTTAAATTATTTTACAAGGTTAGAAATATAAGCTAGCTTTGACAAAGTACATTTTAAACATTATCTTCAATTAGAAATTATTTTATAAATAACATGCTATCATGATTTGAATGAAGGTTTAGAAGCAAAGAAATTAGATCTAAGCTTACCTGTTGAAACCACAATGGTTTCACTAGGCTCTCCCAATGTCTTCTCTGTAGATACTTCATCTTTTCTATTAGTGCAACAGAAAAGAAAGAAGAGGTGGTGAAAGACAACTTGATGACAGTAGAGAATATACATTTAAATTTCTTATACTGAGTAGACCTAAAAGTTATAGGAAAACCATACTTTAAAACTGGATTTACCTGGTTTTAAATTACAGAAGTAATTTTTGAATATATTTTCATTGAGGAAAAATTCAAAAAACTCTCCAAAATGATTATGTTTGACTCCAGTGTTTTCCACTGGAGTGGTTTTATGTGGTTCTGGGGTTCTGTGGTAGGCAAAGCTGGTCTTTGGGGCCTAATGTTATAGTTCCATTGCACTTACACTGTGTTCTTGACATCACATGATCTGTGACTGAAATATTCTTGTTAAAATCTCAGACCCTCAAGCCTGTATATTCAGAGTCATTAAGCTTATCTAATAAAGTAACTCTCGTGGTTAAATAATGGGAAAGAGGTAGATTTCTGGGTAATACAGGTTTACTAAATCTGTATTCTGGGCACAGCCATTGCCTGTAATGGTAACTAGCCAGGAAGTTGGTGGCAGGTTCTCAGTGCCATGGAATGATGGTGTGGAAGAGATTCTAGGAGCAGATCCAAGGTCATGGTGTTACAGTTATTTGTGTATAATGTTGGCCCATTCTAACAAGCTTTACTTAGAAAGGAGTAGTGGTGAGAGAGCCAGGTGGGAGGGGGTCCCCCACAAAACTCCAACCGGCCTGCCCAATGGGATAGAGCCTTGGGAAGTTTGCACAGTTTGCAGCCAGGAGGAGCCTGGCCCCTCCTCTTCGTGTGTGGAATCTGAGATTCAAGCTGCATGCGGGAAGCACTCTAGCAGGGACTCTGGGCTAGCAAGAGTCCCTGTTTTCCCCCTTTTCTTCCTTTCCACCCAGTAAAACCCTGCTTTACTCACCCTTCAAGCCATCTGAGAGCCTAAATTGTCATGGCTGTGGGAGGGACAAGGACCTTGTCTTTAGCTAAACTAAGGATAAGTCCTGCAACATTTTTGGCACCCAATGTGGGGCTCGAGAAGCAGTGAGTGAAATGGGGACTCAAAACCTCTCATTGTTGCTTCTAAGCCTTTTCATCCTCAGATTTCTGAGGGTGGGGGAAACCATGCCCCCATACCCCATCGCTCCTGGGCATTTTCATGGCCCTTTCCTTCCTTTCTCGAGGTTGAAAAAGGAGCAGTGAGCAGCATCTCCCCGCTGCTTTCCCCTCCCTGCTGGGGCTGGGACACATGGTCTAAGGGTCCTACACAGCTGGCTGGCTTGTTCCTAGCCATGTGTCACTGCAGCAGCCTTCTGCTTCCCCAGCCAAGGGGTCCAGCTCCATCGGACAGTAATTAAACTTCTTCCCTGGGGAGGAACTCTTGCATAAGAATAAGAGTTTCTTCTCGAGGCATTTTTAAACGTTTTTCTTTTCTTTACTCTTCCCCACCCCTTCTGCAGTTAACCTTTAAAGTTCTTATTCCCCTTTACCAGGCCAGACCTCCACCCCCAACAACTATCACTGTATTCTCTGCAAAGTTTTGGTTGTGAAATCAAGCCTCCATCGTGTTATACATCTTGAGAGCGTGGCTTGTAATTCCAGTGGCAAGACTTTGTTTAGTAATCCTGCCTTAGGGGATGAGCCCTTTCTGGTTTGATATTTGAATGTTTTTCTAAATCAGTCTCTTAAATGACTGGTGTTTCTTCTGCCTGTCTGTGTGTGTACTGTATGTAATGTCTGTCAAAGAGCTCTAATTAATTTGGCCTAAAGAAAGACAAGCACTTGGATCTAACTTTTTTTAAGGAAAGTTAAAAGCTGTGGTACCTTTCAGTGCATGTGACTTTAATCTTTAAGAAATAAAAACAACCATAAAGATTATTGGTAAAATGAAGGTGTCATTAAAATGTAAATAGGTGAACTAAACTATGCAGGTCAGATGCCAGGTTTGCTAAGTGTTTTGAGGTTATAAACTGCTTTTTGGGTTTTGAGAACTGTCTTGTTGGCTTCGTAAGGCCTGGGGACATATGGAACTAATTACACCCTTAACTAAAAAGGCAAACCTCTGCTGCAGTTAGCACACAATTAAAGTAACTTACCAGGTTTTATCTTAAAGTTAAAAATTGTTGGGAGTTAACAATATAACATGTAATTGAAATTACTGAAAACAGATTGACATGCAAGGGGTGTAAGAACAGTAAAATGTGTTTTTATAGTAAAAGGTTATAAGAAGGCATGGAAATGTAAACTTTGGCATAGGGTTAAAGGATTGTATTAAATTAGATGGAAAAAGGCTGAAGGTTCAAAGAAGTGCTGGAAGAATTGTGGAAATTACTCTTTCAGAAGAGTTTTTGTGTGAACATATTGACTAAATTCAAACAAAAGGTATTATGTGGTTTTTCCTGTAAATTGAGCATTGAGATAAAACCATAACAAAATTTTCTTCAGGCCCTAATCTGCTCTTTGGCAAAATTTGTAAAGAGTTATAAAAGGTTTTTGCTTCTTTAAGATTTCTGAGTCATCATTTTGGCACAATAAATAATTTATGGCAATCTGGAATTACATTTCATAATATCAAGTGCTTTAAACATATTTAAAAGGCTATCCAAAATCAAACTTCAGTTTCAAAATTGTTCTTCTTGACACCTGGCTTTTTGGATAGTCCGGAGAGCCCCTGGAATGTCCAGAAAAGAGGTAAACAGGATTATTTGACATATTTAGGTACATGGGATTGTCAAAATGATGTTCAATCTTCTTTAGGTCATATCTGGGTAAATAATGCTGATCTATGTTCCAAAATTCTGTGGGATTTTGAAAATTCTAATGTCTAAAAGTATGCTATCAATCATAATTAAGGTTGTTATGTTAACTTATTGTAAACCACGGAGATAACCAAATTTGTCAATTGTTTCTATCTGTGACTATGCTGGACATTTTGCTATTCACAGACAGTTGCTGTCTTGTTTTTATCCTTTTCAAAAGATGTTTCATAATAAGCTGTAGGACTTTAACAGGTGCTCTCAAATACAGACTTCTGATAACTTTGGAGATTGTAACATTGAAATAAGGGAAAATGTACAGGACTCATGAGGAACTGAAATGCTTAAGATTATCAAGCCGAACCAGAGTTAACTAAATGGACTGAACTCAGAAAGCTGAAGCAACCTTTTGACTTTTTCTTGGAATATTGCTGATCCTTGTTTTATTTTTCAGAGTCAAGGAAACTGATTTTGAACTATTTATAGCCTTTAATAATTAAGTAATGTATACTCCTGGGATAAAAATTTGGAGCATGTTTGTTTCTCTCTGCCTGGTTCCTTTAAAATTTGGAAACTATCTGTGAGTATTCTTAACTTATGGCAATATAGTTGTTTGCATCAGTGCAATAAGAATCCATTTTTCTTTTGCAACAAAACACAATTGGAAAAATTGGGTATTTTATCAAGGCTTTGACTGAAAGTGTATGCCTCCCTTTAAGGAGTCCATCTTGACTTACAGAACCAATAAAAGCCTCCCAGTGGGGAAACTGGCCTCATACCCTTGTCTATGCAGTCCCTGTAGAGGGTCAGTAAAGAATGTCACTTTCTAACAGGTCCAGGAGCTCCAAGTTTATCTTAGGACCTTAAGAGGAGGGATCACCCAACTCACAAGCATTTGAGGATACAACGATAGCTGGGATCAGCATTCAAAGGTCTCACGTGAGATTCCTTGTGGAACAGACGTCCACCAAAACCAATCCAAAAGGCTTATGTAGAAATAATTATTATTGCTGCACTTTATGTAAATAATTAGGCCAAGTATAAAACCAAAGTCTATTTGCAAACAACTCAGTCCTATTATGATTTTGTTTTTAACAAAAATGAGGACTGGAGAGAGGGAAATTACGTTTCAAAACTTATACATTTGTCATTAAATTCTAAACTCATTAGTTGTTTTTAAGTTTTTGTCTATATTTTAGACTAACCCTGCTTCTTCTGTGAACCAACCAGCAATCTCTGGCTGCAACTCAGAAAGAACAAGAGGGATGGGTAATGTAGAAATCTGGATCAATTTCTAGTTCTGAGCAATTATCCTGCAAATCCTGCCAGGTGATGGAATAAATAGGGAATAAATAGGGTGCCCATCACATGGAGGTTTCCTTTTTGGGGAAGTAGGACCAAGGGAAGTAACCAAAGCCAAGCACCATGCACCCAAATTCTAGCAAGCATAACTATAGCTACTAGTTATCTTGGTGTGTCACAAGACATCCTTTTCTCTCCCTTGTTGGAGGACTCAATTCCACAGTTTCACCTTAGCATTCAGCTTATGATAACGAGTCCATGGAACCCCCCGAGACATATTTTTGTCCCAAACTCAATTCCAAGCTTCAGGTAAAAGCCCTAGGAAGAAAAACTGGATCTGAGGGATCCAGAGGCAAATGACAACAGAGGTTAAAAGGCACAGCACAGGTGAACATGGCTGATTCCTGCTGATTTAGCCAACCCCAAGCCTCCTGTTTTGTGGATAAAGGCCACGTTAATATCTGTGGTATAAATGAGGTCTAGGGAATTCCAAGACTACTGACGGTAGCAGGGATAGAGACATAGGTGAGAGCAGATCATTTCCATTCTCTAAGGCCCTCCCTGCTTGATGGGTGCAAGCTGGTTTGGCATTCATGGTGGGAACTGACAAGGTCACCGCGATTTGGGGATGCAAGGATGGAAGAGGGAAAGAGGACACTCTTCATTCTCTCCCTCATGTACCCTGGGCATATGTTAGGAAGAGAAGGAAACCAGAGATGCCTGCTCCCCTCTTTCTAGATGTGTAGCCATTCATCTTCAGTCTGCATCCCTCTCAAATGCATCCCGAACTCCTGGGACTCCTTTAAAAAATGCCTTATTTTTCCTTTCTCCTCCTCTGTTCCCTCTTCACTGATACATAATTGTGTCTTCATACTACGCTCCCCTCAGATGCATCCTCCAGACTGGAAAAAGTTAATTTCCCAAACCTTAAACTGGTTGTCTTAGGATTGGGCTCAGGGGAAAGGAAGCCAGAAGCCCAACATGCTGGCAAAAAGGGCAGAGCCTCAGACAATGACCCCTTCTGCTGGGAATCCTTAAATAGGTCTCTGAGCCAGCTCTGACTGCTGTTTCCCCAAAACAGCAGCCCCTGTCAGCAGGAAGCGGTTTTGTCTTTGTCTTTATTCTTAATCCAATGGTTAGACATACTTCTTTAGAGTGGGGAATGAGATAGCCAAGTAGGGAGGGGGTCCCCGGAAAAATTCCAACCAGCCTGCCCCCTGGGGTAGAGCCTCTGGAAGTTCATGCCAGTTGCATCAAGGAGGAGCCTGGCCCCTCCTCTTTCTGTGTGGAACCTGGGATTCAAGCTGTGGGTGGGAACAGTCTAGCTGGGCCAGTGGCCCTGTTTCCCCCTTTTCTTCCTTTCCACCCAATAAAACCCTGCCTTACTCAGCCTTCAAACCATCCGCAAGCCTAAATTTTCATGACTGTGGGATAGACAATGACCCCATTTTTAGCTGAACTAGGGAAAAGTCCTGTAACAATGGTAGTTATATCTTCTGAAACTCACTGAAAGGTTTGTTACTATAAGCTATTAGGTCCAAAGCGTTGTGTCTGCATTAGTATAATATAGCAGCATTTGACCGATATATTTGATCTAATTTTCTGTGGCTCACGATGATGGGAAGGCCAAGGGGAATGGCTAGGTGTTCTGTTGTTTTACAGTACAGTTATCTAGAATTAGTCATAGCCAATAGTATCACCTACATATTTCTGCCACACACAATTCTGCCATATTGTTAATGTGTAATATACAAAATATTATCAATCAGCCTGCCACAGGCTCTGGCCAATCAGAACAGATGTTAACTGTAAACATCGATGACTACAGTTGTGCACACAGGCCAGATAAAAATTTAGCCTCTGTAGTGGAATTTGAAATCAGCTATTCTTGTTATTTTTCTCTAGTATTATACTATGTACTTAATAAATGGTTTTTATGGAGACCATATTTAACAACTCTCTTTATATCAAACATTATAGCACTCATAGCCTAGACAATTTGTTTTTTACTTTACAGATCTTTGTTTATAGTAAGATCTCCTTCCTCTTAATATCACTCTCATCTCCTTCTGTGTCTTGCCGTAAAAAAAAAAAAAATAATGATAACCAAAATAATAGCTAGTAAAATGCTGGCTATCGCATTAGTTACAAGTCAACAGTCCATTTTGTGCAGGACCCTGTGATGATGTTTTCTTGCCCTTTACTAAAATATGTGATTCTGCCATTAAACTGGCAATCTACACCATCACCAAGGATCTGTAATTTGGGAAGCTGAGCTACTCAATTCTTCCACTGGCTTTATTTCAAAGTCATTTGAAATTGGCCGACTTACAGGTTAGTCAGGTGAGAAAATTTTGTTTTGTCTTCTTGGAAAGGATTAAAGTAAAAGATACTTTCTTTTCTTTTCTTTCTTTCTTTCTTTTTTGAAAACAACTTGGTAACCATAGCTAATGTAAAATGTTTGTTTCATGTTCCTTTCTTTCTCTCCAGCAATGCTGGCAGGTACAGGAATAGATGAAATGCTTCTATTGCCTTTTCTTTCTGGCTTGGGTAATTGTTCCTTATAGTTTTTAATGGTTCTCTGTCAAGATTTGGTACATTCTGTTGATTTTTTTTTTTCTTATGGATGGACCCTGAGTTGCCTTCTTTTTCTTTTTTAAAAGTGGAAGCATCAGTAAAGTATTATCCTATATTTAAATGAGAAGAATCAATACGTCTGTGTTTTGTGAACAAAGGTAATACTCTAGTACTAAGATTTTCCTTAGTCACATTATTTCTCCTGGCAATCTCTTTTTAAAATCTGTAAGAGTGGCTTGATAGACATAATTGATTAACAAAATATATGAGGATTTTGCTGAGTTTTGTACAGTAGGTGGGAAAGTATGAAACAGTTCCTGCCCTTGAGCAGTTTATACTCCTACAGGAAAACTAGAGAAAGCAAGGGAGTGTTCAATAAAAATATAAGTGCCAAAAAGAGTACAAAGTTCAAAGCAGGAAGAGATTGCTATAAACTCAAATAGTCCGTTAAGACATCCTGGTGAGGCGGGATTCCACCTGGAGCCTGAACGAGAGTAGAATTTTGATAGATGGAGTGGAAAAGGCAGATTCTTCCAAGCAAGAGGGAAAGGCTAGGGTCAGAATCCGAATGAATAGGGTGTGGTCGATATGCAGTGAGGAAGAGGCATGGTGGCAGCTGTGGAATCATGGATAATAATAATGGGAGGCCAAGTTGGAAAGGTTAGGAGGTGAAAGGTCTGGATTAGTTAGTTCGGCTTCTGCCTCAGTGAAGGTTCTAGCAAGAAACAGATGACTCACTCAGAGTGGGGTAACTTGTGCAAAGTTCAATAAAGGGATTATTTATGAAGTTGTGTGAAGAGTATAAGAGCAACCACAAGGGAGAGCACAGTACCCCACAGGTTCAGTAACAGTGCGGTGCTAAAACTATCCTTGGGGCCAGAAGGGATGAGAGGAGACCAGGAGCCAGCCACAGAGAAGGCCCTCTGGAAAGAACGGCCTGGCAGGAACTGAGCTGAAGCCGACAAAGGCCAATAGGCCTTAAAGACTCTGCAGGGGTGTGTGTACATTTTCTGCCAGCATTCTCTTCTCTCTCTGATTTCTTCCTCCTCACTGGCTGTGGCCGTAACCAGAAGCCAGAGGCAAGGGATGCCAGTGACGCAGTTCTTGCCACTCAGTCCCCTGCACACCGAGGTGGGCTGGAGAAGGTCGGGGGTGGATATTCAGAACCGCAAGAGGAAGTTGTAGGAATCTTTTGAAAGCCATTGAACAGGGCTCGATGTAATAAAAGGAATATTTCAGACTTATGAATCTAGTAGCAGTTATGCAAGTTAAGGAGAAGAAGAGGTTAGAGGCAAGGAAATCTGTCAGGGAGATCAGATTAGACATTTTTCACAGAGTATATTAATAAGGTCCTAGACTAGGTTAGTGGCAAAGGGAATAGAAACAAAAGGGATAAATATGAAAGGCATTGTAAAGTACTGTCAGTAATTCGTATGGCCAAATTTGTGTCTCTCTTTCTAGTATTATCTTCAGATTTAGACTTCTAAATGCCATAAGATGTATGTATGTAATTTGTGAGTGTAGAGTATGACAACAACATCTCTCTTCTTTAATCATTTAATCTAATGTAGTTTTCCTTTTCTCTTTATTTTGTTTTTTGATTTTCTTATTTGATATTCAGTTCTTGTTGAGGATATAACTTAGAGCTTTAGTAATTTAGTTTGAGAGATATTAACACTTTACAGAATACCAAGTGAGAGTTCAAAATTCAAGTTGTTCTTTGATTGTATGAAATATTTTTTTGAGGTAATTAATAGTTTACCATAAATTCTAAAAATCAAAATATTTTAATTTCTCTATTTCTTATAAGTGAAGGTGCGCATTAGATACATATCACATAGTGATTAATTCATTTTGTCTGCAAACAATGCAAACATCTCTCTAAATCTATAAGGTCTATTTATTTTTGTTTTATGTACTGATTTATCTTCAGTACATTATATGCAGGAATTGTCTGTCAGAATAATCTATGCAGATCTTAGTGGCTGACATAAAATCCTACAGGTAGAATAGCTTAGTTTCACTCCGTTGTACTATCTTTTTAAAGTCAAGAGCACACACACACTCTATATTGGGTACTTGCCTCTCAGGGAAACTTCTCTGTTGTATTCTCTGCAAAAAGATAAAGATAAAAAGTAATTTTACCAGGTGATAATGCCAACTGAAGAGCTAAAGTCTATTTTCATTCCCTTCTCCCTTAAACTACACTTCAACCTGACTGTACCATATTATTTTGCAAGAATAAAATTTCTATTGGCCTAATCAGATACCTCCAAGCACTTCCTCAACTAACTATTATGCTGTGGAAACCAATTCAAAAGGCCTAGGGGCTGGAGCCTGGGAACTATTCGTGCAGTGTTCCAAATAACAATGTGGTGTTTGGGCTCACCTGCTGGAGAAGATCTAGGTGCTCCTGGGAATTGCTGAAGTTTTGTCCAATGTCAAAGAGGCAGAAGGTCTCCTGCTGGCAGAAGCTGACCCAGTCCTGATATTCCCCTGTGTCAGGGATGCGATCCAGAAAGATCCGATATGCTTCCCATACTGCTTCCTGACACACTGTAATACAGAGTCATTAGGGGTGGAAAATGGCCATGCCCTAAGAGACTCCCCATACCCAATCCCAAGCAAAGTCTAATAACATGGAAAATTATTTCATGGCTTACGTTGACACACAAATTTACAGTCTCTAAAAGTTAATTCATTTAACAAATATTTATTGAGTACTTACTACATGCTGTGGAGAAAAAGGAAAACAAGAAAATAGGGAATATTGTGTGTGTGTGTGTGTGTGCGTGTGTGCCTGCGTGTGCGTGTGTGTGTGTGTGTGTAAAACTGCAGTTTAAAATAGAGTGGTTGAGGAAGACCTCACTATAAAGGTGACTTTTGAGCCATTTGGGAAAAGTAAAGTCTCCCAGTTTATGGAGTGCTAGGGGCATTGAAGGAGCAGGGAGGATGTCACTGTGGCCAGAGCAAGGTTGAGAGTAACAGAAGATGAAGATAGAAAGATGTGGCGAGGGTCAGGTGTGGTGGCTCACACCTGTAATCCCTGCACTTTGGGAGGCTGAGGCGGGCAGACCACCTGAGGTCAAGAGTTTGAGACCAGCCTCAACATGGAGAAAGCCCATCTCTACTAAAAATACAAAATTAGCCAGGTATGTTGGTGCATGCCTGTAATCCCAGCTACTCAGGAGGCTGAGGCAGGAGAATTGCTTGAACCTGGGAGGCAGAGGTTGCGTTGAGCCGAGATCACGCCATTGCACTCCAGCCTGGGCAACAAGAATGAAATTCCGTCTCAAAAAAAGGAAAGATGTGACGAGGTGAACACAGATTGTGTAGGGTTTCGCAGACCAGCAGTCTCCAAACTGAAGTACAGGGCCCCTGGCTGTCCTTGAACACTTTCCAAGTGATGAGCAGGCACACACATTTAAAGAGAATCAATTTCCGGGTCTCCATTTTCCTGTACAAGCTTTCCCAAAATTGGTCTCCCTAAAGACACACCTCTTCATTAGCACTTCCCTTTTGGTCACAATCCTTTCCCCATTCATCCAACCCGTACTCTTATTGTGGCACAGTGCCTCTAGGTTACCACACCAAGGAACAATTTGCAATAACAGTACTGAGTTTGAGAAAGGGAGTGAACTGAGTTGAGGGATAACACGTATTTTGGCAATCTAGGTGATTTATGATTCTTTGCTTTCAACAAATTAGAAGGAGTCCTAATAGGTTGACAGCTGATTGATAGATCATTAAAAATAATGATGACAGATCATGATGTGATTATTGGCATATAATGAAAAAGGAATTTAAAGAACAAGAACAGTGCTGTAACAAAACTCCATCTGTTCCCATCTACTTATTTATCTAAAGAAGTTTTCTCAACACCTAACTGAAACTAAGTAAGATAATAGGGATAAAATTGATGTTAAATTTAGTCTCATTTTAGCAATGCACAATATAAATAATGACAAATTGTATATGAACAATTAGAGGAGCAAAACCAAAGCAATCACTTTGATCCAGAGGCAGAAGCCAAGGAAGCATAAGCTACAGATCCTTTTTTAACATTGATTCCTTCCAAAGCCCTGTTTAGAATTTTGCATTTGCGATTTTGTATTTACAAACATTAACAACCACAAAACTTGAATCTCACTCTATATCCATCAACAAAAACTAAAACTATATGTGTTTAGTTTTAATTGATTATATATTAAAAATGATAAATGCAACTGAATCCAGAAGAAATTTCTTTTTACACATAAATCTTATAGTCACAAGAAATAAAAAATGTGATTTCAATTTATGTTCATATTTTTGTTACTAAAAAGTATTTTAGAGCAATCAATAACAGATTTTTCAAGCATAAACATAAATTACATTAAAATGGGACTCTGAGAAGTGGAATGGAAATGTAAGTGTATAGGGAAAAAGAAACCATGTGACATTTCCTACTGTTAAGAAGAATTTTCTCACCTATCTGTTAAAAGAATTTGATGGTAAATATTGAGTGGCTGTGGTAGATTCTACTGGATACATAAGAAAGATCCAATTCTAGTTTTATTTTAAATATCAATATTTACAACTCACCAAAAATTACAACCTATTTATTAAACTTGCCAAAAAACTTTAGATGTCAATGGAAAAGCATGCGAGGGGATTATATAGCTTAAAAGTTGTTTTAGGGGCTTAAGTGAGCAAAAAATGTTGGAAGCCTCCCTATAAGCATTTGTAATATGTTGGTTTTTACCTCTAGAGCAATGGAAACAGTTGGAGCCTTTAGGGCAGAGGCTGACACCATCTGACTTACTAAAGAAACACTTAAAGAAACGTTGCTGTGCTGAGAAAAAGGACTGTGGGGAGGAATAGGGTGAGAGGAGACCAATCTGGAGACTCTTATGCCTGTATGTTATTCCCTCCTCCCCACTTATTCCACGTCTGGATTTCTCTTAGATTTCTTTTTGATCAATAGCAGCTCAGGTCATTTACCAGCAGCAACCTGACCAGAACCTTCAAGGTAATTATTCTTTTAATGAGTAACCCACAAAGACAGGAGAGGGTGCAGTCCTGACCGCCTCAAATGTGCCATCTGGTTTCTCACACTGGGGGAAATAACAGGGATCAACACGTGGGAAGCAATGGAGTGCCTCACCTTGCAGAATTCATTTTTGTGAACTGTCTAATGTCAGACAAGGATCAAGAAGTTTTAATGCCTTGTCTGATACAAACCAGCAAGCTGTCTCTGATCCTTCATCTCTGGTCAATAGTCTACATAATATGCAAGAAGGAAACCGCACTTAGATGTTTTCAGATTTGTCCAGATCCTAACAGTGGTATGTCCAGTCTCAGCAAACCAGCCGCCTTTGCTAGCCTTCTTTCCTACATACTCCATACTCTTTCTCTGGGGATGTCGTCTTGTGGCTACTTTAATTCAAAACCTATATAAGTGCCAGAGATACAACAATACATAAAATAAACTAGCACTGTCTTTGGTGACTTTCATGGATAATATCTAAGTGTTGGTGAGTTTCATGGACATTATCTGTGTGTGAAACATCGGGGAAGATATTATGTGATAATCTCTTCTGGTTACAAGTTAGGCACAACCTTTGAGTGTGTGGCTTTTGGTCTCAGATTAAGACTTGGTTTTATTTCATTCCAATTTAAGTCTTGAACTAATTGTGTTCTTCGTTGAGCCTAGCTGCTCCCAGTTGAGCCCAAACTCAGATTGGCAGGCATCATAACTCATGTAGACAGGTGTATATAGAAGTTCATTTTCCTGGGTGCTATGTAGCCTGAGGATGCATTACCAGTTATGCAGAGATTTCTGCAGGCAGTTCCTGTCATATGGTTGGGGAGACTGAGGTTGAGCAGTCAAGTAGGAGGTGCTATTTTTGTTGCTTGCATCTTCTTCCTAGTTCTGCTCCTTTCCCTGCTGTCCTTTCTCCTACCACAGGACACAGAACTACTCAAAACCTTCCATAAGGACCCTGAAAGAATCTTCTTCCTAGAGCACAATGTCTGAAGTTGCTTGAAGAATTATCTCCCTGTGACATTGTAGTTTATAAGAATCCTAATGTTAAGGAGGAAATCTCAGACTCTTTCTGAGGGGCAGGCTTTCTTTTTCTGTGGCTCCTCTGATGTCAGTTTTCTCTTGGATGCTTCTCACAAGCCAGGAGGCATAGAATCTTTCCATGATTGGCAGCACAAGCCCACAACCCACCAGGATAGTCCCCCATCCTTACTGGGGAAGTATCAAAAAACCCTTGAAAGTTGAGACATCAAAGGACCTCAGGGCTGAGAGGGATCTGAAAACTTCTCAAAATTGGAGCTTTCTAAACCTTTGATTTACCTGTTCTGTACTATCCTCCTTTGAACCTACTGGGAGGGACTGCCACAGTGATTCTAAAGAAATCCAGCACCTTCGCCTCCCCCCGACCCCAGTCTTCCCACAGTTGCCAGCCGATGCCTGAAATCTGATCACAGAACGTCAGCTTCTCTGCTGAAGGTCCTATCCTAAGTCATTTGATGATGTAGGAAGAACCCCAGGGAGCACATACCCTGGAGACCAGACACGGCAGTCTGTAATTGGAAGTCCTGGCCTACAGACAATTATTCGCAATTAGTATTGTTAGAACAATGGTATGTGAAAATGTGCAGTACAGGGTTGTGCACACATTAGAGGGAGAAATAACACACTGAGATGGGAGTCAGGACACTTAGTTCTACCCCTGTTCTGCTGCCAGCTGTGCCCCTGAACATGAAACTTTACTTCATCAGATCTCAGTTTTCTTATCTGTACAAAAGGAGTGTTGGCTAGATGTTCTCTAGATTAGTGCTTCTAGAACTTTAAAGTACAAGTGGATTTTACCTGTGGAGCTTGTTAAAAGCAGATTCTGACAGTAGGTCTCAGGTGGGATCTGTGATTCTGTGTTTCTACCAAGTTTCCAGGTGATGGTGATGCTATTGATCTGTAGACAACAGGGAGTAGCAAGAACTAGGACCCTATCTATCTTTAACCTCTCTAAGGCACACATAAATGTGAAAGAAAGATCTAGGTTTTTGTTTTTTTTGGAGGGGGGATGGAGTCTCACTCTGTTGCCTAGGCTGGAGTAGAGTGATGCGATCTTGCCTCACTTCAACCTCCACCTCCTGGATTCAAGCGATTCTCCTGCCTCAGCCTCCTGAGTTGCTGGGATTACAGGCCTCTGCCACCAGCTAATTTTTGTGTTTTTAGTAGAGACAGGGTTTCACCATATTGGCCAGGCTGGTCTTGAACTCCCGACCTCAAGCGATCTGCCTACCTCGGTCTCCCAAAGTGCTGGGATTACAAGAGTGAGCCACCACACCTGGCCAAGACCTAGTTTTTGGTGTTGGGTAGGGGAGACAGAGAGGGAGGGAAATAGAGGGAGAGACACAGGTGAGGGTGAGGGGAGTCTGAAGGGAGGCATCCGTATAGCAGGAAGTTTGGCTGGAGCACAGAGTTCAGCCTGTAGTTAGCAGAAACACACTTGCCTCTTTTGCATTTGTGCTTTGAGATAAGCACATTTATGATTCTACCACAAAGCTCAGAACATTTCACTGTGTTGCTTTTAAGCCCTGGAAAAAAAAATAATTCAATGTTCCATTTGATTTGGGAATATGGATGCTTTCTCTCCTAAGTTTGAAAGATGTCAACAGATAATTTTGTAAAAGTAGCAACAAGAACAGTAAGTGGTTCTCTCTGTCAGAGGAACACCGCTTTGTAGCTGGGTCTTATTTCTTGTTTCTTTGTGAACCAATTTGTTCAACTTAAGAAACCCATGCTGATGAATAGTAAAATTTCATATTACCTAGGGGCAGCCATAAAGATAATGGACTGTCATTGCTGTGGGGAGAAAAACAATGGTTTGTTTCATCCAGGGAAACAAGAATGAAAGAGGCAACCTAATCAAGAATAAAGAGCTGAGAATAAAAATTCAGAGCTAAAAATTTTGTTGCAGCAATAAATAGTCTATTCTAAATACCTGCAGTGAATCCTATCTGTGAATGTTGTAAAGAATTAGAAGTTATGTGAAAACAGGAGTAGTTGCATTCATATTCAGTGTGATGCAAACACTATATGTATGTCCATCCCTGAGCAAACGATACGGAATTTACCAGGGTCATTATCTGATCAATGTGTAGGCACACTTGAAATTAGTAATTTAGGCATGTCAGTGTCTTTTCTCTATTTTCCCAGTGGGCCCTTTGTGTTCTGTATACACCAACAAGCATTGGCTAGTACCTGCTCTGTGGAGATGCCCTTCTATGCCCTCAGAATAGTAATATAGTGCCCTTGATTTTCTGCAGTGAGAGTCTTCTTTCAGACTATGATCCAGTACTTTTCACTTTTCTATGGGTGTGGCTTCTTTCAGAAAGTGAATATCGTTTTACTTCCACAGAAAATGAGACACATGTGGAGCAACAGACTTGATATTTTTGAGACTGTTAGTTAATTATGCTTCCAAAACCCAATAAGAACTCTTCAGATTAATTTAACCCAGACACATCTCACAGAAATAGACGTCCAAGAAGCTTTCTGGATGTTAGCATTATGAAATGGGCACTCAGTTGTCAAAGTGTACAACACATCACAGGCTGGAAGTGAACCAGCTTGCTCTAGTAGATGGGCTTTAAATAAAGCAGGGTGGCTCTGCTTTTTGGAATGGAAGCAAACATCTAGTGTGACCAAGGTAGAAATCAGTAAAACTCTCAACTTTCGCATGTAAGACAATTGAATTTAGGACTCAGAGAGACAAGATATTCTGCATTATTTGGAGCCATCTGGGGAATTTTAATAGTAGCTACCAAAGATTTGTTTTTTTCTTTTAAAAAAGAAGTCATGAGAGTTTTGTCATCCATAGTTAGTTAGTGAAAAGGATAGTCACTGATGGCTGCGCTGTGATTAACTCCTTAATGGTTTCTGGGAATGCCATCAGAATCCCATTAAGCAGTCTTGGGGTAAAAAGTAGACTGTAACTCTGCTAGAAACCACTGTAATTGTGTTGTAAATTCTGCTAACACTCCCGCATTATATCTTGGTAACCACTCTTAATTTGTTTCTCCTCTGCACTTCAACCGACTCTAGGTTTCCAAACTTTAAAGTTTCTGCTGGATCATCAATACACTAACTTATAAGAGGATCTGGATTGTAATGTTGCTTTTGAAAAATAAAATCTTAAGTCATAAATCAATTTGCTTAGATCCCTGACACTGCAATCATCCTGTGCTTCTTACTCATATGAACAACATTAAAATGCAATATTGAGCATTGGCAAAAATAAAAAAATAAAGGGGTAAAATCTGGATGCCAAGGTTTTCTGATGATTTATAAATGCCCTTTTGGTTCTATGCTGCACAAGATATTACTTTAAACCATAAGAGCTGATATCTACCATAGTTTTGAATGTTTATTATTCATTACTATCAGATCACCACTAGGTCGATTTTTATAATTCTTGTGGCTAAATGACAGACCTGGCAGTTTTAGGCTAAAGATAACCTATGAATGAATGAAAGGGAAGGGATGGAAATAACACAAAGCTAAACAGGTTTCACCTCTTTCCTTACCTCTCAATCTATAATAAGCTTGAAGACTGGCTAAAATCTGTTTCATGGATTCCTGTGGACAGACTTTAACCCCCGTTGGGAAAAATGCGGATCTTTTTGTTCGATGCTTTGCCAAATCGAATATTCGTCTCATAGTTGACATTTTGTACATTTTTTCAGTACTTTCAGTTGTTTCATTTCTTGGGGGATTGTCTATGTCTTTAGTTTCAGAATGGTATATGTTAATGGAGATATCTGTAAAAGAAAGATTGAAATCCTGGTGAATATATACATTTATGTGATATATGTGACATATATGGATAAATGACTGAAATAAACTGAAAATTACAATCCTCTAGTTTATGAAATTTCTACCTTGGTGCAACTGCTAAACATAATATTCCAAATGACAAGGCATTTTCAGAAATAAGGGAATAGTATAATGAGCTGATCAAGCGTATTTTTAAAAAGCCAATGTCTCAAATCATCTTGCCTTTAGGAACTGCCAAATATTGAAACCATTTCCCACACATCTTTCTAAAAATCACTCCCCACTTAGCACTCAAGCCTCTCAAGAGATGTCTCTTATGATAGATAATATAATTCAAGCAGGGAATGATATAGCATTGCGGTGCCCAGAGGTGTACTGTTGATGAGGAAGTGGAGTGCTTCTAAAAACCTAGGGGAAAAAGGCAGCAAAATAACCTTCCTGCCTATTAGTGGCAGCCCTAGGAATTCTATATGGGCAGGGCTAAGAGCATGGCAATCTGGCTGAAAGTGGGTTGGAGCAAGGATGTATCTTAGAGTTGCATTTACAGTGCAAGCTTTGCCGTTTCATGAAGTATGGTGAGAGGAAGGATGAAGGGGGAGGATGCCAAGGGGGAGGCTGGCAGAGAATGTAACTCTCTTCTAAGCCATTTCATCCTGCTGGCATGGCTGGTATCTATTAGGGTTAGGTCTAGACTGCATTTTTAACTTTCTGGACCTCTCATAATAATAACTTAGATTCATCAAACACTTTTTAATTTTGAATTTTTATATGTATTATCTCATAGCCTCACAAAAGCTTTACTACATAGGTGAAACAGATATCATTTTTCTCAGTTCATCAGCGTTTAGGGTACTGAGGCTCAGAGTGGCAGTGTGTGTTCACAGTGTAGTGAGATCTAAGTTACACATAAATGTGAAGGACAGACCTAGGTTTTGATGTTGGGTTTGGGAGAAAAAGAGAGAGAGGGGAAGAGAGGGTGGCAGAGAATGTTAACAGTGTAGTCAGATCTCAATTATTCCTCCTCTACTCCATCTCTTTCCTTTTATCCATTCTACCTTTAAAAAAAATTATTGATGAATAGTTGGGACCTCTTACTATGGCCTTTTGAGACTCCAAACATCTGGCTTATAGAGACTATAATCCCGTTTTACTAGGGAAGGCTCTCAAACCCATATCTCGTGAAATGTGATAAAAGGGGAATCCAAGCAGGATAGCTGAAGAGCAATTCGAATCTTTTTGCAAAGCATGAAAGTCCCTCAGTATTGTAGAGGGTGGAGTGAGTCCATCTGGGAACACATATTCCTGTCACTTTGAGAAGTCTCAGAGTGCCCTGTGTTAGCCTTGGGCAGAGGTACATTCTTAGGAAAGAATCTCCAGGAAGGGAGGAAATTTACAGCTTAACTGGCTCACCCAGCGACACACTAGACCCATAAATCATAATCTCTGAGTAGAATATGGGCATCAGCAATTTTTGAAGATTCTTGGGTAATTTCAATATGCAGGCAGGTTTGGGAATCACTGTTCTATAGATCTACTAAGATGCTTCCACATGGAGAATCAAGAGGGGTGCCTCTCAAACTGGCTTACACAGTAAGAAAGTTATCACCTCCAAAACAAAGCCAGAGGCAGGGAATGCCTGGTGGAAATGGAGGTCTGGCTCTGACTTGTCTGCTTCTGTGCCTTCATGTGGTGATATCATCCACAGGCAGGCTTCTATCAAATTCCCCTGATGATGGCCAGCAGCACTGGATCACCACCTTGACTCTCATTTGTGTTGAAAAATAGCCTTTCTCTTAGGTCTGGCTGACTTACACCGTGTTCCTGGAGAAAGACCAGTTGCAAGGGATATGCCAGTGCTGTCAGCTTGATCTGAATAATTACAGAGCAGGGAACTGGGATTACTTGAAGTGGCTCATTCTAACCATGGAGTTGGAACCAGTTTTTTCTGAGTCAAAATGACAGCATGGCGAAGTGAAAGGTGCCCATTCAATCTAGGGGCAAAGTGCAAAAGAGGGACGGGAGCCGAGCACACAGCTCTTAGTACCCATTACAGTTAGTAAAATGTGATTTTTGTTTAGGAATGTTAATTTTAATAGTCCTTTCAAGCAGTTTATAGATTGCAATAAACTTGTCATAGTAAAAAGTAAGTTTTTGTTATATTTGAATTGCCATTTAGAATGGAAGACAAAGCTGCCTCATTGGGTGCTTCTAAGTCTAGGCAGTGTAACACAGACCATATTTAGGGAGGCTATGCCCCTATATGCTTGCCCTTCTCCATTCTTCTCACTGTGCCTGCCTGTAATGTGTGGGGTCTTGCTATCGGGCTGGTCCTGTTCTGTACCTTGTCATCACCACAGTCTTTGGTCCTTTGGGGCTGGTCCTGTTCTGTACCTCGTCATCACCACAGTCCTTGGTCCTTTGGGGCTGGTCCTATTCTTACTATCTAATGCTATGCGCTGTAGAACTCTCTGAGTAACTTGGCTTGGGAAGAGTATCTACTCTACCCTGGCTCTGGGAACAGTGTTACTGTCCTGGAATTTTTTCCAGGTGGATCCTTTTGGATCCTAACACTTTGCTCATATCCAGGCTCACTGACAGAGATCCTATTTGATATGAATCTTTAGGTTTCATCCTATCAGCGTAGGTAACTTCGACTTGGGAAGAGTGTCTACTCTACCCTGGCTCTGGGAACAATGTTGCTGTCCTGGAATTTTTCCCAGGTGGATCCTTTTGGATCCTAACACTTTGTTTATATCCAGGTTCACTGACAGAGATCCTATTTGATATGGGTCTTTAGGTTTCATCCTATCAGGGTAGGTACAGAAGCGGGGGTGAGAGGGTCACAGATTTGCCCTGTTTCTCAGCACTTCCAAGAGCTCCCACCTTTCCCTTTCCCCTACTAGGGTCAGTATTTCCCCATTCTCCACACGTCAGCAAGTCCACACAGCTATGGGTCTACAAAGGCAAATTAGGGTAATGTGAATCGATTTGCCTGGGATACCCCAGTTTGTAGCTGTTATCCTTTCATTCTCAAATGTGTCCCTGTTTGGGAAATAAATTATAAGGTCCCCCGGTTTTAAATATCTCCTGCTGGAGGAGACCCGAGACAAATACTCTACAAATGGTTGTTTCTTTCCTCTAGGAAGTACCATGTTCCACTTTTGAATATCTCCCCTTAACAAATTCCTTCCTTTGGGTTGAAAATTACTTTCTGATAACTTTCACATATCAGTCCCATTTCTGTCCTCTGGTGCAGCAAACCCCAAGACACAACTACTTCCACAGACACTTCCTCATCTTTTTCCTACTTTAGGTTCTCTTGGCTGAACAAACAACCTCCATTTTTTTTTTTTTTTTTTTTTTTTGGTATCACACGAATATTAGATACCTTGACTACTCTGTTTCTGTGACACAAAACCAACCACAGAGAACACCCTGTGATGATGCTATAGCTTGGGCTGGGATTAGAATCTTTTGTTTATGCCTCTGCCCCATCCTCACTAGAGACGAGGAGAGAGATCAGAAACTTAGGATCACCTGAATCCACGGATGTTTGTAGGACAGGCCACAGTGACAAGGTCTGTTTGTTACAGATTTCAATGAAATAAAAAGAGCTGATAGTTGTTGGAGCTAACGAAAGCACTTTTGAGTAAGGCAATTAGACTAGATCAGATGCTGTTCTCCAGTGCTGCATAAATTGTAATGTTGATACTGAACTGAACTTTTAAAGATTCTTTGCGTCACTTTTGCGAGTTTGATATTTTTGGTTTATATAAGTATTTGAAAAGAGGAGGTGAAAATTTAATGAGAATAAATTGATAGTTGGAAGACTTGCTACACAATAGAGTATATTTAATAAAAGACTGGAAAAGTTTTTGAGGCAGGAAATCTCTAAGATGATGACAAAATGAGGGTAACCTACATGATGATGAATTGGCTGCCATCAACAACTGTTTCTGAATGAAATTCAGAGTTACAAAGAGAAGGGTAAAGTGATTTCAGAAAAAAAAAACACCTTCACTTTGAGTTGAAAATTACTTTCTGATAACTCCCATATATCAGTCCTATTTCTGCCTTCTGGTATAGCAAACACCACGCTACAGCTACTTGCGTAAACACTTCCTCATATTTTCCTTACTTTAGGTAGTTCTAAAAAGAGTATTGGAGTAAAATAATATTAGAACAGTTTAATTAAACAAATTAAGAATTAAGAAAAAAATACAATTGTACTATTTTAAATTATAGATTAAACACTAGGAAAATGACCTTTAAGCCAATGATTTCGGAAATAGTCATATCATTGAATAAAGAAAAGACCGAAATGGAAAGTAATACATTTGAATATTCAGAACTTCTAAATATAGATGAGGAACAGCTGTAATATGCATGGTGTTTACTTTCTGAATTTAGCTTAAATACATTCATTACTTATGAAAGAAAAAGGTAGTAGCAACACAAATCATATAATGTCACTCAACTATTCAAAATGTTTTCATAGAACCAATGGTATACAGGGCCTGGAGCTGTCACTTACTAGTTGTATAATGTGGGTGTACTTGACATCCAAGTACATCCTGAGTTTCCTCATCTATAAAATGGGGAATAATAATACCTCCCTTACAGGGTTTCTGTGATATTAAATGAGTTATAACATGGGCAGCATCTAAAACAGTGTAAGACACAGTGTAAGTGCTCAATAAAAACTCCTTTATCAGATAATTGAGGCATTCCACTTGTTGGTACCACTCTTCGTTTCTTTACCCTGTCTCTCTTTTTTTTTTTTTTTAGTAAGATCTCTAAAGCTTTATTCAAAATGTTCATCAGTCAGTAGAATAACATTTTATAAATCAGTGAAAACCTGTACCTACATAAATTATAAAATAAAATACCAGCAATAGCATGAAATCACACAGTGTAAAATTAGGCATATTTAAAACTGGTTTGTGGGAAAAATGCAGCTCACAAGTTTTCTTAATATGTCATGGATTAAAGACAGTATTTTCGTTACCAGCATAGCTTGGTTCTTATTCCCACTCTGCCCCTACCACTCTTCCGTTTGAACACACCCTTCACTGTGCGAATCTTCAGCCCTCAGACAGGACTATGTCTATGCCCTGAAGTCTTCCTGCTTCCACACTGCAGTGCTCATCTTGTGTTGGTCTTTCATATGGGAGGCGCTTTGTTGTTTTCCTACTTTTCTTTTAAGAGCTAGTGAAATGTTACATTCTCCACTATGCTTTCTCAGATCCCACATTCAGGATTCTTTCATTGCTCCCTCCTGTTCCTCCAGGGTGGCTCACATCTCTATGGCATTCACTGATTCACCTGTATTCATTAAGTGACTACTGTTTCAGGTCCACTATGGCACATAGCTGTAAATGAGATAAACAAAAGCTATGAAACTTGTGTTGTAGTGCTTCCTTTATCCTGTCTTGAATACTAATTTGTTGTAAATATGAGTTTCTCCCTTTAGACTGCAAATACCTTTGGGATCTGTATTGTAGTCTTGCCCTCCCCTCTCCAATTCACTTTGGTGCTTGCCTAGTACAATGTTTTGTACATGACAGAGATGCAATTCATATTAATTAAGTGAATTAATGAAAAATGTGTGCGGAAATATTCATGGGATTTTTAGAATATATGTATGTATGAATTAGATTTGTTTTAAAAACCATTAGACTACGAAAAAATGTTTCATGTCTTGCCTGCCTGCATTATTGCAACTCCTCTTTGAAATTTCTGTCCCCTTTTTAAGGGTCTAATATCAGAGGCTTAGGACACAGTCATCTTATTAAAGATGATATCCTAAGTGAAAAGGCAAATAAAAATTCTTTTGTGAATAAATACCAAAAGACCAGAAAATAGATGGTTTATGTATAAAGTATATTTTAGTATAATCTGCATTCCCAGACACTTTCAATCTTTCCATAAATAGTCAGTGGAACCGATTAAATATGTGGAGATCAGTGAGGAAGAATATCATTATTACCTGGCTCTTGAGGATGACAACTCCCTTGCCACTCAATTATTGTACTTGACAGGCAAAACCAAAATCATGGTTAAATTCAACCTGCTGCCTACACCTTACCTGAATCTTTGTATAGTTGATCATGGCTGGAGAAAAACAAGCATTAGAACTCATTTTAAATTTATGATCCTTAAGTAAAATCACATTATATTTCTCTGGTCCAATTCAGTTTTGTACTCTCCTGGAGAGCTACACACTTTTCTCAGATTTCTGGTACCTTCTTGCTGATTCTTACTCTTAGCTGATTAGTTTGCTTCACATTTTACTGAGAACAAGAGGAGCCAGAAGAGAACTTCGCAAGCATCCAGCACTGCATCTGCTCACTGCTCACTGGCTGCGTCTGTGCTCATAGTGTATGCTTTGCCTCCTGTGACTATTTGATGATTGGTATGTGCTCCTACTTAAGACCGACTCTCCACTTAGGCACCAGGTCCCCTCCTTTTTCACCTTTCAAGAACGTTCTTCCAGAAACTCTTCTCTAACTTTCCTACATCATTATTTTCCCTTTTTCTACTGGATTATTTCTAGAAGCACACAAATATCCTATTATTTTACCTTCTATTAAAAGAATCCTCTCTCTGTAGCATGATTCCTCCAGATACTAGCTCATTTTTCTATTTATGCTGACAGCAAAACTCTTTAAAAAGACCTGTCTTTTCAGTGTGGCAATTCCTCAAAGACCTAGGGACAGAAATACCATTTGATCCAGCAGTCCCATTACTGCATATGCCCAAAGGAATATAAAGCATTCTGTTATAAAGGCATATGCATGCGTATGTTCATTGTAGTATTGTTCATAATAGCAAATACATGGAATCAACCTAATGCCCATCAATGATAGACAGGATAAAGAAAATGTGGTACTTATACACCATGGAATACTATACAGCCATAAAAAAGAATGAATTTATGTCCTTTGCAGGGACGTGGGTGAAGCTGGAGGCCATTATTCTTAGCAAAGTAATACAGGAACAGAAAACCGAACACTGCATGTTATAAGTGGAAGTTAAATGATGAGAACACATGGATACATAGAGGGGAACAACACACACTGGGGCCTATCAGAGAGTGGAGGGTGGTTGGAGGGAGAGGACCAAAAAAAATAACTATTGGGTACTAGGCTTAATAGCTGAGTGATGAAATAATCTATACACCAAACCTCCATGACACAGTTTTCCGATATAATGAACCTGCACATTTACCCCTGCACTTAAAAGTTAAAATAAAAAAAGATTTGTCTTTTCTTCCTTTTCCAAGACAAAAGGAGGGAAGATCTTCCTAGTGAGTGAAGATTTCCTCTGATACCACAGGCATATATACCAATACCTGTCCCCTACCTTTACTCTCTCTCTTTCATTCTCTTTATATTTCAGTATTTGTGATGTGCTCATAGAGCCTGGTGTATTCAACGTGTGAATATGACCCTTCACCAGAAGGTGTGACTAGCTAACACACAATATACAGAAAGTGACCGTAAACTAAAGCTCCATTGATCCCTTCTCTGAATTTGGATATTGACATTTGTTGATGGGGGTGGTGGTGAGGGTGGTGGTTTTGTAACAAAATAGACAATTTGGGAAAAGGCAGGGATTTAGCACAGTAGGATGGGCTCCCTTGAGCTGGGAGGTTCTTATGAAAGACCTGGCAGGTAGAAAGTATATAGGTGGGCATAAAGGAGGATAAGACGTCGGTGGGCAGGGAACCTTCTAGCAGGCTAAGAAAAATGGTTGGCACTGAAGGCTTAAGTTGGGGAGGTTGGAGTTCTTTATTTATTTATTTTCCTTTTAAAATTTAGCCACTCTATCCTGGAGCTGACCTAGATTCTGCAACCCAGTGTAATTATGATAATTTTGGAAATTTCTAAATACATACATAGGGAAATTAAAGGAACAACCACTGAATTTAAACACTTTCAAACATTACTTTATCCCAAAAAACAGACAAATCTGCCCAAGGACGTGAGTGGCAGTTCTGAAATACTGGGCTTTTGACTCTTTGTTTATTGTTTAAAAATTAGGTTTGGGCTGCCGGGCACAGTGGCTCATGCCTGTAACCCCAGCACTTTGGAGGCTGAGGCGGGAGGATCACTTAAAGCCAGGAGTTCGAGACTAGCCTGGCCAACATGGTGAAACCCCATCTCTACTGAAAATACAAAAAAAGTTAGCCAGACATGGTGGCACATCCTTGTAATCCCAGCTACTTGGGAGGCTGAGGCAGGAGAATTGCTTGAACCTGGGAGGCAGAGGTTGCAGTGAGCAGAGATTGTGACACTGCACTCCAGCCTGAGCGACAGAGTGAGACTCCTTCAAAAAAAAAAAAAAAAAAAAGTTAGGTTTGGATCACCTAAGCATGTTTATTAGTTAATGTGAAAGCCAGCCCTTTAGTCAAAGTACTATTTTCACTCTAGGTTGAAGGCTGATGGCCATGTGACTGCAATGTTGACTGGCATCCCTGAAGACATAGGCCACATCATCTCCTTGTCATATCTCTGAAGAGTTTATTACTTTTTTCCTTCCAGTACCAAAGTTGGCTTCTAGTCAGGCTGCTTACAAAGTTTCTATTTCAGGCTCAGCTTTGCCTGCAAGCCGTTCTCTTTCTTGGTTACATATTCAAGTGGATACTTACCAACCTGTTTGGACCATTCCTCACCAAACTCTCTCTTCTAGAGGAATTTTTTTAAGCTATTTAACCCTGTAGGCATACAGAGGCTTTACTGTACACATACAGTGACAACACTAGACATCAGGAATAGGAGAATCAGGTTTTCACGGTAGCATTGCTATGAAAGCAACAGCCATTGGTACAAGCACTTAGCAAACCCATTATGTCTTCCTAGGGGAAAAGGTCTCGAAGTCTTAATGAGTAAATTAACAGGAGCAGAGACAAAATTTACTGTAATTTCTACAGAACAAAAATCGTAATTTGAGAAACAGAACTCTATAGGGAATAAGTAGGTAACACTTCAGCACCAAATCAATGACTGGAAGTTAAAAAAAAAACAACTCACAATTTAATTTTTCCCCAATTTTTCCAACCTTACTAAAAAAAGTGAGGGACCGTGGCCTTTCTGCAAATGCTTCTCTTGTTTGTGATGCATTATGCCTGGGTCTTCCCATTACATTAGTAGATTCTCAATTATACACCTGAGAAATTTTTCCCAAAGAGCAAAGGCAATTAAATACAAATCATGCTTAACATACCTGAGTATGTATCAAAAAATTATGCAGATTTTCTGAGTACCTTGTTCAGTCTATCCCAGAATTTTTCCATGGATTTTAAGCATACTGTTTTCTGGGCAATAAAGCAGAGAACAGAGAAGCTTCTATAACTTGCTCTCCCACTTGCCCTCCTACAGGTAGTTCTCAACAAACTTACACAATGCCAGCCCCAATCTGTGGCCTTGGAGGCAAAACTTGTTGGAATAAATGATGCAAAAGGAGATCATAGAAAGTAAGGAAACTTGCAGTTCTTTCTTCTAATGAATTAGGAAGTAAACAGACTCTCACAATAGGCAGCATGCATGCTGATTATCAATAATGCATGGGGTGGATGTTATACCGTTTCCCTCTCTGTAGGTTTTGAAAATTGGATGCCATCACTGTCTTTTTTACCTCCAAAACTAGCCTTTCTTCAGCAGCAGTACTCCCTGCTGGGGATAAAAATCAGCGGTCTCTTCTCTCAAATAATTAGAGTGGTTGCATTATTTTTCTCTTCTTGCAAAAATCAGGTTTAACCATCCGACTTGCTATGTCAGAAGGAAACGGTTAGGACCTTGGCAAAGACTTACAAGAAATAGGAGGTTGCTAGTGCCTACCTTCTATTCCATACATGTACATATGTACTGAGCCCTACTTCATTGCACAAAAAGAAAAGAAAGAAAAAGAAGAAGAACCAAATCTATAGGTGACATGCTGAGGTACAAACATATGCACTTCTTACTGAGGGCCTATGCAGTGTGGTGAGTGGGTAGGAACAGAACTGAAGTTGAAGGGAGAGGTGGAAAAGGAGGTTGCCTTTTTTGTGCCCAAAGGGGATGACCTTCTGAACAGGTGGAATTGCCAGTTTTTAAGGTCTGGTAAATGTCAGGGAGTGAAGAGGTAGGAGTCTAGCAGAGCCATGTTTTCAACTGTACCCTGAACAGAAATGTGTGCAAACTCGTCATCCATCTTAGTAGGGTGAGAGGGCAGGGCATATTGAGGAGAGGAGGAGTGTTCGTTCTCAAAGCTGACTAGTCTCTGTGTCCTGGGAAAGGAGAGAAACACGTCTGAGCTCCTTGTTACGTGGTTGCAAGGAAAGGTAGTACACACTGCCTCCATTTACGGCGGGAAATCACTTGGTAATGCAGCCTCTCGAATGAGGTACACTAACATTTAGCTGCCAGCTGCAGAGGTACTGTTCCTGCAAATTGAGAACTATATTTCTAGTAATGGGGGAATGCCTTTACTTCTCAAATAGGGGTACAGGCGCTCTCAAGGCATGCAGTACTGTGCCAGGGGTTGTGAGAACTGGGATCAACACATCGCTTCTTCATGGAGTGCTAACTTTACCTTGGCAATTTTAGCAAAATATTTAAAATGTTGAGGACCACCTGAATACCTAAACAAAATCAACAAATTCTTTCTCTCCAGATGAGCCAATCTTAAAAAAAATGAGAGTAGAATATTTTTTATAAGCTGTGATTAATTGTAAAATGTATGATCACTTTGAAAAAGATGGTGACAGGAGTTGGATTAATGCTGAGGTCAAGTCGGAGTAAACAGAATGTGATACTGAAGTGACAACAGTTATATTAAAATTGTTAGCCAGCTTGGTGAAGGTTTCATACATAGCTGCCTAGTTTTCAGGGGCTGCCACAAATAAACCAGTCCTTTCTCCAGCAGCTGGACTTTTCAGTACTACTTTTCAGTACCCCTCAAATCATCCTGCAGCCATCTCCTCATGTGTATAGGTTCGGGCCCATTAAGCCACTCCTAATCAACTCATCTTTACATTAACTGAAGTTCAACTAACCTTTTTCACTGTTGTGCCTCCCAGTTCTTAATTATGTGTACTTTTTGGATACAGCTCCATAAGTTTCAGAATGTAGAGTTTAAATAAGTACACAAGTCACTGGTAAGAGAATAAGTGTGGGATTTTACAAGTAAATCCGAGATAGTGATTGCACCTCACAAATGTTAGCAACACTGTACTTTCCAGAGCACTGTTGCAGCCTAGGTTGGCACAAAGATTGGAAACCAAGGGGTTATGCCAGAAAGTGCCAGGTAATGCATGAGCAGGAGGCAGATTCAGCCCATGATATTTGAAGCTGACTTGGAGGTGGATGGGGACAAGTTACAAGAATTCGCAGAGACCCACTAAGAGCTTATAAAACAAATTCCAAAAAATTCAGGAGGAAGCTAACTTCAGAAGCTGACGTGTACTGAGGAAACATTAGGGGAAAGGAATGTTGATTTACTTATGGGACATAATGATTTGTGCCAAACATCCACTTCCCTTCTGGTTCCAGCTGTGCTGAGGTGCTGAAATACAAGGTATTTCTTCCTGTGATTGCTAAGAGCGTTACATATTTGGGGCAAAATTTATGTCATTCGATTCTGATTATATCTGAAGTACTTATATCAGAGTCAGCTCTAATTTAGTCCAGCATCTCTGTTTTCTGGAAGTTTGTGCTGTCCACAATTATGATATTACAAACCACACACTGCCCTATGGTTTTACTGCTGTCATGTAAACGTAATCTCGGAGTATGTTGGGAATTCTCAGTAAAGACAATTGCGTATATATATTTAGATTGTTTGTTGCATATATTACCAAAAACGAATGATATTCTCCAGCAGAGCGGGATTGGAGGAGATCAAACAGAAACAGCTGTATGTCTTTGCCTGTTGACTTTCAGATGCATACGGACCTATCAGTTCCCTCAGAAAAGCCAGGTAAACTTCATCTGGGTACTTGAGGACTGAAGCATAGTAAGAGCACTCTGCCACTGCCTCAATTTGGGCAAATAATTAATTTCTATTTGCTCTGGTTTGTAACTTGAAAAGTAGATAATATGTCCAACACTATAGTTTTTGATTAGTGCTTGCTTATTATGTAGCTGTATTTCGAAAATTAAGTGAGAAAATAGATGTTAGTGTTTCGCAGAGAGCCTGGCACGTTGTTACCTGTTTTTATGATCTAGTGCCACTCCATTCTGACGGTTAGGGCTAGGTCTGGTAGGAATTGGATTGCCTGATTTAACAAATAAAAACATAGGAACAAGTCAAATTTAAGCTTCAGATAAATAATGAATACTTTATTTTTCAGTAAAAGTATGTCCCATGGAATATTTGGGACATCGTAGATGTATATGGACAAAATGTTCCTGTTAAAAGACAGAGATCGTCAGACTATATTTAAAAAAGTTCCCGGCCAGTGCGGTGGCTCACGCCTGTAATCCCAGCACTTTGGGAGGCCGAGGCGGGCAGATCACGAGGTCAGGAGATCGAGACCATCCTGGCTAATACGGTGAAACCCCGTCTCTACTAAAAATACAAAAAACTAGCCGGGCGAGGTGGCAGGTGCCTGTAGTCCCAGCTCCTCAGGAGGCTGAGGCAGGAGAATGGTGTGAACCCGGGAGGTGGAGCTCGCAGTGAGCTGAGATCCGGCCACTGCACTCCAGCCTGGGCGACAGAGCAAGACTCCCTCTCAAAAAAAACAAAACAAAACAAAAAAGAAACAGTACCCACGATTTGCTGTTTTAAGAGACACATTTAAATCAAAAGACACAGAGGTTAAAATTAGAAGAATGGAAAAAAGTTATAATAGAAGACTACCAATCAAAAGAAAGCTGATATATTAAAATCATAGGAAGTCAGAGCATTGCTGGTAAATATTAATAACCAGCTCTGGGGCATTGGTGAGATTTCTGTCATTTGCTGCTTTCTGTGTGTTAATATTCTGTCATGACTGATTTCAAGCCACCAACGTGACATAATTGCACAGTCTGGAAAGGGTGTGCCCAATTGGCTCTTGTTAGTACAAGCCCGTTCCAGCAAACCATGGACAAAATTTCATTATTAGGCAAAGTTCTTCTGCCTAATAATGACATTGTCTGCCTAATAAAGACAAGGTAATGATAAAGACAAAGACAGGTCACAATGAAAACAGTTTAAAAGTCATAGAAAGTTAAAATTCTATGCACTTAGTAATACATAAATATATAGTACAAAGGTTGATAGACAAAACAGAAAATAAAATCCAGAATAATAGTAGGTGCATTTTAAGATATCTCTCTTAATTGATGGAATGAACAAATAAATTCAGTAAGGGTAGGGAAGATTTGAAAAACATGCTCAAGCCTGACCTAATGGACATGTATGAGGCATCTTATCTACAAACTACAACATATACCTTCTTTTCAAGCAGAGGGAGAAATGAACAAACATTGGTTATATACTGTACTAAAATTCAAATCTGAATACATTGAAAAGGACTGATATCATATGCATCATGTTCTCAGACTAATAGAGAAGTAAGCTAGAAATTAGTTTGAAAAACAGATGGAAAATCTTTAGACATTTGAAAAGAAAAAATTATTCAAAATAACCCATATGTCAAAGAGGAAATAATTATGGTTATTAGTATTTTTCTGAAATGATAAAATTACTACATAATAAAACTTGTGGAATGAAACTAAAGCAGTTCCTAATAGTACAATGATATCATCAAAATGTTTATTTTAGAAAAAGGAAAAGCTAAATATTAATGACCTATGCATCCATCTCAAAAGAGTAGTGTAAGAAAACAAAATAAAACCAAAGAAAATTAGGAAAAACAAAGATAACAGAGAGTAATAAAATGTGAAAGAGAAAATAAATACAAATGAGAAAAAAGAAATATAAAAGGCAAACCTTTTTGGAAAATACTGATAACAAAGACAGGTAGACAAACAGATGAGATTGATCAAATAAAGAAGACAAAATTAACCAATATCAGAATTGAGAAAGAAGAACATTATGCTTTCTACAGACTTTCTACGAAATGTTCTATAAACATACAAAAATTAACAAGAAGATACAATGAATAATGTTTTATCCATAAATTTGAAATTTGATATGAAATGCATAAATTTGTAGAAATATGTAACTTACTATAACTAACTCAAAAAGAGGTAGGATAATTATTATCAAAACCTTAAAAATTGAGTAGTCAAATATCTTTCTACAGATATCTTTCTCTGGCTTTAACAGTGGATTCTATCAAACATTCAAGCAAAATGTAATTCCATTTGCTTACTACTCTTATAAAACTTGATAAAACAAGTATGAGAAAAAATTTATGGTCCAAGCTTGCTTATGAATATGAGTGTAACAATTAGAAATAAAATAGTAGCATATAGAATCCAGCAATGTAAAAGCAATGTATGACCCAGTTTGATTTATCTCAGGAATGTAGAGTTGGTTTAATATTTGAAAATTGATTAAGGCAATTTATCACATTAATGAATCAAAGGAGAAAAACCATTTGGCAATCTCAATAGATATAGAAGAAACAATAAATTTTGATGTTTATTCATGATTAAAACCTCAACAAATTAGAATTAGAAGCTTTATTTACTTGGTAAACAGCATTTACAAGAAGAAAACAAGCAAAAAAAGCTAAAATAAGCATTATACTTAATGATGAAATGTGAAAATAGTCGACAGATATTTGAGCTGTTCCCATGTCTTGGCTATTGTGAATAATGCTGCAATCAGTATGGGAGCATAGATATCTACGGGGTGCTTATTTCATTTTTGGGGCATGCACCCAGCAAAGGAATTACTGGATAGTATGGTAATTCTATTTTTAATTTTTTGAAGTACTTCCATACTGTTTTCCCAAATAGCTGTAGTAATTTACATTTCCACCAACAATGTTCAAGGGTTCCCTTTTCTCCATAACTTTGCCAACACTTATCTCTTGTTTTTTTGATAACTGCCATCCTAACAAGTGTGAGGTAATAGTTCATTGTGGTTTTGATTCACATTCCCCTGATGATTAGAGCACCTTTTCATACTTGTTGGCCATTTGTATGTCTTATTTGGAAAATTAACTACTTGGGTCCTTTGCTCATTTTAAAATTGGGTTGTGTTATGACCAAGACATGGAATCACTGTAAATGCCTAGCAATGATAGACTGGATAAAGAAAATGTGGTACATATACACCACCGAATATTATGCAGCCATAAAAAGGAACAAAATCATGTCCTTTGTAGGGACATGGATAGAGCTGGAAGCCATTATCCTCAGCAAACTAACTCAGCAACAGAAAACCAAATACCACATGCTGTCACTTATAAGTGGGTGCCGAATGATGAGAACACATGGATACGTGTCGGGGAACAACACACACTGGGGACTGTTGGAAGGTGGGAAGAGGGAGAGCATCAAGAAGAATAGCTAATGAATGCTGGTCTTACTACCTAGGTGATGGGATTATCTATGCAGCAAATCACCATGCCACATATTTACCTATACAACAAAGCTGAATATGTGCCTCTGAACTTAAAATAAAAGTTGGAAAAAAATCCAAGTACTAAACCTGCACAGCCCATATGCAATGTGATGAGGCATGCAGCAGTGAGGCCTGGGGTGCTTGTGCACCAGAGGTTGGGGCCTGCAGCAGGGAAGAGATTCAAATCTGCTTGTGAGGTGTGGTTATGTAGTAGTCATGTAATGCTTCCTAAAAGTGGGGCTTAAATTGCATACCAAAAATAGAGTATAAGCGCCCTGGCTAGATAGCCTAGTATGCTATTTCATAACAAATTTAAAAGATAAAATACTCATGTTGCTTCAATTTCTTTTTAATATTTCAGTTAAAGATTTCTTTCAAATAATGTTCTTTTCTTTTTAAATTTAAAAAGTAATGTTGCAGTCTGCTTAGTCCCTAGATCAGCTAGGTCTGAGTTCTTGTCCCATGACCAAGAGGAATAAGGCATGTGGCCATCAGAGAGTGAACAGAATATGATTTACTAGGCAAAAGGGAAGCTCTCAGCAAAGAGAGGGGGCCTGAATACAGGTTGCCAGAAATGGGGCTGAGTTCTGGGTCTTTTATGTGACAAAGACAAAGAAGTCTTCTGTGGGTTCTGTCCAAATGGGAGGGGTAAAATTCCCTCCTAAGGGTATTGCATTTGCATGTGCCTGAGGTTGACCAGAGGAACTCCATCTTGGTTATTACTCATGAGTGCCTAAGTGAAATCCATGGAGGGGTGGGGTGGCTAAAACCACAATGCCAATGTCATGTTAATGACATTATAATGAGCTGGGCTAAATTAAGGACATTTAAGGTGAATTACTGCACCTGCGCCTAAGTCGGGACAGTCCCTTCTGAGCAAAATCCTGGCACAAGGGGAAGTTCTTAACCACGTATCTTCCTATTAGCTGCAGAGGCAGTGTGGGTGCTATCCTGTGGTTGTGCCTGTGAACACTGCCCTCCTCTATCCTTCTTCTGATACCCTCTCTCTCTATTTGCCTAACCAGCCCCTAATTGTCTCCTATCCCAGTAGTACACAGTTATTTTACAACATTTAAAATGATGAAAGTATAGTGAAGAAAATAAAAATCACCCAGAAATAAAATCACTGGTATATTCACATATTTTTTTCAATTTTTTGTTTGTACATTATTTATGCACCTATATGTTTCAAAATTGAGATCATATTGTTTGTAAAATTTTTAATATAACATTATGTCATCTTTCCAAGTCACTACTAGTCTTTGAAAACTTTTACTTTAAATAGCTGCATGTTATAAACTTTAATAATCATTTGGATTGTTTCTATCTTTTTCTAAATAAAATTGTGCTTCAGTAAAAATAAAATAAAATAAAAAAACAGAGTTGTGTTTTTTTCTTTGCTTGATTTGGTTTGGTTTCTTTGGCAGTGAATTTTGTGAGTCCTTAGAATATTTTGGATATTAACCCCTTACAAGATACATGGTTCGCAAATATTTTCTCCCAATCCATAGGCTGCCTTTTCATTTTGGGAAGGTCTTATGGAAATTGGTTGTAAATGGTGTTAAAGTCATAGGTAGATAGAAATAACATTAGCAAAGACATGAATTCATTTTACTCTCTCTAAAACAAAGAGAATAAGTGTTTGGATAAATTCAGAGAAACTTTGAAGTAGCAAGAAGAAACTTCGAATGAAGTCAAATGACTTCTATTTTCTCAGTAAGTAGAAGGAGGTGATAATAGTAACAGTGGTAGTTGCTATAGCCATCTTAGGAGTTAGCATTTATTGAGCATTTTGTAGCAGATACTTCACTAAAAACTTTAGCCCTTTGAGGCAGACACGCCTATCATTATTTTTATTTTACAGGCAAGAAAACCATAAGAGGGAGTAATACTTGAGACTGAGCAATTTGCCAATGGAACAAAATTAGTAAGTGACAGAGCTGTTCTGTGCAGAATGAAGTTCTGTGCAAGCCTTAGAGCTTCTACTCTTAACTACATTGTCATCACTGCTTCTGTGAATGAAGGGAAATCAGGTTGCAGGCTCAATGGGAGAGGAAAGTTTTGGAAATCTGACCAGGGGACTAGTTTAGGGAATCAGATGTAAGTATGACTATGGAATAGCTTGTAGGGCCTAGCTAACTTTATAGTGCAGGAATTTGTTTCATGGAAACACTGTGTTTGAGTTTCTTTAACAATACTTGTAGGCTCAGGAATGAGAGTAGAAAAAGCAAAAACTAAGTTTTCCTAGAGTGAGATTAACAAAGCCAATGGGACAGAGGTCAAGGAGCAAGATTTCTGTTGTATCACCAAGAAGCCTGTTGGGAGTGGTTCAGTGGCAAACTATAAGACCTAGGATTTATGTGAGCCTATCGAGGCCTGAAATAGGCTGAAGGATTGGACAAAATGGCAGAGGCTGAAGGACTGATGTTTTGATGAGAATAGGATCAGATCCATTAGAAAGAAGGCAGGGAAATTATTGAAAAGGAGGTGTTTCAGAATATCTCCAGAGGCTGAAAAGACTGCAAATCTGGAGGTGAAATTTCAATGTTTTGATAGTGGGGTGGGGGAGTGATATTTTTGAGGGGGGTGATTTTGGAGAGATTTTCCCATTGTGTCAAGTTACACCCATTAAGCAATGTCCTGCCTTTAGATACATAACACACTCTTAAACAAGGTACTTACTACTAAACTTATACTTTAGTCATGGGCATTTAAAATGACACTATCAGTAAACAGCTCCAGTTCTTTGAGGAGTTCAAGGCATTACACCTTTTCTTTTTAAGGAAAAAATAGACACCCTAAGATAGGTGCCTCCATTTCTAGCACAGAGCTGAAGGATCTGACCAGCTGTTCTGAGATCAGTAATGAAAACAGATGTCAGAAATGGCCCAGAACCAGCAGTCATCTGGTGGTGTTAGCAGAGGAAAGTTGGTTTTTGGGTTAATAGTAAAAACCATAGTAAGTCCACTCATCATATTACAGTGGACTGATTATTATTAATAGATGAAGTAGATGTGAGATATAACTGGATATAGGTCACATCCCATCTTTGGTTCTAACCTCTCACCTCAAATGATTTTAGAAATATTACTTAGCACTCTGCCTTGGGTTCCCAACCATAAAGGAATGAAAATTAGTTTGAGCTTTTATTTAAAAAGATATGTTAATCTAAATGATTGTTAACATAATTACTGTCTGCAAAGTGTTTTGATCAGGTCTAAACTGATCTGGGTACAATGCGTTAATAATAGTGTCATAGTATTTCATAGTTCAACTTAATTCAATGTGTCATTTGCTTGTTTAAAAATGCAGCAGGAAGCTTAAGACAGACAAATTAGTCCTACATGTGTTATTTTCTTTATGTAGTTAAAATATTTCTGAAGCAGAAACTTTTCACTAATTTTGAGGTTCTGACTTTTCTCCACAAAATTTCTTTTGGTTTAGTTTTCCTTAACTCTTCTCCCGGGGGCAATTATGAAAATAGATACTGGCTATGGTGAAGAGACTTAAGATGGCTGAATGAAGAAAATGAAGTCAGAATGAATTAAGATGACTTTACAAAGGCACACAGAAAGACATTGTTTCCTCAAGAATGACTGAATGTAAATGGGAAATATTTATCGACTGAATACAACCATATGCTTCCAGGCAGCATTGCTGTCCCGTAGCTCTTTCATATTCTTCTTACATTCCCTATGGTTGGAAGAGAGGAGCAATAGAGGGAGAACATTCTCAGTAAATAATTACAGCAGCACAATCTGCTGCTAGTTCAGAGCTTGACAGCAGCATTTCCATGTATAAATTCTCATTACCAGGGCTGTGCCAATCAATCTCATCAACTCATTGTGAGATAAGCTTGGACATTCAGGTTGCCTTGGACCCAAAGCAGAGTGCACACTCCTCTTTTATTACAGGTTTCATCTGCCTTGGTGCTCTTGTTTTGTGGGGCTGAAATCCTAGCCTTGGATAAAATGATCTTCTTAGACAGAGAACTTAGGTCCAGTGGTTGCTGAAAACTGTCCACTGTGGAAGATTAAAACTCACATTTTGGTCAGAGGCCTTCTTTCCTTTCAGCAAATTGCTTTGTGTTTTTCTAAGGCTTGGTATCACAAGTTCCTTCCCCATGACTGCTGAGGTCTTTTCTGCTCTTAAGCAAGAAGGGGTGGTGTGGATGGAGACCTCAGTTACCCTTGAGTGTGATACTTTATAACACAGTGAGGAGACCAGGACTTTTAGTATGGTCATTACAACATGTATTCTGAATTAAAATATAAGCCTAGAGACTCTTGTGAAAAATAAACTTTCTTGCTTCAGATGAATTATTTTAAAACAGAATAAAATATGTGAAAATGATTGTGGCACCAAAGGTATAGAGAATCTGAATTTCCAGTCATAATTAATATGCAAATGCAGCTGATGTTCAAGGTGGTCGCCTTCTCATGATTAACAGAAACGGCTAAGAAAGTAGTAGGTCATTTCAGTCCTGTTTAATTAGCTCTCACATGCAGTAGTCCCTTAGTGACACAAGCATAAAGGGGCCACGAGGCAGCAAGTGTTTTTTATTACTAAAGCAAATATATAATCTAATAAGTGGTTTCAGGTGTGCTGCCACAGATTGTTCATTTGTACATGAAGAATCTTCAATTTACATAGTTTCAACTTTAAGGACATCCTCTCGGATATAATTGAAGAAGAAAGCCTGCCTGGTGTTGAATGACACTGACCTGAGACTAGCATAGATGAACAAAGTATAGGAGCTGTACAGTTAATGTGCCTACTATTAGGCAGCTATCTCAGGTATGTTCTCTGTTAATGAAGCCACAATGAAGCAAAATACCTTTTGTGTAATTTTATGAAATGGGAGCACACACCAATAGTAAAGGATTGGCAAGAAGTGGAGTGTCTTAAAATGCAAATTCCCTGACATTTCACAGCTACTAAAATAATTATCCTACCTTGGTGAACTAATAATAACTTGGTTAAAGGTTTCATTTAGTATAACCAAATGTAATGCAAAAGACACATACTAAGATAAACACTATTTCCATTTTAGGACTTGCCAAGGGTAAATTTTCTTTCTTCTCTTTCTCGTACACATTGAATGTCACAAGGAATTAAATGAAATTATTTATATGAAATGGAAAAGTAAGAACATAAAGCAGTGATGCACATATCAGATGCAACTGGTATTTCCATTATGAACCTCAAAGAAAGGAGCCTTGGTATCTTTATGAAGTAATTGTTCTTTGAGCTCTGCAACTGTCTTTTGTTGTGCTAAAACAATTTTATTTAATGAATGTTTTGAAATCAAAGCTATGTCACCTTTATATATCTGTGAAAAACTATATTCGGAATCTGCAAAGCTTAAAGGAAGCTTTTTGAAATATTGGCATGTCTTTAAATCATTGTATATTCTGTATCTAGCATAGTATTGGGTATATGGTAAGCATTCTGTAGAATCAAATTGGTAAAAAGTCATCTAAGGGCATAGGAAAACTTTTGAGAAACAATTTGGCAATATGAATCAAATACCATAAAGCTGTTTACATTGCTTTGACCCAATAATTTTACTTTATTGAATTTATGCTGAGTCTTAAATACTGAAGCTTATGCGCAAAGCTCTTTATTGCAATGTTATTTGCTGTAACAAAATAATTAGTAACAATTAGTTTTCATTTGTTGAATATTTAGACAAAGCAAATCTTGACACATTTACTGAAAGAAACATTATGCAGCCCATAAAATGATGCTTGTCAAAACTAGATGGCTAAAAAATACAAAAAACTAGCCGGGCGAGGTGGCGGGCGCCTGTAGTCCCAGCTACTCGGGAGGCTGAGGCAGGAGAATGGCGGGAACCCGGGAGGCGGAGCTTGCAGTGAGCTGAGATCCGGCCACTGCACTCCAGCCTGGGCGACAGAGCCAGACTCCGTCTCAAAAAAAAAAAAAAAAAAAAACAAAAAAAACAACAAAAAAAAAACTAGATGGCAAAATGTGGAACATTCTTATCACGTAATAAAACTACCAAAAGGCTGACATAAAATTTGTGTGTGGAAGAACTGCAATTGTGCAAAAATTAAATACACATACCTATAAAAAGTAGCGCTAGCATAGGTTGTATTTGGATGGAACTATTGGCAATTTTCATCTCTTTAATTTTTCAAAACTGTGCATCTTTTAAAATGAAACTGTTGAATTTAACTAAACACCCAATCATTATGCTTAGCAGCTAGTTGTGTTGAATTGAACCTTTCTTTTCTCTCCCCAAACCATTTTCTATGTAAATATACTCATGGTGGTTAATTTATTACAAATAAGAAACCAGTTGGCTGAGGTAAAACTTTAATATAGACCTCGCTAATTGAAGATTAACATATATTCACAGATCTAACAGATCTAAGATTCTTATGAAATAAAATGCCCTTAATGAGTAACAAGTTAGGTTTTTTTTTTTTTTTTTTTTTTTTCCCCTCCAATATGGCTAACTGGAGACACTGGATGCCAGTTCTCCTTAGAAAGAAGACTCGCGGTGACTCACGCTTTTAATTCCAGCACTTTGGGAGGCCAAGGTGGGTGGATCATTTGAGGTCAGGAGTTTGAGACCAGCCTGGCCAACATGGTGAAACCCCACTTCTACTGAAAATACAAAAATTAGCCAGGCATGGTGGCAGGCACCTGTAGTCCCAGCTACTCGGGAGGCTGAGGCAGGAGAATCGCTTGAACCCAGGAGGAAGAAGTTGTAGTGAGCTGAGATGGCACCACTGTGCTCCAGCCTGGGTGACAGAGTGAGACTCCATCTCAAAATAAAATAAATAAGTAAATAAATAAATAAATAAAATCAAATAAGAAAGAAAAAGAAAGAAGACTCAAAGTCACAGTTGAATAATTTTACATAGACTTTCAAGAGGAAAGTGCTGGAGCCTAGTGGAGAACTCACCAGAAGTAACTAGGGCACAGGAAAAGAAGGAAGCAAGAGGCTGTCAGAGATGAAACCCAGAGGGGCTTGGTATTTCATGAAAAGGATTGGTGGGAGTGTTTTGTTTCTCCTTGCCCTGGTGGCAGATCCTTGGTATCTGAAATGTCAGAGAGCTCCTCTGTCCTCATGAACACAAACACTGGTGTGGGCAATGATCTGGGGACTTCTTGAGGGCATTGCACCAGTATACCAGCATGTACAGGGTTGCTTGTCCTCTTCCTCTACCCAAACTGCAGTGGCAGGCACAATTTTTGGGCTACATCCATTGAATGACTGAGTTCTGCCCAGGAAATCTCAGCCCTTGTGTTTTCACATTGCCATTCCCAGCATCTGCTCAAATTGCAGCAGACACATAGGGCTGGGTGATTCCAAGGGAGTTGCAGTATTCCTCTTGTTCCAGCCCTCATGGAGTGCTGCTCCTAAAGGAAAAGAGAGTGCAGTGCACTAAGGGAACACCTCTTTGGACAAAGGAGCCCGAAGTGTGTGCTTTCTGGTGCTCAAGAGCTTCCCACTTATGGACTGAGAGTAACTGCACTGCTTCCAGAGGAGATGTGGGTGTTGTGTTCAGCCCTATGGGGAAGAGTATGGTTCTACCCCAGCAGCCAGACAGCCTTAGTGCTCAGGCACAGGAGGGGAGAAGGGGACTACTCATCTCCCTACCCCACCCACTGTTATGGCTACAGTTATGGCTGCTCCTCCTGAAGGTTACAGCATGTGTAACCTTGCTAGAATGAAGGACAGCCGTTCTAGGGGTAGAATGGAGGACAGCCATTCTAGGGCTATTAGAGATGACTAGAATAAACTCCCAGAATGGAGAACAGCCATTCTATGGCTGTTAGGAATTACAGCATCCCTGCTGGCTGTGTGCCTACCAGACTGGGGCTTGCAGGAAAGGTGAGGTGCTCACGTTCTCTACACAGAGTGGCAGTGTTCCTGTTGCATAGAACAGGGCTGAGGGAGGAGGTTCTGCACCATAGATATTTTAGTGGAGAGCCATGGGGCAACCTTTTTTTTTATGGCTGTTGGCTAAATTGGAGCTTGGAGATAGGCAGTGGTGTCTGTCCAATCTTAGTGTCCTGAGAGCTGAGACAGGAATGTGACAGGGAAGAAGACTGTGTTTCTGCCTGCTCAGACCACGTAGCTGTGGCAGCTCCCTCTCCTCCTTGGGGAGACCTCAGCATATTTCACCAGGAGCTTCTCTTACCACCAGTTAGGGCTTATTTGTGCCTGCCATTGGGGTATCCAAGGGTGGGCTTGGCAGTGCAGCTCCACACAGCATTGTCTCTCACTTAGGTGCTGAGGGAGCTCAGGCCACCATGCATTCCTAGATCAGCCTGTTGCCTGGGATAATGGAGAACCTCTCCTGGTAAACAAAGATCAAGCACATACCTATCAGCTTCTGCTTCAGCTGGCTCTTACCAGTAAGTAAGTACTACCTGCTGGCCTGGAGATGGAACTGCACAACCTAATACACAATCTGCTGACACAAGTGCACAGTGCTGGCTTCCTGAGACCTCTGCCATATTGGCACCATAGGAGACAGTGAACTTGCTCATATGCTTAGTACAAAGGCTACCTATAACTAAGGAACTCATATAGAGTCATTGCCACTGAAAGCACCCAGAACCAAAGCCAAAAGACTATTTTTCCCCCTTCAGGATGTAACTAGAATATATATACAACACACATGATAGTTACATCCTGATGGGGAAAAAAATCCTGTCCAATGCAAATAAATTCAAAAACAAAAGAAGAGGTAGTTTATGCAGGTAGGAAGAAGCTCTGTGAAACCATGGTGAAGAAACAAAGGGTTACAGGATCCCCAAAAGATCACACTAGCTCTCCCACAAAGGATCTTAACCAAGATGAAATCTTTGAAATACCAGATAAAGAAGTCAAAATATTGATTTTAAAGAAGCTCAATGAGCTTTTAGAGAAAGTTGAAAACAAATGCAAAGAAATCAGAAAAACAATTCAAGATATGAATAAGAAATTTACTAAAGAGATAGATATTTAAAATAAAAAAACCTGATAGAATGTCTGGAAATAAATATTCATTGAAGGAATTACAAAATACTGTAAAAAATTTTAACAATAGACTAGACCAAGTGAAAGAAAGAATATCAGAGCTTGAAGGCAGGTTTTTGAATTAACCCAGTCAGACAAGAATAAAAAAATTTTAGACCAGGTGTGGTGGCTCAAGTCTGTAATCCCAGCACTTTGGGAGGCCGAGATGGGTGGATCATGAGGTCAGGAGATCGAGACTATCCTGGCTAACACAGTGAAACTCCATCTCTACTAAAAACTACAAAAAAAAAAAAAAAAAAAAAACTAGCCGGGCGAGGTGGCGGGCGCCTGTAGTCCCAGCTACTCGGGAGGCTGAGGCAGGAGAATGGCGTAAACCCGGGAGGCGGAGCTTGCAGTGAGCTGAGATCCCGCCACTGCACTCCACCCTGGGCGACAGAGCGAGACTCTGTCTCAAAAAAAAATAAAAATTTTAAAAAGGACAAAGCCTTCATGAAGTAGGAGATTACATAAAACATCCAAACCTATACATAATAGGTATTTCAGAGGGATAATAAGAAGTAAAAAGATTGGAAAATATAATTTAGGAAACTGAGGAAAATTTCCCTAATTTTACTAGAAATTTGGACATCCAGATATAAGAGGGTCAGAGAACTCCAGAAACACACGTCGCAAAATGGACTTCACAGAGCTATGTAGTCATCAGATTATCCAAAGTCAGTGTGAAGAAAACAATCCTAAAATCAGCAAAAGAAAAGCCTCTAATCACCTATAAGGGAAATTTCATAGTATTAGCAGCAGACTTCTCAGCAGAAACCTTAAAAACAGAAGAGACTGAGGTCCTATTTTCAGATTGCATAAAGAAAAACTGTCAGCTATAAAATCTGTACCCTGCCAAACTAAGTTTCATAAATGAAGGAGAAATAAAATCTTTCCCAGAGAAGCAAATGCTAAGAAAATTTGTCACCTCTAGACCACCCCTACAAGAAATGCTCAAGGGAATTTTAAATATGGAAATGAAAAAACAGTATTTGCCATCATAAAAACAAACATAAATATAATACTCACAGGTGTTATAAAAGTACACAATTGAGACTACAAAGCAACTAGGTAACAGTTAACAGTATAACAGAAAGAAAACTTCACATATTACTATTTACCATGAATGTAAATAAATTAAATGCTCCACTTAATAGATAAAAATTGGTGAAATGGATGAAAAATCAAGGTCCAATGATACGCTGCTTACAAAAAACTCACCTAATTGGTAAAACACTCATACACTGAAGCTAAAGGGGTAGAAAAAAATTCCATGTAAACAGAAACCAAAAGTGGGAAGGAGTAGCTAGACTTATACAAAATAAAACAGACACCAAATCAACAGCAGGAAAAAGAGAGAAAGCAGGTCATTATATAATGATAATGGAATCAACTCAACAAGAAAATATAACATTTCTAACTATATATGCACTCAAAACCAGAATGATAAAACAAACTCTACTAGACCTAACAAAAGAGATAGGCAGCAATACAATAATATTGGGGGCCTTTAACATTCCACTGGCAACACTAGACAGCTCATTGACACAGAAAATCAACAAAGAAACAGTGGACATAAATAGTATTGTATACCAAATGGACCTAACAGACATTTATGGAACATTCTACTTAACAACTGCAGAATATACATTCTTCTCGTTAGTGCATGGAACATTTTCCAAGGAAAACCATACATCAGGCCACAAAACAAGAATCAATAAATTTAAATAAATCGAAATTATATCAAGTATCTTCTCAGAGCACAGTGGAATAAAACTAGAAATCAATCCCAAGAGGAACTCAAAACAATGTAAGTACATGGAAATGAAACAACCTACTCCTGAGTGATCTCTGGGTCAATGACAAAATTATATGGAAATTAAAAAAATTGAAACTAATGAAAATAGAGACACAACATACCTCTGGGATACAGCCAAAGCAGTGCTAAGAGAGAAGTTTATAGTGTTTTATGCTTACATGAAAAGATAGAAAGAGCACAAATTAACAACCTAACGTCACACCTCAAGGAACTAGAAAAACAGAAACAAATCACTCCCAAAGGTAGAAGAAGTAAATAAATAACAAACATCAAAGGAGAATGAAATGAAAGGGAGACTAAAAAAAAAAAAGCATCAATGAAATGAAAAGTTTATTCTTCAAAAAGGTAAAGAATATTGAAAGACTGCTAGCTAGATTAACCAATAAAAAAGTGAGAAAATTCATATAAGCACCATCAGAAATGAAAAAGGCAACATTACCACTGATATGACAAAAATACAAAAGATCATCAGAAACTTCTGTGAACATCTCTACCTTCACAAACTCGAAAACTGAGAGGAAATGAATAGATTCCTGGAGACATACAACTTCTCAAGGTTGAACCAGGAAGAAATAGAAATCCTGAAGAGAACAATGATGAATAGTTAGGTTAAATCAGTAATTTAAAAAATCTCCCAAGAAATAAGAGCCCAGGACCAGGTAGATTTACAGCTGATTTCTACCAGACATACAAAAAAGAATGGATAAGATTGGGTACTAAGCTTACTGAAACTATTTCAAAAAATCAAGGAGGAGGGAATCCTCCTTAGCTCATTCTATGAAGCCAGTGTCACCCTGATACCAAAGCCAGGCAAGGACACAACAAAAAAAGAAAACTAAAGACCAATATCCCTGATTAACATAGATGCAAAAATCCTCAACAAAATACAAACAAATCGAATCCAACAGCACAAGAAAAACACAATAACCATAATCAGATGAGCTTTATTCCAGGGATGCAAAGATGGTTCAGCATATAGAAATCAATAAATGTGATTCACCACATAAACAGGATTAAAAACAAAAACTATATGATCATCTTTATAGATGCAGAAAAAGCATTTGATTAAATATAGCATCACTTCACAATAAAAGCCCTCAAGAAACTAGACATAGAAGGAATATACCTCAAAATAATTAAAGCTGTATATGACAAACCCACAGCTAACATCATACCGAATGGGGGAATATTTGAAAGCATACCCCTAAGAACTGGAACAAGACAAGGCTGCCCACTTTAACCACTCCTATTCAACATAGTACTGGAAGTTCTAGCCAGAGTAATCAGGCAAAAGAAAAATAAAAGGAATCCAAATAGGAAAAGAAGGAGTCAAATTATCTGTTTGCTGCTGATGATATGATCTTATACATAGAAAACCCTAAAGACTCCTCCAAAAGACTCCTAGATTTGATAGATGAACTCAGTAAATATTTGGGATACAAAATCAGCACATAATATCAGTAGCATTTCTATACACCAACAATGATCAACAAGGAGAGTTACAGAACACTGCTGAAAGAAATCAGAGGTGACACAAACAAATGGAAAATTGTTTGATGGTCATGGATTGGAAGAATTAATATGGTTAAAATGGCCATGCTTTTTTTTTTTTTTTTTGGAGACAGAGTCTTGCCCTGTCACCCAGGCTGGAGCGCAGTGGCATGATAACTTACTGCAACTTCCACCCCTGTTGAGTTCAAGTGATTTTCTTGTCTCAGTCTCCCAAATAGCTGGGATTATAGGCACCCACCACCATGCTTGACTAATTTTTGTATTTTTAGTAGAGATGGGGTTTCACCGTGTTGGCCAGGCTGGTCTTGAACTCCTGACCTCAAGTGACCCACCCACCTCAGCCTCCCAAAGTTCTGGGATTACAGGCATGAGCCAACGCACCAGGAAATGGCCATACTTCTTAATCTCTGAATTCAATGCAATCCTATCAAAATATCAATGTTATTTTTCACAGAATTAAAAAAAGCAATACTAATACTAATATTCATATGGAACCAAAAAAGAGCTCAAATAGAATAAATAATAAAAGAACAAAGCTAGAGGCATCACATTCATATTATACTTCAAGGCTATAGTAATCAAAATAGCATAGCACTGATATAAAAAGATATATATAGAATGGAACAGAGTAGAGAACCCACATACCTACAACCAGTTCATCTTTGACATAGTCAACAAAAACACACACTGGGGAAAGAAGATACTATTCAATAAACGGTACTGGGAAAATTGGATAGCCATATGCAGAAGAATTAAACTGGACCAATATCCCTCACTGTATATAAAAATTAGCTCAAGATAGATAAAAGACTTAAACATGAGACCTTAAAACTCTAAACATTATAAATGGAAACCTAGGAAAGACTCTTCTGGACATTAGCCAGCACAAATAATTTGTTACTGAGGCCTCAACAGCAAATGCAACAAACCAAAAATAGACAAATGGGACTTAATTAAAGTAAAATGCTTGTGCACAGTAAAAGAAATATTCAACAGGGTAAATAGATGTCACACAAAATGGAAGAAAATATTTGCAAATTATGTAACTAACAAAGGGCTAATATCCAGAATCTATAAGGAATGCAAACAACTCAATAAGAAAAAACTAAATAACTCTATCAAGAAGTGGTCAAAGAAGATTTCTTAAATAACTTAAAACAGAGCCACCATTTGACCCAGAAATCCCATTACTGGGTATATATCCAAAAGAAAATAAATCATTCTACCAAAAAGACGCATACACTCGCAAGCTCATCACAGCACTATTCACAACAGCAAGGACATGGAATCAACCTAGGTGCCCATCATTGGTGGATCAAAAAATAAATGTGATATATATATATATACATACACCATAAAACACTTTGCAGCCATTAAAAAAAAACCCCAAAAATGAAATCATGTCCTTTGTAACAACATGAATAAAGCTGGAGACCATTATCCTAAGTAAATTAATGCAGGAACAGAAAACCCAATACTGCATGTTCTCACTTATAAGTGGGAGCTAAACACTGGGTCCCCATGGACATAAAGATGGCAACCATAGACACTTGGAACTACTAGATTGAACAGCGCAAGAAGGAGACAAGGGTTGAAGGACTTTTTCTTCAGTACTGTGCTAAGTACCTGCATGATGGGGTCAATGGTACCCCAAAACTCAGCATCATGCAATATACCTATGTAACTAACCTGCATATGTATGCCCTGTATCTAAAATAAAAGGTAAAATTATTTTAAAAAATTAACAAAGAACATGAACAGATATTTCGCAAAAGGAGACATACAAATGACCAATAAGCATGTGAAAGAAAGCCCAATGTCACTAATCTCAGAGGAATGCAAATTAAAACCACAATGAGATACTATCTCACATCAGTCAGAATGGCTAATTTTCAAAAGTCAAAAAATAACAGATGTGGAGAAAAGTAAATGCTTATGCACTGTTGGCAGAAATGTAAATTAGTATGACTTCTATGGAAAACAATATGGAGATTTACCTAAGAACCAAAAATAGAACTACCCTTTGATCCAGCAATCCCCTGCTGGGTATCTACCCAAAGGGAAAGAAATCATTATATCAGAAAGATACCTGCATTTGAATATTTATTGCAGCAGTATTCCCAATAGCAAAGATATGGAATCAACCCTAGTAAACATTAACTAATGAATGAATAAAGAAAATGTGGTTATATATCAATGGAATGCTACTCAACCAAAAAAATGAATGAAATAATGGCTTTTGTAGCAACCTGGATGGAACTGGAGGCCACTCTCTTAAGTGAAATAACTGAGAAACAGAAAGTCAAATATCATATGGTCTCATTTATAAGTGGGAGCTAAATAATGTGTACACAAGAAAGACATAAGAGAGTGGAACAATAGACACTGGGTACTCAAAAAGATGGGAGAGTGGAAGGGGAATGAGGGATGAAAAATTACCTAATGAGTACAATGTACCCTATTCGGGTGATGGTTACACTAAAGCCCAGATTTCTCCAGTATGCAATATACGGGTGTAACAAAACTACACTTGTACTCCCTAAATCTATATTTAAAAAAAAAACAAGTAACATGTTAGGATTTTTTGTTACGCAATTATCGGACATTGTTTCCTAGAAGTAAGCATATAACAAATGGCAGTTTTTTTGATAAGTTTATTTCATTTCACTTCCTATATATATAATATATTATATATATTAAATTATATGTATATGTAACACATTAGAATGTATATATAATTATATATTAATATATAATTAATGTTATATATAAATAATTATATATATTAATATATAATTAATGTTATATATAAATAATTATATATAAATATATAATTAATGTTATACATAAATAATTATATATAATTATATATATTTGGAATTGTTTATAATAGCTGATATGTAATATATGAAAATAGAAAAAATAGTTAAATTAACAGTATTAATGTAACAAAAAATGTAACACAGCTGAATTGCTTGATCAAGTCTATGAAATAGTCAAATTAGTTTACTTCATCAGATTCAGTTCAGAATATACCAAAATCTCATTATTTCTAATTAAAATGATTTTATAAATGTAACTGATAATTTAATGAAAAAGTGAATAAACTTTTGCTTCTTTCACTATTGTTTATACGTGACAAAACACGAAGAAATCTTTTCCAGAAATTTTTTTTTCTCCCTCCAAATGCAACCACTGAGAAGTTTCATATAAAATAACTGATGGAATCACAGTTATTTTGTGACTTACACATGCAATGACTATTAATTTTACTTTTTCATAGATATTCCAAACTAATACTTTAGTTAAAATGTTTATCATCTTGAAGCTATGTCATCCTTAAAGAAAACCTTAACCTTATTGACTTCAAATGCCTTAAAAAGATTGAGTATATTATAATAGTTAGGCTTATCCTTATATTAAAAAGTCACATTTTCTCCAACAGGATTTTTTTTTTCTTTTTTTAAATACATTTTTCTTAAAACATCCTGTTTGTGGCTTATTTTAATTTCATATTCAGATGCAGATTTGCCATAAGAACATACACTGCCTAGTTCTTTTATGCGTACAACTTCAAAAACAACCAAATTTCGAAGTTGGTTTTCATCATAAACCCTGAAGATGAAGAATACTTGCTATTTTCTAAGGGAAAGCGACTCATGATTTCATTGTGAGAAGGTAAGAAACACTTTTTTTTTTTGTCTGGCCATAAATGACTTAAAACATTAATTTTACCTTTAGGTTTTATTTATTGAGTTTTGGTGGATAAATGGAGTCAGTTTCATGGATCTACTAATGTTATTTGCATTAATAATAGGAATTTTCAATGAATGTTTTAGAACAGCAAATAGGATGCATTCATCTCTTCTATTATGTTAGTATTCACTGCACTTAAGATCATGTAGTAAATATCAAATCAAGTGAAAATCATTTCTGATAATTAATTATTCAATCAAGCAAGCAATATTTATTCAAGGCCTACTATATACTAGCTCGTGAGATAAATTGGTGGCCTTGTTTGTTCTAAATATTCACTTCTGTAAGTAGATTTTATAAATAAGCAATTTAAAAATAAACATTTACCTAACTTACCTTCGGTTCCTTGAACTTGGAGAAAAATCCAAAAAACAAAAATAACTCGCTTAGTTTCCAAATACATTCTGGCTTTTGTGCATTGGTAATTCTGATAACAATCACAGAACAACCTCAAATCTCATTAAAAAGCAACAGAAATGTGAAAAATAATTAAATACTGGTACCAGATGATAGAGGATAACCTTCTCGGTTTACCTTTGTGAGGATGTTAATTTATGAAGAACAGGTAGCAGTGTCTGTTTCTGGAATAATCTGCTTGTCTTTCCCTCAGGTGTAATCTCTGCTTAAGGGCCAGCTGGAGGAACCTTTATCTCATTAACCTTCTGGTGGAGCATCTGTCAGCCTAGCTCCAGGACCCTGGATGCCATTAAAAACAAGAGTCTACAGACCACTTTTTTCTTAGTTATTCACCTGTTACAGTGACACAGAGAGCCAGGGGAAGTCCTGCCAAACAGAGAATGAGGCTGACAGTTAGGTTCAGATGTTTTCTAAAATGACATGTACAAGAAACATCCATTAAAAGAGCTTAATTGCTATCCCTGAAAGGATATGGTTATGCAATTTGTATTAGTCTCTGCAGGTAGTGAAGCTGTCTCCATTCTCTTCTGTGTTCTGCTTTATAAATTGCTTTTGATTTGGAATTACATACAGCTGGCTTTTTTGTTTTAACTCTGGTTTTAATGTTTAAAATCTGTACACACTGAGTTTAAGGAGTCAAATACTTTTTTTCTACAAAGTTTGTGAGAAAAAATTGTGCTTTTCTTCTACCCATGACTTATTTCAAAGGGGAGCCATTTTTACTTCATCAAGCTAATTCTTCTAGTAGTCTCATTTGCACTTCTAAATAACATGCTTCTATTATATTTTGGAGGTTTTCGCTTTTAGGTATTATCAAATAATGGATATTGAGAATAACTCTACTTCCACACACACCCTTTCCACTCACCATAAACATCTTTCCATCTTTCTGCATCAGTATTATTGTAATTTTAGTTTTTGAATGTTTGGTTTCGTATTATTTTGACTGTATACATGCTGCATATTGTGGAGCCATGAAACACACTGCAATTACTACTGTATATTGAGCTCTTTTTTGTGTTGTGGATAGACATTGTTCTTAGAAATGTCCATAGATTATTCATAGATTACTCAATATGACAATAGAAGTACTATTAATATTATGTCTTTTAAATTTGAGGAGAATAAAGCATATGTGGCAGAGCCAGGATTTGAACCTAAAGAGGCTGGTTCAAAAGCCTACACTATTTTTTTTTTGTTTGAGCTGGGGGTCTCACTCTGTCACCCAGGTTGGAGTGCAATGGCGTGGTCATGGCTCATTGGCTCATTTCAGCCTCAACTTCCCTGGGGTCAGGTGATCCTCCCACCTTAGCCTCCTGCATATCTGGGACTGTAGGTAGATGCCACCACACCTGGCTAATTTTTTGTAGCTTTTGTAAAGATGGGGTTTCACCATGTTGTCCAGGCGGCTGGTCTCGAACTTCTGGTCCCAAGTGATCCAGCATCCTTGGCCTCCCAAAGTGCTGGGATTATAGGCATGAGCCACAGCACCTGACCAAAAGCCTACACCCTTCACCACTATCCTTCTATGATACTTTTTGCAATTGTCTCATTTAAAAAATAAAAAAACCCTTTAGTTAGTTTCTAAATACAAAATAATAAATTATCCCCAAATGTTACCATGGATATGTAAATTTCTTCATATAGTTAAACACTTCAAGCAGTCTGTCTTTCCCAGAGCTTTCTAACCCTCTCCAGTCTGTATTATTTAATTTCTTGTCACTGTTCACAGCAGTCATCTGGGGATTACCCTTCGCAATCATTCTGAGGATTCCTTCAACCTCTCTGGTGTTGGATCCTGTGATTTCTGGATCCTGTATTGTCTTCTTTCTTTCTTTCTTTTTTTGTTTGTTTGTTTGTTTTTGTTTTTGAGACGAAGTCTCGCTCTGTCGCCCAGGCTGGAGTGGGCGGCGCCATCTTCGCTCACTGCAAGCTCCACCCCCCGGGTTCCCGCCATTCTCCTGCCTCAGCCTCCCGAGTAGCTGGGACTACAGGCGCCGCCACCTCGCTGGCTAGTTTTTGTACTTTTAGTAGAGACAGGGTTTCACCGTGTTAGCCAGGCTGACTCACTCACCTTGAGTTCTGCAATTATAGGTGTGAGCCACCACACCCAGCCCGGAAGTTTATTTATTTATTTATTTTTTAATTTTTTTTTTTTGAGGCAGAGTCTCGCTCTGTCGCCCAGGCTGGAGTGCAGTGGCCGGATCTCAGCTCACTGCAAGCTCCGCCTCCCGGGTTCCCGCCATTCTCCTGCCTCAGCCTCCCGAGTAGCTGGGACTACAGGCGCCCGCCACCTCGCCCGGCTAGTTTTTTGTATTTTTTAGTAGAGACGGGGCTTCACCGTGTTATCCAGGATGGTCTCGATCTCCTGACCTCGTGATCCGCCCGCCTCGGCCTCCCAAAGTGCTGGGATTACAGGCTTGAGCCACCGCGCCCCGCCTTTCTTTCTTAACTTAATCTCTTGTTTTAGCAGACCACATGCTCTGGTATATTACTGAAAGTTTGTGATAGATAAATTTAAAATCTTACATGTTTCGGCCGGGCGCGGTGGCTCAAGCCTGTAATCCCAGCACTTTGGGAGGCCGAGGCGGGCGGATCACGAGGTCAGGAGATCGAGACCATCCTGGCTAATATGGTGAAACCCCGTCTCTAGTAAAAAAAAATACAAAAAAAACTAGCCGGGCGAGGTGGCGGCGCCTGCAGTCGCAGCTACTCGGGAGGCTGAGGCAGGAGAATGGCGTAAACCCGGGAGGCAGAGCTTGCAGTGAGCTGAGATCCGGCCACTGCACTCCAGCCTGGGAGACAGAGCAAGACTTCGTCTCAAAAAAAAAAAAAAAAAATTATTTAAACATTATTTTCTTGGGGTATCCAGAGGTGGTCAAAGGTGATGGATTTTTAGCTCTTATCTTCAGCTACAGATTATTTTGGTAATATTTAAAGAAAATTACCATCAATTGGCATATAATCCTACTTATAACAATGTATCTGAAAATGAGAAATGAACTAGGTGAAAGATGAATAGATTTTTTCTTGATTATATGTAGAAAAATGATATGAGAATGCGATAGACTAGATACATATTTATACATAAATATTTCTAAAATACATTCATGTCAGCTGAAGAAATACTTCTCTTTTGGTTTGCTACATAGTTCTATGTTATACTTACATTTCTAACCCTGTTGTGAAACATCTCTTCTTTCTCTAGGAAAGAAACCAACAATTTCAAGTTCTGAAAACAATTTCCTCTTAATAGTCTTCTTAATGAAACGTGTTGCTTAAAGAAAAATATACGATAGACTAATTTGTGTTCAAGAAGGTATCTTCTATCATAGATATGAATATAAAAGTATTTATTTTCTTTTAAAATATCAAATACTGAAAAGTTTCTCTTGATAGAAGTACCTTATGGCTTTTTCCCACTTTTGATGAAAAATCTGGGTAACTAATGTTGATAACTCCCACTTAGGAAGCAAACGAGAATGATAAGCATTCAAAATTCCCAAGACAATGCTTTCTGGGACCCTCAGGTTGTTCTCTAATTACTGCTGTGTTTAATTATGGGTCACTGTTAATTAAGCCAGAAGTGCTTCTTCAAGGTGTCAACTATAATTGTATATTCTTAAAGAGAGAAGCTTTCCCCTGTATTTTCTGGCAGAATTTCAGTGGTATATTCAAACTGACAAGGTAGGGTGGAAAAGGCAGTATATCTTTGCAGATATATTCCTTCATCTGAAATCAGGAGATATAAATAATAAGTTTTATATTAATCCATTTCACACTGCTATAAAGAACTACCTGAGATTGGGTAATTTATGAAGAAAAAAAGTTTGACTAACAGGCATGCTTAACAGAAAGCATGACTCCGGGGTCTTAGACAACTTACAATCATGGCGGAAGGGGAAGCAAGACATGTCTTCTTATGGTGGCAGGAGAGAGAGAGGTAGGGGGGCAGTGCCAGACTTTTAAACCATCAGATCTTGTGAGAATTCACTCGCTATCATGAGAACAGCACAGGGGAAACTGCCCCCATGACCCAATCACTTCCCACCGGGTCCCTCCCCTGGAATGTGGGGATTACAATTTAAGATGAGATTTGGCTGGAGACACAGAGCAAACCATATCATGTTTACCAAAATGAATCAGTTAATATCACAAAGAAATGATTCCTTTTGTTAATCGAAATAGACACATTTTTTTGAGTTCCTATTAAATATAAAACACTCAATTAAGTGCTTTATATGCATAGTATGACATTTTCCCAGCACCCCCGTGAGGCAAGTACTATTTTTTTAAATTAAATTTTATTAGAGATTTTTTATTTTTTTGTAGAAATGGGGTCTCACTCTGTTGCCCAAAGTGGCCTCAAACTCCTGGATTCAAGTGCTGCTCCTGTCTTGGCCTCACAAAGTGTTGGGATTACAAGTGTGAGCCACTGCACCCAGCTTGCAAGTACTATTTTTATTTACATCTCACAGATGAGAAAACTGAGGGTTAGAAATGGTGAGTACATTATTCAATTATGCAACTAACAAAACTGAAGCAGGTTTTCCACCCAAGATCTCTCTACTTTCAAAGCCTATGTTCTTTCCATTGCTCCTCACTATGTTCCCTCTATAGGGAAAACATGCTGAGTAAGCAACTGATACTCACTGGACAAATTAACAATACTGAACAGAAGAGAAGCCATTGAAAAGGCAGAGTCCTATGAAAAGTTCACTGTTTACATCGATCTTTTCCTTCACATTACATCTACTAACTTAAACTTAGGTAAGGTGACTACCTAGGAATCTAGAAAATTTCTGTGTCTGGAATGGTGTAGTCTTTTCTTTGGTAGTAGGACTAATGTCCTCTTACTGTTTCTAGGTTTCTCTTTGCTACATTATTGGCTGTTTATTTGTCTCTCCACTCCAGGCAGGCACAGGGGACTCTTGAAACATTTCTATCACCATTAAAATGTGTGATTAGTCAGGAGTAGCTGAACTTCTCCTAGAAGGAACCACTACTAGGAGGGGCAGTTAGGCACTGCTGTATGTATGAAATCTGTAATCTGGAAGGAATAGGTTCTATTGGTTATGAAAAAACCCTAATGTCCTCACCTGTATTTCTGGATGTTGTGAAGAAATGCCTTTATTGTTAATAGAAGATACACTCTGTGTAGCTCAGAGAGTTTTCCCTTCACTATTATAACTTAGAAATTAGGGATATAATACACAGAAACACAAGGGTAACATTAATTGGGATGTCATCTAAGGTAGGCTTCCATCCCTTGAGTCTACCCTCTGGATCCATCTCACTTTGGCTGTCAGCTAAAAAGGGATTCCTCAGACATAATGAGGGAGAAGGAAGGGATGGAACCTACCAAAAGCTGACTGCACTAGAGCAAGAATGAAGAGAGGCAGCCATAGGGCCTCAAGATGACAGTTTTAGTGAGGATGAGATAGATAGCAACCCAGGCACAGAGGTCCTACATCCTCATCCACACTCATTATTTTCTCAGAGACCTCTTTAATGAATCCCAGTGTGGGAAGGGTTGAATAATCCCATCCTCTTGTGGAGAAAAAGCAGGTCAGCCTTCCTCCGAGGGCTCTTAATGTAGGGTTCTTTCCTGTCTTTCTTCGTTGCGTCTCTCCAACTTCTTGGTAATAAATACAGCAAATACAGAATAAACTGATCTAGTCCATTGGTAAACATAATCAGAAGCCACACACTAGAAAAGCACACAAGCAGGTAACTTTTTTTTTTTTTTTTAAATCATAACTGTGTCAATCTGCATGTATTTTGAAATGCAGATTTTAAAAAATAATTAGCCACAACTGCTAAGAGAATGCACATGTTTGGTCTCAGCCAGTCACATGTATTCCCTTCTATATGTGGTTGCAGAGGTCATGATAAATGGTGCACATTCTAAGAGCAGAGTGACTTGAATTGAGAGACATTAAAACCCAGTTTAAATGATGCTGCTGAAATAGCTTTGTGGCTTGCATTCCTGCAGTGTTTATTGCCTGAGCACTTAGGTACATGGCAAGGAAGAGTGGATAGTCAGCGGAGTCAAGGGCTGAAAACAGAATCAAGATTAGTGCTGAGGAAACTCTGCTTAAACTGTGATAAGGAGGAATCTGTGACCTTTGGGAGGCCATTTCAGTAGTAGCTTAGCGGGGAAGGAAGTCAGCTTGCAGTGCATTAGAGAGTAATTGGATGGTGAAAAAGAGACAGTGAGTGAGAATTCTCTTTAGAGAAGTTTTTGTTTAAAGGATTGTATAGAGGCAGAGCAAGAGGCATGGTGGAAGTGTGTAGCACAGTTAAGGGAGGAAGAGAGAGAAAGAGATCGAGTTCAAGATCTGCTAGTGCAAGATTGTGTCTGCTTAACAAGCACTTGCTTAAAAAGAAGTTCCTGAATTGCTTCACTTTGTAGGACTCAAAAAAGTGTTAGAGCATGAAACACATAGACATACGCTCTGTAGGAGCATACAATCTAAAAGTGATACAATGCATATAAAGAAAATGAAATGGGATTACCAGTTCAGTACCTTTCAATGTGATGCCACACAAAAAATGCTAGCCAAAACACTAATCATAATAAATATTTTTGAGTTTTAAGCCCTTTAGATGTCTTTAATTTCTGTATTAACCATATTAGGTGATTACTATTGTCATGTTGCATATGAGGACATTAGGGCTTAGGGAGGCTAAGGAAGTTCTCACCATCTCATAGCTAATAAGTGATTTAAGCACAGTCACTGATCACAAGTTAGAATCCTACACTTATTAACTATCAGTAAAAATGAGAGAAATTTGTTACCTCAAGTCTCAAACAGAAATTCAGCAAAGAAGCCACACTTCAACCATGGTTACTACAATCTTCAATGACTTTTAATTCAGATTAACACCAGAGTTTTAAATACTAGCATAATGAAGGATAGACTTGGACATTCATTGGTGAAATCAGTGGCTTGTTAATTAGATCATGGAAATGGGCATGTACTAAGTGATATTAACAATAGTTAAAATGTGTGAATTGGTTAAAATATTTTAGAAAGATTTCCTGTTCTGACATGAGTCTATTGTGTCACTCTTCATTTTTAGGATGAAGTTGGAAGCTTGTTCCTTCAAGAGTCCTGTTGCCTAGTCATATCTTTGGAGGAGGATGAAAATGAGGTCACTTAAATTTGCCCCTAGACTGTCTTGCATTTGTACCAAAGAAAGCTCATGTAAGGCATGGTTGGAAAGACTTCAATCCTTTTTTGAAACCAAAGTGGGATTTCATTGAACTTACAGAACAGGCTTTAATAATAGTTTGCATGTGTGGAAGATTTTTGTTTGATTCTTTCTTTTACTGAAACCTGATAAGAAGGTTGTAGGAGAGTAGCTACCTCTAAACCACTTTCAACTATTAGTGCCCATGTAACATACTAAACAAACTATCTGTATTTACCTAAATTGGCCTAGATCAATTTAACACATAACTTTGTGAGTTTTCTCTATAAGTTAACTTCCCAGTTTACAAAAAACCATTCCTCTCCTTCTTCTTAATATTACCATCCTGATGATTACCTGCCCAGACTTCATCTATCTCATACTAGTCAGAATGGCTATTAGTAAAAAGTCAAAAACAACAATACTGGTGAGGCTGTGGAGAAATGGTAACACTTATACACTGTTGATGGGGATGCAACTTAGTTCAGTCACTGTGGAAATCAGTTTTGAGATTTTTCAAAGACCTTAAAACAGAACTACTATTTGACCCAGCAATCCCAGCAAAAAAAATTGCTGGAGTTTATATCCAAAAGAAAATAAATCATTCTACCAAAAAGATACATGCACTTGAAAGTTCATCACAACATGGCAAAGACATGGAATCACCCTAAGTCCCCATTAGTGGTGGACTGGATAAAACAATGTAGTATGTATATGCCATGGAATACTATGTAGCCATATAAAGAATGAAATTATGTCCTTTGCAGGAACATGGATGCAGCTACAGACCATTATCCCAAGCGAATTAATGTAGGAACAGAAAACCAAATACTGTATGTTCTCCCCTATAGAGGGAGCTATAACATTGGGTATTTATGGGCATAGAGATGGCAACCATAGACACTCTATGGGGAGAGTGTGAGAGGGGGCCAAGGGTTGAAAAACTAACTGCTGGGTATTTTGCTCACTATTTTGGTGATGGAATCATTCCTGACCCAAACCTCAGCATCATGCAGTATACTCATGTGGGAAACCTGCACATTTGCCCCCTGAATCTAATATACATTTGAAATTATAAAAAAATTTTAAATACAAAAATAGTTGTAATCAGATGGATAGTCCTTCAGCTTTCCTCATCTTCCATCATCAACTGTTAACTCTTAACCATCAACTATTAACCTGGATTTGGTGTTTATCATGTCTATGCATATTTATATATACTAATGCACAAATACATATTTGTATTGTTCTTATGAGTTTTCAAATGTTAAATAAATAATATATTGTACATATCATTTTACAACTTATTTCTTTGGTCAACATTATGTTCTTGAGATTTATTTATACTAATTTATTCATTTCAATTTTGTTTAATATTTCATTAAATAACTGCTATTGAGTTTATTCTCTGTTGACAGGTATTATACAAATTTCCATTTATACCAATTATAAATGAGAAGTTCTTATTTCTCCACATTCATGCCAACACTTGAATTGTCAGACTTTTTAATTTTGCCAAACTGATTAGTTTAAAATGGTGTCTCACTATAATTTTAATTTGCATTTCCCTATGTATTAGTCTGTTCTCATGCAGCTATGGAGAAATACTCAAGACTGGGTAATTTATAAAGAAAAGAGGTTTAATTTATTTTTATTTTTATTTTTTGAGATGAAGTCTCACTCTGTCACCCAGGCTGGAGTGCAGTGGTATGATCTTGGCTTACTGCAACCTCTGCTTCCCGGGTTCAAGCGATTTTCCTGCCTCAGCCTCCTGAGTAGGTGGGACTACAGGTGCCCACCACCATGCCCAACTAATGTTTGTATTTTTAGTAGAGACAAGGTTTCACCACACTGGTCAGGCTGGTCTTAAACTCCTGACCTCGTGATCCGCCCAGCTCGACCTCCCAAAATGCTGGGATTACAGGCATGAGCCACCACACCCAGCAAAAAGAGGTTTAATTGACTCACAGTTTTATGTGGATAGGGAGGCCTTAGGAAACTCACAATCACGGTGGAAGGGGAAGCAAACACTTCTTTCTTCACAAGACAGCAAGAGAGAGAAGTGCCAGCAGGTGAAATGCCAGATGCTTTTGAAACTATCAGATCTTATGAAAACTCACTCAGTATCATGTGAACAATATGGAGTAACCTGCCCCTATGATCCAATCACTTCCCACTGGGTCCCTCTCATGACATGTGAGGATTATGGGAAATATAATTCAAGGTAAGATATGGCTGGAGACATGGCCAAACCATATTATTCCACCCCCAAATCTTATGTCCTCATATTTGAAAACACAATCATGACTTTCCAGTAGTCCCCCAAAGTCTTAGGTCATTTCAGCATTAACCCAAAAATCCAAGTCCAAAGTCCCATCTGAGACCAGGCAAGTCAAGTCCCTTCTGCCTATGAGCTTTAAAAGAGAAAACAAGTTAGTTACTTCTGAGATACAATGGGGGTAGAGGCATTAGGTAAACACACCCATTTCAACTGGGAGAAATTGGCCAAAACAAAGTGGATACAGGCCCTATGCAAGTTGGAAATCCAATAGGGCAGTCATTAAACCTTATGGTGCCAAAATGATCTTTGATTGCACGTCTCACATCCAAGTCATGCTGATGCAAGAGGTGGGCCCCCATAGCCTTGGGCAGCCCTGCCCCTATGACTTTGTAGGGTCCAGCCCACTTCCTGGCTGCTTTCATGGGCTGGCATTGAGTGCCTCTGGCTTTTCTAGGACTACAGGGCAAGCTGTCATTGGATTTACCATTCTGGGGCCTGGAGGATGGTGGCCCTCTTCTCACAGCTCCATTAGGCAGTGCCCCAGTGCAGACTCTGTATGGGGGCTTGGACCCCACATTTCCGTTCTGCACTGCTGTAGCAGAGGTTCTCCATGAGGGCTCTACCCCTGCAGCACACCTCTTCCTGGACTTCCAGGCATTTCCATACAACTTCTGAAATCCAGGTGGAGGTTCCCAAACCTCAGTTCTTGTCTTCTGTGCACCCACAGGACCAACACCATGTGGAAGCTGCCAAGCCTGATGGCTTATACCCTCTGAAGCAGTGGCCCAAACTATACCTTGGCCACTTTTAGCCATGGCTGGAGCAACTGGGACTCAGGGCACCAAGTTCTGAGGCTGCACAGAGCAGGGCAGGGGGTCCTGGACCCAGCCCAGGAAAGCATTTTTCCCTCCTAGGCCTCCAGGTCTGTCACAGGAGAGGCTGCCATGAAGATCCTGACATTACCTGGAGACATGTTCCCCATTGTCTTGTGATTAACATTTGACTCCTTGCTACTTATGCAAATTTCTGAAGCTGGCTTGAGTTTCTCCTCAGAAAATTGGTTTTTCTTTTTTACTGCATTTTCCAGGCCGCAAATTTTCCAAACTTTTATGCTCTGTCCTCTCTTGAATGCTTTGCTGCTTAGAAATTTTTTCTGCTACATACCCTAAATCTCTTCTCTCGAGTTCAAAGTTCCACAGATCTCTAGGGCAGGGGCAAAAAGCCTCCAGTGTCTTTGCTAAAACATAACAAGTGTGACCTTTACTCCAGTTTCTAACAAGTTCCTCATCTCCATTTGAGACCACCTCAGCCTGGACTTCATTGTCCATATCACCGTCAGCATTTTGGTCAAAGATATTTAACAAGTCTCTGGGAAGTCCCCAAATTTCCCACTTTTTCTGGTCTTCTTCTGAGCCCTCCAAACTGTTCCAACCTCTGCATGTTACACAGTTCCAAAATCACTTCCACATTTTCAGGTATTCCTATAGCAGTACCCAACTCCTGGTACCAATTTGCTGTATTACTCTGTTCTTATGCTGCTTTGAAGAAATACCTGAGACTGAGTATTCATAAGGAAAAGAGGTTTAGTTAACTCACAGTTCCATATGGCTGGGGAGGCCTCAGGAAACTTATGATCGTGGTGGAATGGGAAGCAAACACTTTCTTCTTCACAATGCAGCAGGAGACAGAAGTGCCAGCAGGGTAATGCCAGATGCTTATAAAACCATCAGATCTCATGAAAACTCACTCATTATCATGAGGACAGCATGAGGAAAATCACCCTCACCTCCCCCCAACCATGATGCAACCACTTCCCACCAGGTCCCTCTCATAACACCTGGGGATTATGGGAACAACAATTCAAGATGAGATTTGGATGGGGACACAGCCAAACCATGTCACTTTGATACCTAGGCATGTAGAACAGATTTTCATATGTGTATTGGCCATCCGTTTTTCTTTCTTTCAAATCACCTGTTCATATCTTTTGTCCATTTGTCTTAGCATTATGAATTAGTAGCCCACCATTTCTCCACAGCTTTGTAATGTCATGTGTATCTTATATGCACAAATATATATTTTGCATATTTATATGCACAAAAATATATATTTCCTGGATCTCTATATTATTTCATGGGTTTAATACTTCACTTGTATAATTCTCTTATTTACTGTAGTTTTACAATAAATTTTGATATCTAATAGACCATATCTCCCAGTACTTTCTTCAAAGTATTTGTAGAAATTTCTAGTACTTTGTATTTCCATATTCATTTTATGAATATTATGTCAAGATCATGAAAACCCTGAAGACCTTTTCACTAAATTTTGTTTAAATTTGAGGACAAAATGAGACAGAATTGAAATATTTTTTATCTTGAGTCTTCTTATCTCTAAATATGGGGTATATTTTATTTCTCTTTAACTTATTCTAATCAGGCTTCTTTTCTTAACAATCCATGAATATGTTTTGATTGTCAGGATCATGAAGGACCTCAACTTGTCAAATCCAGTGGCCACTCTTCTGTCCTCTTCTTGCTTGACTCTTCAGTAGCCTGAAGGTTTTTCTACCAACTCAGCATCTCTATAGCCTCAGTTTAGATGTCACTTCTTTAGAAAGTTATTTTCCCATTATGCAATTTAAAGTGGCTATACAGTGACTTCTTCCACATAACTTTGAACTCTTTATACATCCCTTATCTCTATCTAATATAGTCTCTGTCAACATCCTGACTTGTCTTACACCACTTTCTCTTTTGCTAATTATGTTTTTTTTTTCCTTTTTTCAATACATCAAACTATTCCTCACATTAGGGACATCATACTTGTTTTTCTCTCTGTCTAGAGCTCTCGTCTCTTAAAGATATTTACGTGACTCTCTCCTCATCAGCTGTCGCCTCCAAAGAGGACTTCCTTGACAACCCAGTCTGAAACCGCTCTCCAATTATCACCACATAAATCCAGTGTATTGTTTTAAAAGTCTGACCTCTGATTGGAAATTATCTTGTTTATATGTTTGCTTGTTTATTATTAATTTACCCCTAACTCCATGCCACAGAATATATGCTACATAAGGGTAGTAACCTTATTTATTTGTGTACATTAATACTCAGAACACTGCCTAGCACAGAGTTGGTGTTCAATAAATAGTTAGTGAATAAAATAAGCCACTTTACAGCCTAAGACTTATGAAATCCACAGTTATTTATTAAATGAAAACACTATTGTCTATGAATTGAAAGGAAGAAAGGATGTAGGTCTCAGATCTAATAAAATAAATTATTATAGTTGACACCTGGCCTTGGTAAGTTAACAAATAATTGTTTACAAATAGCATTTGGATAAATGAAATATAAATCATTATTTTAGAGACCTAAAACTATAAAAACCCTAGAAGAAAACCTAGGCAATACCATTCAGGACATAGGCATGGGCAAGGACTTCGTGTCTAAAACACCAAAAGCAATGGCAACAAAAGCCAAAATTGACAAATGGGATCTAATTAAACTAAAGAGCTTCTGTACAGCAAAAGAAACTACCATCAGAGTGAACAGGCAACCTACAGAATGGGAGAAAATTTTCGTAATATACTCATCTGACAAAGGGCTAATATCTAGAACCTACAAAGAACTCAAACAAATTTACAAGAAAAAAACAAACCCATCAAAAAGTGGGCGAAGGCTATAGACACTTCCCAAAAGAAGACATTTATGCAGCCAACAGACACATGAAAAAATACTCATCATCACTGGCCATCAGAGAAGTGCAAATCAAAACCACAATGAGATACCATCTCACACCAGTTAGAAATGGCTATAATCAAAAGGTCAGGAAACAACAGGTGCTGGAGAGGATATGGAGAAATAGGAACACTTTTACACTGTTGGTGGGACTGTAAACTAGTTCAACCATTGTGGAAGACAGTGTGGCGATTCCTCAAGTATCTAGAAGTAGAAATACCATATGACCCCGCCATCCCATTACTGGGGATATACCCAAAGGATTATAAATCATGCTGCTATAAAGACACTTGCACACGTATGTTTATTGTGGCACTGTTCACAATAGCAAAGACTTTGAATCAACCCAAATGTCCGTCAATGATAGACTGGATTGAGAAAATGTGGCACATATACACCGTGGAATACTATGCAGTCATAAAAAAGGATGAGTTCATGTCCTTTGTAGGGACATGGATGCAGCTGGAAACCATCATTCTCAGGAAACTATTGCAAGGATAAAAAACCAAACACCACATGTTCTCACTCATAGGTGGGAATTGGGAATTGAACAATGAGATCACTTGGACACAGGGCGGGGAACATCATACACCAGGGCCTGTCGTGCAGTGGGGGGAGTGGGGAGGGATAGCATTAGGAGAAATACCTAATGTAAATGAGGAGTTAATGGGTGCAGCACACCAACATGGCACATGTATACATATGTAACAACCCTGCACGTTGTGCACATGTACTCTAGAACTTAAAGTATAAAAAAAGGTAATAATTTTCAAATAAAAAATATATACACACACAGGTAAGTTTTATATTTACTGTTTATACAAATAAGTGAAAAGATAAAAGATTAATAAAAGTAAGATAAGGGCAGATTAACCCACAATAAAGTTAATACCCCAAACTCATGTAAAGTGGTTGAAAAATTCATTTCCTAACATTCCAACTGACCTTCCAAAAGGAAACTATGATCAGTTACATGACTCATGTTGTCCATGAGAAAACAAGACAGTAGATTAGGGAGCACTGGAATGTTTTTGGACCTGAGTCCAGAGAGACTTCTTCCATGGGCTGTCACAACATGGTCTTTATCAACAATATTTGCATAGCTAATAAGATGTGGAGTACCTTAGAGCTCTTCCTTATAACGTTCTCCAATGAATGTTAAAGATATAATGCCCAAGGACAGGTGAGTAATAGCCGATATGAAATGAAACAGTCATATGACCTGGTTCTTCAGTGGTCTGGCTCAGCAGAGTCTTGTAAGAATGACTTATTTCTAAGAAGGATGGATGGAAAATTCTTCAGGCAACCGTGTGTGTCATTTTCACAAATGATCATATCATGGTCATTGGGCAGAAGAAAATCTGAAGTTATATTTTTTGACAAGTAAGGAGATTACAGGTATATTTGTGTTATTGAATAAAAACAACCCGTGTGCAACAACTATTGGCTGACTTGGGAATAGGTTAACATTCTTTTATGAAAAATGAAGCACCTAATCAGGATATACACCTGATTTAAAAAGCTGCCTCCAGAAAAAGAAAAGTCAGGGCTTCTCTTACAAAGCAGTCCTGGTTCTGGTCTAAAAAGAATGAATGTGTATCTTACCCCTGAGTTACCTCTGCACCTCAGGTAATGCCTATGTACTCATAATCCTACATCCTGGATGCATTATTCACTGGGATTCTGAAGCTAAGATAAGGTCAGATGTATCATTACAGATTCAGACTTAAGCAGTTTTAGATACTTCTGCTTTTGTTAGGCCCATAGGTACCTGGACCCTGGCCAAGGTGTCCCATCCAGGATTCAGGCTTTCCTAAGCAATATGAGCTCCTCCTGGTTTCTGCAGGCTCAGAGGTCTTCCTCTTTTTTCAAAGATTCCTTGAATACTGCCCAGGCTGCACATTGTTTTCTCTGGCTATTACTACCTAACATTGACTCGTTCATTCATCCAAAAAATATTTGTTTTGCTTTGCAGGGTATCATATCTTTAGGCAGAAGATACTTATGCTTGCGAATCCCATTAGACAACCAAGTTGTGTTGTTATATAGGCTGTTGGATAGACAAGTCTGAGGTTGAGGGCAGCCCAGGGCCAGAGATTTAGATGTAATTTTTAAAGCTTGGGAATTGGAAGAGATTATTTAGGAAGTGAGAACAGATAGACAGGGAGAATAATATCACCAAAGCCCCACTTCTTTTTAAGCAACATTGAATGCTTGGCCTTGATAATAAGACTCTGATGGGTTTTTGCTTTCACCCTCCTTTGCAGACTGTCAAGCACTTCTCTGCCCAAGCACCATTTTTTCCTGCCTAAAACAGGCCTCCAAATCTTTAGATATCAGTCACGCTAATCTTCGGCCTTGGGTTAACTCATTTAATTGCTTTATTTGATACTTGCTGAACATACATGAGAAGACAGAAGACTCTGAAGCTTTTAAAACCCCAATTCAAATCTAGCATGTTATATATACATTTTCTGAGTTCCTTGCAGAATAATTCTCCATGATCAGTTCCCCATTAGGACTTTTAGATCAGGAAACCAGACTCATCAGGAAGTTTCTCTGGCCTATAAAAATCCTGAGTTTTATACCTTTGTAGGGGTCAAAACTAATATCCCAAAATATGATACCTTGTAAATGCTGAACTAAAAAAAAGAGCCTCAGGGTCTTTCTTACTACACCCATCTCCTCACCCCCCCTGTCTGTCTCAAAGCATAGGATCCTCTGAAGTTCCCTTATCTGGCAAGTCTGGACCCACTAAAGAAGTAAACAATTACTTCTGGTCCCTTGCCTGACTTTTCATGAACTGAACCCATATTGCAGGAAGGAAGACTAGTCTATCAACAAACCTAGATGAACTTTTTTCACAAACCATTGTCTGCTCTGTGGGCCAAACATTGTCCTAGACCATTGTATGTTCTTCAAGCCCATTGAATTTTCCTAGTAATCATTTGTTTCCTCTTGAGAGACTTCCCCTTCTTGCCCTTCCCATAACCTATTTTGTCAGAGTCCAAGCCCCTATTCTTTCTTTTTTTGTTTCTTCATTTCTTTATTTCTATTTTTTATTTCAATTGTTTTTTTTTTTGGTGGGGGGGAAATAGGTGGTATTTGGTTATATGGATAAGTTCTGTAGTGGTGATTTCTGAGATTTTGGTATACCTGAGAAGTGTACAATGTACCCAATGTGTAGTCTTTTATCTCTCACCTTCCTCCCACTCTTTTCCCCCAGTCCCCAAGGTCTATGTGTCATTCTTATGCCTCTGTGTCCTCACAGCTTAGCTCCCACTTATGAGTGAGAACATCCAATATTTAATTTTCTATTCGTGAGTTCCTTCACTTAGAATAATGGCCTCCAATTCCATCCAGGTTGCTGTGAATGCTATTATTTCATTTCTTTTTATGGCTGAGTATTATTCCATGGTGTATATATATAACACATTTTTGAACCCAGTTGATGAGCATTTGGGATGGTTCCATATTTTTGCAGTTGCAAATCGTGCTGCTGTAAGCATGCATGTGCAAGAATGTTTTTCATATAATGACTTCTCTGTATAGATATCCAGTAGTGGGACTGCTGGATAAAATGGTAGATCTACTCAGTCCTTTCAGGAATTTCCATTCTGTTTTCCATAGTCATTATACTAGTTTAAATTCCCACCAGCAGTGTGAAAGTGTTCCCTTTTCACCACATCCACACCAACATCTGTTACCTTTTGATTTTTTTGATTATGGCTATTCTTGCAGGAGAAAGATGGTGTTGCATTGTGGTTTTGATTTGCATTTCCCTGATCATTAGTGATGTTGATCATATTTTCATGTTTGTTGGCCATTTGTATATCTTCTTTTGAGAATTGTCTATTCATATCTTTATGCCACTTTTTGGTGGGATTGTTTGTTTTTTGCTTGTTGATTTGTTTGAGTTCCTTGTAGATTCTGCCTATTAGTCCTTTGTTGGATGCATAGTTTGCAAATATTTTCTCCCACTCGGTGGGTTGTCTGTTTCATCTGCTGATTATTTCTTTTGCTGTGCAGAAGATTTTTAGTTTAATTAAGTCTCATCTATTTATCTTTGTGTTTCTGTTGCATTTGCCTTTGGGTTCTTGGTCATAAGTCTTTGCCTACGCCAGTGTCTAGAGGGGTTTTTCTGATGTTGTCTTCTAGGGTTTTTATGGGTTCAAGTCTTAGATTTAAGTCTTTGATCCATCTTGAGATGATTTTTGTGTAAGGTGAGAGATGAGGATCCAGTCTCAGTCTTCTACATTGAGCTGCCATTTATCCCAGCACTATTTGTTTAATAGGGTGTCCTTTCCCTGCTTTTGGTCTTTGTTTGCTTTGTCGAAGATGAGTTGACTGTTAAGTAATTGGCTTTCTTTGTGTGTTCTCTCTTCTGTTCCATTGGTCTACTTGCCTGTTTTAATACCAGTATCATGCTGTTTTGGTGACTATAGCCTTATAGTATAGTTTGAAGTTGTATAATGTAATGCCTTTGAATTTGTTCTTTTTGTTTAGTCTTGCTTTGGCTATGTGGACTCTTTTTTGGTTCTATATTAATTTTAGAATTGTTTTATCTAGTTCTGTGAAGAATGATGGTGGTATTTTGATGGGAATTGCATTGAATTCATACATTGTTTTTGGCAATATGATCATTTTCACAATATTGATTCTACTCATCCATGGACATGGAATGAGTTTCCATTTCTTTGTGTCATCTGTAATTTCTTTAGCCATGTTTTGCAGTCTTCTGTCTACAGGTCTTTCACCTCCTGGGCTAGAAATATTCCTAAGGGTTTTTTTTTTTTTTTTTTTTTTTTTTTTTTTTTTTTTTTTTTTTTTTGCAGTTGTTGTAAAAAGGATTGAGTTCTTGCTTTGATTCTCAGTTTGGTTGCTGTTGATGTATAGAGTGCTACTGGTTTGTGTACATAGATTTTGTATCCTGAAACTTTACTAAATTTTCATTTATCAGATCTAGGAGCTTTTTGGATGAGTCTTTAGGGTATTTTTGTGGTTTTGATTTGCATTTCCATGATCATTAGTGATGATTATATGATTTCTAGGAGTATGATTATCTCATCGGTGAATGACAGTTTGATTTCCTCCTTACCGATTTGAACGCCCTTTATTTTTTTTTCTCTTGTCTGATTGCTCTGACTAGGACTTCCAGTACTGAGTTGAATAGAAGTGGTGAAAATGGGCATCCTTGTCTGGTTCCAGTTCTCAGGGGGAATGCTTTCAAGTTTCCCCCATTCAGTATAATGTTAGTTATGGGTTTGTCATAGATGGCTTTTATTACCTTAAGGTATGTCCCTTCTATGCCAATTTTGCTAAGGGTTTTAATTATAAAGGTATGCTAGATTTTGTTGAATGCTTTTTTTGCATTTATTGAGATTTATTATGTGGTTTTTGTTTCTAATTCTGTTTATGTGGTGCATCACATTTATTGACTTGCATATGTTAAACAATCCCTGCATCCCTGGTATGAACCCACTTGCTCATGTTGGATTATCTTTCTGACACGCTGTTGGATTCGGTATTTTTTGAGGATTTTTGCATCTATGTTTATCAGGGATATTGGTCTGTAGTTTTCTTTTTTTGTTACTTCCTTTCCTGGTTTTGGAATAAAGGTGATACTGGCTTCATAGAATGATTTAGGGAAGATTTCCTCATTATTTATTCTTTGGAATAATGTCAATAGGATTGGTACCAATTCTTTCTTGAATGTCTGATAAAATTCAGACATGAATCTGTCTGGTCCTTGACAGTTTTTTTTTTTTTTTTTTTTTTTTTTTTTTTTTTTTTTGGGTAACTTTTAAATTACCATATCAATCTTACCACTTATTGGTCTGTTCAGAGTTTCTATTTCTTCCTGGTTTAATCTAGGAGGGATGTATATTTTCAAAAATTTGTCCATCTTTTCTAGGTTTTCTAGTTTGTGCATTCAAAGGTGTTCACAGTGGCCCTGAATAAATTTTTATATTTCTGTAGTATCGGTTGTAATATCTCTTGTTTCATTCCTAGTTGAGATTATTTGAATATTCTCTCCTTTTTTTCTTGGTTATTCTTGCCAATGGTCTTTCAGTTTTGTTTATCTTTTCAAAGAACCAGCTTTTCATTTCACTTATTTTTGTATTTTTGTTTTGTTTCCATTTCACTTAGTTCTGCTCTGATCTTTATAATTTCTTTTCTTCTGTTGAGTTTGAGTTTGGTTTGTTCTTGTTTCTGTAGTTCCTTGATGTGTGACCTTAGATTGTCTGTTTGTGTTCTTTCAAACTTTTTGAAGTAGGCATTTAATGTTATGAACTTTCCTCTTAGCACCACTTTTGCTATATCCCCAAAGTTTTGATAGGTTGTGTCGCTACTGTCATTCAGTTCAAAGATTTTTAAATTTCTATCTTGATTTCATTGTTGACCTAATGATCATTCAGGAGCAGGTTATTCAATTTTCATGTATTTGTATGACTATGAGACTTCATTTTGGACTTGATTTCCAATTTTATTCCACTGTGGTCTGAGAGAGTACTTGATATAATTTCAATTTTCTTAGATTTATTGAGACTTGTTTTGTGTCCTATCATATGGTCTATCTTGGAGGATGTTTTTTGAACTGATGAATAGAATGTACATTCTGCAGATATTGGGTGAAATGTTCTGTAAATATCTGTTAAGCCCATTTGTTCTAGGGTATAGTTTATGCACATTGTTTCTTTGTTGACTTTCTGTCTTGATGATCTGTATAGTACTAGTGGAGTATTGAAGTCCTCAGTATTATTGTGTTGCTGTGTACCTCATTTCTTAGGTCTATAGTAATTGTTTTTATAAATTTGGGAGCTCTAGTGTTTGTTAGGTGAATATATATTTAGGACTAATATTTTCCTGTTGGACTAGTCCTTTTGTCATTGTATAATGTTTCTCTTTGTCTTTTTTAACTCTTGTTGCTTTAAAGTCTGTTTTGTTTGATGTAAGAATAGTGACTCCTGCTTTCTTTTGGTGTTCATTTGCATGAAATATCTTTTCAACCTTTTTACCTTAAGTTTATATGAGTCCTTATGTGTTAGGTGAATCTCTTCAAGACAGCAGATACTTGGTTGGTGAATTCTTATCCATTCTTCCATGCTGTATCATTTAAGAGGAGCATTAAGCCACTTACATTCAATGTTAGCATTGAGATGTGAGGTACTATTCTATCCATTGTGCTAGCTGTTGCCTCAATATCTTTTTTTCATTGTGTTATTGTTTTGTAGATCATGTGAGATTTATGCTTTAAGGAAGTTCTATTTTGGTATATTTCAAGGATTTGCTTCAAGATTTAGAGCTCCTTTTTAGCAGTTATTGAAGTGCTCATGTCCCCATCTTTCTATAACCTTGAGGTGATATCTAAGTTTCTGTACCCCACTGGAGGGGTTGGGTCTTTATTCTGAAGGCTCCTATGTATACGTGTTAAATGAATTCATATGCCTTTTCTCTCACAAATCTAATTTTTGTGAGTTCATTTTTCAGTGAACCTTCAGAAGGCCAAGGTGAATATTTTCTTTGGTCCTTATGCCTTTTTAACTGTTCTTCCTATCAGTTGATAAATAATGGAGGAGAACTTGCTCTTTGTTTTCCTATTTACCAATGGTGAGAGTAACATCATCTCTTTAAGGCAAAGTGTACACTGACTCTCATGTTCTGCTCTAACCTACAGCAAAGCTCCAATAGAACAATTTCTATTTTGCCAGCATCCAATCAGGTGTGAGAATGTACTGTAGAGGACAGTTGTTGAGCATGGTGGAAGACACTTTATGGAAATGTAAAGAGTTTGCAAAAACAGTTATAAGTGGTACTTACTTTGGCACTACATATAATAAAATTGGAATGATACAGAGAGGATTAAAATGGCCACTGCATAAGGATGACATAGAAACTCATAAAGAGTTCCATATTTTTACATAGAGACCAAACCTATGACTCACTGGCATCCCTGAAAGAGTAAGAGAGAGCAAGAGCAAGCAATGTGGAAAACGTATTTGAAGATATAGTCCATGAAAAATTCCCCAATCTTGCCAGAGAGGTTGACATTAAAATTCAGAGAATTTAGAAAACTCCTAGAAGTATTATACAATGCAAGAATCCCCAAGACACATAGTCATCAGATTCTCTAAGGTCTACAATAAAGAAAATATATTAAAGACATCTAGATAGAAGGGAAGGTCACCTACAAAGGGAACCTCGTTAGGCTAACAGTGGAGCTTTCAGCAGAAATCCTACAAGACAGAAGAGATTGGAGGCCTATAATTAGTATACTTAAAGAAAAGATATTAAAAACAAAAAATTTATATTCAACCAACTAAATGTCATAATCAAAGGAGAAATAAAATTCTTTCAGGCAAGCAAATGCTAAGGGAATTTGTTACCATCAGGCCTGACCTGCCTTACATGAGGTCCTTAAGGGAACGCTAGACATGAAAATGAAAGACCATTACCAACCACCACAAAAACACACTTAGGCATGTAGACCATTGACAGTATAAAGCAACTACACAATCAAGTCTATATAACAACCAGCTAACAATGTGATGATAAGATCTAACTCACACGTTATCAATATTAACCTTGAATGTAAATGGGCTAAAAGCTCCCACTTAAAAGGTGCAGAGTGGCAAGTTGGACAAAGAAGCAAGACCTAACCATATGCTGTCTACAAGACAGACCCATCTCACAAGCAATGACAATTTTAGGCTTAAAATAAAAGGATGGAGAAAGATTTATCAAGCAAATGGAAAAACAGAAAAAGGTAGGACTTGCTATTTTTATTTCAGATGAAACAGGCTTTAAACCAACAAAGATAAAAAAGAACAAATAAGGGTATTACTTAATGATAAAGGTTCAATTCAACAAGAAACCTTCACTATCCTAAATATATACTCCCAACACTAGAGCACCCAGACTCATAAAACAAGTTCTTAGAGAACTACAAAGAGACTTAGGTGAACACACGATAATAGTGAGAGCCTTCAATACCCCACTGAAAGTATTAGACAGATCATGAAGGTGAAAAACTCACAAAGATATTTAGGATCTAACCTTGACACTTGACCAAATGGGCCTGACAGAATCTACAGAACAGTCCACTCAACAAGAGAATATATATTTTTCTCATCTGCACATGGCACATACACTAAAACTGACCACACAGTCAGCCATAAAACAACTCTCATCAAATGCAAAAAACCAAAATCATAGCCACCACACTCTTAGATTGCAGCACAATAAAAATAGAAATCTATGTCAAGAAGATCTCTCAAAACCATACAATTACAAGTAAGTTAAATGATCTGCTCCTGAGTGACTTTCGGGTAAACAATGAGATTGAGATAGTGATATGGTTTGGCTCTGTGTTCTCACCTAAATCTCATCGTGAATTGTACCCCCATAATTCCTATGTGTTGTGGGAGGGACCTTGTGGGAGATAATTGAATCATGGGGGCAGTTTCCTCCCCATACTGTTGTCATGGTAGTGAATAAGTCTCATGAGATCTGATGGCTTTATCAGTGTTTCCACTTTTGCATCTTCCTCATTCTCTCTTTGCCTGCTGCAATCCATGTAAGATGGCACTTGGTCCTCTTTGCCTTTTACCATGATTGTGAGACTTCCCCAGCCACATGGAACTGTAAGTCCAATTAAACCTCTTTCTTTTGTAAATTGCCCAATCTTGGGTGTGTCTTTATCATCACCATAAAAATTGCCTAACACAGGCAGAAATTAACAGATTCTTTGAAACTAATGAAAACAAAGATACAACGTACCAGAATCTCTGAGTCACAGCTAAAGCAGTGTTAAGAGGAAGGTTTATAGTGCTAAACACCCATATCAAAATGTTGGAAAGAGCTCCAATTAACAATCTAATATCACACCTAGAGGAACTAGAAAAACAAGGGCAAACCAATCCCACAGCTAGCAGGAGACAAGAAATAACCAAAATCAGAGCTGAATTGAATGAAATGGAGATAAGAAAAACCATACAAGAAAATCAATGAAACCAAAAATTGGTTCTTTGAAAGACTAACTAAAATTAATAGACTGCTGGCTAGACTAATAAAGAAAAAAAAAAAGAAGACCAAAATAAACACAATCAGAAATGACAAAGGGAACACTACCCCAACCCCACAAAAATACAAAAAAGAAAACCCTTCTATTACAAACACCTCTATGCACACAAACTAGAAAACCTAGAAGATTATGAATAAATCCTGGAAACATACAATCTCCCCAGATCAAACCAGGAAGAAATCAAAACCCTAAACAGACCAATAATGAGTTCCAAAATTGAATCAGTAATAGTAATTTTTCAAACAAAGACCACCAACCAGACAGATTCACGTTAAATTCTATTAGACATATAAAGAAGAGCTGGTACCAATCCTACTGAAACTGTTCCAAAAAATTGAAGAGAATGGACCCCTCCCTAACTCATTCTATGAAGTTAGCATCATTCTGATACTAAAACCTGGAAGTGACACAACAAAAAAAGAAAATGGCACCAAATATCCCTGATGAACATCGATGCAAAAATTATTCACAAAATACTAGCAAAACAAACCCAGCAGCACATCAAAAAGTTAACCTACCATGATCAGGTAGGCTTTATTCCTGGGATATGAAGTTGGTTTAATGTATGCAAATCAACAAATGTGATTCATCACATAAACAGAACTAAAAAAAAAAAAAAAGATCATCTCAATAGACACAGCAAAGACTTTCAATGAAATTTAACATCTCTTCACGTTAAAAATCCTCAAGGAACTGGGCATTAAAGAACTATACCTCGAAATGATATGTGTCATCTATGACAAACCCATGACCAACATCATACTGAATAGGCAAAAGCTGGAAACATTTCTTTCTTTTGACAACTGGAATAAGACAAGTATTCCCACTCTTGCCACTCCTATTCAATATAGTATTGGAAGTGCTAACAAGAGCAATCAGCAAGAGAAAGAAATAAATGACATCCAGATAGAAAGAGAGGAAGTAAAACTATTTCTCTTCACAGATGATATGATCTTGTACCTAGAAAACCACATAGTCTTCTCCCAAAGTTTCCTATATCAGATAAACAACTTCAGTAAAGTTTTTTAATACAAAATAAATGTTGAAAAATCAGTAGCCTTTTAATACACCAGTGCTGCCAATGAGAATCAAATAAAGAACAAAACCACATTTACACTAGCTACAAAAAGAATAAAATACCTAGGAACACAGCTAACCAGGGAGGTGAAAGATGTCTACAAACAGAACTACAAAACGCTGCTAAAAGAAATCAGAGCTGACACAAACAAATGAAAAAAAATTTATGCTAATGGATTGGAAAAATCAATATCATTAAAATGGCTATACTTCCCAAAGCAACTTACAGATTCAATGCTATTTCTATCAAACTACCAATTACATTATTCACAGAATTTGAAAAAAACTATTCTAAAATTCATATGGAACCAAAAAAGAGCCCAAATAGCCAAAATAATCCTAAGAAAAAGAAAAAAACCAGAGATGAACATTACCTGACTTCAAACTATACTACAAGGCTACAGTGACCAAAACAGCATGGTACTAATACAAAAACAGACATATAGACCAATGGAACAGAATACAGAAACCAGAAATAAAGCCACACACCTACAACCATCTGATCTTCAGCAAAGCTGACAATAACAAGCAATGAAGAAAAGATTTCTTATTCAATAAATGATGCTAGGATAACTGGCTAGCCATATGCAGAAGATTGAAACTGGACTTACTCGTTTCACTATATACAAAAGTCAACTCAAGACAAATGAAAGACATAAATGGAAAAACCTAAAACTATAAAAATTCCAGGAGAAAACCTAGAAAATACCATTCTGAATATCAGCCCTGGCAAAGATTTTGTAATGAAGACTAAAAACAAATGCAACAAAAACAAAAATTGACAAGTAGGGCTTACTTAAACTAAAGAACTGCACAGCAAAAGAAACTATCAATACAGTAAACAGGGAACCTACAGAATGGGAGAAAATATTTGCAAACTATGCATCCAATGAAGGTCTAATATCCAGAATCTATAATGAACTTGATTCAACAAGCAAAAAACAAACAACCTCATTTTAAAATGGGCAAAGGACATGAACAGTCACTTCTTAAAAAAAGGCATACATGCGGCCAACAAGCATATGAAAAAATCCTCCACAGTACTAATCATCAAAGAAATGCAAATCAAAACCACAATGAGATATCATCTCATGCTAATCACAATGGCTATTACTAAAAATTTTAAAAATAACAGATGCTGGTGAAGTTGTGGAGAAAATGGAATGCTTATATACTCTAGGTGAGAATGTAAACTAGTTCAGCCATTGTCAAAAGCAGTTTTGAGATTGTTCAAATAACTTAAAACAGAAGTATCATTTGACCCAGGAATCCCATTACTGGGTATATAACAAAAAGAATATAAATTGTTTTACCTTAAAGACACATGCAGAGGAACGGTGCACTTTGGCCCAGATACTATGCTTTTCCCATGGTCTTTGCAACCCACAGACCAAGAGATTCCCTCAGGTGCCTATGCCACCAGGACCCTGGATTTCAAGCACAAAACTGGGTGGCCATTTGGGCAGACACTGAGCTAGCTGCAGGAGTTTTTATTCATACCCCAGTGGCACCTGGAATGCCAGCAAGATAGAACCATTTACTCCCCTGGAAAGGGAGCTGGAGCCAGGGAGCAAAGTGGTCTAGCTCAGTGGAGCCCACCTCCATGGAGCCCATCAAGCTAAGATCCACTGGCTTGAAATTCTCACTGCCAGCACAGCAGTCTGAAGTCTACCTGGGATGCTGGATCTTGATGGGAGGAGGGGCATCTGCCATTACTGAGGCTTGAGCAGTTGGTTTTCCCTTCACACTATAAGCAAACTACCAGGAAGTTTGAACTGGGCAGAGCCCACTGCAGTTCAGCAAAGCTGCTGTAGCAAGACAGCCTCTCTAGATTCCTCCTTTTAGGGCAGGGCAGCTCTGAAAGAAATGCAGCAGCCCTAGTCAGGGACTTACAGATAAAACTTCCATGTCCCTGGGACAGATCACCTGGGGAGGGGATGGCTGTGGGTGCAGCTTCAGCAGAATCAAACATTCCTGCCTGCTGGCTCTGAAGAGAGCAGCGGATCTCCTAGCACAGTGCTGGAGTTCTGCTAAGGGACCAACTGCTTCCTCAAGTGAGTCCCTGACCCTGCCGGGTCAACAGCCATCTCATGCAGGAGAGCTCTGACTGGCAACTGGTGGGTGCCTTTCTGGGATGAAGCTTCCAGAGGAAGGAACAGGCAGCAATCTTTGCTGTTCTGCAGCCTTTGCTGGTGATACCCAGGCAAACAGGGTCTGCAATGGACCTCCAGCAAACTCCAGCAGACCTGCAGCAGAGGGGCCTGTTAGAAGTAAAACTAACAAACAGAAGGGAATAGCATCAACATCAACAAAAAGGATGTCCACACAGAAACCCAATTCGAAAGTCATCATCAAAGACAAAAGGTAGATAAATCCACGAAGATGAGGAAAAACCAGTGTGAAAAGGCTGAAAATTCCAAAAAACAGAATGCCACTTCTCTTCCAAAGGATCACAACTTTTTGCCAGCAAGGGAACAAAACTAGATGGAGAATGAGTTTGACGAATTGACAGAAGTTGGCTTCAGAAGGTGGGTAATAACAAGCTCCTCTGAGCTACAGGAACATGTTCTAACCCAATGCAAGGAAGCTAAGAACCTTGAAACAAGGTTAGAGGAATTTCTAACTAGAATAGCCAGTTTGGAGAAGAACATAAATGACCTGATGGAGCTGAAAAACACTGCATGAAAACTTCATGAAGAATACACAAGTATCAATAGCTGAATCGATCAAGCAGAATAAAGGACATCATGGATTGAAGATCAAGTTAATGAAATAAAGCATAAAGACAAGATTACAGAAAAAAGAAAGAAAAAGAATGAACAAAGCCTCTAAGAAATATGGGACTATGTGAAAAGACCAAACCTACGTTTGATTGGTATACCTGAAGGTAACAGGGAGAATGGAACCAAGTTGGAAAACACTCTTCAGAATATTGTCCAGGAGAACTTCCTAAACCTAGCAAGACAGGCCAACAATCAAATTCAGGAAATACAGAGAATACCACAAAGATACTCTTAGAAAAGAGCAATCCCAAGACACAGAATCATCAGATTCATCAAGGTTGAAATGAAGGAAAAAATGTTAAGGGCAGCCAGACAGAAAGGTCAGGTTACCCACAAAAGGGAGCCCATCAGACTAACAGTGGATCTCTCTACAGAAACCCCACATGCCAGAAGAGAGTGCGGCCCAATATTCAGCATTCTTAAAGAAAAGAATTTCAACCTAGAATTTAATATCCAGCCAAACTAAGTTTCATAAGTGAAGAAGAAATAAAATCCTTTGCAGACAAGCAGATGCTGAGAGATTTTGTCACCACCAGGCCTGCCTTATAAGACCTCCTGAAGGAAGCACTAAACATTGAAAGGAACAACTGGTACCAGCCACTGCAAAAATGTATCAAATTGCAAAGACCATTGACACTATGAAGATGATACAAAAATGTATCAAATTGCAAAGACCATTGACACTTATGCCCATAAGTTGATGCATTGACACTATGCATCAACTTATGGGCAAAATAACCAGCTAGCATCATAATGACAGGATCAAATTCACACATACCAATATTAACCTTAAATGTAAATGGACTAAATAGAAAGCAAAAACAAGCAGGGGTTGCAATCCTAGTCTCTGATAAAACAAACTTTAAACTGACAAAGATCAAAACAGAAAAAGAAGGGCATTACATAATGGTAAAGGGATCAATGCAACACAAAGACCTAACTATCTTAAATATATATGCACCAAATATAGGAGCACTCAGATTTATAAAGCAAGTTCTTAGAGACCAACAAAGAGACTTAGACTCCCATACAATAATAGTGGGAGCCTTTAACACCCCACTGTCAATATTAGACAGATCAATGAGAGAGAATATTAACAAGGATATTCAGGACTTGAACACAGTGCTGGACCAAGTGGACTTAATAGACATTTATAGAACTCTCCACCCCAAATCAACAGAAGATACATTCTTCTCAACACCACATCACACCTTTTCTAAAATTGACCACATAATCAGAAGCAAAACACTCCTCAGCAAATGCAAAAGAATAGAAATAATAGGAAACTGTCTCTTAGACCACAGTGCAATCAAATTAGAACTCAGGATTAAGAAACTCACTCAAAACCGCACAACTACATGGAAACAGAACAACCTGCTCTGAATGACTACTGGGTAAGTAACGAAGTGAAGGCAGAAATAAATAAGTTCTTTGAAACCAATGAGAACAAAGAGACAATATAGCAGAATCTCTGGGACACAACTAAAGCAGTGTTTAGAGGGAAATGTACAGCACTCAGTGCCCACAAGAGAAAGCAGGAAAGATCTAAAATTGACACCCTAACATCACAATTAAAAGAACTAGAGAAGCAAGAGCAAACACATTCAAAAGCTAGCAGAAGACAAGAAATAACAAAGATCACTGCACAAATGAAGGAGAGACACAAAAACCCTTCAGAAAATGAATGAATTCAGGAGCTAGTTTTTTTTTTAAAAAAAAATTAACAAAATAGCACACTATCCAGACTAATCAAGAAGAAAAGAGAGAAGAATCAAATAGACACCATAAAAAACGATAAAGGGGATGTTACCACTGATCCCACAAAAATACAAACTACCATCAGAGAATGCTATAAACACCTTTATGCAAGTTAACTAGAAAATCTAGAAGAAATGGATACATTCCTGGACACATGCATCCTCCCAAGATTAAACCAGGAAGAAGTCAAATCCCCGAATAGACCTATAAAAAGTTCTGAAATTGAGGCAGTAATTAATAGCCTACCAACGGAAAAAAACCCAAAAAACCCAGGAACAGAGGAATTCACAGCCAAATTCCACCAGAGGTACAAAGAGGAGATGGGACCTTTCCTTCTGAAACTATTCCAAACAGTAGAAAAAGAGGTGATCCTCTTTAACTCATTTTATGAGGCCAACATCATCCTGATACCAAAACCTGACAGAGACACAACAAAAAAGAAAATTTCAGGCCAATATCCCTGATGAACATTGATGCAATAATCCTCAATAAAATACTGGCAAACCTAATCCAGCAGCACATCAAAAAGCTTATCCACCATGATCAAGTCGGCTTCATCCCTGGGATGCAAGACTGGTTCAGCATACTCAAATCAATAAATGTAATCCATCACATAAACAGAACCAATGACAAAAACCACATGATTATCTCAAAACATGCAGAAAAGGCCTTTGACAAAATTCAACAGCCCTTCATGCTAAAAACTCTCAATACACTAGGTATTGATGGAACGTATCTCAAAATAATAAGAGCTATTTATGGCAAACCCACAGCCAGTATCATACTCAATGGGCAAAATCTGGAAGCATTCCCTTTGAAAACTGCCACAAGACAAGCATGCCCTCTCTCATCACTCCTATTCAACATAGCATTGGAAGTTCTGGCCAGCGCAATCAGGCAAGAGAAAGAAATAAATGGTATTCAAATAGGAAGAGAGGAAGTCAAACGGTCTCTGTTCGCAGATGACATGATTGTATATTTAGAAAACCCCATTGTCTCAGCCCCAAATCTCTGTAAGCTGATAAGCAACTTCAGCAAAGTCTCAGGATACAAAATCAATGTGCAAATATCACAAGTATTCCTATAACCAATAATAGACAATCAGAGAGCCAAATCATGAGTGAAGTTCCATTTACAATTACTACAAAGAGAATAAAATACCTAGGAATACAATTTACAAGGGATGTGAAGGACCTCTTCAAGAAGAGGTACAAACTATTGCTCAAGGAAATAAGAGAGGACACAATCAATGGAAAAACTTTCCATGTTCATGGATAGGAAGAATTAATATCGTGAAAATGGCCATTCTGCCCAAAGTAATTTATAGATTCAATGCTATCCCCATCAAGCTACCACTGACTTTCTTCACAGAATCAGGAAAAACTACTTTAAATTTCATATGGAACCAAAAAAGAGCCCGTATAGCCAAGATAATCCTAAGCGAAAAGGACACAGCTGGTGGCATCACGTTACCTGACTTCAAACTATACTACAAGGCTAGAGTAACCAAAACATTATGGTACTGGTACCAAAACAGATATATAGACCAATGGAAGAGAGCAGAGGCCTCAGAAATAAAACACCACACATCTTCAACCATCTGATCTTTGATAAACCTGACAAAAACAAGTAATGGGGAAAGGATTCCCTATTTAATAAATGATGTTTGGAAAACTGTCTAGCCATACGCAGAAAACTGAAACTGGACCACTTCCTTACATCTGATACAAAAATTAACTCAAGATGGATTAGAGACTTAAATGTGAGACCTAAAGCCATAAAAACCCTAGAAGAAAACCTACGTAATACCATTCAGGACATAGGCATGAACAAAGGCTTCCTGAGTAAAACACCAAAAGCAATGGCAACAAAAGCCGAAATTGGCAAATGGGATCTAATTAAACTAAAGAGCTTCTGCACAGCAAAAGAAACTATCATCAGAGTGAACTTGCAACCTACAGAATGGGAGAAAATTCTTGCAATCTATCCATCTGACAAGCGGCTAATATTCAGAATCTACAAGGAACTTAAACAAGTTTACAGGAAAAAAAAAAAACAACCTCATCAAAAAGTGGACAAAGGATATGAACAGATACTCCTCAAAAAAAGATATTTATGTGGCCAACCAGCATATGAAAAAATGCTCATCATCACAGGTCATTAGAGAAACGGAAATCAAAACTACAATGAGATACCACCTTACAGCAGTTAGAATGGTGATCATTAAAAAGTCAGGAAACAACAGATGCCAGAGAGGATGTGGAGAAATAAGAATACTTTTACACTGTTGGTGGGAGTGTAAATTCGTTCAACCATTGTGGACAACAGTGTGATGATTCCTTAAGGATCTGGACCAGAAATATCATTTGACCCAGCAATCCCATTACTGGGTATATACCCAAAGGATTATAAATCATTCTATCATAAAGACACATGCACACACATGTTTATTACAGTACTATTTACAATAGCAAAGATTTGGAACCAACCCAAATGCCCACCAATGATAGACTGGATAAAGAAAATGTGGCATATATTCACCACGGAATACTATGCAGCCATACAAAAGGATGAATTCATGTCCTTTGCAGGGACATGGATGAAATTGGAAACCATCATTCTCAGCAAACTAATACAGGAGCAGAAAACCAACACCGCTTGTTTCCACTCACAAGTGGGTTTTGAACAATGAGAACACATGAACACAAGGAGGGGAATATCACACACCAGGGCCTGTCGGGGGTTGGGGGCTAGGGGAAGGATAGCATTAGAAGTACCTCATATAGATGACCAGTTGATGGGTGCAGCAAACCACCATGGCACGTGTGTACGTATGTAACAAACCTGCATGTTCTGCCATGTATCTCAGAACTTAAAGTATAATAATAATAATAATAAAGACACATGCACATATATGTTCATCATAGCACTATTCACAATAGCAAAGACAAAGAATCAACCTAGACGCCTATCAGTGGTGGGCTTGATGAAGAAATGTGGTACATAAACAACATGGAATACTATCACTATAAAAAATGAAATCATGCCCTTTGCAGCAACATGGATGCAACTTTAGGCCATTATTCAAAGTGAATTAATGCAGGGACAGAAAATCAAATACCACGTCTTCACTTTCAGGTGGAAGCTAAACATTGAATATACTAGGAAACAAGGAAGGGAACAATAGACACTGGGGCACACTTGAGGGTTCAGGGTTGGAGGAGAATGATTGAAAAATCTACCTATTGGGAAGCGTGCTCAGTACCTGCATGATGAAATAATCTGTATGCCAAACCTCCATGACATGCAATTTACCCATGTAACAAACCTGCATATGTACCTCATGAACCTAAAATGAAAATTGGGAAAAAAAACTTAAAAAGAAAAAACTTCAAACAAACAAGAAACCAAACCTTTTATAAATGGAACATTGACCATGTGATGAACCCTGTTTTTGTGTTTCCTGTCATTTAATCCAGGGGTCCTTAATGGGGATGTTATCGCCCCCTGGAGGCATTGTGAAAATTTGCAGGAGTATTTTTGGTTTCACAGGGATTTGAGAGCACCCTTAACATTTAGTGGGTGAGGGCCAAGAAACGCTAGACTTCCTGCATGGTGAAACACAGTCCCACATAATGAAGAACTCGCTCTTGTACGTGTCTGTCATGTTCTGTGGCTATTCCTATAGACAAAATCTTGTGTTTATAATTTTTCAAGTCCAGAGCCTACTTTTGTTTTGCATATAAACAGAAAGTAATTTTTGAATGGTTTGAAGATAGTGACATTTTCAAGAGCACATCTGTCATGTAAATTGAAGGAAGCTTGTACTCCATTTTGTTTGGAACCTTATCAAGAACTTTTCACTATTTCAGACATCCTGTCCCTGTCTGCACCTCATGACTTGTGGTTACAGCTGTTACATTAACGGTGGTAATACCATGTACATGCGTCATAATGGAGCCATTTATTGAATTTTCTAGAATAATCATGTCTAAGTATTTACTTATTGAAACACACATTATTTTTATATAAATTACTTTTTGTTTCTTCCTTATATTACAGTTATTACATTAAAGTGTCTTGGTTGTTATATATGAATTTCATTTCAAGATATCTAAGAGGAAGTGAATAAATATTTTAACAGCGTGTTGGATTGAGAACTGTTGATTTATCCTCACGACAGCCCCATGATGCAGATAATTACAGTTTTCTCCATTTTCAGATCAGGAAACAAGCAACTAGCCTGGGTCGCATAGCTGGTAAGGTAGGGAGCCAGGGTTTGGACTGAACGCTGTGGATCTTAGAGCTACACTCTTAACACTGTTTTTCTTCTTGCTATTGTAGGAGGTCATTAGAAACATCAGGCAAAACAAGGACAGAATTCTAATCATGTCTTAGGAGTTAGGGAGTGAATGGTTTTGAAAATGCAGATCCATGCAGAATCTCCATACAGAGTGGTTTGTACCAGGACTAGCAAGGGAGACTGAGAGACTTGCTGACTGTCCCTATGGGTTCCAAGTAAAGGCAAAATGGCCTCCCGATGCTCACTCTGAGTAAGTAGAACGAGTAGAGCTGAGTAGACTGTCAACGCTAGTTTCCCCGGGGTTGCATGATCTCCCCAATTCCCCTAGGAAACAAAGGATGAATCACTCACTGATAGTTTAGAACAAATAGCGGTGTGCCTGCCACACCCCTACTGGAACCTATAATATTATTCAGTGACACATTCAACATTTAGTTTTTATTAAGCAGGTAGCATCATGGCCCTGTGTAAGGCTAAATAAAAACTTTGACTAAATTCTTTCACAATTTCTTAAGCATGCATTTGAAAATCAGACCAACAAATAGCTTTGATTTTTCTCCCAGTTTGAGTTTATCCACAGATATTTCCATATGTTAATATTATATACTGAATTTCTTCTTCAGTGGTTGTGAGTGCCTCATAAATACAGATTGCTGAATCTTGAAAATCAAGAGATGTTTTCATGTGGGAATACATACACTTTTAACAACACTTTTTAAGAATGGTCCAAAAATGCTCAATGTGGCCTTTGCCAATGAAGAATAAAAGAGATAAATTTAAAAATATCCCTGTCTGGATTTTTAAAATGTGAATCTGAATTGCCCTGCTTAACTTTTCGTTTTTCTAGGAGATAAGATCATCATGAGCACAGTCTTAATGAGCTGGAACCTTCTTCCTCAGCTACTGCTTTGACAGGTTGTTTGCATCTAACTTGGAGAGCCTGTCACTGAGGTTAAATAGAAGAGACACAGAATCCAGAGAAATCTGTAGATTAGTATATGAAAATGTGTCTCCTTCTTTTGTTGTAAAGTAACTACTTATGGCAGTTCTTGGCCTATTTGTTGACAGATCACTCCAGAATGACTTAGACAGGAGGCAGTGGCATGCACACTTTAACTGGCTGCTCTTGCTCCAAAACTTCATCAAAAACTTATCATTGGTTTATTACTGTGAACTCAACATGCTGTAATTATCCTCTTAATGCATTCAACTTTCAGGCATATTAAAAACCATGAAATATGCACAGATGCTAAATAAAAAACATTTTTATGTATCTGTAGGATTAAAAAGGAGAGAGAAAAAGATAGAAATGAATTTCAAATTGAGGCAGCATGGTAGTGACAATTTTATTCAAGGTTTTTAATTTTTTAAGTTTTAATTTTTGTCTTTTGCTTATGAGCAAGGCATTTCTATTCCTTGTTTACAGTGTCTTTGGTCAGATGCTGTGCCCTGGCCTCAGTCCAAAGGCTAGCAAAGGTTATTAACTTTTATGCATGAGTGATAAACATTTATCTTACTTCAAAAATGAAAGTACTAAATCCCTCTTAAAGTCTTTTCCCAACTTACAGGTGGCCCATACTTCTGATATTTCTTAAGTTAGCTATTTGGAACTTAAATATCAGTTCATAATATGAAGGTATTTGTTTTCTATAGGTTTAAGAACCCCTATGATATACACCAGGAGCTGACCAACTTTTTCTGTGAAGGGCCAGATAGTAAGTATTTCAGGCTTTGAGTATCATACAGTGTTCATCTCATGTTGCGGTGTGAAAGCAGCATGAACAAATGAGTGTAATTGTATTCCAATACATTTACTTATGAAATTGAAATTTTATATACTTTTCACGTGCCACAAAATATTCTTTTAATTTTTCAACTGTTTAAAACTGTAGAAACTAATTTTAGCTCACTGGCTGTACAAAAACAGGCGGCAAGCCATATCTGACCTCTAAGTAGTAGTTCGCAGACTCCTGTATGTATGTATGTAACTGCATGTATGTTAGAATACGTAAGGAACTTGTGGATTCTGCAGGGAAAAAAACATTTTATATTCAAAGGAAAATGTCAAGAACACATCTGTTACAGAATGATCTAAGCCAAGTTGGCAGTGCACAATGAGTAGATTTTTATTGGTAGAAGGAAGAGCTATTATTATTTGGATGTAGGTGAGGGCTGTAAGTCTCTCTCAATTCCACCTTCATATCCAGTAGGTGAGCTACAGGGTAAGCAAGTCTGACACCAGATTCTATGTGTTTATAAACATTAACTAGCAAATGGCACAAACACAGTTATACCATCTGTTCTAGAAGCCTCACTCTTAGGCACGCCTAATACCTTGCATGAAATGTACGCTAGAGGAAGATAACATTCTGCAGCCAGTATTCAAATAACCCAGGAACTGGGTGACAGAATTCTCTGTTAATGGCAAAACCCAGGAAATAAAAGGGTCCTAGGCTAAGAATGCCATTCAAAGGGAGTAAGCCGCTGGGAGACCAGATTTATACAAATGTAATTGCTAAGGTACTCATATGATCTTTCTAGAAATGTGTGTCAATTATTGCCAAATTCCCCAAATCACAATAGAACTGATGCTGTGATGAAACTGTGGGGGATTCTTTCTCCTTTTCTATATTTTAAAGTTTCTCCCCCTATAAAGTATAGCATTAATTAGAATGTTACCAAACTGTGATCCTTCTTAGTTCTTCTTTCTCTATAGCCACATCTTAATAATTTTCTTTTCATTTAAAGATTGTGGAATATGTAAAACAAAGCCAGAAATAGAATGGAACTCATGGCCAATCTTGTTTCAGCTATATCTCCACTTGCTTTCCCCAATCCTATATTATTTTCAAGAAAATCCTGTATGTTTTCATCTATAAATATTGTAATTTGTATTTCTAGGAGATATGGGCTTATTTTAAAAAACTAGAATTCTAATATCACAAGAAAATTAATGATAATTATTTAGTATAACCAAATATATAGTATTCATAAGAGCCACACATTCCAACTGAATAATATATCATTTACATCTTTTTAAATCTATAATCTCTCTCTTCTCATCTCCTCTCTCTTTTTCTTACAATTTGATATGTGAAGATACTTTTGTATTCAGACATTTTCCAAGAGTCTGGGTTTTGCTGATCATACTTGCTTTTGAGAATGATCCTTTATTTCTTAATATTTTCATTATAAAGGTAATACATACTTGCTGAAGGATATTTTGAGTGTTCAATTGTGAGGATAGTCCTGCTACTAGAACCTCTTTCAATTATTGAACTAATGCTCTTGGCATCATCCCTTCTGTGTACCACCACGTATCTTCCCTCTCCCCAACCCCACATTCAAGAAACCAGTGGTTCTTAGTGAGATAATATCATCCCCAAAAGCTATTTTGGAATTTTTTTCGGTTGTTTTAGTTATCAAATGACTGACAGGGACATGGAGTTAATGGACCCACTGAAGAAATGTCCTCCATATTGTGCTGCTTTTGGCTGTTACCCTCAAATTCATGTAGGCGTAATATTCTTTATCATTATCTGAGACTGGAACTCAATTCTGTTTTACATATAATCAGCAAGTAATTTTTTAATGTTTTTAGAATACCCTGAATTTTCTTTTATTATTATTGTTATTATTATACTTTAAGTTCTAGGGTACATGTGTACAACGTGCAAGTTTATTACATATGTATACATGTGCCATGTAGGCGTGCTGCACCCATTAACTTGTCATTTACATTAGGCATATCTCCTAATGCTATCCCTCCCCACTCCCCTCCCCCCTCCCCACAATAGGCCCCGGTGTGTGATGCTCCCCTTCCTGTGTCCAAGTGATGTCATTGTTCAATCCCCACCTATGAGTGAGAACATGCGGTGTTTGGTTTTCTGTTCTTGTGATAGTTTGCTGAGAATGATGGTTTCCAGCTGCATCCATGTCCCTACAAAGGACACAAACTCATCCTTTTTTATGGCTGCATAGTATGCCATGGTGTATATGTGCCACATTTTCTTAATCCAGTCTGTCACTGATGGACATTTGGGTTGATTCCAAGTCTTTGCTATTGTGAATAGTGCTGCAGTAAACATACGTGTGCATGTGTCTTTATAGCAGCATGATTTATAATCCTTTGGGTATATACCCAGTAATGGGATGGCTGGGTCAAATGGTATTTCTAGTTCTAGATCCTTGAGGAATCACCACACTGTTTTCCATAATGGTTGAACTAGTTTACAATCACACCAACAGTGTAAAAGTGTTCCTATTTCTCTACATCCTCTCCAGCACCTGTTGTTTCCTGACTTTTGAATGATTGCCATTCTAACTGGTGTGAGATGGTATCTCATTGTGGTTTTGATTTGCATTTCTCTGATGGCCAGTGATGATGAGCATTTTTTCATGTGTCTGTTAGTGGTATGAATATCTTCTTTTGAGAAGTGTCTGTTCATATCCTTTGCCCACTTTTTGATGGGGTTGTTTGTTTTTTTCTTGTAAATTTGTTTGAGTTCTTTGTAGGTTCTGGATATTAGCCCTTTGTCAGATGAGTAGATTGCAAAAATTTTCTCCCATTCTGTAGGTTGCCTGTTCACTCTGATGGTAGTTTCTTTTGCTGTGCAGAAGCTCTTCAGTTTAATTAGATCCCATTTGTCAATTTTGGCTTTTGTTGCTGTTGCTTTTGGTGTTTTAGACATGAAGTCCTTGCCCATGCCTATGTCCTGAATGGTATTACCTAGGCGTTCTTCTAGGGTTTTTAATGGTTTTAGGTCTAATATTTAAGTCTCTAATCCATCTTGAATTAATTTTCATATAAGGAGTAAGGAAAGGATCCAGTTTCAGCTTTCTACTTATGACTAGCCAATTTTCCCAGCACCATTTATTAAATTGGGAATCCTTTCCCCATTTCTTGTTTTTGTCAGGTTTGTCAAAGATCAGATGGCTGTAGATGTGTGATATTATTTCTGAGGGCTCTGTTCTGTTCCATTGGTCTATATCTCTGTTTTGGTACCAGTATAATGCTGTTTTGGTTACTGTAGCCTTGTAGTGTAGTTTCAAGTCAGGTAGTGTGATGTCTCCAGCTTTGTTCTTATGACCTAGGATTGTCTTGGCAATGCGGGCTCTTTTTTGGTTCCATATGAACTTAAAACAGCTTTTTCCAACTCTGTGAAGAAAGTCATTTGTAGCTTAATGGGGATGGCATTGAATCTATAAATTACCTTGGGCAGTATGGCCATTTTCACGATATTGATTCTTCCTATCCATGAGCCTGGGATGTTCTTCCATTTGCTTGTGTCCTCTTTTATTACACTGAGCAATGATTTGTAGTTCTCCTTGAAGAGGTCCTTTACATCCCTTGTAAGTTTTATTTTATTCTCTTTGAAGCTATTGTGAATGGGAGTTCATTCATGATTTTGCTCTCTGTTTGTCTGTTACTGGTGTATAAGAATGCTTGTGATTTTTGTACCTTGATTTTGTATCCTGAGACTTTGCTGAAGTTGCTTATCAGCTTAAGGAGATTTTGGGCTGAGACAATGGGTTTTCTAAATGTACAATCATGTCATCTGCAAACAAGGACAATTTGACTTCTTCTTTTCCTAACCGAATACCCTTGATTTCTTTCTCTTGCCTGATTGCCCTAGCCAGAACTTCCAACACTATGTTGAATAGGAGTAGTGAGAGAGGGCATCCCTGTCTTGTGCCAGTTTTCAGAGGGAATGCTTCCAGTTTTTGCCCATTCAGTATGATACTGGCTGTGGGTTTGTCTTAAACAGCTCTTATTATTTTGGGATACATTCCATCAATACCGAATTTATTGAGAGTTTTTAGCATGAAGAGCTGTTGAACTTTGTCAAAGGCCTTTTCTGCATCTATTGAGATAATCATGTGATTTTTTGTCTTTGGTTCTGTTTATATGCTGGATTACATTTATTGTATATGATGAACCAGTTTTACATCCCAGGGATGAAGCCCACTTGATCATGGTGGACAAGCTTTTTGATGTGCTGCTGGATTCAGTTTGCCAGTATTTTACTGAGGATTTTTGCATCAATGTTCATCAGAGATATTGGTCTAAAATTCTCTTTTTTTGTTGTGTCTCTGCCAGGCTTTGGTATCAGGATGATGTTGGCCTCATAAAATGAGGTAGGGAGGATTCCCTCTTTTTCTACTGAATGGAATAGTTTCAGAAGGAATAGTACCAGCTCCTCCTTGTACCTCTGGTAGAATTTGGCTGTGAATCCGTCTGGTCCTGGACTTCTTTTGGTTGGTAGACTATTAATTATTTCCTCAATTTCAGAGCTTGTTATTGGTCTATTCAGGGATTCAACTTCTTCCTGGTTTAGTCCTGGGAGAGTGTAAGTGTCCAGGAAATTATCCACTTCTTCTAGGTTTTCTAGTTTATTTGCATAGAGGTGTTTATAGTATTCTCTGATGGTAGTTTGTGTTTCTGTGGGGTCAGTGGTGATATCCCCTTTATCATTTTTTATTGCATCTATTTGATTCTTCTCTCCTTTCTTCTTTATTAGTCTTGCTAGTGGTCTATCAATTTTGTTGATTCATTAATTTTTTTGGAGGGTTTTCTGTATCTCTATCTCCTTCAGTTCTACTCTGATCTTAGTTATTTCTTGCCCCTTGCTAGCTTTTGAATGTGTTTGCTCTTGCTTCTCTAGTTCTTTTAATTGTGATGTTAGGGTGTCAATTTTAGAACTTTCCTGCTTTCCCTTATGGGCATTTAGTGCTATAAATTTCCCTCTACACACTGCTTTAAATGTGTCCCAGAGATTCTGGTATGTTCTCATTGGTTTCAAAGAACATCTTTATTTCTGACTTCATTTTGTTATGTATCCAGTAGTCATTCAGGAGCAGGTTGTTCAGTTACCATGTAGTTGAGCAGTTTTGATTGAGTTTCTTAGTCCTGAGTTCTAGTTTGATTGCGCTGTGGTCTGAGAGACAGTTTGTTATAATTTCTGTTCTTTTGCATTTGCTGAGGAGTGCTTTACTTCCAACTATGTGGTGAATTTTGGAGTAAGTACGATGTGGTGCTGAGAAGAATGTATATTCTGTTGATTTGGGGTGGAGAGTTCTATAGATGTCTATTAGGTCTGCTTGGTGCAGAGATGAGTTCAATTCCTGTATATCCTTGTTAACTTTCTGTCTCGTTGATCTGTCTAATGTTGACAGTGGGGTGTTGAAGTCTCCCATTATTATTGTATGGGAGTCTAAGTCTTTTTGTAAGTCTCTAAGGACTTACTTTATGAATCTGGGTGCTCCTATATGCACCTATGAATTGGGTGCATATATATTTAGGATAGTTAGCTCTTCCTGATGAATTGATACCTTTACCATTATGTAATGGCCTTCTTTGTCTCTTTTGATTTTTGATGGTTTAAAGTCTGTTTTATCAGAGACTAGGATTGCAACCCTTGCTTTTTTTTTTTTTTCTATTTGCTTGGTAGATTTTCCTCAATCCCGTTATTTTGAGTCTATGTGTGTCTCTGCACGTGAGATGGGTCTCCTGAATACAGCAAACTGATGGATCTTGACTCTATCCAATTTGCCTGTCTGTGTCTTTTAATTGGACAGTTTAGTTAATACATTTAAGGTTTACATTTAAGGTTAATATTGTTATGTGTGAAGTTGATCCTGTCATTATGATATTAGCTGGTTATCTGCTCGGTAGTTGATGCAGTTTCTTCCTAGCATCGATCGTCGTTACATTTTGGCATTTTTTGCAATGGCTGGTACCGGTTGTTCCTTTCCTTCAGGATCTCTTGTAGACAGGTCTGGTGGTGACAAAATCTCTAAGCATTTGCTTGTCTGTAAAGGATTTTATTTCTCCTTCACTTCTGAAACTTAGTTTGGCTGGATATGAAATTCTGGGTTGAAAATTCTTTTCTTTAAGAATGTTGAATATTGGACCCCACTCTCTTCTGGCTTGTAGAGTTTGTGCTGAGAGATCTGCTGTTAGTCTGATGAGATTCCCTTTGTGGGTAACCCAACCTTTCACTCTGGCTGCCCTTAACATTTTTTCCTTCATTTCAACTTTGGTGAATCTGACAATTATGTGTCTTGGCATTGCTCTTCTAGAGGAATATCTTTGTGGTGTTCTCTGTATTTCCTGAATTTGAATGTTGGCCTGCCTTACTAGATTGGGAAAGTTCTCCTGGATGATATCCTGCAGAGTGTTTTCCAACTTGGTTCCATTTTCCCCGTCACTTTCAGGCACACCAATCAGATGTAGATTTGGTCTTTTCACATAATCCTATATTTCTTGGAGGCTTTGTTCATTTCTTTTTACTCTTTTTTCTCTACACTGCTCTTCTCACTTCATTTCATTCATTTTATCTTTAATCACTGATACTCTTTCTTCCAGTTGATCAAGTCAGTTACTGAAGCTTGTGGATTTGTCACATAGTTCTCATGTCATGGTTTTCATCCCTATCAGTTCGTTTATGTCCTTCTCTGCATTGATTATTCTAGTTATCCATTCTTCCATTCTTTTTTTCAAGGTTTTTAGTTTCTTTGCATTGGGTACATAGTTCCTCCTTTAGCTCTGAGAAGTTTGATTGACTGAAGCCTTCTTCTCTCAACTCGTCAAAGTCATTCTCCTTCCAGCTTTGTTCTGTTGCTGGCGATGAGCTGCGTTCCTTTGGAGAGGGAGATAAGCTCTGATTTTTTGAATTTCCAGCTTTTCTGCACTGCTTTTTCCCCATCTTTGCAGTTGTATCTGCCTTTGGTCTTTGATGATGGTGACGTACTGATGGGGTTTTGGTGTGGGTGTCCTTTCTGTTTGTTAGTTTTCCTTCTAACAGTCAGGACCCTCAGCTGCAGGTCTGTTGGAGTTTGCTTGAGGTCCACTCCAGACCCTGTTTGCCTGGGTATCAGCAGCGGAGGCTGCAGAAGGTAGAATATTGCTGAACAGCGAGTGTTGCTGTCTGATTCTTGCTCTGGAAGCTTCGTCTCAGAGGTGTACCCAGCAGTGTGAGGTGTGAGATGTCGTTCTGCACCTAGTGGGGGATGTCTCCCAGTTAGGCTACTCAGGGGTCAGGGACCCACTTGAGCAGGCAGTCTGTCTGTTCTCAGACCTCAGCCTCCATGCTGGGAGAACCACTGCTCTCTTCAAAGCTGTCAGACAGGGACATTTACAACTGCAGAGGTTTCTGCCACTTTTTGTTTAGCTATGCCCTGTCCCCAGAGGCAGAGTCTACAGAGGCAGGCAGGCCTCCTTGAGTTGTGGTGGGCTCCACCCAATTCGAGCTTCCTGGTGGGTTTATTTACCTACTTAAGCCTCAGCAATGGCGGGCACCCCTCCTCCAGCCTTGCTGCTGTTTTGCAGTTAGATCTCAGACTGCTGTGCTAGCAATTAGGGAGGCTCCATGGGCATGGGACCCTCCAGGCCAGGTGTGGGATATAATCTCATGGTGTGCCATTTGCTAAGACCCTTGGTAAAGCGCAGTATTAGGGTGGGAGTTACCCGATTTTCCAGGTGTTGTGTGTCTCAGTTTCCCTTGGCTAGGAAAAGGAATTCCCTTTCCCCTTGCGCTTCCCAGGTGAGGCGATGCCTCGCCCTGCTTCCCTTCTCGCTGGTCAGGCTGCACCTGCTGACCAGCACTGACTGTGCAACATGCCCCAGTGAGATGAACCTGGTACCTCAGTTGAATATGCAGAAATCACCTGTCTTCTGTGTCTCTCATGCTGGGAGCTGGAGGCTGGAGCTGTTCCTATTCGGCCATCTTGGGCGCACCTTCAATACCGTGAATTTTCTACCAATACAACTAGTGGGTAAGTTGAGGAAAGATGGAACTCTGTTTTGCTTGAAATTTTCTATTACAGAAAACCACTAGCAGCATTGCCCCTCATAGTTCTTGAGTTACCAACACAATACACCTGCATTAGTGTGCTTTTTGGCTATTGCCTTTACAGGGCTGATTACTTCATCATGCTTTTATCCAGGCCTCCAAAACTTTAAAGCTTGTAGCCTGCCCAATTATTTATGTTGGGAAATACATTTTTTTTTTTTTTTTTTTTTACTATTTGTAATATATTTCACTTATTATCATTAAGGCATTATATTAATTATTGTGCAATTCTGTACATAGGTAGGTTTTGTCATCTATGGATATTATTTCAGGAGGGTAATTGTTAATAAAGAGGATGTTGAGTGTGATGGTATTGAGCCCCACAGGCTTAGGTCACTGGGGAAGGTCAAGACTAAGGGGCCAGTGAGGGACAACTGAGAAGTGAAGCATTTTAACAGTGGAGTTTGCATAATAATAGCTGACACTTATGTAGTGGTTATGTAATATGCCAGGAACTCTTCTGTTTTTCTAAGAAGTGCCTTACCTAAATCAACTTCTTCAATCCTCACAACAGCTTCGGGAGGTCAATGGGAGCTATCACTTTTCCCATCTTACAAATGAGAAAACTAGGGGCCCAGAGGTGCCATAATTTACCCAAGTTTACACTAATTAGTGCCAGGGCTGGAACAAACTCGGGAAGTGGGGATACGGAATCTATTCTCTTAACCACTGCCTTTGATTGCTTTTCTTTTGAAGCATAACTCACTGAGCGCAAAGGAAAGAAAATCAAGTGTATTGGCAGAAAATACATGGTGATGTCAGATTCAAAGGCAAAATGAATATGCAAATCAGTGCCTTTTAGAGACTAGGTGAGCTGAGTGGGTTGTAGGGTGGGAAGTAAACATTTGAAATGCATACTAGCCTCTGTAGGGACTCAAGATGTATTTGTGTGAATGAATGAAGTGCCTTCTAGAGGTTTAGGCCACAGTCACCTTAATAAGACCTTTGAAGAGGAGAGTCATTTGAATAACTTCTTAGTTATGCAAATAAATGGCAAATAGATCCCCATTATCCTAGGAGAGGGCTAGGAAGTATTTCCCCAAGACCTCTTCTAAGCAGAGGTCCTTAATGATTAGAAGTTATATCACTGTGTATAAGAAGGCCAAAGCCTTCAAGAGGAGAAAGGAGAATCACAGCCCTCGTTTTCCATGATACTGATCTGGAGGACACTAGTGTGGTAGGCCAGGTAGCCTTGACCTGCTGGTGAGAAAGGATACCATGGCCCTCCAAAGGGCTGGAAAGCAAGAGGGCGTCTGGACTGATGAGTTCCTACATGAACAGGCCCTTTGGATAATAGAGAAAATTATGGAAGAATCTCAAGGTTAACAAAGAAAGCAAAACAAACATTTGGGCATCTGTGCTACTACACAAAGGACTGAAATGGCTGCTTTCACAAAAGCAGTGTAACACATCTAGCCAGGAGGACTTAATAAGAATTGGATAATGGGAATTGCCTGATTTGCCCCCTCAAGACCACAGAATCTTAACTACTATTGTTAATTAGGATACACCGAGTTCAAATATTCATTTTGACACTTTCTAACAGGGGCTAGGGTGAAAGAGGGTGCTTTGAACAGATTTTTTTTTTTTTTTTTTTTTGAGACAGAGTCTTACTCTGTCACCCAGGCTGGAGAGTAATGGCATAGTCTCGGCTCACTGCAACCTCCGCCTCCTGGGTTCAAGTGATTCTAATGCCTTAGCCTCCCAAGTAGCTGGGACTACAGGCACGTGCCACTACACCTGGCTAATGTTTGCATTTTTAGTAGAGACTGGGTTTCACTATGTTGGCCAGGCTGGTCTCGAACTCCTGACCTTGTGATCTGCTTGCCTTGGCCTCCCAAAGTGTTGGGAATACAGGCGTAAGCCACCACGCCCAGCCCGAACAGATATTTTTGCATAAATTGACAGAATTCACATTATATAACAAATCATATATATCTTACTGAAAAGTTAACTACGGAAACAGATTTACTCCACTCTCTTGTGAACAAGAATTCAGTAGCACTATTATTTAGAAACAGCTCCAAGAATCGTCTTTGTCCTGGTCTTACTGAAGACCTCATTGGTTCATCCTTTGATCCTCTGCAGTGTCCTTTACAAGTCTGGGTCCGATGCCAGCCTTGTCTGAATGACCATTTCCCTTCATCTGCGTCTGTCTGATACTGGCCAATGTTTCAAAGTCTAGACTGCAATTAAGTCAGTTCTTTGCATACATTAAGTACCCAACAAAGGTTGGTTGAGTTTAAGAATTCTCCTCTTTTAAAATGAGCAAACACTGAGAAAGGCTTGGAGAAAAGCCGTTGAGCATTCATATCTCTGTTTGGTGGTTCTGAACTAGAGGTCCCTAGGAGTCTGTAAGATGGTAAGTGTGGTCCTGGAACCACTTTCTGTATTTTAGTATGCCTAATGGAAATCATACCTTTCCCTGTAATAAGGCTGGGAAGTTAACTAAAATGTCCAGTTTCTTTATTTTTGTTTGTATTTATATTAACTCTGTAACAATAGCATTAATCTCTTAGCCTAGGATTGTTTAGAGGCAAGTACCAGAATATATTCAAGTGAGTTTAAGGTAAAGAAGAAATTTAATATAATAATATAGGGGTATCTTGTACAACCTCAAAGTAGAAAGTACAACTAGGTCTTAAAAAGAATTGAAGCCAGTATGAGGGAAATCACCAAAACGCAGGTATCTTGAGAGTTTTCTTTCTGGAGTCCCCCATGTCCTCCTTCTGCTTCTGCCTCCATAAGTTTCATCCTTCTTTCTGCAGGGTGGGTACTTGGGCTCTCCTAGCACATGCCTATTATAATATCTGTAAATTATATTAAAACACTTTAGTGAAGATGGTATGTATATGTATACATATATGTATACGTAGATACACACATACACACATACATATATAGGTATGCACACGTATACATACATCTATATATACATAGTTGATTTGTACTTGGAGGATCATTAGTTAAGATTTGAAATATCCAGTCAGATGCTCCTCTTGGGGAGGTGCTAATTGGCAATATACACTTGCTTCTTAGTGTTTGAAATAACTTAAGGAGAAATCTACGTTCTGAAGACAGTTACCACAAGTTTAAACCATGTTTATCTCAGATCGGCTTTACACCATTTTAAAATTAGCATGAAGTGCATTATAAGTGACTTTTCATTAGTGAAATATGTGATGTTCAGGGTATAGGATTGGCTAGAAATACATGTACAACTCTTCTCTCCTAGAAAATGTGTAAGATTACATTTTTGGAAGGACATTTCTTGTCTTAAGACTCAGTTTGACTCTGTTTATGCATTCTGTCATTCAGTTGTGATAAGAATTTTTTTCTGAATTGTGATGCTACAATATTGTTGCCTCTGCCTACAGTGAAAGAACCAATAGTTGTAAGTGATCAACTTATTTTAGGCAGGTTTCTGCAATGGGGAGATACCACAGTCACTCCCAAACTGGTCTCATCTCAGCCTTTAGGTCTGCATAAAAATATAAGCCCTTAGACTCCAAATGACTGGAGTCCCTCAGTTCTATTTCCAGTTTCTCTGGAGAAAGCACTGGTTCTTTCAACTTGGATAAGATGTTCTAGTTCAATCTGCTTTGGCCAATGAAGTTTCTGAGTTGTGTAGTAGTCAGCAGTTCCAAAGACAGCCTCTCAGCAGGAGGCGTGGCTGTGCACTCTCTGAAAATGGGGTGCAGGCTGGGTTGGGGGTGAAGTGTACATTTCCTAGAAAGGGCTGTCAACAAGGTAAGTGCCTTGAGATCTCATATTCATCAGATTCAAAGTTGTGTGTGTCTTTGATCCAGAAAAAGATATTATTCTTTAAAATTCAGCACTTTTTTAGACAGGTTAAATCTTACAGAAAACAGAGTTGATTGGTAAAATAATAAAAGCGTTCTTGATATGACATTACTTTTTTTAGTTTATTCAACAAATATGTATGTATGTTTGTGTGTATTTATTCCCTTATTTTGAGACAGAGTTTTGCTCTGTTGCTCAAGCTGGAGTGCAGTGGTGCAATTTCAGCTCACTGCCACCTTCGCCTCCCAGGTTCAAGTGATTTGATTGCCTCAGCCTCCCAAGTAGCTGGGATTACAGGCACATGCCACCATGCCCAGCTAATATTTGTATTTTTAGTGGAGATGGGGTTTCACCATGTTGGCCAGGCTGGTCTTGAACTCCTGACCTCACATAATCCACCTGCCTCGGCCTCCCAAAGTGCTGAGATTACTGGTGTGAGCCACTGTTCCCAGCCACAAATATTTATTTAATCCTGACTATATACATGGCACAATGCTGGGTGTCTTTCCTTTTGAATAGTGTGATTAGTGAGGTAAATTTTCCACTGGAATGGGGACTGATCATTGGTCAGGGAGGCATTTCCATGGAGGGCAGGAAAATGAACTACTTGTTCGTGAGACCAAGATCTTCAGTGAGATAGAAGAAGGGAGAAGCATAAGAAAACAAGAGGGCAGGACTTAGCTGATAAACTTAGACTATTTCTATATTTATACTGAAGGCCAACTCTGGCAGCTTACAAGGCAAACACCAAACAGTAACCAATTAAAATTTTTTTCCTCCACAGAGAATGATTCTGACATGGAGTGTGATTGTGACAAGGCGGTGGAACAGAGCAAGTGTTTATTGTGCAAAATTTGTTTTGACTAGACCAACAAGGCTGTTCCTATGGGCCGTCTTCTGAGACCTAGAGCTTTGTTACTCAGAGTCTTTGTTTAACCTGCTTCCATGAAAAACGGGTTGCCGAGTAAATTAATAGAGTAAACAAGGAAAATGTTACACTGATTAAGAGTGAAGGCCTTCAGCTGAAACATTTGTGCTCATACAATGGCTGTACTAATGATAAATAATGCTATCAGTTAAAACACCTTCACAGCTTGCCTTCTGCAACAGTGGTTTCACGGCTTTTTCCTGGAGTGTACTGAAGCCTGATTTTCTTCCTCTTCTTCTTCTTTTTTTTTTTTTTTTTTAAATTGTACTTTAAATTCTGGGATACATGTGCAGAGCGTGCAGGTTTGCCACATAGGTATACATGTGCCATGGTGGTTTGCTGCACCTATCAACCCATCATCTTGGTTTTAAGCCCCACGTGCATTGGGTATCTGTTCTGATGCTCTCCCTCCCCATGCCCCCCACCCCCAAGAGGCCCCTGTGTGTGATGTTCCCTTCTCTGTGTCTATGTGAAGCCTGATTTTTTCTTGTGAAGGAAACATTTTCTTCCTCAAAATTTCATTAAGTGAAAATGATCTTTTTTCTCCCAATTATGATAAATGACAGAGTTTTTACTACACTAAACAATCTTGAATCTCAATGTCAGCAAGTTTCAGAGATTCAATATGGTGGCTGGAAAGAAGAGAGTGGGGAGGGTTAAATGGGAAGTGATAAAGGAAGGAGCTTGGCAAAGGGAGCCCAAACTGAGGAAGATAGAAAGGTGGAGAGAAGGAAGATGAAGTACTAGAAAAAATGATGGGCAGAAAGAAAGTGGGATAGAGAGAAGCAAGGAAATTACAACTAAAAATAAAATTCTAAGCTCTCCAACCAACTCAATGGAGCCCTGTTGGCCAGGTGGACCCTAGAAAAACCTTAAAATATTAAGTTCCCAGCCATAATGGGTCTGGAGGTCAGACACAGCTCATTATTGGCCCTCTCTTTTACAATTTAGACGCAACAACTGATCAGCATTAATGTTAACATAGCATAAGACTGACAGAATGAAATCTTTGTAGCAATAAGATACCGACTTATAAACAGGATGCAAGACCATGCCAGGCAAGGGATAAATCAGGCACCCCGATATTTAAATAATAAGCTGTTTTCTGACTGTCGCAAGGTTTTTCATTTACTCTAGCAGCTAGACAATCACTGGGCAGATATAAGCAATATTAGAATAAGGACGGCTCATCCACCACCAGATGCCGACAAACGGATCCTCCTGCTCCACGTGTCATAAGCACATCTTTGATTGAACAAGAGACTGATTTCAGTAACTTTTTTCTGATAAAAGAACACTGACTATGGGCTGGTTCTGGCCAGTTTACAGAATCTGTGCACTTGAGTGCCGTTGTGTCCCTGCTTCACAGTTTGACACATGGGGCTTAACTGTAGTACATTTAATTGTTAAGTCTCCACTTCAGAGTGAACATAGGATGCATGTAGCATGCAAGTTTGCTTTTCACGCATGCACATGTCCCTCCTTCGTCAATATTCATAACTCTGCCTGTAACCTGTTGAATGTGTATCCTTGGCCAATCCATTCAGTGTAAATCCCTATTTCACCCTCCACTCCCTTGAAGTGCCTGCTTCTGGGTTCTACTGGAGGCTACATTTCCTAGTCTGTCAGGATGGCCACCCTACAGGCTGTAACTCTTTATATCACATAAAGTCTCCTTGTTAAATGTATACATTTGTAATTTTTCAGTTGACAGCAGAAAGAACTGGGATGTGTTAAGAAGGAAGACGAAGGAAGGCAGAGGAAGAGAGGGCAGATCTGGAAGGGAGGACAGACCTAGAAGAAAGGGTGCAGTGTCAGGGCATGTAGAGTTTGTTAAGAATGCCTGAATTATAATATTTATTAATAATGTGGAGGGTAGTCAAATAGAATTAGCAACAAACTCAGAGGGAAGTCGTTCAGACTTGACCCCACCCCCTTACTACTGTAGGAAACATCAGAAGGGTATTGAAAGAGGTATCTGCAGAAAGACTCTCTTTTGTTCTGTCTTCCCTAGCTAATTGGTTTAGCTATGTCTATTCAGACCAAGGGCCGCAGCACAGACTTCTGTTAACCAAGCTTACTGTGGGCAAGGTGGTAGGTACTGGCTGATTTGGATGTGAAAGGAATGATGTCCCCTTGCGCAAAGGGCACATGTTTAGGAGTAAACGGTCTCTCCTAATGTTCTCTCTGCTGCTTCCCTCTCTTCCTTTTCCTTGCGCCCCCCCCCCCCCGCCACCCCCCCACACAATAGATACAGAGAGTACAGAGTTTCATTGGAAGAGGAATGTGCTTGGTGAAAGTACAAAAGTCCCCAGAGTTCAGCTTATATATCTTATGAAAAAACTCTCTTTCTTAGACTTAAACAGGGACACAGCATGTTCCCTAGCCTCTGTCATATCTGTGCATTTTTTGATGGTTGTAATGTTAAGATATTATTTTCTTCTTTACATACCAGTGGTTAAAGAGTTAAAGGCAGTTTTCATGCCACCTTTTCTCCCAGTTTTTCCAACCTGGCTACTATTCCAAAGTAGAGGATAACCAGGCAGAGGTCAAATTCTCTTTGTCCATTGAGATTGATTTCCTGGTCATGAGTTTTCCAGGGAAACTTCTGCACTTGAAGGGGTCACTTGGAAGCAGAAAGTTAATGAGAACCTTTCTTATTTTTCTTGGCAATTCTGAGAGACCATGCTCCTTGGTGGATTGGGGCTGTTAGTGACTCCCTTTATATCTACTGTACATTTTGCATTCATTGCATTGTACTTGGACTCTGGGGCCCATTATGCTAATACTGCTTGTTTTCTTGCCTCACTTCCCTGTCAAAGATTTCTCTGAAGCTAGTTTCATTATAATTTAAAAAATACCATCTGTCTATCTAAGAGTTTTTCCTTTCTCTTTTGGACAGATTTATATCTGATTTCTTTCATGCAGTTCTATTGAACTTCTCCAGGTGCAGAGAGTAGCCTCTGTACAGCTTCTGTCCAAAGTCATCTTTTTTTACATTATTGCTGTGCTGCTGTTGGTGGAGTTTGTCACAATTAACCTTGGGCTTTTGTTGCAGCGATTCAGATCTTTTATTGGTTTATCCAGCATGACACTAGCATAATTTAAACCACATCCTTGTCTATGTACAGTTCATTGCCTTCACCTCTATAGTCGCGCATGGTTTATGGATGTTTTTCCCCATCATCTTAGAGAGATGTCCTTGGGTCCTTTGTGTTTTGCACCTGTATGTTTTTCTGCCTGTGATATTCTTCTTTATTATGCATGACATGTACTCCAATGACTATGTACTATTTTGTTGATTTTAGCCAATACTCACAATGGTTCCAGATATTGTTTAGGAGCCTTTTTAGCTATTAACATTTTTGGTAGTGACATCTTAGAAATAAAACATCAGAAATATGTAGCCATTTCCTGGGTGACAATTTTTATTCCAGTTTCTTTGGTTATTTCCTCTGAAGATTTTTGCTTGCCTGCAGTATTTTTTTTCATTTAATATACGCCGCTTCTTTCTAATAATTTCACTCATTCTCATATTGTAGGGTCCCCTAATTCTTCCCCCTTTCTTTCTGTGTCCTGACTGAGAATCAGAGACTGCATAGACTGCTCTGTGACCTGCCAGCTGCAGGTTTTTCCCAGCAGGCTTGAACCCAAACTGGGGCCTTGAACATTCCTAGCACTGATAAAGGTATCTATGTTCTTGCCCAAAACACTGAAAGAAATGGGCTCCAGCCCTGAGCCAAATTCCTTAAATCCTCATAGACTCTGTACTTTGTCCCCCACACACTGTGGACATACCTAGGTAAAACGCCTTTTTTATTTCATTGTCACAGTGATTGCTGCAGCAGTTGTAAGCTTCCCTAATAAATGCTTTGCACTGATCGCACTGGCAGTTCGTGTCACTTGCTTTGGAATCCCGCCTGGTCCCACCTAGTGATGGTTTGGGGCATTCCCATGTAGGTATTCCCCTGCCCTCACTTTTTTTTTTGGGATGGAGTTTCGCTCTGTCGCGGAGGCTGGAGTGCGGTGGCGCAACCTCGGCTCACCACAACCTCCGCCTCCCGGGTTCAAGCAATTTTTCTGCCTCAGTCTCTCTTGTAACTGGGACTACAGGTGCATGCCACTATGCCTGGCTAATTTTCTGTGTTTTAGTAGAGATGGGGTTTCACCATGTTAGCCAGGATGGTCTCGATCTCCTGACCTCGTGATCCGCCTGCTTTGGACTCCCAAAGTGCTGGGATCATAGGGTTGAGCCCCCGCGCCAGGCCTGCTGTCACTTTTAGGACTGATTCCAGTCGCAGGTTTGGTGGGAAGAAAAACATATCCTTGGTTCTTCTAGCCTTTCCTACAATTTCTAAGTCACATATAAAGTGCGTGTGTGTGTGTGTTTTCTTTTTCTTTCTTTTTTTTTTTTTTTTTTTTGAGACAGAGCTTCACTCTTGTTGCCCAGGCTGGAGTGCAATGGCGCAATCTTAGCTCACTGCAACCTCTGCCTCCCTGTTTCAAGCGATTTTCCTGCCTCAGCCTCCTGAGTAGCTGGGTTAACAGGCGCCTACCACTTTGCCTGACTAATTTTATATTTTTAGTAGAGACCGGGTTTCACCATGTTGGCGAGGCTGGTCTCGAACTCTTGACCTCAGGTGATCTGCCTGCCTCGGCCTCCCAAAGTGCTGGGATTACAGGTGTGAGCCACTGCGCCTGGCCTAAAAAGTGTGTTTGTATGGGGTGTTGTTACTTTTTCTTAATTAACAGGAGCACATATGTTAGCTTTTGTATTGTCTTCTTGCTTTGTCTTTTCGTTATTCTGATTTTAGGAACCAGAATATTTGTAGCCCAGTGAATCTGTTTGCTTCCTGTGATGCTCCCCAACTGATGAGCTCCCTCCAGACTGACTCATTTCTTTTTTTTTTTCAATTTTTATTTTTAATTACAAATTGACAAATTGTAATTATATATATCTATGGGGAACAAAGTGATGCTATGAATTATGAATACAATATAGAATAATTAAATCAAACAAACACATCTATCACCTCAAATACTTATTTTTTTGGTGAGAACATTAGAAATGGACTGTCATAGCAATTTTGAAATGGGTGATGGGTTATTATTTACTACATTCACCACAATGTGCAATATATCTCAAAGTAAAACAATGACAACAACAATGTATTCCGTCTAATTGAGACTTTGTACTCTGACCATCAACCGTTTCTGATTTTAATTCTTTTCCAGCTTTATTGAGGTATAATGGACAAATAAAGACTTATTTCTTTTTAATGCTTCAAACAAAGCAAATTCAGTGTCATTATGTGGGGATGGACGACTATCTAGAAGTCTTAATGTAGAGGATGCATCACTAGTTTTCCATTCATCAAATTTTTTGGAGTGCCTTTTATATTCCTAGCATTTGTTGTAGAAAATAGATGCCACAAAATTCACGAACAAGACTTCCCTGTTTACACAGCTGCATTGCAGGGAGGAGGAGAGAGTTCATCATTTGGGGACCATCACACAAAGCGAACACATCTATCACCTCAAATACTCAATAGCTCCTTAATATGAGAAAATGATAGGCTGTCTTTGATTCTTGAGGATAGTTAAGACAACCTCCAAGATTTGCTTTGTGGTCAGCAGGGAAGAAGGAGCCTTCAGGACCCTCAGGGATACATCAGGATGCTCAGCAGGGGAGAGCAAAGTGCATTTTGTTGTTATGTTACCATCCTTTGAAAATGCTCTTTGAAAACACTTGACGGCAATATTGAAAATAAAAGGTCACTGCATTTGTCCAATATCATATTTAGGATTTGTAAAGGGGTTATATCATTTGTCAAGAGAAGTAAGACATGATATTGTCTTTTTAGTTGAGATCTTTCCCTTTTAGAAGACATTATATGTCTTCTCTGTTGATTATGGAGGACTGATTTCTCATCACGTTGTACTAGGTACTAGGGGTATTATGGCAAGCAGAATGCATGGTCATGTTCTCTAGAGTATTATCTCGGGGACTTAAATGTAAAATTACAAAATAAAACTTTATCAATGTTTCACTTTTGAAAAGTGCTGTGATAAACCTTAAACAATATTAAATTGCTTGTTGCCAAATCCAGGGGTCCTCTACCTATTTTTTCCCCTTGTTGACTATCTTAGAAACACCTCTCTGCATAATTTGTTTTAAAGTATTTCCCTCTCTTCATTTTTCTGTCTCTCTGTCTCTCTTACCTTTCTTTCTGTATGTCTTCTGGTTTCAATAATTTTCCCTGGTGGTGAATATAAATCCTGCCCAAGGGTTTGTATTAAGTCCTGAACTTTTCTCTTTTTAATCTGGATTCCCCATCGATCACCAAAAATTCTGGAGACCATTAGAAAAAAAAATCACCTCTTACTTTCTTCCTTTAATTCCAATGCTTACTGGCATCATTGTAGATGATTGTAACATTCTCCCTATTGGCTGTCTTTGTTACATATTTTCTCACCCCAAACCAAAAGGCAAATATTTGTCAAGTAAGCTTTCAGACAAAACCACACTTGTTACTTTATTGTCTTTCTCAGGAGTCTATCTTGCTTCTCTATTACCCAGTTTTGAACCTCTTTGCCAGTTCCCTCTAAATTTACCTCCTTCCTTCAATCTCTATCCAACTACATTTTCATCACTCTTCCATATACACCCTATATTGCACCTAACCTTAGCATATGCTATGCCAACTCTGTGTCTCTTATTTGGAAAAACCTCCTTTATTCTCCATATAGACATAGTCTCCATATAAATGCCACATTTACCCATGTAAACAAAGAGATTGTCAAGCCCTGTCTCTTCCATGATATTCCCTCTGATTACCCTAGACTTTTCCTTGTGGAGATTCTGAGACTTTCCTTGTATAAGGAATTAAAAGCATAAAGTAAGAACAGATTGAAGAGCTTATACCAAAGAGGAATTTTGCCCTGATTGTGAGGTAGGTTGGATGGCTGATTTTTCTTTTACTTTTGAGTCCCTTAGGATAAGTCAATAGTTGATGCTAATTGATTTGTATTTTCTTTTCTGTAATTTTATTTGAGTTTTATTTGGGAGCTTCCTGCCAATTCTTCTGAATTAAGACTCCACTAATATGTGGACTGCATGATCTTAACCCATTCATGCAGGACTAGCTACTTAATTTACAGGACCCAGTGCAGAATAAAAATTCAAGACCCCTGTTCAAAATTATTGAGAATTTCAAGATCATGATAGCAAAGCATTAAACCAAGTGTGAGACCTTTTCACATGCATGACCTTGTGAGACTGCACTGGTTGCACACCACGCAGTTAACTCTCCCTCTGGCCTGAGGATATTTGAGTAGTTCTTTCCTTATCAGTAGAATGTCTCCTTCTCATGACTAAAGGCTCCAAATCAATGCAAACATTAAATATGTTTATTTTATTGAGTTCCTAAATCCATAACTTTGAACTAGTGAACCACTACATAATGTGAACATTTTGTTTATTTATCTATGCATTATTCATTTATTCATTTACCTCTTAGTAAAGTTTATTCTCTTTTTCTTTCTCTTTTGTTCCCTCTTCACTCTTCAGTTATAATTGAAAAATAAAACTCGTATATAGTTACTGTGTATGACACGGTGTTTTGATATAAGTGTATATTGTGAAATGATTACCCCAATTAAATTAATTAACCTATCCATCATCTAACATAATTACATTTTTTTTGTGGTAAGTATATTTAAGACCTACTCTTAGCAAATTTGAAGTATACAACACAGTATTAGCATTAGGTTGGTGCAAAAGCAATTGTGGTTTTAGCCATTACTTTTCATTGTTTTTGCATCAACCTAATAGCTATAGTCACCATGCTATACATTAGATTTCCACAACTCCTTCATTCTACCCTACTGAAAATTAGTTCCTTTTGACCCAGGTCTCCCAATAGCACATAGCACATACCATGTGTTAAGGTTTAAATTCCACAGATGAGTGTAGAGATCATAAAGTCTAGAAGGCAGAGGTCAATTGCAGCTTTGAAATTCTAATAGTAAGTTCAACCTTTTACATAATGAAGCACAATAGATATTTGTGGAGAAGCAATAACATGGATTGTCTTTCTGGGGTCCACACCAGTGTGCTAGAGGCTTCTGTAGGAAATTAGCTGTAGATATTGAGATATTAAAGTGTCTTGACAGAAGGAATCTGCTCCAATTGAGGGATAAGGTCTGGGGATAATAAGAAGATACCCTGATGCATAATCCAGACTTGTCCAATGGGCAGAGCTGTGGCAATATTTGGATACTGAGGTCAGGGGTTGGGGAGATCAGAGTGCAGGGAGGATTACCCAGGGCATGAGGATAGTAGCCGTCAGGAGTGACTATTGAGAAGAGAGGTGAGACTATTGAGAAGAGAGTGGAGGCCAGGGACTTGGATGGTCTGTTATCCAAAAGGTTTGAGTGATCTTGGAAGGATACGGGGGAAGTTTTATGACAACAAAATGCTGCTTCCACTGCAATTCCATTTTTATACCTACTACGATTGCCAACCATGTGGTCATCATCACTACCTTTGTGCCCATGGGTCTTTCACTAGCCCGGGGCCCTGCACTGTGGCATCTATGCTTGAGATATTGCAAATGGTTTTGTACTTGTCTGCACCTCAGTGGCAGCTATGACCTGCTCTGTTCTAACATGGCCTGGGACTATTTTTCATTCCTTCTAAGAACATTTATTATTTTTCAGATTCCTGGCACCTCATTAGCTGGGGAGTGAGGAGGATTCTCTCTGGCCTCTCCACCTATTGGCTCTGTGGTAGGAAGTGCTCCCTGAGCCTTCGCTCTCCACCTTCCATCTCCCAAAGGTTACCTGCCCCAGAACCCAGCACAAAAGTAGTGATGACCATGTAGACGGTGGCAGTGAAAGTGGAAATTGCAGTGGCTTCATAGTCAAGCCACCCTTGTCTTGGGGCCTTTTCTATTCAGGAAACTTAGGAGAGCCAGTGGTCAAACTAATTCTGAAGGCGAACTGTGAGACTAACCTCAAAGATGGTTCTGAATGAATTGGAACAATGCTCCTATCTTATTTTCAGGATACTTCAGAACCCTCATGGATGATTTGTGTTCTGAAATTCATGACTGCTGACGGTGGCCAATTATACTGAGTGCTCCCTATCACAGAGAAGGAAATAATTGTGAAGCTTCACCTAGGGGAGATCTATAATTCTGTTTCCTAGGACTGATGCTGGAGATTATCCAGGTAGTTTTGAACATTTCTCCAAAACTCTTGTTGAGAAGGTCATAAGCATTGGAACCTTTTATTATGTTGACCTACTTCCAGAATGAACTTGAGCAAATTGATTTTCCTTTCTTCAAAGTGTAGATTCAAAAATTTCCTCATGTTTTGATAGAGTCAGCTCTTTTCCAATTATATAAACTTAGTCTCATTTATTTTATTATTATTTTATTTTCCCTAGTAAAATGAAAGCTTCATGAAGGCATAAATAATATTAATGTTTATAAAAACCATTGCATCCCTAGCATCTAGCAGAATTCCTGGTAAATAAGTGTTCAATAACACTATTTGTTGAATGAATAAATGAGTGAATCCAGCAGTGCTTTGGATTCAGACGAGGTAGGTCATATCTAGAAGACTGGAGACAGGCCTACCTCATTCACCATAGGATAAGGAGAGGCCTACCTTATCCGCTAAAAGGAAGGAGAAACCTCTTTGGAAGGACTCAATCCAAGGAAAGAAAACATCAAGACTTTGGTAAAAGGCGTGTGTGGACCAGTGTCTTAAATGAGAAGGGATTTTTGAGGATTCAGAATGTTATCATTCATGTTGTGTTTTGATGCAGTCTCTACTGGACTGGGCTCTGGGGGGTAAGAGACATCCAATTAAACCTGAGTGAAAACTAAAGGAACTATAAATCAAATATCAGCTGCATTGACACCATTAGCTTTTACAGTGACAGCAGACAGCATCTGTGTCTCTGCAGGGATGGCAGATGGCGCCCCTGTGACAGCACAGTTAGCAGATTCACACTGTCAGCACAGGGATGGACGGCACCTGCATTGGTTAAGGACACTGACAAGAGTAAGCAGAGCAGCAGAGGTGCCTCCAATACCACGCCTGAGAAACAGGCAGCAAGAGGAAATAGAGAATTCCAGGAACAGCTGAGACAATGCCCATCCTCTGCCATGAAATGCCCGATTGACGCCACTGGGATGTTCAGAAATGTTGCGGATAATTTGAGGAGGAATAAATGTTTACAGGTCAGGTCTGGAGGGAGGGAGGGAGGGAAATTGTGATATGCCTATCGCTTTTCCTTCCTCTCCCTTTCCCCTAGGTTGGTATATCCTAGAAAAAACGTAAATTAATAAAGAGAAGCTGATTAGGGCTGACATTTTCTCTCTCTGCAGTTTCAGCACTGGAGGCTTTACATCCCAGTCCTGGGATCCGCAATGTCTTGAAATCAGGAAACCTAATTTACTCCCTCTCTTGAGATAAATGCAGCCTTTTATTGAAAGAAAAATCCTTTGATTATCACAACCAGTAAAAAAAAGTTTTTCTGAAAACCTCCTTTGTTTACCTGAAGAAAAACTGAACAGGTTCTTTGGTTAAGCAAAAGATGCACATATATACAAAACATACGCACAATAGGCAAATGTATAATCATTTATACTAATAACCTTTCTACAGTCATAATTTCCCAACTTCTTTTCTGCTTGAACTTACCTGTGTTATTCAGTTGAGTTATAATGTGTAGACATCCTTCTCTCCCAACAATTGAGAATCTCATCCAGTTGAATTCCCTGTTTGCCACACTACTCTTTTTTTTTTTTTTTTACCCAAATGTGATCCCCTTTCAAGTTTTCATTTTATTCCAGAGCCCAGTGTTTAGCCGCATGCACATCCAATTTCATTCTCATCAACGTTAGTATACTCTCAGCCTGGGGAGCTTGATAACTTCTCCCAGAAGCCTTGGCTATGTTAGCTGAGAGTCTATAAATTCTCCCATCTCAAGAAATTGGTCAGGTGCACTCTATTCACCAAGCTTGTCAAGCCCTGTCAGAGTTAGCAAATCAGAAACCGTAGACACATTCAACTTTAACTTACAAAAGGCAAACAGCTGCATATTCCCTGATTCTGTCAGCTCAGAATGTTTCTGGAAATAACAAAAAAAGAATTTTATCTTGAAATTTGGCAAGGCGAGTAAACACACTGGTGCTCACCTGAATTTTCCCCCTACCCTTCCCAGGGGAGTAAACATGCTCTGCTTACAAGTAACCTAAATTTTAAAGAATAAATTACCTTTTGTTCAGTATCTTAGGTTTCTCCTCCATGATTTTGCCATCAGACAATGAAGTCAATGACTCAACGGTATCAGTGTTATTTAATATTAATTGTTTGTTATATTTGAGACTCCTGATCACTGGTTGAAAGTGATGGCTTCTCCTTTCATCCCGGTAAATCACCCCTCAGTATTAAGTCCTTTGGGTTTGACAGCATGCAGAATTAGAATGTTGTGGTGGGAGGCTCAGGAAGCTCGGAGAGAGTGGATGCTTTTGGCTCTGTCACCTAAGCCCTACTGTCTGAGGAATACTCTATCCTTTGCTATGGCTGCTTTTTATGTGATACTTCTTTATTTTTTACCTGCTAAAAAATTAAGCAAACTGATATCAGAAAGGAGCAAGTGAGAGAGAGAGAGAACATCAAATTTGGTTCTTGGGATTTTCTGATGAGGTTCCTAGAAGAAATAATAGGGGTTTCTAATAAAGTTGTGGTAAGGAAGCAGTGAGTGCTAGGTGACTAGAAAAGTCGTTCTGCATTGCTGAAACAGGATCAGATGTACGCTGAGAATAAGCCAAATGTTAAGGTAGCTCTGTTCAATCTGATAAGACTACATGCTCAAGCATGAGCCAAAGGAAAAAGTATGAAATGAGCCGAATGTGCTGAAGTGTAGGGGTGTATGTATCAGCTGGTGGCTTTATGGCCCTGTTATCTAGGGAAAAGCATGTAAGAACCCTTCCCAGCAGTTTGTTCATCCTAGAGGATCATCTCTCTGGATTAATAGCTGATGTATCAGACTCCCGAGGAAGGATGGGAAGCCTGCAGGTCAGAGAGTTCCTAAAATTGTACTCTTATTTTCCTTCTACACATATATTCTTCTGGCCACGTGGATAGGTTAATAGTGCCAGCTACTTCACCAATAACTTCCAAATGTATAAACCGAAACATGCTAGAAGCTTATTTTTTATTCCGTAGGAGTTGATCCTTATTGATGGATTATGCTCTCCTAAGCAATGGCCAAGGATCCAGGCCCTTTCTAGAGATGATGCCCAGGTCAATGTAGTTTGAAAAGCTGTATAGATGAATCCGATGTTGGCTAACAAAAAGGCCAACATATCCAGGAAAGACATTAGATTTTGAAACATTTTCCTTACCATGAGTTCAAATTCTTTCAATATCAGTTATTCTATTACAATTTATGTCTTCAGTATAGACTCTACAAACAGAATACAAAGAATGGTCTTTCTTGTCTTAAAACATGCTAATTACCCACCTCCAACATTAAATGTACATTAGGATTCTGAACAGCTTCTCAGCTTTTCAGATGTTCACAACTACTTTTTCTGAGGATGGTGTTGATTTTTATAATTTGTCTTCTTGCCAGAGCAACAGGGATGATTTAGTTTTAACAGTGTTCCATAACTCATCATAGTTTTAGTGTTCTGATTCATCTCAATAGGAATAAATATACTTTTAATAGTTTTGCTGACTTTTTATTGACATTTGATTTCCTAGACAAAAATTGTTTATGGATTGAATTACATGATCTCTCTATGTATTAAGATTTTTCAGATTTTTTTTCAGAGACTCTTAAGCAAAAACAGTTCCAGGGTCAAACCAGGCCGGAATTACCTCTGCTAAAGAAAACTCTCACTGTAAATACAGTAAAACAGGGCTGTATCTTGCCCCATTCTTCTAAACTTGTTCCTGAACAACCTTAGACAAAATGTGCAAAAAACTTCCTGCAAATAGGATTCCAAGTGTTTCCTATGCTGATGATATGAACTGCCTTTCATATTACACTAGCAATTTCAAGAATTAGCTTAGCCTTTTCAGGAAGATCTTCTAAATATTAATTGTTTTAAAACCAAAATCAACATTTTGGGCAGATGCTTCCACATAGAGGAAGGTTACATTTTATATTATATTTTATAATATTACCCAACAGGAGATTTTATTTGACAAATTGGGGGTCCATTTTTTAAAATTATACTTTAAGTCTAGGGTACATGTGCACAACGTGCATGTTTGTTACATATGTATACATGTGCCATGTTGGTGTGCTGCACCCATTAACTCATCATTTACATCAGGTATATCTCCTAATGCTATCCCTCCCCGCTACCCCCTTCCAACAATAGGACCTGGTGTGTGATGTTCCCCTGCCTGTGTCCAAGTGATCTCATTGTTCAGTTCCCACCTATGAGTGAGAACATGCGGTGTTTGGTTTTCTGTTCTTGCGATAGTTTGCTGAGAATGATGGTTTCCAGCTGCATCCATGTCCCTACAAAGGACATAAGCTCATCCTTTTTTATGGCTGCATAGTATTCCATGGTGTATATGTGCCACATTTTCTTAATCCAGTCTGTCACTGATGGACATTTGGGTTGATTCCAAGTCTTTGCTATTGTGAATAGTGCTGCAATAAACATATGTGTGCATGTGTCTTTATAGCAGCATGATTTATAATCCTTTGGGTATATACCCAGTAATGGGATGGATGGGTCAAATGGTATTTCTAGTTCTAGATCCTTGAGGAATTGCCACACTTTTTTGCACAATGTTGAACTAGTTTACAGTCCCACCAACAGTGTAAAAGTGTTCCTATTTCTCCACATCCTCTCCAGCACCTGTTGTTTCCTGACTTTTGAATGATTGCCATTCTAACTGGTGTGAGATGGTATCTCATTGTGGTTTTGATTTGCATTTCTCTGATGGCCAGTGATGATGAGCATTTTTTCATGTGTCTGTTGGCTGTATAAATGCCTTCTTTTGAGAAGTGTCTGTTCATATCCTTTGCCCACTTTTTGATGGGGTTGTTTGTTTTTTCTTGTATATTTGTTTGAGTTCTTTATCGGTTCTGGATATTAGCCCTTTGTCAGATGAGTAGATTGCAAAAGTTTTCTCCCATTCTGTAGGTTGCCTGTTCACTCTGATGGTAGTTTCTTTTGCTGTGCAGAAGCTCTTTAGTTTAATTAGATCCCATTTGTCAATTTTGGCTTTTGTTGCTGTTGCTTTTGGTGTTTTAGACATGAAGTCCTTGCCCAAGCCTATGTCCTGAATGGTATTACCTAGGCGTTCTTCTAGGGTTTTTATGGTTTTAGGTCTAATATTTAAGTCTCTAATTCATCTTGAATTAATTTTCATATAAGGAGTAAGGAAAGGATCCAGTTTCAGCTTTCTACTTATGGCTAGCCAATTTTCCCAGCACCATTTATTAAATAGGGAATCCTTTCCCCATTTCTTGTTTTTGTCAGGTTTGTCAAAGATCAGATGGCTGTAGATGTGTGATATTATTTCTGAGGGCTCTGTTCTGTTCCATTGGTCTATATCTCTGTTTTGGTACCAGTACCATGCTGTTTTGGTTACTGTAGCCTTGTAGTATAGTTTGAAGTCAGGTAGCATGATGCTTCCAGCTTTGTTCTTATGACTTAGGATTGTCTTGGCAATGCGGGCTCTTTTTTGGTTCCATATGAACTTTAAAGTAGTTTTTTCCAACTCTGTGAAGAAAGTCATTTGTAGCTTAATGGGGATGCCATTGAATGTATAAATTACTTTGGGCAGTCAGGCCATTTTCACAATATTGATTCTTCCTATCCATGAGCATGGTATATTCTTCCTTTTGTTTGTGTCCTCTTTTATTTCACTGAGCAGTGGTTTGTAGTTCTCCTTGAAGACGTCCTTTACATCCCTTGTAAGGTGGATTCCTAGGTATTTTATTCTCTTTGAAGCTATTGTGAATGGGAGTTCATTCATGATTTTGCTCTCTGTTTGTCTGTTACTGGTGTATAAGAATGCTTGTGATTTTTACACATTGATTTTGTATCCTGAGACTTTGCCAAAGTTGTTTATCAGCTTAAGGATATTTTGGGCTGAGACAACGGGGTTTTGTAAATATACAATCATATCATCTGCAAACAGGGACAATTTGACTTCTTCTTTTCCGAACTGAATACCCTTTATTTCTTTCTCTTGCCTGATTGCCCTAGCCAGAACTTCCAACACTATGTTGAATAGGAGTGGTGAGAGAGGGCATCCCTGTCTTGTGCCAGTTTTCAAAGGGAATGCTTCCAGTTTTTGCCCATTTAGTATGATACTGGCTGTGGGTTTGTCATAAATAGCTCTTATTATTTTGAGATACATTCCATCAATACCGAATTTATTGAGAATTTTTAGTATGAAGGGTTGTTGAATTTTGTCAAAGGGCTTTTCTGCATCTATTGAGATAATCATGTGGTTTTTGTCTTTGGTTCTGTTTATATGCTGGATTATGTTTATTGATTTGCGAATGTTGAACCAGCCTTGCATCCCAGGGAGAAGCCCACTTGATCATGGTGGATAGCTTTTTGATGTGCTGCTGGATTTGGTTTGCCAGTATTTTATTGAGGATTTTTGCATCGATGTTCATCAGGGATATTGGTCTAAAATTCTCTCTTTTTGTGTGTCTCTGCCAGGCTTTGGTATCAGGATGATGTTGGTCTCATAAAATGAGTTAGGGAGGATTCCCTCTTTTTGTATTGATTGGAATAGTTTTGGAAGGAATGGTACCAACTCCTCTTTGTACTTCTGGTAGAATTCGGCTGTGAATCCGTCTGGTCCTGGACTTCTTTTAGTTGGTAGACTATTAATTATTTCCTCAATTTCAGAGCCTGCTATTGGTCTATTCAGGGATTTAACTTCTTCCTGGTTTAGTCCTGGGAGAGTGTAAGTGTCCAGGAAATTATCCATTTCTTCTAGATTTTCTAGTTTATTTGCGTAGAGGTGTTTATAGTATTCTCTGGTGGTAGTTTGTATTTCTGTGGGGTCAGTGGTGGGGGTCCATTTGATTAGTATCTTGTGAGACTTGGGTTCAACGCTGTTCAAAATTGTTTTTGTTTGGGCAGGTCAAAGTTCCATAGTTGTAAAAGTGGTAACTTCCGTTTTCAAAATCTTCTAGGCCACTGCCATTTTATCCATATTTTATAGAGTGATATTCAGTTCAATACACTCTGAGACATTTGATCAGCACTGGAGCTTGGAAAAAGGCTTGAATCCAAATCGTGGGTACTTTATTTTGGATCTGGAATTGTAGGGAAAAGAAAGAAAGATCAGACTGTTACTGTGTCTATGTAGAAAGGAAAGACATAAGAAATTCCATTTTGACCTCTACCTTGAACAATTGCTTTGCTGAGATGCTGTTAATTTGTAACTTTGCCCCAGCCACTTTGCGCCGGCCACTTTGCCCCAACTTTGAGCTCACAAAAATATGTGTTATATAATCAAGGTTTAAGGGGTTTAGGGATGTGTAGGATGTGCCTTGTTAACAAAATGTTTATAAGCAGTATGCTTGGTAAAAGTCGTTGCCATTCTCTAGTCTCAATAAACCAGGGGCACAATGCACTGCGAAAAGTCGCAGGGACCTCTGCCTTGGAAAGCCAGGTATTGTCCAAAGTTTCTCCCCATGTGATAGTCTGAAATATGGCCTCGTGGGATGAGAAAGACCTGATTGTCCCCAAGTCTGATACCCGTAAAGGGTCTGTGCTGAGGTGGATTAGTGAAAGAGGAAAGCCTCTTGCAGTTGAGATAGAGGAAGGCCACTGTCTCCTGCCTGTCCATGGGAACTGAATGTCTCGGTATAAAACCTGATTGTACATTTTTTCAATTCTGAGATAGGAGAAAAACCACCCTATGGTGGGAGGCAAGACATGTAGGCAGCAATGCTGCCTTATTATTCCTTACTCCACTGAGATGTTTGGGCGGAGAGAAACATAAATCTGGCCTACGTGCACATCCAGGCATAGTACCTTCCCTTGAACTTAATTATGACATAGATTCTTTGGTCACATGTTTTCTTGCTGACCTTCTCCCTATTATCACCCTGCTCTCCTACCGCATTCCTCCTGCTGAGATAATGAAATAATAATCAATAAAAACTGAGGGAAATCAGAGGCTGGTGCCGGTGCAGGTCCTTGGTATGCTGAGTGCCGGTCTCAGCTGTTGTTCCTCTATACTTTGTCTCTGTGTCTTATTTCTTTTCTCAGTCTCTTGTCCCACCTGACGAGATATACCCACAGGTGTGGAGGGGCAGGCCACCCCTTCATGCAATGAATTAAGACGGTACATAAGACCCAGCAAAGGCCCTTGTAAAAGAGCATCTTTGTTCTTTCTACTCCAGCTGTCCAAAGCCAAGCGATCAATGTTCTTTGAGTCAATATCATAGAATGCTGACTTTTCAGGAATCATTAGTTTCTACAGTTCTAATCATCATCTAATATCAACTCTTTTTGACAGCCTAGCTGGGATAACTGATCCTTAAGAGAGATAGCAAGGGACAAGTTAAGCAGTCATCTTGTAAACTTCTTTGAACTTTATGTATTAAAGCCAAATCATCAAAAAGGAGCATACTTAGATCAATCGTATCACCATGCCTTGCCCTTCATTTGAATTTCCTTTAAAAGACAAAAATTTAACCTTCTATCCTCAGCTTTCACAAAGATCTGAAATAAAAAATAACCATTTGGGGAGGTTTGTTGTGATTTTTTTTGTTAAATAGCTTTAGAGAATGTGTCCACTACACGGCTCATAGTCTCTCACATAAATATCCTTAAGACAAAGTCTTCTTGGGAACTAGCTGTTCATCCATCCTTCAATGAAACCATGCTGTTATTAAATTCACTTTAATAAAATATTTACTTGACTTTCAGGACATTTAGATTTTAGCCAATTTTTGTTATTTCCTTAGTTAAGTTCTTCATCATTATTTTATTTCTTTTTACATTTCTCCGGTTTTTAAATTTGATATTTTTGCTTATATGTTATTAGTTCAAATGTTGAATTTTATGATTTTTTTTGTTTTTATGTTATATATTACTCATTGTTTCAACAAATATTTTTGAGGTCCTTCTATGTTCCAGGCACAGTGCTATCTTTACGGGTGGTTAGCAGTTAGAAAATAGAATAAGATAGTCTTTGGGTCTTGAATAGTTAAGAAGTTTACAATCTCCATCTTTATTGTGAAGTGCACCAAACTATTTTGGAGGAATTTAAATAGAAATCTGTGCGTTTTTACTCTGACTTGAGTCCTTGCTTCTGGCTATCCAAATCCTTCAGACCTCCTAGTCCTTCCATCCTAGGTTTGTATTTTATGTTGATATATTCATTATATACTATTAACTGAATGTGTTGATGAGGATAAGCTGCCAGGGGACTTCAGAAATTTCCCTCTGCTGTTGTCAAAAGTCTTTCTATTAGCCTCATCCTCATTGGTCAGCACTTCAAATAGTTTGGATGATGACATTTTCTATTACAACTCTGAAACCATAGAGGAAAAATACACTTAATGGTTTAGTGACTCATGGAAAATAATACCTGATTATCTTTCCAAACACCTTATTTCTTTCTTTCTTTCTTTCTTTCTTTCTTTTTTTGTGGGTCAAGAAGACAACTACTGATTTTTATTGATGAGTTGGATTTTGCCAACTCTGTTATATTCTCTGGTAATTATCATGACAGCACAAGAAAAGGTAGGTAATATTCTCTGTTTCTAATACATGGTCAATAAGACAATTAATTACTTGCAAGAAAGTTGAGAAGACGTGTCATGTTAGTGTTTTAGCACAGGGAATTAAGCATTATACCAGGAAAGGAGAAAAATTCAACTAACATAAGCAGTGAAGGAAAGAAACTTGTTTTATGGAAAGAGAAACATTTCAAATCATCTTATACTTATTTTTTTGGTCATCCATTCAGTGCTCCTTGGAGACCTGCTAGTGCATTTTGCTGAATTATTCATTAATTTACTGTTGAAGGTGCAACTAGACTTTGGATTTTGTAGCTAGATCAGAGTACTATGCTAATGATTTGGATAGGAATATGCTGAGAGCTGAATATGTCTTAGACATGTGAGAAATCACCATGAAATGTGCCTAAGAAATGATTTAGTATAGCATGTAGCAGTTCTTTCTAGGATTCTATAAGGTTGCTTATTTTTGGAAATACAAAAGAGACTCTATGCTACCTTTATTAGTCAAGATAGTAAGGCCATTTTGAATGTTTGAGATGAGGGATTTTTAAGTAGGGACTAGACTGCACATAGCTGTTGGGGGACTGGGAAGTGAAGTTTTGCAAGGGAAGGTCAGAGGAGTCACTAACCAGTCTTCCTGGTATACTAGCATGAGTAGACAAGTTAGAATTGGCAGGGAAATTTTCAAAACAAAGCGTATCTGGCTGCTAAAGTGAGACTGTGAAGGGACAGCTCACGGAATGGTCCATAGGAAGCAGCCGCCTCTATAATTACTTCCACCATGTGGCCAAATGTTAGGTGGCCAGCAGAACCAATGACTGGGAAGACAAGCTGGTTATAGAATGGAAAAGAGTTGAGATCTAGCAGACAGTTCTGTGTATGCCCATAATAGTATCTTACCACAAAGACTTCTGAAAGTAATAGCTCCACTTCACCTCTGCCTTCCGACCTTGTGCAAATTCTTCTTTGGCAAACTCTAACTGAGAAATATACAAAGAAGATAAGTCTGGGAAATGCAGTTCCCAGTTTAATCAAGTTGACGCAGCAAGATCCGACAAACTCAGCCATAATGGTGCTCTCATCTTTGTCCAGAGGATGGAATATAACGGAAAGAGTTCCAGTATTCACTTCTACTACAGTTGAAGCTCCACAAGGAGATGTTCGGGTATACCTATTTCATAACAGTAACCCCTAACAAACAGCTATTATAATGACTGACTCAGAGTAGTTGCATAAGTACATGTTGAATGAAAATAATTGACTCTAATTTAGAAGTCCTAAGTTCAGTTCTGTTTCTGCCATTGTGTCAGGTCTCTTGGCTCTCAGTTTGGTGCTTGACCTCTAAATCCTCCTTTGTATTGCATGTATGGAAGTCTGCAAGCCATATTTCCTGGAAACCTTTGATAAAGTCAGTGGGAGAGCTTGTATAAGATCATAAGGTAGGAGGAAAAGATAAGCTATTTCTGTTTTTGTTTATTCCTGCTTCTGACTTCAGCAGCTACAGGAGCAGTAGCAAGTGACTGTGGGCTCTTGCAGTGAAATAAACTAGTCCAGAAGTTGTAGCAGAATGGCCAGCTCCATGTTTCCTGTCAGGAGGCACATGGCTCCCATATTTCTGCTTAGTGCTGCAGTGTTCATTGATTCTGGAAAGCATCACTTTTTCTTGTGTTCCTCAAACCCTAGGGATGGTAGTTGTTTCCTGTCATTACTGATCACCTTCTTCTTTCTTCTCCATTAGCCCTTTCAATACTTTAGTAACCAATTCCTTGCATTAAATAAACTTAAATTGAAGTAATGAGTGTGGTTGCTGTTTCTCTGGCTGGATCCACATTGAGGCAATGTTCTACTAGCTTTAGAATCTTCAGCATTTAACTCTCAGTTACCTGAGCTGGAAAATGATGGTGATACTTTCCATGCCATTGCAAAAGCCCAAAGCAGCATTATTGATAAAGGTGCCCTGAATACTATAAACTATTTTGCATGGATAAATTATTATCAGGTAACACAATTTTTCTGGAGGGAGAGTAGTACAGTGTCTTAATGCATGGGCTCTGCCTAGGTTCATATTCATTTCAGCTACTGACCAACTGAGAAAGTTTGGGTAAACGGCATACTTCTTCAAGCCCAAGTTTTCTTATGTGTAAAAGGTAATAATAGCACTTATTTCATGAAATAGGTGGTACTAAATGATGTTGCATGTAAAGTGATCAACTTAGTGTCTGACATATTGTAAGTGCCTATCATTATTATTATTGTTATTATTCTATGTAATTGGAGTGGGTACTGACTAGTGTACCCAGAGGGAGAGCTGTAAGATGGATCTAAGGGAAAACTAGTAGAGAATTTGAACAAACGATATAGAATAGGTTAACATAAAACCAATTTACTCTTGTAATCTAACAGACAAAACAGAAATGAATCAACTTGTATGATTTCGAGAAAAAGAAGTGAAAGCCATCTCTTCAAACCTTAAAATGTCAAAACATTGATTTGTGTTTACCTTTAAGAACATTTATAATTCATTCATCATTAAGAATGTAGTGTGTTCACAGCCAATATCATACTGAATGGGCAAAAACTGGAAACATTCCCTTTGAAAGCCAGCACAAGACAAGGATGACCTCTCTCACCACTCCTACACAACATAGTATTGGAAGTTCTGGGCAGGGCAATCAGCAAGAGAAACAAATAAAGGGTATTCAATTAAGAAATGAGGAAATCAAATTGTCTCTGTTTGCAGATGACATGATTGTATATTTGGAAAACCCCATCATCTAAGCCCAAAATCTCCTTAAGCTGATAAGCAACTTCAGCAAAGTCTCAGGATACAAAATCAATGTATGAAAATCACAAGCATTCCTATACATCAGGAACAGACAAACAGAGAGTCAAATCATGAGTTCATTCCCATTCACAATTACTACAAAGAGAATAAAATATCTAGGAATCCAACTTGCAAGAGATGTGAAGGACCTCTTCAAGGAGAACTACAAACCATTGCTCAATGAAATAAAAGAGGACACAAACAAATGGAAGAACATGCTCATGGATAGGAAGAATCAATATTGTGAAAACAGCCATAATGCCCAAGGTAATTTATAGGTTTAATGATATCCCCATCAAGCTACCAATGACTTTCTTTACAGAATTGGAAAAAACTACTTTAAATTTCATATGGAACCAAAAAAGAGCCCTCATAGCCAAGACAATCCTAAGCAAAAAGAATAAACCTGGAGGCTTCACGCAGTCTGACTTCAAACTATACTACAAGGCTATAGTAACCAAAACAGCATGGTACTGATACCAAAACAGAGATATAGACCAATGAAACAGAACAGAGGGCTCAGAAATAACACCACACATCTACAACCATCTGATCTTTGACAAACCTGACAAAAACAAGCAACAGGGAAAGGATTCCTTATTTAATAAATGGTGCTGGGAAAACTGGCTAGCCATATGTAGAAAGCTGAAACTGGATCCCTTCCTTATGCCTTACACAAAAGTTAACTCAAGATGGATTAAAGACTTAAATGTAAGACCTAAAACCATAAAAATCCTGTAAGAAAATCTAGGCAATACCATTCAGGACATAGTCATGGGCAAAGAATTCATGACTAAAGGACCAAAAGCAATGGCAACAAAAGCCAAAATTGACAAATGGGATCTATTTAAAATAAAGAGCTTCTGCACAGCAAAACAAACTGTCACCAGAGTGAGCAGGCAACCTACAGAATGAGAGAAAATTTTTGCAATCCATCTGACAAAGAGTTAATATCCAGAATCTACAAGGAACTTAAACAAATTTACAAGAAAAAAACAAACAACCCCATCAAAAAGTGGGCAAAGGATATGAACTTCTCAAAAGAAGATATTTAGGCAGTCAACAGATGTATTAAAAAATGCTCATCATCACTGGACAGCAGAGAAATGCAAATCAAAACCACAGTGAGATACCATAGCATAGCAGTTAGAATGGTGACAGGAAACCACATATGCTGGAGAGGATGTGAAGAAATAGGAACGCTTTTACACTGTTGGGAGTGCAAATTAGTTCAACCATTGTGGAAAACAGTGTGGCAATTCCTCAAGGATCTAGAACTAGAAATACCATTTGACCCCACAATCCCATTGCTGGGTATATACCCAAAGGATTATAAATCACACTACTATAAAGACACATGCACAGGTATGTTTATTGTGGCACAATTCACAATAGCGAAGACTTGGAACCAACCAATATGTCCATCAATAATAGATTGGATAAAGAAAATATGGCACATATACACCATGGAATACTGTGCAGCCATAAAAAGGATAAGTTCTTGTCCTTTGCAGGGACATGGATGAAGCTGGAAAACATCATTCTCAGCAATATCACATGGACAGAAAACCAAACACTGCATGTTCTCACTCATAAGTGGGAGTTGAACAATGAGAACACATGACACGGGGGGCGGGGGGAGCATCACACACCAGGGCCTGTTAGGAGTGGGGCGCTGGGGGAGGGATAGCATTAGGAGAAATACCTAATGTAAATGATGAGCTGATGGGTGCATCTAACCACCATGGCACATGTATACCTATGTAACAAACCTGCACGTTGTGCACATGTACCCTAGAACTTAAAGTATAATAATTTAAAAAAAGAACCTAGTGTGTTCATCGTATATAAATTTAAAAATACACAAGCATAAAAAGAAAAGAATAAAATATTCTAACTCTGATACCTGAACATGACTATGTTAATATCTTGTTATAAGTCATTCTGCTCTAAACACTGTTTAGTGGCAGACGCACACATAAGACAGATGTATATTTTTCAGCAACTTTTGTCTCGAGTGTTTATGAAATGTTTGTTTCTTTAAAAATGCATGCATAATCAAGAAAAATTGTTTAAGTGCCCACTGAGAACACAGCTTTTACCTACCACCCTGTTCTCAGATTAGGGCCATATTTTTAACCACGTTGTTCAACTAGAATTTTAAAAATTTAGCATCTTTGTTGAAATTTAAACCATTGATGCCACATCTCTTCTGAGGCAGGGATGGCTGGCAGGGATGTCTACTGTCCACTAAAGACTCCTGCTCCCAGTGTTAGCAAGAGGTTGCTGCCCAGGCCAGGACTACATTTCTCAGCCCCTCTTCCATCCAAGGTAGAACCCCTTGTATGACTGGTTTTTGTTAATGTAAGATAAATGGAAGTGATGTCTATTGCTTTTGTCCCAACGTAATTGAGGAATGAGTTTGCTTTCTCTATCTGTTCTTTTCTGTCTGGACCCAAAGGGATGGTGGAGCCATAAGATGAAAAAGTGCCTAGATCTCTGAATCATCACATGGAGGACATCCTTTTTTTAGACAAGAGTTAGGCTTATAATAGTAAGAAATAAATTTCTATTGGGTTAAGCCACTGAAATTAGCATTATCTTAATCACATATCCAACCCCACATTGAATGTTTCCTCTTTATCTGCCTCCTTCTTCTCAATCTCACTCTTGTATGAGTTCATCTTTGTATTTTCCACAGCCTTTAACACGCAGTGTCTTGAATATAGCAGGCACTTAATTAATGTTCATTAAAATTAGACATGGTTCCTGGCCTGACATGAATTCCTAAAATGAGCATAAAAATAATTTAAGGCAGCATATTGAAGAATGCAATATTCTTACGATGTAGTGTAGACCAAGTAAAAAAACACTTTTATTATAACTAGAGAAAGAATTATATAAAAATAAACTGAAATAGAAGATTTATTCTCTATTTCCAGAGGCACTTAAAACAGAAGATTGAGAAAGGTTGCATTTTCTTTCCTTTTTTTTCTTGTGATAAGGCACTTCTTAAAATTGAGATTGCCTTCTTTTTAAATTATCTTTCTTACTGATCCTTTTTCTTTCTTGCATTTCTCCAAACTTTTTATGCTCTTTTAAATAGTAGAACACCAGAGAGCTCTCTTCAACTAACCCAAGCATATGCAACAGGCTTCTTTCCAAGCGTTTGCTCCTGTGTTTAATAGGTAAATGATAGTGGTGACTATTTCAAACCCCGGGGAAAGCAGTGCCACACCTGGCCTACATGGAACTGTTGTTAACCTGATGGACCTGTTGGCATCACTCACATCACTCCAAGTAGGCATATTCCTTATGAACAGGCAATGATTCTCATAAAAGATCCTATCTAACAAAATCTTGCTTCAGATCTCAGCATGGAGCTTCTGTGAGAATCAATCCCAATTTTGAAACTGACCTTGAACAATAGGAGGAACTGTGAATTCTATTTTGCTTTCTTTACATAATATTTAATAGCTTTTAGTTCTAATAATTCATATGTAATTCAGTACAATCAGATCTCCTTATCTATGGATTCTGCATCAGTGGATTCAACCAAACTTGAATTAAGAATATTAAAAGGAGAGTTACCTCTGTACTGAACATATACAGTTTGTTATTATTTCCTAAACAATGCACTATAACAACGATTAAGATAGCATTTACATTAGGTATTATAAGTTATCTAGGGAGGATGTGCATAGGTTTTATTCAAATACTACACCATTTTACATAAGAGATGAGCATCCATGGATTTTGGTATTCACGTGGGTTCTAGAACCATGGATATTGAGGGATGACTGTAATGACTGTAATCAAGTAAAACATTTGTTTTTCCTTCTGAAGAAACTCTAAACAATTACTGAATTGGACTGATGACATAAAGAGTATTGCTAGAAAGCATGATTAGTTTCTGTGACTTCATACAATGTTTTAATAGGTGTTAGTCATCTAAACAGCACTGTAAAAATTTAGATCTAGGGTAATACTGAGACTTTTGCCTGCCTAATCAAGTTTTAAAGAATCAAAAAAGTTTGAAAATTACAGTCCCCAAACATGTATTCTGTAAAAATTGTAGTTTTCTTTTGTGTATCTTTGCCTATCTAATGGTTTAGCTAAGGTGAAGAAAAGTTTAAGATATTATCACCAGCTGTGCAGCTAAATGCTTAAGTCAGAAAGACAATGGCTGGCTCCTGTGTGTCGGGAATTTTGAGCAATTGTATTGAGCTAGGAAGACAGTATTTCAAATAATGTGTCTGATAGTTTTATAATAATTGACTTTCTTGAGTCCTGACAGTGTGCATATATTTGTCTTGCAGGGTATGAATCATGCCTTCTTCAATTCTCTGTCTTCACTGCTTTTTAGCAAACTTAGAAAATAGAAGTGGTGGCTGGGCACCGTGGCTCACGCCTGTAATCCCAGCACTTTGGGAGGCCAAGGCAGGTGGATCACGAGGTCAGGAGATCGAGACCATCCTGGCTAACACGGTGAAACCCCGTCTCTACTAAAAATACAAAAAAGTAGCCGGGCGTGGTAGCGGGTGCTTGTAGTCCCAGCTACTTGGGAGGCTGAGGCAGGAGAATGGCATGAACTCAGGAGGGGGAGCTTGCAGTGAGCCGAGATTGTGCCACTGCACTCCAGCCTGGGCAATAGAGCTAGACTCCATCTCAAAAATAAATAAATAAATAAAATGAAAAATAATAATAAAAAAAGAAAATAGTAGTGGTGTCCCATAAATGTCTGTTAAGTAATGAACTTGGATTCAGAAATTTGGGGTTTAGTTTCTTGCCTACTGCTCATCATCTGTGTACATTCTTTCATTTATTCGTTCTTTTGTTTTTCCTTTCATTTTACCAATGTATACAGAGTTCATATCATATGTCAGACATTGTGTAAAATGCTGGGAATAAAGAGATGAATGTCAAACATTGGGTAAAATGCTGGGAATAAAGAGATGAATGAGAAATTGTTATTGGTGCTCACTCAGCATCTCAATGGAGGGATAAGTTTAATGCCATGTGATATAAAATTATGGAGTGAGCACAGAAGGAGGCACTTTGGAGAAGGCGAGGAAGGGAACAATCAGGGAGAGTTTCTTTTAGGAGGTGGGATACTTAAACTGAGTCTGGAAGAATGTGTAGGAGTCTATCAAGTGGACAAGAATTAGACTAGAGGAAAGGTATTTTATGAAGAAGCCACCTATGCAAAGGAATGGGGTGTGATGTGGTGAAAGGCGTGTGTACAGCCACGACAAGAGTGTCTCTGGGAAAGCTGATGGAGTTAGATTGTGAATTGCCTTTTATGTCATGCTAAAGGGACTAAACTTTATTCTAAAGACGGTAAATGAAACAATTTAAAGTGTGTGTGTGGTCGTATGGAATTTGTGTTACTTAACCTTGCAAGACTTTTAAAAAAAAATCTGCAAAATGTGGAAAGTATGAGTTACCTCTAAAGATTACTGTGAACATTTGATGGAATGTTAAGCTTGAGAGTATCTTTTAATATGTGACAGAAATGTTAACCACTGTTGTTAATGCTAACAACTCACATTTATTATGTACTTATTTATTTAAGTACTCTATGGGGATTAAGTAATTTAATTCAATCAACAATCCAATTAACCATGAGAATATAAGTGGGACACTTGCTATGAGTTGTTTCTCTAGTAGCAATGCTGGATTTTGACTTCATTCTCATTTAAAAATTCATTTCCATTGAAGATGGTTCTAAAAGGCCTCAAAGCGAATCAGAGTGACGACAAAAGGGGAAAGTCATTTGTTTTTGTTTTTTTCCTCCAAAACCACTGACAAGTAGCTGTCAAAATAAATTCTCTGACACTTATAAATTGTTTGAAATGGTGAGCTGGGCAAAAACCCCCATTTATTGGGTAAAGAAGATAAAGAAATAAGTGCTGTTAGTGAATTTCTCTCCTGTTTCAAGACAGGACACTCCCACAGTTTTTGGCATGTAGCTGGGAGCACATGTGGCTCCTCTTGAATCCAAGCTGGGCTGTGAGGAGTCTCTGTCCAAGCTACTGGTCATAGATGGTTGTGAGGGTTGGGTAAGTTCGTGGGCCATCATCTGAACAGGAAGAAAATGTCAATCAAGTAAGACTAACCTTGTGCCTAGGTTCTATACTGTGATAGTGTTTCCCATCTATCAATCAGTCAGAAGCGGATTTCCTCATTGTTTTATCTCCCCTGCGGTTGATCTATTAGAAGCAGTGGACTAACATAGTTATTTCTTGTAGTAGTTCAGAGAAGTGAAGTCTAATTATTATTGGCTCAACAGCTTTCTTGTCAGAAATAAAATGAGAATCTAAGAGCAAAATAGTCTATGTCTGAATATTCTATAATATATATATATTTCTTTTTTACCCCAAGCTCAAACAATTATAGCAATATTCCTTAGCAAATTCTACAAAAAGAAACAGCATTTTCTAAGTAAGCACTTTTGCCTAGTACTGTCTCTACATCAGATATAAACATTTACTTAAGGTGATGTTTGTGGGAATCAAACTTTTAATCTTATGGGAATCAAACTTTTGGGAATCAAACATTTAATCTTAGCTCCAGAAGCACGAACCAAAAACAGTAGTGAACAGGACTTTCAAAACTGGCATCAGCCTCATGTGGTGGCTCACGCTGTAATCTCAGTACTTTGGTATACGGAGGTGGGAGGAGTTTTTGAAGCCAGGAGTTTGAGGCCAGTCTGGGCAACATAGTGAGCCCCTGTCTCTAAAAAAAGTAAGTTAACAAATTAGCTAGATATGGTGGCACATGCCTGTGGTCTAGCTACTTGGGAGGCTGAAGTTGGAGGATCACTTGAGCTCAGGAGGTTGAAGCTGCAGTGAGCCATGACTGGTGCCACTGCACTCCAGCCTGGGTGTTGGAGTGAGACTCTCTCAGAAACAACAGCAAAAATTTGCGTTAATTAATTAACTAATTAAGAAGGAAAAAATAAAAGAGTAATGAAGTCAAATTTTCTTTTGTCAGAATATCTGCCCATAACTTATTGTTCTCACATAATGTAGAGCACAACCTAGCTTAATCCTTTAAAAAAATATGGTCAGTTAACTTGCATTGCATTGTGAATAATGATAATTATTTGTCAATAGCATCCAATCTATGAAAGCAACAAAAATTTAAAAACGAAGTTATACTTTTCGGTTGCACTTGTATAAGTAAGGGGCAACACCAAAAGTTAATTCAGACTGTGGGTCTTCAATACAAATTTTAAATGAGAAAATTATGTTTATAATGAAAACTGTTATTGGTGGTGAGCTTCTGTATAAGGAAATTAAGAAGTGGAGTGTGCCTATTCTGCATTTTGCTATAATTTTTCTAAGCGGCTATTAAATCACTCATAGTCATTAAAAATTTTTTGGACTTGCTTCAACTGTAACTAAAGATGATGAAAGTAATACTTGCCATCTATTGTGCTTGGTTACTTGGTTTTCATCCTTCAGCAGTATAATAACATTTGATTATGTTTCTTTTCCAGTGTCCACTGATATCTTTACAGAGATTTCAAGAGAAGAGAATTAACAATTAATTTTCTTGCTACTTTTCTGCAGTCACTATACATGCTTTGAATTTTCTCACCCAAGGTTTTGAAACAGAAGCTGTTTAACAGAGGTTACAAATTTGCATGTAACAGTATAAAATAAACTTTTGATGAAGAGAAATGGACTGCACATGAAAGGTTGGTAAAGAACTGGCTTCACTGCTTCATCTACAAACCTTATTGAACGACAGTATTCTCCAAGCCATGAATAATCATGTAGACCATTTATCTCAGCAATGCCACAAGGGAAACAAAAAGTAAAGCAACAAAGCTGTTTGAAGTCTGGACCATCTGATAGGAACCACTAATCTCTTTATGACATATAGCCCCCGTGCAGATATGTGTCCAGTGAATGTTTCAACACTTTACTTATGGATAATTTGCAGCAAAAATACAAACTTGCTGACTTTATTAAGAGGTGAGTTTTTGAAGGTGAACAAGCAAAGTGATGCTTGGTGTTTTACATTCAGCATGTAGTTACGTGAATTTTTCCCCCACTTTGAGTATTAAATACAGGCAGAAAGGTTTTTCTCTCTCCCTCTTTTTTTCTTTTTTAAAATTATGATTATTATTTCATAGGTTCTGGGGAACAGGTGGTGTTTGGTGACATGGTTAATTTCTTTAGGGGTGATTTCTGAGAATTTGGTGCATCCATCACCTGAACAATGTACACTATACCCATGTGTAATATTTTATTCCCGACCTCACTCCCAACCTTCCCCCCAAGTCACCTTTGTCCATTATATCATTCTTATGCCTTTGCATCCTCATAGCTTAGCTCCCACTTATGTGAGAACATACAATGTTTCTTTTTCCATTCTTGAGTTACTTCACTTAGAATAATGGTCTCCAGCTCCATCCAGGTTGCTGCGAATGCCATTATTTCATTCCTTTTTATGGCTGAGTAGTATTCCATCATATATCTATATCTATCCATCCATCTATCTATACCACATTTTCTTTTTTTAAATTATACTTTAAGTTCTGGGATACATGTGCAGAATATGCAGGTTTGTTACACAGGTATGCATGTGCCATGGTGGTTTGCTGCACCCACGAACCCGTCATCTACATTAGGTATTTCTCCTAATGCTATCCCTCCCCTAGCCCCCAACCCACGACAGGCCCTGGTGAGTGATGTTACCTTCTCTGTGCCCATGTGTTCTCATTGTTCAACTCCCACTTATGAGTGAGAACATGCAGTGTTGGGTTTTCTGTTCCTGTATTAGTTTGCTGAGAATGCTGGTTTGCAGCTTCATCAATGTCCCTGCAAATGACATAAACTCATTCCTTTTTTTTTTTTTTTTTTTTAATACTTTAAGTTCTGGGGTACATGTGCAGAACGTGCAGGTTTGTTACATAGGTATACACGTGCCATGGTGGTTTGCTGCACCCATCAACCCATCATCTACATTAGGTATTTCTCCTAATGCTATCCTTCCCCTAGCCCCCCACCCCCCAACAGGCCCCAGTGTGTGATGTTCCCCTCCCTGTGTCCATGTGTTCTCATTGTTCAACTCCCACTTATGAGTGAGAACATGCGGTGTTTGGTTTTCTGTTCCTGTGTTAGTTTGCTGTGAATGATGGTTTCCAGCTTCATCCATGTCCCTACAAAGGACATGAACTCATCCTTTTGTATGACTGCATAGTATTCCATGGTGATATATGCCATATTTTCTTTACCCGGTCTATCATTGATTGGCACTTGGGTTGGTTCCAAGTCTTTGCTATTGTGAATAGTGCTGCAATAAACATGTATGTGCATGTGTCTTTATAGTAGAATGATTTATAATTCTTTGGGTATATACCCAGTAATGGGATTGCTGGGCCAAATGGTATTTCTGGTTCTAGATCCTTCAGGAATTGCCACACTGTCTTCCACAATGGTTGAACTAATTTTGCACTCCCACCAACAGCATGAAAGCGTTCCTATTTCTCCACATCCTCTCAGGCATCTGTTGTTTCCTGACTTTTTAATGATCGCCATTTTAACTGGCATGAGATGGTATCTCATTGTGGTTTTGATTTGCATTTCTCTGATGGCCAGTGATGATGAGCATTTTTTCATGCATCTGTTGGCCACATAAATGTCTTCTTTTGAGAAGTGTCTGTTCATATCCTTTGCCCACTTTTTGATGGGGTTGTTTGTTCTTTTTTCTTGTAAATTTGTTTAAGTTCTTTGTAGATTCTGCATATTAGCTCTTTGTCAGATGAATAGATTGCAAGAATATTCTCCCATTCTGTAGGTTGCCAGTTCACTCTGATGATAGTTTCTTTTGCTGTACAGAAGCTCTTTATTTTAATTAGATCCCATGTGCCAATTTTGGCTTTTGGTGCAATTGTTTTTGGTGTTTTAGTCATGAAGTCTTTGCCCATGTCTATGTCCTGAATGGTACTGTCTAGGTTTTCTTCTAGCATTTTTTATGGTTTTATGTCTTATGTTTAAGTCTTTAATCCATCTTAAGTTAATTTTTGTATAAGATGTAAGGAAGGGGTCCAGTTTCAGTTTTCTGCATATGGCTAGCCAGTTTTCCCAACACCATTTATTAAATAGGGAATCCTTTCCCTGTTGCTTGTTTTTGTCAGGTTTGTCAAAGATCAGATGGTTGTAGATGTGTGGTGTTATTTCTGAGGCCTCTGTTCTGTTCCATTGGTCTATCTCTCTGTTTTAGTACCAGTACCATGCTGTTTTTGTTACTGTAGGCTTGTAGTATACTGTGAAGTCAGGTAGCATGATGCCTCCAGCTTGGTTCTTTTTGCTTAGGATTGTCCTGGCTATATAGACTCTTTTTTGGTTTCATATGAAATTTAAAGTAGTTTTTTCTAATTCTGTGAAGAAAGTCAATAGTAGCTTAATGGGTATGGCACTGAACCTATAAATTACTTTGGGCAGTATGGCCATTTTCACAATATTGATTCTTCCTTTTCCATGAGCATGGAAGGTTTTTCCATTTGTTTGTGTCTTCTCTTATTTCCTTGAGCAGTGGTTTGTAGTTCTCCTTGAAGAGGTCCTTCACATCTCTTGTAAGTTGTATTCCTAGGTATTTTATTCTCTTCGTACCAATTGTGAATGAGAGTTTACTCATGATTTGGTTCTTTGTTTGTCTGTTCGTGGTGCATAGAAATGCTTGTGATATTTGCACATTGGTTTTGTATCCTGAGACTATGCTGAAGTTGCCTACCAGCTTAAGGAGATTTGGGGCTGAGACGATGGGGTTTTCTAAATATACAATTATGTCATCTGCAAACAGAGACAATATGATGTTCTCTCTTCCTATTTGAATACTTACCTGACTGCCTGATTGCCCTGGCCAGAACTTCCAATACTGTGTTGAATAGGAGTGTTGAGAGAGGGCATCCTTGTCTTGTGCCATATAGCACATTTTCTTTATCTACTTGTTGTTTGATGGGCATTTAGGCTGGCTTCATATTTTTGCAATTGTGAATTGTGCTGCTATAAACGTGTGTGCAAGTTTTTTTCTATAAAATGACCTATTTTCCTCTGGGTAAATACCAAGTAGTGGGATTGTAGGATTAACTGGTAGTTCTACTTTTAGTTATTTAAGCAATCTCCATACTGTTTTCAGTAGTGCTTGTACCAGTTTATATTCCCACCAGCAGTATTAAAGTGTTATGTTTTCACCACGTCCGTGCCAATATCTGTTTTTTTTTTATTTTTTACTTATGGCCATTCTTCAAGAGTAAGGTGGTATCACATTGTGGTTTTGATTGCATTTCCCAGATAGTAAGTGATGCTGGGCATTTTTTTTTTTTCATTTGCTTGTAGGCCATTTGTGTACCTTTTTTTTTTTTTTTTTGAAGAATTGTCTGTTTATGTCCTTAGCACACTTTTTGATGGGATTATTTGTTTTCTTCTTGCTGATTTGTTTGAATTCCTTGTAGATTTTGGTCCTTTGTCCTTTTAGTCCTTTGTTGCATGCACAGTTTGCAAATATTTTCTTCCACTCTGTGGGTTGTCTGTTAACTCTGCTGATTATTTCCTTTGTTGTGCAGAAGTTTTTTCATTTAATTAAGTTGCATCTATTTATCTTTCTTTGTGTTGCATTTGCTTTAGGTTCTTGGTCATGAAGTCTTTGCATAAGCCAATGTCTAGAAGGGTTTTTCTGATGTTATCATCTAGACTTTTTGTGGTTTCAGGTCTTAAATTTAAATCTTTGATCCATCTTGAGTTGATTTTTGTATAAGGTGAGAGAAGAGAATACAGTTTTATTCTTCTACATGAGACTTATCAATTATTCTAGCACTATTTGTTGAATAGGGTGTCCTTTCCCATTTTATGATTTTGTTTGCTTTGTCAAAGATCAGTTGGCTGTAAGTATTTGGGCTTATTTTTAGCTTCTCTATTCTGTTCCATTGGTCTATGTGCCTGATTTTACAGCAGTACCATGCTGTTTGGGCAACTATATCCTTGTAGTATAATTTGATATGGGGTAATGTGATGTCTTCAGATTTGTTCTTTTTGCTTATTATTGCTTTGGCTATGCAGGCTGTTTTTTGGTTCTGTCTGAATTTTAGTATTGTTTTTTCTAGTTTTGTAAAGAATGATAATGGTATTTTGATGGGAATCACATTGAATTTGTAGATTGCTTTTGGTCATTTTCACAATATTGATTCTACCCATTTATGAACATAGGATGTGTTTCATTTGTTTGTGTTGTCTATAATTTCTTTCAACAGTGTTTTGTAGTTTTCCTTGCAGAGATCTTCACCTCTTTTGTTAGGCATATAGGTATTTTTCTTTAGTTTTGCAGCTGTTGTAAAACGGATTGAGTTCTTGATTTGATTCTCACCTTGGTTGCTGTTGGTGTATAGCAGTGCTACTGATTTGTGCACATTGATTTTATAACCTGGAACTTTACTGAATTCATTGATCAGATCTAGGAGTTTTTTGTATGAGTCTTTAGGGTTTTCTAGGTATACAATCATACCATTGGCAAACAGTGACAGTTGGACTTCCTCTTTACTGATTTGGATGCCCTTTATTTTTTTTTCTTATCTGATTGCCCTGGTGGCAGTAAGGTTTTATTCTGGTTTAACTTCTTCCTTAAAATCCAGCACACTTCTCTGAAACTTATCTCAACACTCTTTTCCAGGTCAATGCAAGCATATTTTAATATTAACCAAAGTAAAGTGATTCAAACAAGTGGATCTATTAAAAGTCAGAGGTTATTCATACCTCTGCATTGTTTCATCAGAACAGACAATCAGAAGTTTACTATAGTCAAGAACATCATTGTGAAACATGGAGGAAAGAATTATATGCAGTCGAGTAAGCCTAGTTCTGTATGAGATGATTCAATGAATTTTGGAGCAAAAAACTGAAAATTTCCTTACAGTGTATAGGAGTTTATAGGAAAGAGAAGTCAGAGTTTTCTCAGGTTCAAAGGGCTAGTTAAATGCAATCATTAATTGAGTCATACATCCACTCTTTTCTCGTGTCTACTGATAGTGTCAAAAGCTGGACCACTCCTGGTTGGAGACAGATGGCCGAGAAATGTGAATTTGTCTCACAATGCACAGGAAGTGTGTGTTTGCAGGTCGAGAGCTGTAGAGAAAATCTTTGTAAAATTTTGTTTGGAGACTCAAAATTTAACAGTCATTTTTGCTTCATGTAGATACACAAAAATATCTGCAAAATAGGAACATAAGAAAGAAAATAGTTTGATTTTTAAACAGGTTGCAAGTGTAGAACACAGCTTTTAAAAAAGTCTTGGCTAGAAAGAGGACAGCAGAAGCAGTTTTTCTAATTTATATGAAAATCTAAGATGCCTTATTGGCCTTATAAGTTAGAATTCAAATCACTTCTGCAAAGCCATAACCTGTTCATTTATATAATGGTCAGAAGGAATATAAAGGCAATCTGATAATAAGAAATGTTTTGGGAACTGCATAAAATTCTATAAAAATTTCAAAATGTAACTTTTGGATGTGTGGATGATTCAGTGTGACATCTGAAATGATGATGATAAAACAGACAAGCATATTATTTATTTTCCTGGCTTTCTGTGGCTGACGGCATGAATTTTCTGAGCTGTGAAGAGCAGGTAAGCAAATTTTCCTGTGTCTTGGGCATGTGTAGCTTATGTAGCATACATAAATAGAAAATGTCTGAATATGCAGTGCTCTGTAACCAAGGCTCAGTGCCCAGTTTGTCTACTCTGACAGCTTATCTGAGTTCTGACTGCAAGAGTCAGGAAGAATCTTCATTTTAGCTCTCTATCTGTGGCTATATTTGGGGATATTTTTAACTGGGAAATTTATGGGGAAATAGAAAAGCCTTTTGGACAATACCTAAATTCTCACTGTTGGATGAGAACTGTTTTTATCTAGTTAATTGAATAATAACTTTTCCACTGCAGCGTAATTCCAAGTCTTCTATCTCAAAGAAATGTTAGACAATCAACCAACTAAAACGGAACAAAATAAACATAAAACTCCCCAAACACTTTTAGCCAGTTTATTCAAATCCGTTTCTGATTCTTTTTATTTTTGCACTGTCAAGATGCTCTGTATTGTTCTTATGTTCCATGCAGTTTCCAACATGTGCCATACTGAACTAAGTTTCCACTTCCTCATGTTAGAGACTAGGTTATATTAGAGCCTAGGGCTGCCATAACAAAGTAATGACGACTGAGTGGCTTTAAAAACATAAATTTATTTTGCACAACTATGAAGGCTAGAAGTCCATGGTCAAGGTGTCAGAAGGGTTAGTTTCTTCTGAGGTGTCTCTCGTTGACTAGTAGTTGGCTGTCTTCTCTGTATTTTCACATGGTCTTCCTTCTGTATGTATCTGTGTCCTAACTTCCTCTTTTTCTCTTTCTCTATTTCCAAATATTTATCAAGTCCTTCTTTCTGACACTGTTCTAAGCCTGAGAATACAACAGTAAACAAGACAATCCCTGTCCGTGTGGGGCTTACATTCTAGAATGGGAGATAGGCGAGAAACATACAATACACTCTCAGGGAAGGATGAGCTTAGTTAGGACATGGAGCAGGGTACATAATGACTAACAGAGCAGGTGCTAGATAGGATGGCCAAGGAAGGCCTTTTTTTTTTTTTTTTTTTTTGTAGTGAAGTGGCCTTTTAATAGATACCTTAATGTCAGTGAGTTAGTCATGGGGAAGATCTTCAAGGCAGAGGGAGTATCAAATATAAATGCCCCAAAGTGGAAGCAAGCTTGGTGTAACCAAGGCCCAACAAGACGGCCAGGGTGACTACAGAGTAATGATGAGAGAATTGTGGACCAGAGAAGTAGGCAAAAGCAAGATTGTGTAGGCTTTGTCACTAGATCATGGTAAGAAGTTTGGGTTTCAGTCTAAATTTATTAAGAAGCCATTGGAAGGCTTTAGGTGGGGAAGTGGCAAGATATGCCTTCTCACTAAGTCAAAACTAAATCCACTCAGAAACATCCAAATAGAGGATCTCAGAATGTATGCATGTATTTGGATTATTATCATGAGGAAAAATTGTTTCCCAAAACACTCACATTGCAAAGAAAGAAAGAAAGAAAGAAAGAAAGGAAAATGTTAGCATTAGTATGACAGTAATGTTGCTTCTCTTTCATTTACTGCATGTTTGTATTTATCTTATATGCAAATCACTACTTTATATTTTAGAACCTATATTAGGATAAACACAGACCTTATCCCATGAGTCCTTTGGTATACTTACATGAAGATCATGGCCCTAATTTATCAACAGAAACTTTCAGTAGTTTGGCAGTGGACATGATAATCTATTACTATCCTTCTTCTTGGTTCCCATGGTGGATAGTGGCATGCAGCGAAATGAGCTGGCAAGAGATGACTTGTGGCCAGGGAACACAGAGAAGTGACAGGTCACAGAGGGGAAGCCAGTGAACGTTGGAATCATGAGGAAAAAGTCCAAATCAACCAAGCCATAGACGAATGAGTTTCTAAATGCCTTGAATAGCAACATCTCAGCTAAGATTAAACTTTCTCTGTCAGTATGTGTCATAGTAATATCACATTGCAGAGACTTTTAAACTGCAAAAAGTTCACATGTGATTTTCAAACTATGTGATATTATGGGAAAAACTTAGAATTTTACAGTTTGGGGAGTTCAAAAGCTCCTGTCTTTTCTGAGTTCTGCCATCAGTTGATTCACGGCTGTGCTAGAATATACATCTCTGGGACTCAGTTTCCACCACCTGTCAAATAAGGCCATCATTGAACTCTTCTTTAATATCCCTTCCAGAGCTAATGTTTACTGATTTGCTAAGACTAGGAATTTCCTTTTTTGGATAGACCTGTAGAAATGACAGTAAAACTGAATAAGAATAAAACCAAAAAAGCTTCTGCCATTTTTAGCCTGATAAGAATTATTGAACTGGAGAAAGTAATGAAACTTAACAGGAACTCTTGATTCTGAGTGGGTTTGCTGCATCATTTTTTTTTGGTCTCTGACATTTATCTCTAATGACCATGAAAAGGACAGGATGAATCTGCGATGACACAGAGCCAGCTATGTAAAGACTTAGCCATATGGATGGCTAAGGAAGTGGGTCTGAGATTACAGGGATATCTACAAAAATCAGTGACTACTTCAAAATGAAGTTCCTTTTTGGCTTGCTAATAATGGCGGTAAGGTAATCTTTGGCTTGTTGAAACCATTGTCCATTTAGCTAATTAAACCTATATTAACTAAGTCTTTCGGGAATTCTTACTAGTACCTAATACATTACCTTCTAATTTTGAGCCATTCAAGCCATTCACTTCATAAGGTATTGGTTTTATACACTTTATTTGTCAATCTTACAAATACCAACATGTAAAGCTTGATCTTTTTGAAACTGTTCATCCTTGCAACTGCCAGTTCACCTCCTTCTTGTACACAGCATCCACAAAGCCACTGTTTTTTTTTTTTTTTTTTTTTTCAATTCTACTGCAGTGGAACGACTGTGAAGTGAATGGAGTCAGCAGAAAATCCAACTTCAAATACAGGATTTGTGATTATGGAGGCTAAGAAGCACCATATATTAGTTTGTTCTCACACTGCTGTAAAGAACTACCTGAGACTGGGTAATTTATGAAGAAAAGAGGCTTAATTGATTCACAGTTCCATAGGCTGTATAGGAAGCATGGCTCGGAGGTCTCAGGAAACTTACTATCATAGCCGAAGGCAAAGTGGAAGCAAGCACATCTTATGATGGAGCAAGAGTGAGAGAGAGAGAGAGAGAGAGAAGGGGCAAGTGCCACCACATACTCTAAAACCATCAGATTTCATGAGAACTACTCACTCACTCTCATGAGAACAGCAAGGAGAAATTCGCCCCATGATATAATCACCTCCCACCGTGCCTTTCCTCCAGTTCGACACGAGATTTGGGCATGGACACAAATCCAAACCATATTACCCCTTAACAGGCCACCTGCAAGCTGGAGACCCTAGGATGCTGGTAGAATAACTTAGTTCATGCCAGAAAGCCTCAGAACCAGGGAAGCTGATGGTGTAATTCTTTCTGAGGCTGAACGCCAGAGAATGTAGGGGGCCACTGATATAAATCCCAGAGTCACAAAGCCAGAGAGTGTGGAGTTCTGATGCCTAAGGGCAGGAGGAAAATATCCTAGCTCCATGAGAGAGAGTGAGAAATCACTTTCTCTCCTTTTTTGTTCTATCCTTGCTCCCAGGCTTATTGGATGGCTAATTTCCTATATCTATAAGGGCACCAGTCATATTTGATGAGGGCTCACCTCAATTAACCTGAATTACCTTAATTATTTTTATAAAAGCCTTATCCTCAAATATAGTCACATTCTGAGGTAATAGGGTTAGGTCAGGACTTCAACATTTGAATTTTGTAGGGACACAATTTATCCTATAATAGAAACCTTTGTGGACGTAGTAGAAAAATGATCAGTTCTGCATATGTAATTATTCACAATTTACTTCAAATATTTTGTCTCTATATGGGATGTTTGTAAGAAAGCATTTTGTTAAATGCCTGCTATTAATTACTAATGGCTTTTGCTCTTTCTTTGTTTTCTAAAACAGCATTTTTTCCAAACATCTTTTTAATTGTGAATCATGCCCAAAATCACATTTTGCATTGTAATATCTTATATAATGTATGCAATATATTCATGTAACAAAAGTAAGTTGATGAGGTAATATTTTCATCATTATTATGTACAATGCACTCATTTATTTTTCTATTCTAGTCTCATCTATTTTATTGAAAAACATAGTTTGGACCCACAAAATTCATTTCATCACTCATTGTAGATCAAAAGTCTCAATTCATAAGCAAGTGCTTAGAAACAGTCTTTGCCTTCTGACTACTCTCTGTTCTTGAGCTATCTGTCCTCCCACTGACCATGATTATGGAGTCTCATGAGTTCATTCTTTTTGGTGAAGAGCAACTTTTAGCGTTGGCTCTGTGTTGAAAAATTGTTCACTCTTGACCATGGAACATGCTTTGAAATTTGCCACATATCCCTTCTGGGAAATGCTTTAGTATTCTCAACAGCTCAAAGTTTACTTTGAACCATTCACCCTTTCTATTGTTTTATGAGCTCCACATGACTCTGACATATTTTCCCATTTTCTGACAATGTCCTACTATGGTCATGTTGAGTCGAGGATGTACATGGGGCATGGTGGGTTTACCTGCTTTAGATTCCATTTGGACTTTTAAACTTAAGCCATCATAGATGATACCAGGGGAGAACATATTTTTTAAAACTAGCATAGTCTAGTACCTACCTTTAGAATTCCCTGTCCAGCTCACAACAACATTGTGATTTCTCCCGGTGCACAGTGGAGGCTTCTCATATCCAGTATAGACATGAAGATCCTGCTCTTCTCCTCCTTCTTCCATCTCGATTAGTCACAGAGTAGGTATCTAAGCCAAAGTGAGAGTTGCATAAACGTTTGAATTAGTGTTGGGAGAGAGTAAAGAGAAATGAAAAAGACTGCAAGAAGGCCAGTGTGGCTGGAACATGGACAGTGAGGGGAGGCAAGTGTTAGATAAAGCTTAACAGATTATGTTAAGGATTTTGGTCTTTATTCACAGAGTGATGGAAAACTGCTGAGATGTTTAAGGAGATGGGACTAGAAAGGGTGTGTGTGTATCACCAGTTTTGCATGGTGAAATGCAAATTGGGCTGCAGTGTGGAAACTATTGGAGGAGGCCGGAGGGTGTGGTAGTTGGTCATGCAGAGGCTTAATTTCAATAGTCCAGGTAAGGTATAGGAATTAGAGAGGTGTTAAAATTAGAAAGGTGTTGGTGGAGATGAAGAGAAATAGATGTATTGGCAGATTTTTAAAAAATGAATATCGTCATTGTCATAAATTTTCTTGAGTTGCTTGAGCTATTTTTTTTTTTTTTTTTCTGGAAAGGTTTGTTAAAGCTCAGGTTGGGGAAATTTTCACAATATGAAACAATATTAAGTTTAATTCAGTAATTGTAACAAAGACATTAAAGTAGATATTTAATTTATGATATAAAGGTGAGCCTCATTTTGCCTTAGAGATGATTAACTAATCAGTGTATTTACATTTAACAGACAATATAGTCACACAGAGGAAGAAATACAGATTTATTTTAAGAAGAGTGAGGTCACTTAGATGCTGGCTTCCAATATGTTAAAAAGATCAGCTCCAAAATATATAGTTATTTTTTTAAAAGACTCATTTCATAGGTTATGTGTGACTCTTCTAAATTATAAGACATCAAAATACATATTTTAGATTGAGAGAAGATGGCTGAGTAGAAGCAGTCAGTGTGCACGTTCTCATGAAGAAAAGCATGGCCAGATCATCCAGGTGGACACGTTGGGATTCATGAAGGAAGCAACACGAGTCCTGGGGACCCACACTGGGCACCCACGGACTTTGCAACTTTGGGCTCAGGAGATCCTCCTCCAGCCCCCACATGGGGAGCTATGTGGAGTCTGGGCAGAGCCTCTGGTCAGGCACGTGTGGAGTCCTAGGTGCCTGGGGATCCCAGGCACCAGTTCCGGCAACAAGGAAGGCCAGATTCCCTTGCTTGCCCCTAGGAAAGGGGCCACATCCGTAGCTTTGTCTCCACCGCCTTGCCAGGGAAGGCCCATTGGCCTGGAGCCTTAGCATGCTACCCCAGCCATTGCAGTGGTACCGCCCTTACTGCCCTCGGGCTGGAGAAAGAACAAAGGATCTAGTCAACATGCTGGCACCTCCAGCATGCTGCAGCCAACATACAGAGAGGAGCCCAGTCTTCCTTTCCTTTGAGCCCACACCCCCAACTCTTCACCAGGCAGGGCTCCCCACCTCCCCCAGCAGGACCACAGAACAGCTGCTCTATCTGGGGCTACGCAATCCCACTAGTAGTGGTTCTGTGTTTCCCTGGGGTGGAGCTCACACAGGCCACTGCAGGCACCTCTGCTACTGCCACTGCAGCGGCCAGACTAGGGAAGGCACAAAGAGCCTGAGGGCTTTACCCACATATCCAGAAAGCCGCAGGTGCTCTAAGGAGAAGAGGCTGGTCTGTCTTCCTTGGGAGTCCCCACCCATCTGCCAAAACCCGCTGCTCATCAGTAGGCTGGGCCCTCCACCTTGGGCCCACAGGCAGCTGCCTCAGTCTGGACTGATCACACTGATTGATAGAGGCTCTGCATTTCTCAGGGTGGAGACCTAAGAGTCAAGTGAAAGGCCCTCTGCCATAGCCACCAGCCAAGGTCTTTTCTCCTGCTGCCTCCAAGCTGAGAGGGAGCGTGAAGCCTGAGCTCTCCTCAAGGCTGTGGTGTGCAGCCTGGGAGGGCCAAGCTGAGATCTGTAGCTAGCATATGAGTGGGAGAGGAGCCCACACTCTCAGAGCACTGAGAGGTAGCACAGATGCAAATGTGAGGAAATACAGAGGAGTCACATGGCTGAGCAGGAGCCTACCTACTGGCTATGATGCTTAAGTGCCATCTACTGGATCACAGTCCAAACTTGAACACCAAAAATACTTTGCTAATATACCCTCCCTGTAACACCAAGGACAAAAAATCAGCTACAAGTAAAGACCCTGCACAAAGCCACGGCGCTCTGAAAACATTCAGAAGTCTGCTGACTGTACTCAATGTAACCACACTTGAAGGAATATCAACTCACAAAGATGAGCAAGAACCAGAACAAGAACTCTGTCAACTCAAAAAGCCAGAGTACTTTCTTTCCTCCAAGCAAGAATTCTTAACCAGGATGAAATGACAGAAACAGAATTCAAAATATGGATAGGAATTAGGCAAGGTCTCATTTTGTTGGCCAGGCTGGAGAGCGGTGGTGCAAACATGGCTTACTGCAGCCTTGACCTCCTGCGCTCAAGTCATGCTCCCACCTCAGCCTCTTAAGTAGTTAAAACTCCAGATACACACCGTCATGCCTGGATAATTTTTTAAAAAGTTTGTAGAGACAGGGTCTCACTATATTGCCCATGCTGGTCTCGAACTCCTGTGATCAAGCAGTCCTCCCTCCTTGGCCTCCCGAAGCGCTGGGATTACAAGCATGAGCCACCACACCTAGCACCAGTGCCAAAATAAAGCAGTGAAACAAAGAAGTCAGTGTAATAATCCATTAAGGATACTATGACAGGATCAAATCCACATGTATCAGTTCTAACCTTGAATGTATATGAACTAAATGCCCCAATTAACAGGCACAGAGTGGCAAACTGGATAAAGAAGCAAGACCCAATGTCTTCAAGAGACCCATCTCACATGTAATGACATTCATAGGCTCAAAATAAAGGAATGGAGAAAAGTCTACCAAGCAAATGGAAAACAGAAAAAATCAGGCGTTGCAATCTTAATTTCAGACAAAACAGTCTTTAAACCAACAAAGATCAAAAAAGACAAAGAAGAGCACTACATAATGGTAAAAAGGGTTCAGTTCAACAAGACCTAACTATCCTAAATGTATGTGCTCCCAATATAGAAGCACCCAGATTTATAAAGCAAGTTCTTAGTGGAAGACAACACCACCTCACTGACAGTATTAGACACATCATTGAGGCAGAAAACTAACAAAGATATTCAGGACCTAAACATGACATTTGATCAAATGGGCACAATAGATATGTAAATAACTTTCCATCCAAAACCAATAAAATATACATTTTTCTTATCTTCACATGGCACATACTCTAAAATTGACCACACAGTCAGCCATAAAATAATCCTCAGCAAATTAAAAAAGCAAAAAAACAAAAAAACTGAAGGCATACCGACCACAATCTTGGACCACAGCACCATAAAAATAGAAATCAACACTAAGAAAATCACTTACAACTGTATCATTATGTGGAAATTAAACAATCTGCTCCTGAATAACTTTTGGGTAAACAAAATTAAAGCCGAAATCAAAAAAATTTTTGAGGCTAATGAGAACACAGATACAACATACCAGAATCTCCCGGACACAGCTAAAGTAGTTTTAAAAGAGAAGTTTATAGCCCTAAACATCCACATCAAAAAGTTAGAAAGACATCACATTAAACACCTAATGTCACACCTAAAGAAACTAGACAAACAAGAGCAAACCAGCAACAAAGCTAACAGAAGACAAGAAGTGATCAAAATTAGAGCTGAAGAAAATCGAGATGTGAAAAACCATACAAAAGATCAATGAATCGTGGGGTTGGTTTTTTGAAAGAATGAATAAGATGGACAGATGGCTAGCTAGACTAATACAGAAAAAAAGAAAGAAGATACAAATAAGCACAATCAGAAATGGCAAGGGGACATTACCACTGATCCCACAGAAATACAAAAACCCCTCAGAGATGACTACGAACACTGCTATACACACAAACTAGAAAACCTAGAATAGAAAACCTAGAAGAGATGAAATGTACAACTTCCTGGAAACATACAACTTTCCAAGAATGAACCAGGAAGAAATTGAATCCCTGAACAGACCAATAACAATCTATTACTATTACTATTACTACTATAACTATTCCAAAACATTGACAACAAAGGATTCCTCGCTAACTCGTTATAGGAGGCCAACATCATCCTGATACCAACACTTGGCAGAGACACAACAAAAAAGAAAAACTTCAGGCCAATTTCCTTGATGAACAGGAATGCAAAAATCAACAAAATATTAGCAAACAGAATCCAGTAGCATGTCAAAAAGCTAATCTACCACAATCAAGCAGGCTTTATTTCTGGGATGTAAGGTTGTTGCAACATACTTAAATCAATAAATGTGATTTATCACATTAACAGAACTAAAACCAAAAACTACATGATCATTTCAAAAGACACAGAAAAGGTTTTTCATAAAATTCCACATCTCTTCATGATAAAAACTCTCAATAAACTAGGCATTGAAAGAACATACCTCAAAATAATAAGAGCCATCTATGACAAACTCACAGCGAACATCATACTGAATAAGCAAAAGCTAGAAGCATTTCTCTTGAGAACTGGAATAAAGCAAGGATCATGCTCGCCACTCCTAGTCAGCATAGCACTAGAAGACCTAGTTTGACTAGCCAGAGCAGTCAGAGAAGAGAAGGAAATAAAAGGCATTCAGATAGTAGAGAGGAGGAAGTCAAACTATCTTTCTTTGTGGATGATAATTCTATACCTAGAAAACCCCATAGTCTAGGCCCCAAAGTTCCTATATATCTAGTAAACAACTTCAGCAGTTTCTGGACACAAAATTCATGAATAAAAATCTGTAGCATTTCCATACACCTACAACATCTAAGCTAAGAGCCAAATCAAGAATGCAATACCATTCACAATAGCCACAAAAACACCTAAGAATACAGACAACCCGAGAGCTGAAAGATCTCCACAATGCAAATTACAACACTGCTCAAAGAAATCAGAGATGACACAAACAAATGGAGAAACATTCTATGCTCGTGGATAGGAAGAATCAATATCATTAAAATGGCCATACTGCCCAAAGCAATCTACAGATTCAATGCTATTCCTATCAAACTACCAGTGACATTCTTCATAGAATTAGAAAAAACTACTTAAAAATTCATATGGAACCAAAAAAGGAACCCCAATAGCCAAAGCAATTCTAAGCAAAAGGAACAGAGCTGGTGGCATTGCGTTACCTGGTTTCAAACTATACTGTAAAGCTATAGTAACCAAAACAGGATAGTGGTACAAAACTAGGCACATAGACCACTGGAACAGAATAGAGAACCCAGAAATAATGCTGAACACCTAAAACCATCTGATCTTTGACAACCTGACAATAACAAGCAATAAGATAAGGACTCTGTACTCAATAAATGGTACTGGGATAACTGGCTAGCCATATGCAGAAGACTGAAATTGGACCCCTTCCTTACACTATATATAAAAATCAACTCAAGGTAGAATAGAGACTTAAATGTAAGTCCTAAAACTACAAAAACTCTGGAAGATAATCTAAGAAATTCCATTCTAGACATAGACCCCAGCAAAAATTTCATGATGAAGACACCAAAAGCAATTGCAACAAAAACAAAAATTGGCAAACGGGACCTAGTTAAACTAAAGACCTTGTGTACTGCAAAAGAAACTATCAATAGCGTGAACAGACAGCCCACAGGATGAGAAAAATTATTTATAAACTATGCATCTGACAAAGGTTTAATATTCAGTGTCTATAAAGAAGTTAATTCAACAAGGAAAAAACAAACAATCCCATTAAAAATCAGGCAACGACATGAACAGACACTTTTCAAAAGCAGACATATGCATGGCCAACAAGTGTACGAAAAAATGCTTCACATTACTAATCATTAGAGAAATGCAAATCAAAACCACAATGAGATACCATGTCATATCCATCAGAATGGATATTATTAAAAACTCAAAAAATAGCAGATGATGGCATGTTTGAGGAGAAAAGGGAATGCTTATACACTGCTGATGGGAGTATAACTTAGTTCAGCCGTTGTGGAAAGCAGTGTGACAATTTCTCCAAGAACTGAAAACAGAATTACCATTTGACCCAGTAATCTCATTACTGGGTATTTATCTGAAGGACTGTAAATTGTTCTACCATAAAGACACATGCACATGCACGTTCCTTGCAGCACTACTCACAATAGCAAAACCAGGGACTCAACCTAGATGCCCATCAGTGGTGGACTGGATAAAGAAAATGTGGTATATATACACCATGGAGTACTTTTTTTGTTTTTTTTTTAGAGATGAGGTTTCACCATGTTGGCCAGGCTGGTCTTGAACTCCTGATCTCAGGTGATCTGCCTGCCTTGGCCTCCCAAAGTGCTCGGATTGCAAGTGTGAGCCACCATGCCTGGCCCACACCATGGAATACTATTTAGCCATTAAAAATGAGATCATGTCCTTTGCAGCCTCATAAATGGAGCTGGAGATCATTTTCCTAAGCAAATTAACACAGAAACAGAAAACCAAATACCACATGTTCTCCCTTGTAAGTGGGAACTAAGCATTGAGTACACATGGAAACAAAGAAGGAAACAACAGACATGGGGGCCTACTTGAGGGTGGAGGGTTGGAAGAGGGAGGATTGAAAAACTAACTGTCAAGTAGTATGCTTATTTACTGGGTGACAAAATAATCTGTATACCAAACCCCCATGACATGCAATTTACTTATATAAGAAAACTGCACATGTACCCTTGAACCTAAAAGTTAAAAATGGTAAACAAACCCCCCAAAAAACAACCCCTCCCCCAAAACACACATGTAATATGTTCTGTAATCTTGGTAATATCAATACCCTAAAACGTATAAAAATGAATATGCCACTCACATACGTTTAACCAGTTAAATGGTTTTTAAGATATGATTATCTGCTCCTGTAGTTAATTTTTACTTTCAATATAAAAAGAAATATATTTTTTTTCTTGGTGGATGGGAGCTTTTTGGGAAAACTCAATAGGATCAATAGAAATCCCTTATCACAAGAGGAAGGCATTTCACTCAGGGTCTGTTCTGCTCTTAGCAGAAAACGTTCCTGGGATATTTTAAGACAGAATCCTAAAATTAAGAGACGTATCATTTTCTTCCCACTCACGTTGTATGACTGACTTAACTGATCAATTCTTGTACCTTTCACTGTCCAAACTTTAGTGATTTTGTTTTGTTATTGATAGTAGTGATTGAAGGAAGCAACCCTTGACAGTTCTGTCTGTGGCATGTAAGTCATTCCCTCAGATATTCTAAAAATTTTAACTTCACTATTAGTGGACATTAAAAGACTATCTTAAGGAACAATAGCTCAGAGCCCAATATTGTACCATCTCTATGCTTAGCCGTTACTTTACAATAAATTGTGTATTTAGAAATTGTCAGCAACTATTTTTATGCAGAACAGTATATCTTTATCCACAGTGGTTAATAAAAAGTAAATGAGTGCTATAGAGACTAAAACAGATTTCAAAAAATTATATTTAATTAAAGTTATTTTGGTATTCCATGCTCATTTTTGATTCTGATGAAAAATTTTAGACATTTTTCTACTTAACTATGAAACAAAACAGTGAAGGCATTTTTCATAACATTCAAGATAAAATTATTTTTTCTTGGTACCTTATAATGTCTCAATTTGTTTTTTAAAGAATAAATTTAATATTAGCACTTTAAATTATTTATGGTCTAGTGTTTAGTAGCTGAAATGTGGCAAAAATAGGTGAAATTAGTTTAATTTTGGGGGAAATTTCCTATAGAATGAAAAGCACACTTTTAAATCATTTAATATTGAACTTTTAAGTGGGAGATCATCAAATAATCAGTGATTGTAATTCCAGAGGATAACTGATCATTGCTGTGCTAGAGGCCTGCACACGGTATAATGGGAGCAGGAGGAGGGTATACATCTAGACTGAGGAATATATAGGTAGAGCATGGACTTAGATAACCATATTGGAGGAGTTAGTGCCTGACTTGAAGGATGTGTGGATTCTGGGCAGAATGTACAGGAGTTAAGAGAAAACTTGTGGACTTGCCCAACAATTGGTACAAAGAGCACAGAGTGCAGAAGGCTGAGGGAAGGACCTGCCCAGAGAGCAGTGGTTGGGCTGTGATGAGTCTTACATGCCACACCAAGAAATTAGAACTTCACCTTGGAGCATTTAGCTCGGTGAGTAAAATGACTAAATTTGTACTTTAGAAAGAAGCATTTCCATACTGTGTGAATGATGATGATCACCAGCATAGCAGAGATTCTTTTATTTCAGTATTTACTGTGCCTCAGACTCTGTGATTTTTATGTAACCCTAAGGCAATATTGGCCTATTTTCAGCCTAGAAAATAGGCTTTGAGTGGTTAAGCTGTTTGCTCATGAGTACAGAAGTGAGAAGTGGCTGAGGGTCGTTGTAGACCTGGATATAGCTGATTGTAATACTATCTCCCTAAATGATTTGCAGTCTGGCTTCTATAAATGCCAAAGAAATCAAAAGTTAAATAGACTAAAATAAGTGAATTTTCATAAGCTCTCAGACATATAAATTTTGAGTTCTTTTATTATCCATCATATTCTGTTAGACTTGACCAATTACCTGCATTTTTAAAGTAAATTTTTCTAAAAAAAATTCTGGAATATCAAGGAAAATTTAGAGTTTATTGATGTGTTGAAAGCCAGTATAACGATACATTGGCAACGTGCAGGAAGAAGAGATTTGTGGAAAACAGTAGGGAGGACATGTTCTTGGGGAAGAAAGACTTCAGCCAAGAACCAACTAAATTTTTGCATGAGACTTTGGGGGAGAGAGAAACATAAGCTTCTTGAGCCTCCATTTTCTAGTTGTTAATACAGAAGTAATAATAGCTATGTTTCAGGGTTATTACAGAGATTTAAATAGATAATGTACATAAAAACCCCTTATTTAGTGCCTGAATAGACTAATTCCTCTAATCTATGGATATTGATTTGGAAATACGGAACGCCTTGGGGAAGTGCCTTAATATATTTGGAGAACATAAAGGTGCTATAACAGTTTGTTCTATTCAGGAACATTCATAACTGTGTTGAAACTTTCAGAAGTGATAATAATACATATACAACCTTTCATCGCTCAATGGTACATCAATCATAGAGACCTGAGCGACTTCTTATTGTGATGTGTCTATGAGGATTAATATAAACATATCATGAGAGATATTACCTATTGGGGAGTGAAAGAATAAAATAAAGTTCTAAAGAGAAGACATACCAAGCAACTTTTATACAATTGTAAAATTTGTAGAACTAATAGGATGAAAATAGCATAGTCTGGCATTATCAAAGCTTAAATATGGGTTAACAAGTGGTGGTGGAAACCACGGAAAATGACTCAAGACAAGAACGTGGCTTTAATATTCTATAGCAGTTGATGTGCAGTTCCTGTATTTGTGTAGCATTGCTTAATTGATGTGACCCATCAACCAGAGCTGGAAAAGGGTTTTGTTAGGTATACAATGCCTTTGGGTTGAAAATTTTTAAGGGACATTTGCTTGTATTACTTTAACAAAAACTGTTTGTGGCTCTAGGGGTTAGAATTGTTATATTTAGATCAATCAGTGGTTTTCTCCAAGTATAATATTATAATTGCTTTATGGAGAACCAAAGGAAGGCAGATGGAAAGAGGAAGTGGGCAGATGAAGCACCACATGAACAGACTGTGAGCATAGCCCAAGGCCCTATGTGACCAAGATGAAAGGATTTAGTTGAAGGCTTACAACCCAGACTGCCTCTAGAGAGGAATCAGTCAGTCTCAGGGAGGGCACTCATTACTTGTGAGCCAAAAATATTAAGTTTCAAATAGCTACTGGTCCTTTAGACAGAAACTTGAAATTAGAATATTATTTGTAGGTTTTAAAAAAAGCATTGAATATGCCTTTTGGACATCAAAAGGACAAATCAGTTTCCTGTTATATGCCAACTCTTATGAATGAATCACTCCATCCCTGTTTTTCTCATTCTCCTCCAAATGTAATTTTAATCTAAGTCAACCATGCAAAACTTTATATTACTGTGTTGTAGTCTATCATGTGTTGTTTCTTAACTCATTTTTGGTTTAGATGAAAGAAACATTGATGGACTGTTATGTTTTCTTTCCTTGTTTTGCCAAACAGATTACAAGTTCTCCAAGAACTCTTATTGCTCTTTGAGGTACTAAAGTTCTGATGTAGATATCCAGATACAAGAAATCCAGAGAACTCTGGAAAGATACTAAACAAACACTACCAAGGTATATAGTCGTCAGACTGTTCAAGGTCAATGCTAAAGAAAAAATGTTAAAGGGGTTTGAGAAAAAGGTCAACTCATCTACAAAGGGCTATGACCCCATCAGGCTAACAGTGGGCTTCTCAGCAGAAACCTTACAAGCCGGAAGAGATTGGGGGCCTATTTTCAGTATTCTTAAAGAAAAGAAATTTCAGCCAAGGATTTCATATCCCACCAAGATAAGCTTCATTAGTGAAGGAGAAATAGTCTTTTCCAGACAAGCCAGTGCTAAAGGAATTTGTTACCAGTGACCAGTTTTACAAGAGATCCTTAAATACATTCTAAATATTGAAACAAAAGAATAATGCCTGCCACCACAAGAACACACTTAAGTAAATAGTCCAGTGACCCTATAAAATAACCACAAATAGAAACTATAAAGCAACCAGCTAGCAAATTCATGGTAGGTTCAGAACCTCACATGTCAATATTAACCTTGAATATAAATGCCCTAAATATCCCACTTAAATGGCACAGAGTTGCAAGTTGAGTAAAAATCAAGACACATTTGTCTGCTTTCTTGAAGTGATCCATCTCACATTTAATGACACCCATATGGTCAAAATAAAGAGGTGGAGAAAGATCCATCACTCAAATTGGAAACAACAAAAAAAGCAGAGGTCACTATTATGTCAGATAAAATGGACATCAAACCAACAACAGAAAAAGGACAGAGAAAGGGAATTACATAATGATAAAGGGTTCAAGTCAACAAGAAGTCTTAACTATTCTAAATATATATACACTTCAACATTGGAACACCAAGATTTATAAAGCAAGTACTTCTATAGCAACAAAAAGACTTAGATAGCCACACAGTAATAGTGGAAGACCTCAGCATCCCTCTGATAGCATTACATAGATGATTGCAGCAGAAAATTAGCAAGGAAATTCTGCACTTAAATTTGACATTTGACCAATTGGACCTAATAGATATCTACAGAATGCTACACCCATCAACCACACAATATATATTCTTCTCATCTGCACACAGACCATACTCTAAGATGAACCACATGCTCAACCACAAAGCAAGTCTCAATAAATTCTAAAAAAATTATATCATACCAACTATAGCCTTTGACTATAGTGGAATAAAAATATAAATCAATACCAAGAAGATCTCTTAAAAACACACAATTATATAGAAATTAAACAACTTGTTCCTGAATGACTTTTGGGTAAACAACAAAATTAACGCATACATCAAAAGTTTGTTTTAAACAAGTGAAAATAGAAACACAACATAACCAAATCTCTTGAATGCAGCAAAGGCAGTTTTTTTAGGTTATACTTTAAGTTCCAGGGTACATGTACACAACGTGCAGGTTTGTTACATAGGTATACATGTGCTATGTTGGTTTGCTTCACCCAATCAACTCATCATTTACATTAGATATTTCTCCTAATGCTATCCCTCCCCTAGCCCCCCACCTCCCAGCAGGCCCCGGTGTGTGATGTTCCCTGCCCTGTGTCCAAGTGTTCTCATTGTTCAGTTCCCACCTATGAGTGAGAACATGTGGTATTTGGTTTTCTGTCCTTGTGATAGTTTGCTGAGAATGATGGTTTTCAGCTTCATCCATGTCCCCGCAAAGGACATGAACTCATTCTTTTTATTGATGCATAGTGTTCTTGGTCTATATGTGTCACATTTTCTTAATCCAGCCTATCATTGATGGACATTTGGGGTGGTTCCAAGTCTTTGCTATTGTGAATAGTGTTGCAATAAACATATGTGTCTGTGTGTCTTTACAGTAGCATGATTTATAATACTTTGGGTTTATACCAAGTAATGGGATCACTGGATCAAATGGTATTTCTAGTTCTAGATCCTTGAGTAAATGCCACACTGTCTTCCACAATGGTTGAAAACTAATTTACACTCCCACCAACAGTGTAAAAGTGTTCCTATTTCTCCACATGCTCTTCAGCATCTGTAGTTTCCTGACTTTTTAATGATTGCCATTCTAACTGGCGTGAGGTGGTATCTCATTGTGGTTTTGATTTGCCTTTCTCTGATGACCAGTGATGATGAGCATTTTTTCATGTGTCTGTTGGCTGCATAAATGCCTTCTTTTGAGAAGTGTCTGTTCATAAGCAAAGGCAGTTTTATGAGGAAAGCTTATAGTGCTATATGCCTATCTCAAAAACTTAGAAAGATCTCAAATTAAAGATCTAACGTCACACCTACAGGAACTAGAAAATTAAGAACAAAGCAATCCCAAAACTAGCAGAAGAAAAGAAATAACTAATATCAAGGCAGAACTAAACAAAATTGAGACTCCAAAGTTCATATACAGAATCAATAACACCAATATTTGGCTATTTGAAAGGATAAACAAGATAGACAGCTAACTAGATTAGCAAAGAAAAGTAGAGAAAAAATTCAAATGAACCCATAAGAAATGACAAAGGGGACATTACAACTGATCACACAGAAATACAGAAGATCCTCACAGACTATTATGAATACCTAACTGCACACAAACTAGAAATTCTAGAGAAAATGAATAAATTTCTGGAAGCACATAACCTCCCAAGATTGAATCAAGAAGAAATTGAAACTCTGAACAGACCAATACTGACTTCTGAAATTGAATCAGTAGTAAAAAAAACCTACCAATCAAAAAAGCCCTGGATCAGATGGATTCACAGCCGAATTCTAACAGACGTACAAAGAAGAGCTGGTACCAATTCTACTGAAACTATTCAAAAAACAATTGAGGAGTAGGGACTCCTCCCTAACTTGTTCTATGAAGCTAGCATTACCCTGATACCCAAACTTGTCAAAGACACAACAAAAAAGGAAAAACAACAGACTAATATCTCTGATAAATATAGATGCAAAGATCCTTAACAAAATACTGGGAAACCAAATCCAGTAGTGCATCAAAAAGCTAAAAGCTAATTAACTGTATTAGTCCATTTTTGCATTGCTACAAATAAATACCTGAGACTGAGTAATTTATAAAGAAAAGAGATTTAATTGGCTCATGATTCTGTAGGCTATGCAGGAAGCATGGCTGCATCTGCTTGACTTCTGGGGAAGCCTCATGGCAGAAGGTAAAGGGGAAACACTCACATCTTACATGGTCAGAGTAGGAGGAAGAGGGGCGGGGGCAGTGCTACGCACTTTAAACAACCAGATCTCATAAAAAACTATCGCAAGAACAACACTAGGGAGTTGGTGCTAAACCATTAGAAACCATGACCATGATCTAATCACCTCCCACCAGGTCCCATCTCCAGCGTTGGAGATTTTATTTCAATAAGACATTTGAGTGGGAACATGGATCCAAGCTATATCATTCACTGTGATCAAGTAGGCTTTATTCCTGGGATGGAAAGTTGGTTCAGCATATGCAAATCAACAAATGTGATTCACCATATAAACAGCATTAAAAATAAAATATGATCATCTCAGTAGACACAGAAAAAGCTTTCAATAAAAGCCAAAATTCTTTCATGATAAAAACCTCAAGAGACTGGAAATTGAAAGAACATACCTCAAAATAATAAGAGCTGTCTATGACAAACCCTCGGCCAACACCATACTGAATTGGCAAAATCTGGAAGCATTCTCCCTAAGAACAGGAACAAGACAAGGAGGTCCACTCTCGCCATTCCTATTCAAAATAGAACTGTTCAGGTGATGGGTGCACCAAAATCTCAGAAATCACCACTAGAGAACTTATTCATGTAGTCAAACACCACCTGTTCCCCAAAAACCTATTGAAATAAAAAACAACAACAACATAAAACAAAATAGTACTGGAAATCTTAGCCAGAGCAATCAGACAAGAGAAATAAATGAAATAAATGGAAAAAAATGTGAAGAGCTACTTCTCTCAAGCTACCAATGTCATTTGTAAGAGAACTAGAAAAAAAAAACTATTCTAAAATTTATAAGGAACCAAAAAGGTGCCCGCATATCAAAAGCAATCTTAAGCATAAACAGAACAAAGGTAGAAGCATCACACTACTTGACTACTATACTACAAGGCTACAGTAACCAAAACACCATAGTATTGATATAAAACAGGCAGACAGACCACATTTTCCTTATCCAATCAATTGTTGATGAAAACCTAGATTTATTACATGTTTTTGATATTGTGAATAGTGCTGCATATGGCCTATGTGTCTGTTTTTGTACCAATACTATGGGTCAATGGAACAGAATGGAAAACCCAGAAATAAAACCACACACCTACAACCATTTCATCTTTGACAAAGTCAACAAAAATAAGCATTGGGGAAAAGATTCCCTATTCAGTAAGTGGTGCTGGGGTAACTGACTAGCCATATGCAGAAGGATGAAACTGGACCTTCTACCTTTCTTTGTAAACAAAAGTTAACTCAAGATGGAATAAATATTTAAATGTAAGTTCTGTCCTCAAAAGCATATGCAATAGAAACAAAAATAGGCAAATGAGACCTAATTAACCTAAAGAACTTCTGCACAACAGAAGACATTATCAAGAGAATAACCAGACAACCTATGAAATGAGAGAAAATACAAACTATGCATTCAACAAAGGCCTAATATCCAGAATCTACAAGGAACTTAAAAACGATTCAACAAGCAAAAAACAAATAACCCTATTAGAAAATTGACAAAAAGCATGAACCGACACTTTTGTTTGACTTTTTATTTTGAGTTCAGGGGTGCAAGTGTAGGTTTGTTATGTAGGTAAAACTTGTGTCATGGAGTTTTATTGTAAAGATTATTTTATCAACCCGGTATGAAGCCTACTACCCATTAGTTACATTTTCTGATCCTCTCCCTCCTCCCACTCTCCACCCTCCAAAAGCCCCAGTGTGTGTTGTTCCCCCATGTGTCCATGTGTTCTCATTATTTAGCTCCCACTTGTAAGTGAGAACATGCGGTATTGAGTTTCTGTTCTTGTGCTAGTTTGCTAAGAATAATGACCTCCAGCTCTCTCCATGTCCTTGCAAAGGACATGATCTTGTTTTTGGTATTACATGGTGTATCTGTACCACATTTTCTTTATCCAGTGATGGGCATTTAGGTTGACTCCATGTATTTGTTGTGAATAGTGTTGCAATGAACATACATGTGCATGTGTCTGTATGAAAGAATGATTTATATTAGAGGTATTTCTTAAAAGAGGACATACATGTTGCCAACAAACATGAAAAAATGCTCCACATCATTAATCATCAGAGAAATGCAAATCAAAACTACAATGAGATATCATCTCACATCGGTCAGAATGTCTATCATGAAAACATCAAAAAACAACAGATGCTGTCAAGGCTGTGGACAAAAGGAATGCTTATATAGTGTTGGTGGGAATGTAAATTAGTTCAGCCACTGTAGAAAAGCACTTTGGAGATTTATCAAAGAACTTAAAGCAGAAGTATCATTTGACCCAGCGATCCCATTACTGAGTATACATCCAAAGGAAAATAAATCATTCTACTAAAAGGACACAAGTGCTTGCCTGTTCATTGCAGCACTGTTCACAATATCAAAGACATGTAATAAATCTAGGTGTCCATGAACAATAGATTGGATCAAGAAAATATAGTATATATATACTATGGAATATTATGCAGCCATAAAAAGTGAAATTATGTCTTCTGCAGCAACTTGATTGTAGTTGGAGGTTATCATCCTAAGTGAATTAATACAGGAATAGGAAACCAAATACTGTATGTTCTGATTTATGAGTGGGAGGAAACATTTGGGACACATGGACGCAAAAATGCAACAATAGACACTGGCAACTACTAGAGTGGGGAGGGTGAAAGGAGGGCAAGTGTTCAAAAACTAACTGTTGGGTACTATGCTCAGTATCTGGGTGATGAGATCAATCATACCCCAAACCTCAGTATCACGCAATATACCCATATAACAAACCTGCACTTGTACCCTCTGAATCTAAAATAAAAGTTGTGATTATTAAAAAATAAAAAACAACGGTGGAGCTACCTTAGTGAAAAATGAGTGGAGTCTTTCCAGAGGCTAGTAGAAGGTTGATCTTTCCATGGCCAAAGCAATGTGAAAAATTAAGCTGAAGCCTGTTGAGTTCTACATAGAAGTAAAATGTTTAAAAGACTAAAAAAAAAAAAAAAAAAAGAAGAAGAGAGAGGCTTTATAGTTCCTAGCACTGCAGATTAGAGTTCTTTATTTTTTATGTCAGAAAACATTTTATTCATAAAATTGTGTATATTTATTATATACAACATGGTGTTTTGAAATCTGTATGTGCATTGTGGAATAGCTAAATTGAGCTAATTAACATATGTCTTACGTCACATAGCTGTCATTTTTGTGGAGAGAACTCTGTAAAGCTACTTTTTAAAAGCATTTTTCCAGAATACAATACACTGTTAATTAACTATGGTCACCATGTTACGTAATATGTGACCTGTAATTTGTAATAATTGTCGATTAATTGAAAATTAGGGTAGTTGAATTTTAGGCTGCAACTCCAATACAAGTAATCAAAATTTTTGAAACAAATCAATTCCAAATGATGAAAAATTTGATATAACACACATACATTCTCAGTTGAATTTTAAGAGTGAAGATATGAGAATTCTGAAAAGTTGTTACAGTGTATATTCATTTATCATCATCCTAACTAACTCAACAAGCAACTGTTGTTCCAAAATATGGTTCTCTTTCTCACATAGCACAAGGTAGATTATTCCTAACCTAACTGAGTTTACCTTTTCATGTCAGTCCTTGTTGAATTGTCTCCAGTGATTGAGCAAGTTTCTGATCTTTATAATTCAAAGACTTTAACTGAAACAGTGTCTTATTTGGTTCCATATACTGTAGGGATGCTGTAAAAGGTGTTAGAGATGGAGGAGGTATTAAGCTTACCTTACACAGCAGAAAATTAATACTATAGGATGACATCTTAAAGGCAATTTCAAATACTGTCTCTAAGAAGAAAATGGCTTCTATTAGAGAAAAAAGTTTTTTTCCCCTTCTTTGGAACGAGTCCATTTCTACATTTCTCTAGGGTTAGCAGTTGCAGTTTGGCCTAGAGCAACATGGAATATCAACAATAGTACCTTTTAACTATTGTTACTGATTAGAGAGAGCAATGAAATGTCTTGGTTATCAGTGCTGCCTGGTCATCTGCAATGACCTCCTAATTTGTCCCCTTGCCTCTCTTGTCACCAAACTCAGATCCATTCTTCACACATCAGCTAGAATATTCTTTCTAAGAGGATAAAAAATGCATAACTATTTTACTTTTCTGCTTACACGTAAGTAGCAGCATCTTAGCACAGTATCTGAAGCCCTGACTTCTTCCCTGGACTCATATCTTGCTACACTCTCTCTCATGCTTTATGGTCCAGCGATCCTAAACTACTTAAATGACCCCGCACAGCAACCTGTTATGTACTGCAATGTTTTCCAATACTCCCCTCTTTCTGGATGCTACGCCATTTCTCCCTTCTTTTCCTGTTGAATGCATTTCAAAACAAAGCTGATATATGTAGGTTAAATGTCAATACAATTTTTACTTAAATAAAAACACCGCTCAAGTGTTACTTCTTTTCAGAAGCCAGCCTGGCCTCTGCAGGCAAATGTAATCACTTCTGGCTCTGTACCTCTGCTGTTTGTCTATATTTTTTCGCCTTTCTAAAAATCATTGTCAACGTCATATTGCATTTCAATGATCAGTGAGGAACTAGAGGGCTGAAATTGCTTTGGCTTTCTTTTAAGAGTGACCCTATGGAAGCTAATCGATCTGAACTGAATATCAAAGAACAATAAGCTACTAGATTTGTAAGGGGTTTGAATTGGGGCAATGAAAAAATAGGGGTCCAAGAAGGTAGAGGGTCAGTTACACTTTTAAAAAAATTTTTTTAAATTTAGGTTTGTGGAGGGGTACATATGAAGGTTTGTTACCTAGATAAGCACGTGTCATTTGGGCTTATGGTACGTATTATTACATCATTCAGTTATTAAGCTCAGTGCCCAATAGTTATCATTTCTGCTCTTCTCCCTCCTCATACTGTCTTCCCCCAAGTACACCCCAGTGTCTGTTGTTTCCTTCTTTGTGTTCATAAGTTCTTATCATTTAGCTCCCACTTATTCCTGCCAAAAACATTATCTGGTTCTTTTTTATGGCTACATAATATTCCATGGTATATACGTACCACATTTTCTTTATCCAGTCTGTCATTGATAGGCTTTTAGGTTGATTACACGTCTTTGCTATTGTGAACAGTGCTTCAATGAACATTTGTGTGCATGTGTTTTTATGGTAGAATGATTTTTATTCCTCTGGTCTCCTTTTCTCTGAAACTTTGTCAGCATCTGGTTTTTTTTTTTAACTTTTTCATGATAGTCATTCTGATTGGTGTGAGATGGCATCTCATTGTGGTTTTGATTTGCATTTTTCTAACGACAACAAACAGCTACACTTTTTTTTGACAGTAGGTTTAGCTACCTTATCGTTTGTGATGTGTCTTTTATTTTACTTATTTATTTATGTTTATATTTATTTATTTGAGATGGAGTCTTACTCTGTCGCCCAGGCTGGAGTGAGCGGCGCCATCTTGGCTCCCTGCAAGCTCCGCCTCCCGAGTTCCCGCCATTCTCCTGCCTCAGCCTCCCAAGTAGCTGGGACTACAGGTGCCGCCACCACACCCGGCTAAGTTTTTGTATTTTCAGTAGAAGCAGGGTTTCACTGTGTTAGCCAGGATGGTCTTGATCTCTTGACCTTGTGATCCTCCTGCCTTGGCCTCCCAAAGTGCTGGGATTACAGGCGTCAGCCGCCATGCCAGGCCCCATGGGTCTTTTAAAGATTTTTTTGTGCCAGGTGCGGTGGCTCACGCCTGTAATCCCAGCACTTTGGGAGGCTGAGGCGTGTGGATCATGAGGTCAGGAGTTCCAGACCAGCCTAACCAATATGATGAAACCCCGTCTCTACTAAAAATACAAAAATTAGCTGGGTGTGGTGGTGCATGCCTGTAATCCCAGCTACTCAGGAGGCTGAGGCAGGACATTGCTTGGAGCCGGGAGACGGAGGTTGCTGTGAGCTGAGGTCACGCCATTGCACTCCAGCCTGGGCAACAGAGTGAGAGAGAGACTCCGTCTCAAAAAAAATTTTTTTTGTATTATTTTATAATTGATGTAATATGATATATGTATTGTGTACAACATGATATTTTGAAACACATATATACATTGTGGAATGGCTACATCAAGATAACATTTGTATGACTTCACATGGTTGTCATTTCTGTGGTGAGAACTCTTAAAATCTACTCTTCTAGCGTTTTTCCAGAGTGTAATATGCTATTATTAACTATAGTCACCATGTCGTATAACAGATCTCTTCAAATTATTCCCCCTATAACTGAAATTTTGTATCCTTTGACTAAACACTGTCAAAAACACTGCTCCAGTGGTGACCATCATTCTTCTCTCTACTTCTGTGCAATCGACTTTTCCACACGAGTGAGATCATGTGGTATTTGACTTTCTGTGTCTAACTTATTCACTTAATCCAATATCCTCCAGGTTCATCCATGTTGTCACAAATGACAGCTTTTCTTTCTTTGTAAATTATCCTATTGGAATACTATTCTATGCTACTCCAATAGAACACTATATGTAGTAGTCTATTCCAATAGAATACCATATATACACATTTGGAAAATGTGCATATATGCCACATTTTCTTTAGTCATCTGTGTGAACTGTCTTTGGTTAAAATTATCATGACTTTCCTAATGGCACTAAATAATGGTATAAGTAAATGACCCAAACATATGCTCATAAATATGATGGCCTGATAAGCAAAAAAAAAATATGATTCAACAAAGATTATAAGGTAGATAATCAAAGGTCAATAATTAAATGTGACTAAGGACCTTTTTGCTTAACAAATATTTGGGCAGTACCTACTGGGTGCCAGGCACTTTGGGAGATGTTGGAGATGGTAGAGACAAGGAGGCTGGCATGGTCTCTGACTTCTCAGAATGTGCTGGCAAGTAGGGATTTCAGAAGGTAAAGAAGAACTTGTGATCCACTGAGATCCCACAGTCATGTGGGAGGTGCAGGTTTTTATGAGCTAGAAGAATATATGGCGATGCCTCTTGCAGACTTGGGGTCAGGGCAGGCTTTCCCGAGAAAATAAAGAAAATTGGCTGGGCATGGTGGTATATGCCTATACTCCCAGCTACCCAGAGGCTGAGGTGCGAGGATTGCTTGAGCCCAGGAGTTTAAGGCTACAGTTTAAGCTGTGATCATACCACTGCACTTCAGCTGGGACAATGGAGTGAGAACCTGACTCTAAAGATGCTATCAGGCAAGACGTGGGGGTGTGGTATAAGAAAAGTGATAGAATCATATTTATCTCCATCATCATACTGCATCATTAATATTTGTTTTAATTTCTAGCTGTCGTACATTAGGTTGGAGAAATTAAAGTTCAGTATATGCTTGTTGTCTTACTCTAGGTAAATATCATTTGTAGTGTATATATATGCACTGAAAGGCAATAAATAGACTTGCATCATCCATACTTTGGATATCTGATTTAAACCAATTTTTAGGGCATCAATTTCTTTAATGAATATTTTAATAAATCATAAACCATCATTTAAATAAGAATACTAATGAAATTTTTCCTTATTTTGACACAAGACCTCAAGAATAGCACAGAGGAAGGGGGTTAGTGACTGTCATGGTCCTTTGCGATGTGAAACTGAGATGAGAAAGATTTACCTTACAACACTCAAAATTAATTTTTTTCTTTTTTTCTAGTTTTCTTTTTATCTCTTACACATACAAAAATCATACATTGACATTAATTTTAATATTACAGTCACATTTCAGCTATATACTGAGCCAACATATATATATATCTGTGTGTGTGTATATATGTGTGTGTGTGTATATATATATATTTTTTATTATACTTTAAGTTCTGGGGTACATGTCCAGAACGTGCAGGTGTGTTACATAGGTAAACATGTGCCATGTTGGTTTGCTGCACCCATCAACTCGTCATTTACATTAGGTATTTCTCCTAATGCTATCCCTCCCCAGCCCCCCACCCCCTGACAGGCCCTCGTATGTGATGTTCCCCTCCCTGTGTCCATGTGTTCTCATTGTTCAACTGCCATTTATGAGTGAGAACATGTGGTGTTTGGTTTTCTGTCCTTGTGATAGTTTGCTGAGAATGTTGGTTTCCAGCTTCATCCATGTCCCTGCAAAGGACATGAACTCATCCTTTTTATGGCTGCATAGTATTCCATGGTGTATATATGCTGCATTTTCTTTACCAGTCGATTATTGATGATCATTTGGGTTGGATCCTAGACTTTGGTATTGTGAATAGTGCTGCAATAAACATGTGTGTGTGTGTCTTTACAGTAGCATGATTTATAATCCTTTGGGTATATATCCAGTAATGGGTTGGCTGGGTCGAGTGGTATTTCTAGTTCTAGATCCTTAAGGAATCGCCACACTCTCTTCCACAATGGTCGAACTAGTTTACAGTCCCACCAATAGTGTAAAAACATTCCTATTTCTCCACATCCTCTCCAGTGTCTGTTGTTTCCTGACTTATTGATGATCGTCATTCTAACTGGCATGAGATGGTATCTCACTGTAGTTTTGATTTGTATTTCTCTAATGACCAGTGATGATGAGCATTTTTTCATATGTTTGTTGGCTGCATAAATGTCTTCTTTTGAGAACTGTCTGTTCATATCCTTTGCCCACTTTTTGATGGGGTTGTTTATTTCTTGTAAATTTGTTTAAGTTCTTTGTAGATTCTGGATATTAGCCCTTTGTCAGATGGATAGTTTGCAAAAATTTTCTCTCATTCTGTAGGTTGCCTGTTCACTCATTTTTAATTTTAATTTTTATTATTCTATTAATTTAATAAAAGATTCATTGACTATGATATCTACTGATACGTTTTACAGAAAGAAAATAAAAAGTAAAGTTGAAAAAAGAATGGTCATGTGCTTAGGAAGGGGCCTGAGGAGGCACAATTTGTACAGGTCTAGCTTTGTGTGGTCAGCTTCTCTTCTGCTCCAATTAGCTAGGGGTTCTCTCTTCCTAGCCACAATATTATTAGCTACAACATTATAGCAAAAAAGTCATGTTTGGTCTATTTCAGTTATTGTTTTTAAATTATGCTTGTGGCTGCTAATTGCCAAGTTTATGGGAATAAAAATTACATTTTTAAGCTAACCTAGGCTAGATGTGTGCTCTTGTCTTAAAGGATTGAAAAGATTTTCCATATGACCTCATGTTGACATTCAAGTTCTCCTTGCAGTCTGCTTTCCAAGTCCACTTTGGCATTATAGGTGACTAACTTAAAACATGAGATGGCAGCCTAGATCCGCATACTGATGCCTTGATGGACGACAGCAAGGAGAAATTCTGGATTACTGCCGGCTCATAGAGTAGGCTTGTTCCAGACTTGTGGTCTCTTCTGCTTCCTCAGCACTTTGAAGTGTAATTACTCTGCAGTGTTGGGGCCATTCATAAAATGAACAGTTTAACTTTTTGATTTTTTATTCTTCTCTCCCAAAGAATGCTAATATATATTTTAAAAGATTATTTTATTAAGCATAACTCACCTGGAAAATAAGTTAGTGGCAAGAATGTACTGGTATTTGGCTTCTCTCCAAATACCAGGTCTCTTTCTCCTCATTCTTCTAGAAATTTAACAAGGAGCAAATATCAGTTCCCCTAGGATTTATTGAGAAGCTCTTGCTGGTGCTGTGAGTGTACGTGTAAAGTTTTCCAGAGAATAATCCCCCAATGTGAGAGGTGAAAGAGACAATTTAACTCACTGGATGCCTTTGGATATTTAATGAGGAGTAACTCTCATTTTTCAAAAATATACCAATTGTATGGGGGAAAAAAATCAAGAGTCCAGAATAAAATGACAGAGAGGCTGGGCACAGTGACTTATACCTGTAATCCCAGCACTTAAGGAGGCCAAGGCAGGTGAATTGCTTGAGGCCAGGAGTTCAAGACCAACCTGAGCAACATAGTAAGACCCCATCTCTAAAAAATCTGCTGGGCATGGTGATGCAAACCTATAGTCCCAGCCACCCAGAGGCTGAGGTGGGAGGATTGCTTGAGCCCAGGAGTTCAAGATTACAGTAAGCTACGATCATACCACTGCACTTCAGCTGGCACAATGGAGTGAGACCCTGACTGTAGAAGAAAAAATTCCCATAAAGCTAAAAACAAAAATGACAGAGATTTCGAGGTCATGATGGCTCTGTGAAGGTGGAGGAGGCATCCTGTTCCTGAGGATCTAAGTGGTCTTTATTATTCCTCAGGAGCCTCCTGACATCTGTGAGGCCCAGAACAAGAGTACGTCCTAGTCAAAATTATTTAAATAAAACTGAAATCTTTAAGTTAATTTGAAAAAAATTTAGTTAAATTTTATTTAATATTTGTAAGTCTATTTATAATTCTGTTCAAAGGTCAGTTAGTAAGCAATAGAAAAAAATGCTATTAATTTTATGGAGGCTATCCTTGGAATTTCAGAATGCATGAAATGAGTATGTAGATCACTGACCATCATGTTTACCTTGATAAAGCATATGAATAAATAAATACTTTGAAAAATATTTCATGCTAGGAAAGGTAAAGTAGACCAGGTGTGTGGCTCATGCCTGTAATCCCAGCTCTTTGGGAGGCTGAGGCAGGCAGATCACTTGAAGTCAGGTATCCAAGACCAGCCTGGCCCATCTGGCGAAGCCCCATCTCTACTAAAAATACAAAAATTAGCTGGGCGTGGTGGCGAACGCCTGTAATCCCAGCTACTAGGGAGACTAAGGCAGGAGAATTGCTTAGACCCCTTAAAGTACAGGTTGCAGTGAGCTGAGATTTGCCACTGCATGCCAGCCTGGGTGACAGGGTAAGACTCCATCTCAAAAAAAATAAATAAATAAATAAATAAAGTAGTATTGTTGTGTACATATGAAATCTGAAAGCTCATGTCTAATTATAATAACATGGACAGTAAACATATGAAAAAAAGCTCAATATCACTGATCATGAGAGAAATACAAATGAAAACCACAGTGGGATACCATCTCATGCCAGTCAGAATGGCAATTATTAAAAAGTCAAGAAACAACAGATGCTGGTGAGGTTGTGGAGAAATAGGAGGACTTTTACCCTGTTGTTGGAATGTATATTAGCTCAACCATTGTGGAAGATGGTGCGATTCCTCAGAATATCTAGAACCAGAAGTATCATTTGACCCAGCAACCCCATTATTAGATATATACCCAAGGGAATATAAATATTTCTATTACAAAGATACATGCATGCATATGTTCATTGCAACACTATTCACAATAACAAAGACAGGTAATCAGCCCAAATGCCCATCAATGATAGATTGACTAAAGAAAATGTGGAATGCTGTGCAGCCATAGAAAGAAACAAGATCATGTCTTTTGCAGGGACATGGATGGAGCAGGAAGCCATTATCCTCAGCAAACTAATACAGAAACAGAAAAGCAAACACAGTATGTTCTTACTCATAATTGGGAGCTGAACAATGAGAACACATGGACACAGGGATGGGAACAATACACACTGGTTTTTTTTGTGGGGAGTGGGTTGGGATTGGGAGAGCATTAGGAAAAACAGCTAGTGCATTCTGGTCTTAATACCTAGGTGGTGGGTTGACAGGTGCAGCAAATTACCATGGTACACATTTACCTATGTAACAAACCTGCACATCCTGCACATGTACCCTGAAACTTAAAATAAAAATAAAAATTAATAAAAAATAAAGTTAATAACATGATTGCAAAGTTTAGCTAAAACTATCAGAGATCTAATAATAATATAATTCTCTAATATTATACTCACAAATGTATAGTACTTATGGAGATTAAGCAAAGCTGTTTTCATAAATCATACTATAATTATAACTTACATTTAACTTAAACATAGTTACAGCTGTCAGTGAGGGGATTCAACTTTTCTTCATTTGGCTTGAGAATGGAGGGGAAAATAAGGAAGTATTGACATAAGGATGGTTCATTTAGATTAGACCCTGAGACAAGAATTTGAATGTAGGTAGTTTTATTTGGAAAGTGATCCCAGAGAACATTGTTAGAAAGGTGTGGTGGTTAATTTTATGTGTCAAATTGACTGGGCTAAGTGATGCCAAGATAGTTGGTAAAACATTGTTTCTGAGTATGTCCATGAGGGTATTTATCAAAGATATTAATATTTGGATAAATAGATGGAATAAAGAAGATTGCCTTCACTAACCTGGGTGGCATTATCCAATCTGTTGAGGACTGAATAGAACAGAATGTCAGAGGAAAGGCAAATTTGTTTCCTACTTGATCTGGGACATCTATCCTCTCCTGCCCTTGACATTGGCACTTCTGTTTTTTGGGCTTTTGAACCTGGGTAGGTACTTACACCATTGGGTCCCCCTAAACACCTGCATCCCTTCCTTGCTCAGGCATTCAGACTGGGACTGAATTATGCCACCAGTGACATGGTTTGGCTGTGTCTCCACATAAAATCTCATCTTGAATTGTTATAATCCCCACTTGTCAAGGGTGGGGCCAGGTGGAGATAATTGAATTATGGTGGAAGTTTCCCCCATACAGTTCTCATGATAATGAGTTTTCATGAGATCTGATGGTTTTATAAGGGACTTACCCTTCACTTGGCTATTGTTTTCTCATTCTTCTTCTTCCTGCCACCATGTGAAGAAGGACGTGTTTGTTTCCCTTTCCACAATGAGAGCAAGTTTCCTGAGGCCTCCCCAGCCATTCTGAACTGAGAGTCAATTAAATCTCTTTCTTTTATAAATTACCCAGTCTCAGGTATGTCTTTACTAGCAGTGTAAGTACAGACTAATATAGTAATTTGGTACTGCAGAGACTGGGGTGCTGCTATAAGGATACATGCAAATGTGGAAGTGACTTTGGAACTGGGTAACAGGCACATGTTGAAAGAGTTTGGAGGGCTCAGAAGAAGGTAGAAAAATGTGGAAAAATTTGGAACTTCCTAGAGACTTGGAGGCTCAGAAGTCAGGAAGATGTGGGAGTTTGGAACTTCCTAGAGGCTTGTTGAATGGCTTTGATCAAAATGCTAATAGTTATGTGGACAATAAAGCCAAGGCTGAAGTGGTCTCATATAGAGATGAGAAACTAACTGGGAACTGGAGCAAAGGTGACTCTTGTTATGCTTTAGCAAAGAGAATGGCAGGATATTGCTCCTGCCCTAGAGATCTGTGGAACTTTGAACTTGAGAGAGATGATTTAGGATATCTGGAAGAAGAAATTTCTAAGCAGCAGAGCAGTCAAGAGGAAACGGAGCATAAAAGTTTGAGAAATTTGCAGCCTGACCATGTGACAGAAAAGAAAAACCAATTTTCTGGGGAGAAATTCAATCCAGCTGCAGAAATTTGCAGAAGAGGAGCCAAATGTTAAGTACCAAGACAATGGGGAAAATGTCTCCAGGGCAAGTCAGAGACCTTCACAGCAGCACTTCCCATCACAGGCCTGGAGGCCTAGGGGGGGAATATGGTTTCCTGGACTGGGCTTAGGGCCTCCTGCTGTGTGCAGCCTCAGGGCATTGTGCCATGTGTCCCCAGCTGCTTCAGCTCTAGCTGTGGCTAAAAGGGGCCAATATACAGCTCAGGCCATTGCTTCAGAGAGTGCAAGCCCCAAGCCTTGGTGACTTATATGTGGTGTTGAGCCTGTGGGCGCACAGAAGTCAAGAACTGAGGTTTAGGAACCTCTGCCTAGATTTCAGAGGATATATGGAAATGCCTGGATGTCCAGGCAGAAGTTTGCTGCAGGGGTGGAGCCCTCAAAGAGAACATCTCCTAGGGCTGTGTGGAAGGGAAATGTTGGGTTGGAGCCCACCCATGGAGTCCCCACTGGGACATTGCCTAGTGGAGGTGTGAGAAGAGGGCCACCGTCTTCCAGACCCTAGAATGGTAGATCCACCAACAACTATCTCTATGTGCCTGGAAAATCTGCAGACAGTGCCAATCCATGAAAGTAGCTGGGAAGGGGATTGTACCCTGCAAAGCCACAGGGGCAGAGCTGTCCAAGCCCCTGGAAGCCCACCTCTCACATCAGTGAGACATGGAGTTAAAAGAGATAACTTTGGAACGTTAAAGTTTAATGACTGCCCTGTTGGATTTCAGATTTGCATGGGGCCTGTAACCCATTTGTTTTGCCAATTTCTCCCATTTGGAATGGATGTATCTACCTAATGTCTGTACCTCTATTGTATCTTGGAAGTAACTAACTTGCTTTTGATTTACAGGTTCATAGGCAGAAGGGTCTTGCCTTGTCTCAGATGAGACTTTGGACTGTGGACTTTTGAGTTAATGCTGAAATAATGATTTTGGAGGACTATTGGAAATACATGATTGTGTTTTGAAATGTGAGGACATGAGATCTGAAAGGGACCAAGGGTGGAATAATATGATTTGGCTCTGTCCCCACCTAAATCTCATCTTGAATTGTAATAACCCCACATGTCAAGGGTGGGATCAGGTGTGGATAATTGAATCATGGAGGCAGTTTCCTTCATACTGTTGTTGTGATAGTGAGTGAGTTCTCACAAGATCTGATGGCTTTATAAGGGGTTTCCCCCTTTGTTTGGCTATTCTCTCATTCTCCTACCTGCCACGATGTAAAGAAGGATATGTTTGTTTCCTGTTTTGCCATGAGTGTAAGTTTCCTGAGGCCTCCCCAGTCATGCTGAACTGTGAGTCAATTAAACTTCTTTCTTTTATTAATTACCCAGCCTTGGGTATTTCTTCATGGCAGCATGAGAACACATTAATACAACTAGCCTTCCTGGTTCTCCACCTTGCAGATGGCAAAGCGTGGGATTTCGTGGCCTCCATAATCATGTGAGCAAATTCCTATAACAAATCTTTCTCTTTTCTCTCTTCCTTTATCTCTCTGTCTCTCTATATTTCTCTCTTTCTCTCTCTCTTCATGCATCCATCCATCCAATTGATTTTGTTTATCTGGAGATTCCTGACTAGTACAGAAGAAAAAGAAGCTAATAAGTGCATCAATGAGCAGATTGCCATTCTGGGCAACTAGAGTTCAATGCCAATGGGAACCTCTTGGGCACTGTGTATGGCATATATGGATTGTCTCCCATAAGGGGACAAGCAAGCCCTATGACTTTTTGTGTTTAACACATAAATAAGTCAACTTCATAAGGTTTAGAGAAACCAATATTAAATTGTTTAGAAAGCCAAAATAATTATATTTTAGATCAATTTACCTGAACTGACTCTTGTGATATTGTAATTTGTCACCAGACATATCGGTTGTCCAACATAAGTGATTATAAAAAGGATGTCAGTGAATCTATTTTTAAAAAACTGAGAATTTTGAAAACTAATTGGTTCATTTTATGAAGTTACTTTATTATTTATTAAAGTCTGTATTGTCTGTGATAACCTAATTATCATGTACCAAAGTAGGTAAAATAATGCATTTTGAATGCTATATTCTTGGTTTTGGAAGAGTTATGGTGATGTTTCAAATTGAACAGTATTATTTTTGAGAGAGATATCATTTCAATGACAGAATATAATTTTCACTACTTAGGGCAAACTTTTGGCATTTTCTTTTCAACTACATAAATCTGAGTATGGCTTAAAAAAAGGGCAAATCTGCATGATGAAGTTTAGTGGTGCCATTAAAATGCTACAAGTCTGCTAAATAGTTTGCTCCTTTTAACTGTTGAGACTTTCTAATAAAAGTTTCAAAGAATATTATGAAGATTTAAAACTTAGAAAACATGACCCATCAGGGAAAAGTACAAGAACGTACATTGCTTGGCCTTAAGACTAACGGTCATTTTTATAATTGCCTTCAAGTATTTGCATAGCATTCATCCAAAATATAACATAATATTCCACACACATATCTTCATTAAGAAAAATCAAAGCAAAGATATGCTGAAGTTAAAGTATAATGAATTTAATTAGATTGTGAGAAAGAATTTTAAGAAGGAGAGTAAAAGAACTTAAAAATTATAATAATCAACTAAGGGAAACCTTGTGTCTTCTATTGAAGGCTTTAAAACATAGTGCTGATCTACATTTGGTATTATCTTAGGGAAGAGGAATAAATGAAATGGCTTCTTATAATTCTGTACATATTTGTAATTCTTAAAATCTACCTAGCTATTTTCAATCTGAATGGTCATATCAGTATCTACATTGCATGCTCCAGTGTACTTTTTCCTATGTGTTTCTAGTAATTTTATTTTATTATTTTTAAAAAGGCATTTAATTTTGTTTTCATTTTGTGGATTATTTAAAAATAAAATTACATTTATAGAAAAGCTGCAGAGTGTAGAAATTTCCCTTATACTCCACAATTCATTTTCCCTTTTGGGAAATTTACATTAGTATGCATAATACATTACATTGGTATGGTCCATTTGTCTCAACTAGTGAAACAATACTGATACATTATTATTGACTAAAGTCCATATTTTGTGCAGATTTTAAAATGTTTTACCTCATGTCCTCTTTCTATTCCAGAGGTAAAATGTTTTACCTCATGTCCTCTTTCTATTCTAGAATCTCATACAGTATACCATATTACATTTAGATGTTACAGCTTCTTAGATACTTCTTGGTTGTGATAAAAGGGGGATAGACAGGTTCTTTTCCCCTTTTTCCTTTTATTAAGTGATCTTAACAGTTTTGAGAAGTAGTATTCTCAAAACATACCTGAAAAGTAGTATTCTCAAGTATTTTGTAGAATATGATTACAGACTTTAAAAAAGACCCATGAAGGAGGGGATACAGAGAAGATATTGTTTGGCCCTATGCTAAAGATCATTTAGGCCTTTAGTCTATCAAAAGGGATTTGCCTGATTTTTCAAAAGATCACTCTTTTAAACATCTAGATTCTGGATACTCAAAAGCACCCAAATAGATTTAACCTAAACAGGTCCTCTCTGAGACACGTAACAGTTAAATTGTCAAAAGTCAAAGCAAAGAAAGAATTCTAAAAACAGCAAGAGAAAAGCATCAAGTTACATATAAGGGGATCTCCATTAGACTAATGACAAATTTCATAGCAGAAGCCTTACAAGCCAAGAGAGAATGGAAGGATATATTCAAATTACTGAAAGAAAAATACTGCCAATCAAGAATATTATACCCAGCAAGTCTATCCTTCATAAATGGAGGAGAAATAAAAATAAAATAAAAACTAAGAGAATTTATCACTGCTAGACTAGCCTTACAAAAAATTCTCAAGAAAGTCTTACATTTGGAAGTAAAAAGGCAATAACTGGTGTATTAGGGTTCTCTAGAGGGACAGAATTAATAAGATATATATATATATATCCTATATATCCTAATATATACTAATATATATTCTAAAAACAGCAAAAGAAAAGCATCAAGTTACATACAAGTTACATATATTAGTATATATTAATAGGAAAAATAGGATATACATATAAACAGGATATATATACACAAATAGGATATATATATATGATATATACATGAAAGTTTATTAAATATAAGCTCATATGATCACAAGGTCCCACAGTAGACTGTCCGAAAGCTGAGGAGCCAGGAGAGCCGGTCTGAGTCCCAAAACTGAGGAACTTGGAGTCCAATGTTTGAGTGCAGGAAGCATCCAGCATGGGAGAAAGATGTAGGCTGGGAGGCTAGGCCAGTCTAGTCTTTTCATATTTTTCTACCTGCTTTATATTCTAGCTATGCTGGCAGCTGATTAGATCGTGCCCACCCAGATTAAGAGTGTGTCTGTCTTTCTCAGTCCACTGACTCAAATATTAATCTCCTTTGGCAACACCCTCACAGACACACTCAGGATCAATACTTTGTATCCTTCAATCCAATCAAGTTGACCCTGAGTATTAAGCATCACAACTGCCATTATGAAAACATGCAAAATTATAAAACTCACTGATAAAGCTGATACACAAAGGATAAAGAGAAAAAACCAAACTTTATCACTACAAAAACAGCTTAGCTGCAAAAATGAACAACACAAGTGTAAGTAAAGAAAAAAGGATATACAAAATAACCAGAAAACAATTCATAAAATGATGTGTAAGTCCTCACCTATCAATAATAACTTTGGATTATTATTATGTGGATTGAATTATCCAATTAAAAGAAATAGACTGGATGAATGAATTTAAAAAGACTCAATTATATGCTGCCTACAACAAACTCATCTCATCTCTAAAGTCACATATAGACTGAAAATAAAGGTATGAAAAAAGATATTTCATGCAAATGGAAACCAAAATCAAGCAAGAGTAGATACCGTTACATTAGACAAAGCAAATTTTAAGTCAAAATATGTTTTAAAAAAATACACAAATGAGTACCTTATATAGTAATAAAGGGATCAATTCAGGAACAGTATATAACAATTATAAATTTATATGCACCCAACACTGGCTCACCTAGATATATAAACCAAATATTAAATCTAAAAGGAAAGATAGGGCCCAATACAATAATAGTTAGGGACTTTATACCACACTCTCAACACTGAACAGGTCATCTAGATAGAAAATCAACAACAACAACAAAAAAAAACATCAAATTTAAATGGCATCATAGACCAAATGATCCTAAGAGACTTGTATAGAACATTTTATCCAACAATTGCAGAACAAAAATTCTTTTCATCAGTACATAGGACATTCTCTGGGTTTGATCATATATTAGAGCATAAAACAAGTCTCAAAAGATTAAAAAAATTGAAATCATATCAAGTATTTTGTTTGACCACAATGGAATAAAGCTAGAAATCAAAAAAATTTAAAAAAAAAAAGGAAATTAAATGAAACGTTCCTGAATAACCAATGGGTGAAGGAAGAAATTAAGAGGAAAATTTAAAAATTCATTGAAACAAATGAAAACACAACATAGCAAAACATATGGGACACAGCAAAACCAGTATTAAGAGGCAAGTTTCTATCAATAAATGCAAATGCCACATGAATGGGAAGATTTCCACCTAATGATACATGTCAAGGAATTAGAAAAGCAAGAACAAACCAAATCCAAAACAATAAGAAAAAAATAATAAAGATTAGAGAAGAAGTAGACAAAATTGAGACTGTCAAAGCAAACACTTGTAATCCTAGCACTTTTGGAGGCTGAGGTAGCTGGATCACTTGAGGTTAGGGGATTGACAGCAGCCTGGCCAACCTGGTGAAACCCTGTCTCTCCTAAAAATAAAAAACATCAGCTGGAAATCACTTGAATCCAGGAGGCAGAGGTTGCGGTTGTAGTGAGCTGAGATTGCACCACTGCATCCCTGGGCAACAGAACAAGACTCCATCTTTAAAAAAAAGCAAACAAAAGATCAATGAAACAAAAAGTTGGTTTATAAAAAATATTAAACAAATTGACAAGCCATTAGTTAACCAAAGAAAAAGACACACCCAAAATAAATACAATCAGAAACAAAAAAGGAGATAAACAGACCAATAACAAGTAATGATATTGCATCAGTAATAAAGCCTCCCAACAAAGAAAAATTCAGGACCAGATGGCTTCACTGCTGAATTGTACTGAATTTTTAAAGAGGAATTAATAACAATTCTCAAACTATTCCAAAAAATGGAAGCAGAGGAAATTCTTTCTAACTTCTTCTATGAGGCCAGCATTACCCTAATACCAAAACCTGATGAGGACACAACAAAAAGAGGAAACTACAGGTCAATATTCCTGATGAACATAGATGCAAAAATTCTCAACAAAATACCAGCAAACCAAATCCAGCAACATATCAAAAAGATAATTTTTTACAATCAAGTGGGATTTATCCCACGGATGCAAGGATGGTTCAACACATGCAATTCAATAAATGTGATATAGCATATCAACATAATGAAGGATAAAAACTATATGATTATCTTAATAAATGCAGAAATATCATTTGATAAAATACAACACCTCTTCATAATAAATACTCTCAATAAATTAGATAAAGAAGGAAAGTACCTCAACATCATAAAGGCCATATATGACAACCCCAAGTGTACCATCATACTGAATGTGGAAAAGCTGAAAGCTTTTCCTCTAAGAACTGGAACACAACCAGGATGCCTATTCTCTCCACTCGTATTCCACATACTATTGAAAGCCCTATCCAGAGCAATTAGGCAAGAGAAAGAAATAAAGGGTATCCAAAATTAAAAAGAGGAAGGTAAATTATGTGTGTTTAATATGTAATATTATATATAGAAAACATTTATATGTTTTATTTTATGTTTATTATATGTAACATCATATTATATATAGAAAACCCTAAAGACTCTAGCAAAAAACTGTTAGAACTAATAAAAATTTAGTAAAATCACAGGATATAAAATCAGCACATGTAAAACAACATGAAAAAATCAACACATATAACATTTCTATAGAAATGAATGATGGACTAGCTGAAACAGAAATCAAGAAGTGATCCCATCTATAAGAGCTACCAAAAATACCTAGTAATACCTTTTACCATGGAGATGAAAGATCCACAAAACTCTGAAGAAAGAAATTGAAGAGGATATAAACAAATGGAAAGACATACCATGCTCATGGATTGGGAGATTTGATATTGTTAAAATGATTATTCTACCCAAAGCAATCTACAGGTTCATTGCAATCCCTATCAAAATACAAATTGCACTTCACACAGAAATAGAAAAACAGATTCTAAAATTTGTTTGAAACCACAAAACATTACAGGTGCCAAAGCAATCCTGAGCAAAAAGAACAAAGCTGGAGTTATCACACTACCAGACTTCAAAATACACTACAAAGCTCTAGTAGCCATAAAAACATGGTACTGACATAAAAGCAGACACAGACTGATAGAACAGAATAGAGAACCCAGAAATTAATCCACACACCATCAACAGTCAGTTGGTTTTTGACAAGGGTGTCAAGAGCATTCACTGGGGAAAGAACAGTGTCTTCAGCATATGGTTCTGAGAAAACTGGGTGTCCACCCTATAAAAAATCAACTCTAAATGGATAAAAGGCCTAAATATAAGATGCAAAACGATAAAACTACTAGAAGAAAACATAGGTAAAATGTTCCAGTACATTTGGTCTGGAAAAAAGTTTTATAAATAAGACTTTAAAAGCACAGACAACAAAAGCAAAAATAAACAAATGGGCTTACATTAAACTAAAAACCTTCTGCACAGACAAGGAAACAGCCAATAGAGTGAAAACATAACCTACCAAATGGAAGAAAATATTTGCTACTATTCTTCCAACAGGGGATTAATATCCAGAATATACAAGGAACTAAAACATATCAACAGCAAAAAACCAAATAATCCAATTAAAAAATTTAAGCACATATTTCTTAAATGAAGGTATATAGATGTATAAAAATGCTCAACATTACTAATTTTTGATAAATGCAAGTCAAAACAAAAATGAGGTGTCATCTCACTCCTCATTTAGCTAGGATGGCTATTACTAAAAAGACAAAAGCTGACAAATTCTGGTGAGGATGTAAGTAACTGCAACAGACAAAAGCTGACAAATACCGGTGAGGATGTGAAGAAAAGAGAACTCTTATACACCATTGGTGAGAAGGTAAACTGGTACAGGCACCATGGAGAACCGTATGGAGCTTCCTCAAAAAAACAAAAATGAAGCTACCATATGATGCAGCAGTCCTACTACTGGATATTTATCCGAAGTGAGGAAATCAGTACACTGAAGAGATATCTGTACTCCCATGTTTATTGCGGCACTATTCACAATAGCCAAGGTACAGAATCAACCAGTGTCCAACAACAGATAAATGGATAAGAAAGATATGGTATACATACACAATGAAATACTATTCAGTCTTAAAAAGAATGAAATTCTGTCATTTGTGGCAACATGGATGGAACTGAAGAACATTATGTTAAATGAAATAAAACAGAAACAGAAAGTTAAACACTGCATCTTCTCACTCATGTGGAAGCTAGAAAATTTCACAGAAGCAAAAAGTAAAACAGAGGATACTAGAGGCTAGAAAGCATAGAGGGAAGGGACAATTAGGGAAACATTTATTAAAGGATGCAGAATTACCGCTAGACAGGAGGAATACGTTCTAGTAGTTTACAGCACTTTAGGATGATTATCGTTAACAATATATAGCTTCAAATAGAAGAAGGATATTGAATGTTCTCAACAGAAATAAATGATGTGTTTGATATCATAATTAGTTGGATCTGACCACTATGCATTACATTTATCAAAACATCACTATGTACCACATAAATATGTACAATTATTATGTGTCAATTTAAAAAGTAGTATATCTATATTAAATAATGTTTATTGCACAAAAGTAAGGATAACTCAAAAAAGAAATCTGTCAATAAAATTAATAGTGAATAAAAATCATAGGCTCATCTTAATTGGTGTGCAAAAATCATTTGAAAAGTTTAATAACTTTTTAAATAATAAAAACTCTTAGCAAATAAGGACTACAAAGACACTTATTGATAAAGATTAAATGCCAAACATACATTTTTTTCCTGAATATTGCATTCCGTGGAGAAATTTTACATGCATTTATTTTAGTACCACAATCTTGAATATTGCCTTAAAAATACTAAATAAAAATTACCTCAAAATAATTGAGATATAAGTATTGAAATGAAAGATATAATATGCAGATTATACAGTCATCTACCTAGAAAAACCAATCAAATCAACAAGCTCTTAGAATTAATAAAAGTGGTTAGAATTACTGCTGAATGCAAGAGAAATCTACAAAATTAGTAGTATTTCTTGCACCAGCAATAATAATTCTCAAAAATAGAAACTATAAAGTATTTGGAAATTAATCTAACCAAGAATATATAAAAATTTCCACAGAGAAAATATTAAAATGTTAGTTACATTCATCAGACATAGACATAGAAGAGAATCTGAATAATTCTAAATGTGTTTGGAGCAATAAAAGTCTATAGACAGCTAAATCAGTATTTTAAAAATAAGAATTTAGGAGGAGTCCCAGGAAACTTTTGTTATGGCTAATGTTAAGTAACATGGACAGAATTTTCTCCCTTTCCTAAAACAACTAAATCAAACAACATATGTGAATCACTATTTTTCATGACGTTAGACATTGGGCAATGAAGGACAGTGATTCCTGGGTGTTGGGAAATGAACAAGGTGAGCCCTAAATTGTCTCAGACTACTGCCTTGAAAGACCTCTAAGAGTAAAAATTGATTATAAATCAATAATTTAAAAAAATCTGGAAAGTTCTCAAACATTAGGAAACTATAATATACACTCTTAAATAACCTATAAGTCAAAAAGTAAATCAAAAGAGAAATTAATAAATTTTAACTAAATTAAAATGAAAACATACCAAAATTTGTGAAATGCAGCTCATGGAATACTTAGAAAGAAATTGATAGCACTAAAAACTATTGCCAAAAAAGAAAGGAAATTGCCATTAGCACATGAGTAGCATCAAATCAACAGATCTCATTACAATTTTAGCAGCTGTCCTAACAATGTCCTTTTTTCCTTTCAGGTTCAGGATACAAATTGAGTGCCTTCTCAGGGCCTCTTCATTCCTCCCTCCTCCTTGACTCCTTTGTTGATTCCCATGCAAGGGAAGAGGAAGTGTAATTTAATAGAGTTATTCTATTACCTTTTAAGAATTTCATACTTTTTAAAGAAATACTGAATGATGGGTACGTTTAATATTTTTTAAATTTAATTGTGGTAATATATGTATGACATTTTACCATCTTAACCATTTTTAAATGTACAGCTCAATAGTAAGTTCATTCACATTGTTGTACAGCCAATCTCTAGAATTCTTTTCATCTTGCAATACTAAAACTTTATATTCTTTAAACAATCCTCATTTCCCTATCTCCCATCCTCTGGAAACCATCCTTTTACTTTTTGTCTCCACGAATTTGACTGCACTAGGTATTTCATATCTGTGATCTCATACAGCTTTTGTTTTTTTTGTTTTTTGGCGACTGGATTATTTCACTCAGCATAAGGTCCTCAAGGTTCATCCATGTTATAGTATGTCAGAATTTTCTTCTTTAAAAAGACTGCAAGAGTCCATTGTATGCACATGCCACATTTCGTTTATCCATTCACCTGTCAATGGGCGTTTGTGTTGCTCCTGCCTTTTGGCTACTGCAATTAGTACAGCTCATGAGCACAGATATGCAAATAAATTTCCAAGATCCCACTTTTATTATTTTGGGTATATACACAGAAGAGGGACTGCTGGATCATATGGTAGTCCTATTTTTAATTTTTTGAGGAATCTTCCTACTATTTTTTAAATAGCAGCTGAACCATTTACCTTTCTACCAACAGTGTATAAGGTTTCTAATTTCTTCATATCATCACCAGCACTTATTTTGTTTATCTGTTTGCTTTTTGATAGTAGCCATCCAAATGGATGTGAGGTGTTATCTCATTATGGTTTTGATTTGCATTTTTTTTAATGGTTAGTGATGCTGAGCATTTTTTCCTGTGCTTGTTCTGATTTGTGTCTCTTCTTTAGAAAAATATCTATTGAAGTCTTTTGCTGAACCAAGTTTTTGTTATCATTGAGAAGTTCTTTATTCTGGATATTAACCCGTATCAGATATATAATTTGCAGGCATTGCTTTAATTCTATAGGTTGCCTTTTCACTCTGTTGATCATGTCTTTGATGAACAGAAGTTTTAAATTTCTGTGTAGCTCATTTTTTATATTTTACTTCTGTTGCCTGTGCTTTTGGTGTCATGTTTAAGAATTCGTTGTCAAATTCAATGTCATGAAAACATGTCCCATGTTTTCTCCTAAGAGTTTTCGAATTTTAGGTCATACATTTTGGTCTTTGATACATTTTTAGTTACTTTTTAAAACTTTTTTAAGGTAATGGCCTAACTTCATTCTTTTGCATTGTGGACAGCCAGTTTTTTCCAATACCATTTGTTGGAGACTGTCCTTTCTCCACTGAATGTTCCTGGTATTTTTGTAAATAACCGTTAACCATATATATGAAGTTTTATTTCTGGGTTCTCTCTTTATATTCCAATTATCTTTATGGCTATCTATGAGGTACATTTTAAAATACATTTTATGTCTGAAACACTAACAAAAATTGTCAAAATTAGTTAATAGTTTGGCTGGTCATAGAGTGATTTCCTTTCATAATTTGAAAGTCATTGCTTCACTGCTTCAAGCATCCAGAATTGCTATTTAAAAATCATTAAGTTGGGTATTTGGTGTAATTTTTTAATCTGGAAACTCACGTTCTTTCTTTCTGTTAAAATTTCTTTTAACATTTCTTATATGATTTTCTTCCATTTCTCTTCTCTCCTTTTTGAACATATATTATCTAGATGTAGTATAGTATAGTATTTGAATCACATATTATGGAGATATATCTAGAAGAATTTTCAGCCTTTCCTTGATATTTAAAAATGTCTGCTGTATGAATTTAATTTCTAAGGGCTGTTTTATTGCATTTTCTACAGTTTCATAGCATCAATATCTCCTCACATCTCTTCAAGGAGATGAAAACTATATTTCTGAAGTTTATTCTCCCTCCATGTTTTCAATTTTTTTCTTTTGTCATATACTTTTTTTTAGATTGCAGAAATTTATTAACAATCAAACATTTAATCAATCTTCTGTGCCATAGAAATTCATCAGGATGCCTATAACAAAGACCACTGGGAGGCTGAGGATTGCTTGAACCCAGGAGTTTAAGCATGTGGTGAACTATGATAGGGCCACTGCACTCCAGCCTGGGTGACAGAGCAAGACTCTGCCTCAAAAAAAAAAAAAAAAAAAAAAAAAAGTCACTTTTAGCTAGATTACCATATTTCAATCTAATTGGCACTTGGGGGAATGCTGAATATCAGGCCTTTTATTGTCATTGCATACTATTTTTAAAGTCTCCCAGGTTACAAGTTTTCCTTAAATTTCTGATGATTCTTGGCTGCCTGCTCATGGTTAAGAATGGGAGGACAAATGGAATCTAATTAAACTTAAGAGCTTTCTGAGTTTTTGTAAAATATTCAAAGAGCAAGTGGACACATACATCTCCCCAAGACTGAACTAGGAAGAAATCGAATACCAGAATAGACCAATAAAACGTTCTAAAATTAAGGCAGTAATATATAGCCTACCAACCAAGAAAAGCCTAGGACCAGACAGATTTACAGTTGTATTCAAAGGTACATCGAAGAGCTGGTACCATTTTACTAAAACAATTCCAAGTAATTGCAAAGGAGAGACTACTCCCTAACTCATTTTATGAGGCCAGCATCATCCTGTTCCCAAAACCTGGCAGAGATACAACAAAAAACAAAACTTCAGGCCAATATCTCTGATGACTATCAATGCAAAAATCCTCAATAAAATACTGGCAAACCAAATCCAGCAGCACATCAAAAAGCTTATTCACCATGATCAAGTCAGTTTCATCACCAGGATGCAAGGCTGGTTCAACATAAGAAAATCAATAAATGTAATTCATCACATGAACAGAACTAAAGACAAAAAGCTACAAGATTATCTCAAAAGACGCAGAAAAGGCCTTCAATTAAATTCAACATCCCTTCACGTTAAAAACTCTCAATAAACTAGGTGTTGATGGAACACACTTCAAATAAGAGCCATTTATGACAAACCCACAGCCAATATCATAGTGAATGGGCAAAAGCTGGAAGCATTCTCCTTGAAAACCTGCACAAAACAAAAATGCCTTGCTCTCTCACCACTTCTATTCAACATAGTATTGGAAGTTCTGGCCAGGGCAATGAGACTATTTCTTAAAGAAACTCCCATCCCCCTCACCCCATCTTGCACCCTCTTGGCCTGGTCATATTTCCAGGAAGAAGCCTTCTAGTCACTTGTCTAAAGGGTAAAGTTTTGGCTGTCAGATATCTGAGAGATAACGGGAGAAGGTTATTGGTGATTACCAATCATATTAGTAAGTATAGTCTATTATTTCCCATTGTGCAGACGTGATAAATATGCCCCCAACTATTTACAGTATTTTCTAGTCCAGAAATTCTCTTTTTTCTTTCTCCAAAAGTAAACTTTCTGTCAGGATTGGGGTGGGTATGTTGAGGGGGACAGGAGATTTGAGATTGTAAATACACCTTTAAAACAAAAATTTCCTTATTTTATCTCAGATCACCAAACTCTTCTACCAAAAGTACCTGGTATTGCCTGTTCCTAAACATTTTAGAAATTGTGTGCTGTAGATTGCACAGCTTCTTGGCTTTCATTGTTAACCGGTTTGAGATGAATCCTTCTTGGCTAAGCCTTTTCAGCTTTCAAAATTCTGTTGTTGTGCTCTGCAGTATATTTGTAGGTATATTCTTTATTTAAATTTTTTCTTTAATGTGGTTTCAGGAGAGAGGAAATGGAGACGTATGTTTTCACATTTTAACCCAAAAAATTATATTTTTGTTTTTAAGACTTTTGAAAAGTGAAATAAAATTTGATCTATTAAAATGATGTCTCACCACTCCTATTCAACATAGTATTGGAAGTTCTGGTCAGGGCAATCTGGCAAGAGAAAGAAATAAAGGTATTCCAATAAAAAGAGAGGAAGTCAAATTGTCTCTGTTTGCAGATGATATGATTGTATATTTAGAAAACCCCATCGTCTCAGCCCGAAATCTCCTTAAGCTGATAAGCAACTTCAGCAAAATCTCAGAATATAAAATCAAGGTGCTAAAATCACAAGCATTCCTATGCACTAATAATAGACAAACAGAGAGCCAAATCATGAGTGAACTCCCACTCACAATTGCTAAAAGGAGAATAAAATACCTAGACACAATTTACAAGGGATGTGAAGGACCTCTTCAAGGAGAACTACAAACCACTGCTCAAGGAAATAAGAGAGGACACATAAAAAAATGGAAAAACATTCCACCCTCATGAGTAGGCAGAATCAGTATCACGAAAATGGCCATGTTGCCCAAAGTAATTTATAGATTCCATGCCATCCCCATCAAGCTACTATTGACTTTCTTCACAGAATTAGAAAAAGAAAACTACTTTAAATTTCATATGGAACCAAAAAAGAGCCTGCATTGCCAAGACAATCTTAAGCAAAAATAACAAACCTGGAGGCCTCACGCTACCTGACTTCAAACTATACTACAAGGCTATAGTAACAAAAACAGCCTGGTACTGGTAACAAAACAGATATATAGAACAGAACAGAGGCCTCAGAAATAGCACCACACATCTGAAACCATCTGATCTTTGACAAACATGACAAAAACAAGCAATGCAGAAAGGATTCCCTATTTAATAAATGGAGTTGGGAAAACTGGCTAGTTACATACAGAACACTGAAATTGGACCCCTTCCTTACACCTTATACAAAAATTAACTCAAGAAGGATTAAAGACTTAAAAGTAAGACCTAAAACCATAAAAAACCCTAGAAGAAAACCTAGGCAATACCATTCAGGACATAGGTATGGGCAAAGACTTCATGACTAAAACACCAAAAGCAATGGCAATAAAAGCCAAAATTGACAAACGGGATCTAATTATACTAAAGAGCTTCTGCACAGAAAAAGAAACTATAATCAGAGTGAACAGACGACCTACAGGATGGGAGAAAATTTTTGCAAACTATCCATCTGACAAAGGGCTAATTTCCAGAATCTACAAAGAACTTAAACAAATTTACATGAAAAAACAAACAACTCCATCAAAAAGCGGGCAAAGGATATGAACAGACGCTTCTCAAAAGAAGACATTTATGCAGCCAACAAACATGTGAAAAAAAGCTCATCATCACTGGTCATTAGAGAAATGTAAATCCAAACCACAATGGGATACCATATCACACTGGTTAGAATGGCAATCATTAAAAAGTCAGGAAACAACAGGTGCTGGAGAGGGTATGGAGAAATAGGACCACTTTTACATTGTTGGTGGGAGTGTAAATTAGTTCAACCATTGTGGAAGACAGTGTGGTAATTCCTCAAGGTTCTAGAACCAGAAATACCATTTGACCCAACAATCCCATTACTGGGTATATATCCAAAGGATTATCAATCATTTTACTATAAAGACACATGCACACATACGTTTATTGCAGCACTGTTCACAATAGCAAAGATTTGGAACCAACCCAAATGCCCATCAATGATAGACTGGATAAAGAGAATGTGGTGCATATATACCATAGAATACGACACAGCCATAAAAAAGGATGAGTTCATGTTCTTTGCAGGGGCATGAACGAAGCTGGTAACCATCATTCTCAGTAAACTAACACAAGAACAGAAAATCGAACACCACATGTTCTCACTCATAAGTGGGAGTTGAACAATGAGAACACATGGACACAAGGAGGGGAACATCACACACCGGGGCCTGTTGCGGGGTGGGGGACTAGGGTAGGGATAGCATTAGGAGAAATACCTAATGTAGATGATGAGTTGATGGGTGCAGCAAACCACCATGGCACGTGTATACCTATGTAACAAACCTGCATGTTCTGCACATGTATCCCAGAACTTAAAGTATAATTTTAAAAAGAAAAAAATTATTTTATAAAAATGATGTCTGACTTAAAAGGGTGAAGTTCTAGGAAGAAATTGTTTGTTCAATTTGTAAGTCTGCCTTCTTGTGTTTAACATATGTCAGATAGGTAGGTATATTGGGTGAGTAAGTGTGAATTGAATTGTCTAAGGGAATTTGATTAATTATGTATGTAAGGGGTATTGAATGTTTTAAAAGGATTTAACCTGTTTTTGGTTTTTGGGTTAGAGGTGGTATTTGGTTACATGTGTAAGTTCTTTAGTGGTGATTTGTAAGATTTTGGTGCACCCATCATCCATGTATAGACCTCACCATGTTTGTAGTCTTTTATCCCTCGCCCCTTTCCCCCAAGTCCTCAAAGTCTGTTGTATCATTCTAATGCCTTTGTGTCCTCATAGCTTAGCTCCCACATATCAGTAAGAACATATGATATTTGGTTTTCCATTCCTGAGTTACATCACTTAGAATAATAGTCTCCAATCTCAACCAGGTTACTGCAAATGCTGTAAATTCATTCCTTTTTATGGCTGCATAGTATTCCATTATATGCGTATATATATATATACAGACACACTACAGTTTCTTTATCCACCCATTGATTGATGGGAATTTGGGTTGGTTCTATGATTTTGCAATTGTGAATTGTGTTGCTATAAACATGCGTGTGCAAGTATCTTTTTCGAATAATGACTTCTTTTCCTCTGGGTAGATACCCAGTAGTGGGATTGGTGGATCAAATGGTAGTTCTACTTTTAGTTCTTTAAGGAATCTCCACACTGTTTTCCATAGTGGCTGTACTAGTTTAAATTCCCACCAGCAGTGTAGAAGTGTTTCCTGTTCACCACATCCATGTCAACATTTGATTTTTTGATTATGGCCATTCTTGCAAGACTAAGGTAGTATTGCATTGTGGTTTTGATTAGCATTTCCCTGATCATTAGTGATATTGAGCATTTTTTCTTATGTTTATTGACCATTTGTGTATCTTCTTTTGAGAATTCTCTATTCATGTCCTTAACCTCCTTCTTGAAGGGATTGTTGGCTTTTTTCTTACTGATTTGTTTGAGTTTGTTGTAGATTCTGGATATTAGTCCTTTGTCAGATGTATAGATTATGAAGATTTTCTCCCACTCTATGCATTGCCTGTTTACTCTGTAAAGCTATACTCTAAAATGTATAATTTTAATAAATTAAATATTAATCAAAATATAGAAAATAACAGGGAGAATTCTTTCCATGCATGAAAACCTGCTCCTCTACCTCTAGATGTTAAGAGATCACCAAAAAAATCTTCTGTCATGGATAGTATTCAATACTGTATTTCAATAATCAAGAAGAGGAAAAAATAAGCATAAATATCAAAAAGTATAAAGAAAATTATATTGTTTGAGAAAATTCGATTGCCCATATACAAATACAAGATAACCAAAAGAAAAGCTATTAAAACAGGAAACAACAAAATTAAGATACGAAAGCTAAGGCAGGGCAGACTAGTCCTGAGGGTTTGCAGTAGTTCAAGAGTAAGTGGGGTTAGAATGGATTGGAGTGGGAGCAGAAGTCATAAAGAGAATGGATGGAGAAACTTTGCTTTTGTTTTTGAATTGTCAGTCCCAGGTTACAGGCAGGATATGGGACATAGGAAAAGTAACTTTCATAGATGGCTCCAAGGTGTATGGGATAAGCAAATTTGAAGATGGTAGTGCAGTTTACTAAATGTAGGAAAACTAGAGGAAGACTAGATTGACTGTGGTTGAGAGTTGGCCCTTAAGAACTAAGTTATAGAGATAAGTTTTAAAGATAACCTGTTGGGCATCTACATGGAAATATTGAGTAGGATGATACAGACACGGAGCCCAGAAAAATCATCTGGGCTGGCAATAGATACTGTTTTAAATCTTGTAGTGAGCTCCATCATGAAAACAGAGAAGTAGAGGAACAGGAATAGAAAGCCACTGTTTAGTTTGTCACACATGATGGTAAATTAATTCATAGTCTGTAACAACTATAAAACTGTTTAGTCCTACATAATGCATTTAAACTGTATTTTGAATTTGTTAGACAACATAGATTATTTTCATGTATCAGAAACATTTTTCTTTATTTAGAGACCACTAAGCCACTTCTTTGTATGGCACTATGCTATTAATATGCTGTATAAATTAATCTAAACAGGAGTAATTTGTACTTTCTGTTAGGTTTAAAATATTCTCCACCTTCCTCTTCACATATGGAATTTAAAAGCCAAAAGAGAACTCAAGTTCACATAGTTCCAACCCCGGTCTCCTGCCTGGATGTCATCCATGATATTTCTGACAAGTGGGGCTGACCTTCTGCTTGAGCACCTGCAGTGACAGGGAGCACTCACATTCATAAGAAAGTTCATACAATTTTTAACATCTTTAATTATTTTAAATTTTCCTGCATACTGATCCAAAACATTTTTTCCTATATTTTCCAACCATGATTCTTACCGTGCTTTAATAGTCATCAGAATATAAATTTTTCAAGTATTTCATGACCATTAGTGTGAATTTTCTGATACACCGTCATAGCATCAGTGTTCAATGAAGCAGGCTTCTGAGTTCTGTCCAGTAGTCTCCTCACTTCTGTCATCATTTCTCTAAACTCAGGTAGCTCCCAGTACTCTGGATATGATCTGAGTAGTGCAAAGTCAGTCCCACTATGGTCCATCTTGTTTGGACACTGAATGTCTATCAACACAGCCCAAGATTAATTTGAGCTTTTTTGAATAGAACTACATTACAATATCATCTCATGTTGGAGCTTGAAATCTATTAATATCTTTTCATGTACCAGCTGCTAATCATGTCTGCTCCCCTCAGAACTGATACATTTGATTTTTTAAACTGAATTATATGGTCTCGCTGTTCGCTTATGAAATTTGATCTTCTTAACTTGACCAATCCTTTCAGCTAGTCAATAAATTTTTGAAGCCTGGACTTTTTTTTTTTTTTTTTTTTTTTTTTAGATGGAGTCTCGCCCTTGTCACCTAGGCTGGAGTGCAATGGTGTGATCTTGGCTTACTGCAACCTTACTGATCTTGGCAACTGCAACCTTACCTCCTAGGTCCAAGTGATTCTTCTGCCTCAGCCTCCCAAGTAGTTGGGATTGCAGGCACCTGCCACCATGTCCAGATAATTTTTAAAAATATTTTTAGTAGAGATGGGGTTTCACCATGTTGGCCAGGCCAGTCTCAAACTCCTGACTTCAGGTGATCCACCTGCCTGTACCTCCCAAAGTGCTGGGATTACAGGTGTGTGTGCTGCGCCCAGCCTGAAGCCTGGTTTTGGCCTCTAGTACGGTATAGTTGATATTACTTGAAATTCTATAAGCAAAGTTGACATTTGTGCTCAAGGCATTTTCACATGTTGTTTTACTTAACACTCACAATATCAGGTGCAGTAATTTTTTTGACAGTTCTTTTCAATCACTGCAGACAGTGTAGCACATGTAGGTAGGAGAGAAACGTTGGATCTGAATCCCAGCGCAACCACATTAGCTGTGTAGTCTTGAAAAGTTTCATTGCTCTCTTTGATTCTTTTTCCTTCTCTGTAAAACAGGGATAATTATCAATACATGACCGATTTATTGTGAGAAAGAAATGGAATCACTCCCATAAACTACTCAGCACAGTGCCTGAACGTGATGTATCTTCAATAAGTGTTAGCTTTTGCTTTTAGTGATTCCCGTCCATTAAGGGAAATGAGATCTGGCAGGCTGAGCTTACTTTCTGAGGGTCACAAGCCAGAGAACGAATCAGGGTTTGGTGATTGGTCTCTGACAGTATGGAATTTAGTCCACAGGCAGTAGAGGTTGAAATCATTGGATTTTAACTTTGCTGTTATCATTTGCTAGTTCGGTGACCTTGCGTCAGTTATTTAAATCTACTTAAAGTCAGTTTTCTTATCTGTAAAGTGGAGAATTTAGTATTTCCATCAAAGACTGTTAGGAGAATTTAATGAATAATGTTCACAAGACCGTGATATATGTCTCCACAAAGGATCCTCCTTTTTCCTTTTCTCCTTGCTTACTCTACCTCTTTTTCCTTCCACTAAACCTGTGGAGTTTAAATGAGATAAGATATGAAAAGCCCTCAGTCTATAGTATGGCATACAAAATGCATTCACTAAATGAGAGCTAATTTTACAACGTTTTATACCTATGGAACTTGAGGAAATGAGAATGTATTTGAGTGCTCTATTTATTGTGCCTAATATAAACAAGATACAATCTTTACCTCTGATATAATCTCAAATTTATTTAATTTTAACTTTTAGGTGTTTTAACATTTAAATGTTTTAGATTTAAAAATATGTAACAACCTGAGATAGTGGAATCAAGTGATATTCAGATAACCTAGGTCCTACAAGAGTTGAGGAAAGTGAAGGGGGAAAGTTGACTGGTATAGTCAGAAGATTTATGAAGAAAGTTCCATTCAGGATGGGCATAAAAGATGAGTAGAATTTGAAGAATTATGCCAGAAGAAGAACCCATGAAGAACGAGAAGGAAAACTGCTTTGCCTCTGACATATAGAGGTAGTTACGAAACTATGAAAGGGTTGTTGAGGAGAAATAGACCTGAAAGAGAATTTAAACTTTATTAGTTAAACATGTGCCTGAAAAAGATTGATTTAAATGGATTTTAACAAAAATATAAAATAAGTTACATTTCTGTGCCCATTCATACTGTGTCTAATGAATGTTTACTATTTACTGGGCACCATACTGTGTATACATTTAATGCTCACAAGCATCTATGAGGGAGACAAAAATATTATTTTCATTTAACTTGTGGGGAAACAGAAGCTCAGAAAGACTAGATAACTCATGTGAGAGCATATGATCAGTACATAATAGAGCTTAGATTGACTGAGAGAGTTGGGTTCAAGAGACTCTGCTCTCAGCTATCTAGTAGTGGGGGAGATATACCCCTGGCGGTCAGTATCTCACCTGTTCTGGGTTTTAGGCATTCTTTAATCCAGTTGTGATGGGATCACTCCTTTAACATAAGGTATTGAGGGACCCTTTGGGAATTTTGCCACCTGTGAGGTATCTGCTATGTCTGTTTTGGTATAGTAGTTCGGGTGGGAAAGGGCACAAGACAGTTACAGATAATAGTTGTCCTGAATTTTTTGTGCACGATTCTCAAAGCTTTTCTATTTGTGGCTGAATCCCCTGCAAAATGTAACTCAGTCCTCTCATCTTTGACATTTCTTCAAGTTTTTCATTTCTGTGCTAATTTCTTTGCCTTCCCTTTCTGCCTGCTGAGTCGCAGGCAGCATGTTGAAAATTTGAGTCAGCGCTGTGCAGTAGGCAACCAGGTTGCTTATAGACAATCTGTCATTAGGCCCTTGAAAAAGGGCCCCTTAAAGTTGGAAAAGCCTACATGGGTACAGAATATGTTGCCTGGCACCAGATATAATCAGAGTTTAAAAAGCAATAGTTAAGAGAAAGGTAAAGTTTTCCTTTGAACTAAGCACACGGCTTAATTGATGCCACACAGCAGCTGTCATCAGGTGAAGGCAATGAGACTTGCTTCAACCTCATTTCATGTGATGTAAAATTAAAGCAAAACAAATGCAAAGCAGGCAAGCAAACAAAAACTTACCTCTTCTCTCCTTTGTATTGAAGAGACCCTGTGAACAAAGGTAACGTTATTATTAACTCGTATAAATAAAAACATGAAGATTAACCTTTACTGATAAGACTAGTTCTTTTAGTTTGTAACATTACCTTGCTGCCTCTTGTAATGTTTTCCTGCGTTGACCTTCTTGATGGCAAGATATGCCTACAGTATATAGTCCCTGACAAATAGTCTAGGGACTATTTGAAAAAATGGCAAACTGACTTTATTGATTTATGGAAATCTGGGACAATTAATGAGTTTATAATAGATTTTATAACACTTTAATAAAATATTTAATTATTAATGATCATGTAGTAATATAAATAGTAATAGTTTCGTGTTGACACTTCATTCCTTTAAGAAAGTATTAGTTAACAAAAAAATTAGCTGGGCGTGGTGGTGCGTGCCTGTGGTCCCAGCTACTTGGGAGGCTGAGGTGGGAGGATCGCTTGAGTCCAGGAGGTGAAGGTTGCAGTGAGCTGAGATCACATCACTGCACTTCAGCCTGGATGATGGAGTGAGACTCTGTCTTTAAAAAAAAAGAGAGAAAGAAAATATTCATTTTATAACCTAGTGTCATTGATAATTAATTGTGGTAACCACTAAAGCTATGAAGAAATGTTTGCATACTTTCATCAGCTGGAGTCTTCATTATCTCCTGGGGCAAGATTCTGATGACACAGCGGATATTTTCTGTTTGTTTGTTTAAAAGTAGCTTTTTATGCTAGAACAGTTTCAGGTTCACAGAAAAATTGCAAAGGTGTACGAAGTATTCCCATATACCTCACACCCAGTTTCCTCTATTATTAACATATGGTACATTTTTCACAATTAGTGAACCATTATTCATATGTTATTATTAACTGAAGTCCACACTTTATTCAAATCTGCTTAATTTACACATGGTTTCCCTCTTCTCTTCCTAAATCCCATCCAGATTACTGCATTACATTTAGTAGTCACATCGCTTTTGTCCCTCTCAGTGACACAGCTGATATTTAAGAAATACTTTATCAGAGAAATCATACACCTATATCTAATAAAAAGATCTCACATACAATTCTTAAAATGACTCATAGCTTTTGTACAGTCAGAATGAAAACAACAGAAATAGCAAGGAGATAATAAGTGTTAACCAGGGTGTAGAGAAAAAGGGAAGTTTTGCGCACTGTTTGTGGGAATGTAAATTGGTACAGCCATTATGGAAAACATTATGGAGTTTCCTCAAGAAATTAAAACTAGAACTACTATGTGACCTAGCAATCTCACTACTAGGTATACAGTCAAAGGAAATGAAATCACTATGTCAAAGAGATAGCTATATTCTGATATTCGTTGCAACATTATTCACAATAGCAAAGATATGGAAACAACCTACATGTCTATTAACATAAATGGATAAAGAAAATGTAATATACATATATGTACATAATACATATATATATGTATTATTTGGCTATAAAAAAGAAGAAAATCCTGTTACTTGTGACAACATGGATGAATCTGGAGAACATTATGCTAAGTGAAATGAACCAGTCATAGAAAAATAATAACGTATGAGTTCATTTGTATATAGAATCTAAAAAAGTTGAACGCATAGAAGCGGAGAGTAGAACAATGCTTACCAGGGGCTGGGGGAGTGGGATATGTTGATCAAAGGGTACAAACTTTCAGTTACAAGATAATAAGTTATGGGGATGTAACATACAGCAAGGTGACTTTAGTTAAAAGTACTATATTGTTTATTAGAAATTTGATAAGAGTAGTTTTTAAGTGTCCTCACCACATACACATAGATGCAAAAAATGGTAACTGTGATCGTGTTAATATGTTAATTAATTTGACTAGGGTAATCAGTGTACAATGAATATATATGTATATAAAATCATGTAGTACACCTCAAACAGTTATTATTTATCAGTTAAGAGCTGGTACCATTCCTTCTGAAACTATTTCAAACAATAGAAAAAGAGGGACTCCTCCCTAACTCATTTTATGAGGCCAGCATCATTCTGATACCAAAATATGGGAGAGACACACAAAAAAAGAAAATTTCAGGCCAATATCCCTGATGATCATCAATGCAAAAATCCTCAGTATAATACTGGCAAACTGAATCCAGCAGCACATCAAAAAGGTTATCTACCACAATCAAGTTGGCTTCATCCCTGGGATTGCAAGGCTGGTTCAACATACACAAATCAATAAACATAAACATAATCCATCACATAAACGAAACCAATGACAAAAACCACATAATCATGTCAATAGATGCAAGACAGGCCCTCGATAAAATTCAACATCCCTTCTTGCTAAAAACTATCAACAAACTAGGTATTGATGGAACATATCTCAAAATAATAAGAGCTATTTATGAAAAACTCACAGCCAATATCACACTGAATGGGCAAAAGCTGGAAGCATTTCCTTTGAAAACTAGCACAAGACAAGGATGTCCTCTCTCAACTCTCCTATTCAACATAGTATTGGAAGTTCTGTTCAGGGCAATCAGGCAAGAGAAAAAAATAAAGGGTATTCAGATAGGCAGTGAGGAAGTCAAATTGTTGCTGTTTGCAGATAATATGATTATATATTTAGAAAACCCCATTGTCTCAGCCCCAAATCTCCGTAAGCTGATAAGGAGCTTCAGCAAAGTCTCAGGATGCAAAATCAATGTGGAAAAATCACAAACACTCCTATATACCAATAATAGACAAACAGAGAGCCAAATCATGAGTGAACTCCCACTCACAATTACTACAAAGAGAATAAAATACCTAGGAATTCAATTTACAAGGGATGTGAAGGACCTCTTCAAGAAGAACTACAAATCACTGCTCAAGGAAATAAAAGGGGGCACAAACAAATAGAAAAACATTCTATGCTCATGGATAGGAAGAATCAATATTGTGAAAATGGCCGTGTTGCCCAAAGTAATTTATAGATTCAATGCTATCCCCATCAAGCTACCACTGACTTTCTTCACCGAATTAGAAAAAAGGACTTTAAAGTTCATGTGGAACCAAAAAAGAGCCCGCAATGCCAAGACAATCCTAAGCAAAAAGGACAAAGCTGGAGGCATCATGCTACTTGGCTTCAAACTATACTACAAGGCTACAGTAACCAAAACAGCATGGTACTGTTAACAAAACAAATATATAGGCCAATGGAACAGAACAGAGGCCTCAGAAACAACACTACACGTCTACAATTATCTGATCTTTGACAAACATGACAAAAACACACAATGGGGAAAGGATTCCCTATTTAATAAATGGTGTTGGGAAAACTGGCTAGCCATATGCAGAAAACTGAAACTGGACCCCTTCCTTACACCTTATATAAAAATTAACTCAAGATGGATTAAAGACTTAAATGTAAGAATTAAAACCATACAAATTCTGGAAGAAAACCTAGGCAATACCATTCAGACATAGGCATGGGCAAAGACTTCATGACTGAAACACCAAAAGCAATGGCAACAAAAGCCAAAATTGACAAACGGGATCTAATTAAACTAAAGAGCTTCTGCACAGCAAAAGAAACTATAATCAGAGTGAACAGGCAGCCTACAGAATGGGAGAAAATTTTTGCAATCTATTTATCTGACAAAGGGCTAATATCCAGGATCTACAAGGAACTTAAACAAATTTACAAGAAAAAAACAAACAACCTCATCAAAAAGTGGGCAAAGATATGAACAGACACTTCCCAAAAGAAGACATTTACTTGGCCAACAGACACATGAAAAAATGCTCATCATCACTGGCCATCAGAGAAATATAAATCAAAACCACAACGAGATACCATCTCACACCAGTTAGAATAGCGATCATTAAAAAGTCAGGAAACAAGAGATGCTGGGAATGGTCTTACACTGTTGGTGGGAGTTTAAATTAGTTTAACCATTGTGGAAGACAGTGTCGCGATTCCTCAATGATCTAGAACCAGAAATACCATTTGACCCATCGATCCCATTACTGGGTATATACTCAAAGGATCATAAATCATTCTACTATAAAGACACATGCACATGTATGTTTATTGCAGCACTATTCACAATAGCAAAAACTTGGAACTAACCCAAATGCCAATCAATGATAGACTGGACAAAGAAAGTGTGGCACATATATACCATGGAATACTATGCCGCCATAAAAAAGGATGAGTTCATGTCCTTTGCAGGGACATGGATGCAGCTGGAAACCATCATTCTCAGCAAACTAACAGAAGAACAGAACACCAAACACAGTATGTTCTCACTGATAAGTAGGAGATGAACAATGAGAACACATGGACACAGGGAGGGGAACATCACACACCAGGGCCTGTCAGGGGTTGGGGGTTAGGGGAGGGATAGTATTAGGAGAAATACCTAACATAGATGACGGGTTGCTTAGTGCAGCAAACCACCACGGCATGCGTATACCTATGTAACAAACTTTCACGTTCTGCATATGCATCCCAGAACTTAAAGTATAAGGAAAAAAAAAGATAAAAATAAGAAATAAACAGCACATGAATAGGATACAGTTTAATAGCAAGCTTTAATAGCCAAATGTACTTTATAACAATAATATATGATCATCAGAGACACTTTGAAAAAATACAGAAAGCTTAAAGAAAATAAAAATTACTGATAATCCCACCACTCAGAAATATACTTTGCCACTTTTGTTATTTTTGAGAATAATTTTTGAATATAATCTTTCGGTCCTTTTTTATGCTCCTTGCTGTGTATTTTGTGTGGGACATGTGAGTAACTTGATGGATATGTTTTCTTTTAAAGGAGGTCTGCACCTCATCATACTGGAAGTAGTGAAGTGCAGGATGAAGACAGTATTCACTGAGGCTCCTCTAGGAGCTCTCAGACCATAATTCACTTCTGTTTTGTTGTTAAACTTCATGAATGAAGAAAGCGTCTGCTCACCTAGTTTTTAAAAATCCCTTTCTTAAACGATCTTGTTCCATTTACTTGGCTCTAAATATAATGCAGATTTATCTTTATGGGTGATACAAGGAGACCCAATGACCAGTGGAATAACAAAAGGGAAAAATTGTTTTTGAAGAGTTATGTAATTTTAGCGGTTACTGATTACGATTCACACATCTTAATGCAAACGTTGGCACCTGGATGACAAATGAAGTCATTTGGACGTGCTATTTAGAATGGCAGATCCAGAAGAGTGACAGAAATCTCACTGCAGTATACTTTTATAGTTTGTAACTTTGTATGAGCTAATTTTCAGTATTGGGGAACTCAGTTTTCATATATAGAAAAAATAGTATTAAGATCTGTATTACATTTACAAATGGAAAGAATCAATGGGTAATAGTTTGTAAAGTGCTTTTGCTTACCTGTCACCAACTTGGAGCTTTTTCTGTCTAATATGGCTGATTTGTAGAACAACATTGTCTAAACCCAAAAGACTTTGGTTAATGTTAAATAAAGTGGAATAAAAATGCAGTAAATCCTTTCTGAGATAATTTAAAAATATTGAGGAAGTCTAATTATATTATATGAATATTTAAGTGTGGATTTTTTTCTTTAAACCTTGTGTCTTTGACCAGAAGCATAAATAAATATCCTATAACATAAATGTGCCTTATATAATAGATGAATACTAAAGAGAAAAAAATAAACTCTAGCACTCGGTACCTCCTCTTACTCCTTCCATTTTCTTCCTCTTATTGGTGAACTAAAGGCTTGGTGTAATTTTTACAAAATCTTGGGGCTGTATGCGGTGGCTCACGCCTGTAATCTCAGCAGTTTGGGAGGTCGAGGCAGGTGGATCACCTGAGGTCAGGAGTTTGGGACCAGCCTGGCCAACATGGTAAAATCCATCTCTACTAAAAATACAAAAACTAGCAGGGTGTGGTGGCAGCTGCCTGTAATCCCAGCAACTTGGGAGGCTGAGGCAGGAGAATTGCTTGAACCCGGGAGGCGTAGGTTGCAGTGAGCTGAGATCATGCCACTGCACTCCAGTCTGGGTGACAGAGTCAGACTCCATCTCAAAAAAAAAAAAAAAAAAAAAAAAAAAAAAAAAAAAAAAAAAAAAAAAAAAATTCTGGATTAAAGTCTTACAGTGTACATTCAAAACAAGAATAAATTTAAACTTTCCCAGCATTCATTTTAACTTGCCTTTTGCTAAATTACAATCAGAAAACAAACTGTTCTGGACAGAATTTCAGGAAACGTGACAGAAAATTACGTATCTACTGTTTTAAAAACTTCCTTGAAGTTAAATTATGGTACAAAAGAAGGTCTTTACATATGTTCTTAACGTTTTAACATGATATGTCTAGAAGTTATTGCATAAATACTAATTACAACATGGCAGGGGCTTTTTGGCAGCGAAGAGTTACATTGCAAAAATAGATCAAACTCAGTCACTTTACTTGAAAAGAAGCTTAGTCTGATTATGTTAAAATAATAACTTTTCTAAATTAAGTTGCAACGTGTCATTTCTTTAGACAGAAAAAGGTTTATGTCTTGGAACGTATGGCAAGATCTATACAGTCATGCACCACTTACCAACAGGGATACGTTCCAAAAAATGTGTTAGGTGATTTTTTATTGTGTGAACACCATAGAGTGTACTTACACAAACCTAGATGGCCTGTCCTATCATATGCCTAGGCTATACAGGATAGCCTATGACTCCTAGGCTACCAGCCTGTGCAGCACGTCACTGTATTGAATGCTGTAGGCAGTTGTAACACAACTAGAAACATAGAAAAGGCACGGTAAAAATACGCTATTATAATCTTATAGGACTACGTATGTGTGGTCTCTTGACTGAAATGTGGCATTATTATTAAACATGTGTGCATTCATATATGTATTAAGATTATATCTATGAAATTAAAACTACAATTAACAGTGTTGTATGAGGCTCAGTAGAATCTTTTCTGAGTTTATGTCTATTTCTTAAGTGAGATTTTTATACATCCACACCAGGCTGACCATCAGTATGCCTTGACTTAGCTCCTCTAGAGCAGTCCAAACGATGTCTCCAACATGTCTTACTGTGTGCCTCTTTTCCTTCTTGCAGATTTATCTTTTTCTTCACTCAGGTGACTGCCCTGTTCTACTTTGGAGAACCACTTCTGCTGCCCCAATTTTCTTGCTCCTCAAATGTCCTTCCCTTTTCCTTCAGGTCAAAGTCGAACCATTTTCCAAAAAGCTGTCTCAGTGATTTTTTTTTTTTTGTTCTCTGCACTTTCTAGCACACATTATTTGTATCAAAATCATAATGTGGTTGAAATGTTTTTTACTTAGTAGATTGCTAGTGTGCAAGAATCTTAAGGTATGAGGACACAGTATTGTGTATATAGTACCATTATAACTATATGTAGAAAAATGCATAAAAACGGACTTGAGAAAAGATCAATTTAATTTTTGCATGTATATATATATATGAGCATGCCTTCATGCCTGTATATATATGTATATCTGTAGATATGCATGTGTGTATTTACATGCATTTAGATACTGTTTTCTAGAACAAGCATATATTTTCAGAGGTAAAAGAAGACTTCCTGGACAAAGTCTAATCATGAAATCTTGCTATTTTATACAATAGGAGTAGGCAGTGATTTTTTAAAAACTTAATCCAAAAATAGCATAGTTTTTGATGAATTTTCAAGAAAGCAAGTTAGGTATTTTTATTAATATTGTTTCATGTTGGTGAAATTAGGAAGCATGGTTTTCTTATGTCCACACAGATGCCTCTAGCTACTTAAAAAAGACGATGTTTTATTTCTATCACCTGTGACTAGCTGCATAAAAAGCAGGTTATTTTAATTCTACATGTCTCTTTACAGTGACTTTAGGGGAAGCAAGAAGGCTGAAATCCCGGTGTCTGCTGGCTCCTTCCTGCTACAAAGGGTGAGGCATGAAGGGCCTTTGCCAGAGCATGTTAATGAATCTCTGGGTATGAAAAGGCAGCTCTAGAAGAGAGTGGGAGGTGGGATGTAAATTGTTCTCCATAATAAACTGAGAAAATGGAGCTTCTGGAAGAGAAGAGAAAAACCTGGGGGAGGGGGAGTTGGGAGATGTGAGGAAGACTCTGGAGGTTCCTTGCTTTAGCCCACAAATATTTACTGAGTTATTAAAATGGGGTAGACACGGTTCTAGGTACTGGAGAGTCACTGATGCATAATAAAAATCCTTGCCCTATTGGAGTTAATATTCTAGTAGGCAGGAAGCTTGAGCCAGTGAGATTTTTGGGAAGACTGGGGGCACTAGAGGACTTTAAGAAAAGGGATGTCGGCGGGGCGCGGTGGCTCAGGCCTGTAATCCCAGCACTTTGGGAGGTGGAGGTGGGCGGATCACGAGGGCAGGAAATCGAGACCATCCCGACTAATACAGTGAAGCCCCGTTTCTACTAAAAATATAAAAAAATTAGCCAGGCGTGGTGGTGGGTGCCTGTAGTCTCGCTACTCGGGAGACTGAGGCAGGAGAATGGTGTGAATCCGGGTAGCAGAGCTTGCAGTGAGCCATGATCGAGCCACTGCACTCCAGCCTGGGCAACAGAGACAGAGACTCCGTCTCAAAAAAAAAAAAAAAAAGAAAAAAAAAGAAAGGAAAAGGGATGTCTATTATTCAATGTTGTTTTACTCCCTGCTGTCATGTAACTCCATGTTGCCCTCAGGTTTCCAGCAAAGGTACAATATTCACAAATGCTGGATGTAGGGGATTAGGGCCCACAGCTAAGCTGTACACCTTCACAGAGTGTGACCCATCTTTGTTGTCATCAGCAGTACCACCTGCTGCACCCTAACCTCTCCTGCTGCAGTGATTGCTGAGCCCTCCAGGAGCCAAAGCTGCATGGGCTGTGGAAAAAGACAATCCTCTCCTCCTTTTATGTTCTAGAGAGTACTCCAACTACCTTGCTTATGCAGAGGTATTTTTCAAGGTTTACCAAAAACAGTTGTTTCCATTTTAATTTATGACTTTTGTCCCTTTATCTCCTCTGATTAAAACTTTTTAATGGCTTTGTATTAGCCCCAGGTTACAGGCCCAAATCCTTAAAACAAGATATAAGAGCCACATGATACAGTGCTTGCTGACCCCTACTTTGGCCTTCCTGGAGCTGATCCTCCAGGGCTTTGCACAATTTAATCTCTCCAACCCTCACCTCTGGCCCCTGCCTGGCTAAATCTCAATTTCATTGTCTCTTCTCCAGAGATGCTTCCTTTGACTTCCTTAGGTTAGGTCTCGTAGTCCCTTTGAGTTGCTATAGCAAAATGACATAGACTAGGTAATTCGTAAACAACAGAAATGTGTTACTCATAGCTCTGGAAGCTGGCACTTCCAGGATCAAGGTGCCAGCAGATTCGGTGTCTGGTGAGAACTTGCTCTCTGCTTCAAAGATACTTTGTTGCTGCTTCTTCACATGGCTTGAGGAGCCAGGGACCCCCTGGGAGAAACTTTTATAAGGACACTAATTCCATTTATGAGGATGGAGCCCTAATGACACCCCAAGACCCTTCCCAAAGGCCTCAGCTCTTAATACTATCATATTGAATATTAGATTGCAACAAATAAATTTTGAAAGGATGCCAATATTCAAACCATAGCAGCCTTCCTGTGGAATACTCTTACAGCTCGCTGCAGGTCCCTCACACATTGATCTCACTTGTAGCACGCTGTGAAGTGTCTAGCTTCTATGTCAGATTTTAAATTTCAATAGTTCCGTAACTATACTCCTTTTTCTCATCTCCATATTTTCAGAGACAAGCCTAGTAGGTCCATTGATTGTAACAAATGTACCACTTGGGTAGGGATGTTTAGGAGCTTGACAGTGCAGATAGTCACCAGGAGCCTGGAGACAGTTGGAGTGGTGGACTCTAGGTTATCTTCAGAATCTACCTCATTTTCTGGTAACCAGGGAGCTTTGTGCCTTGGTAAGCTTCTCTTTCCTGGGATGGGTTTGCTCTTAGAGGCACTTTACTGTGGCAAGGTTATAGATTTCTATCCGGCTTGTTTGGTCTCAGGATGGACCTTGGGTGCAATCTTTTTATAAACGTTTAGCACATACACTGCCCCGCCCCCAACAGGAAGCCAAAGAAGATATACAGATGGCAAATAAGCATATGAGGCTTATGTGGTGGCTCGCACCTGTAATCCCAGCACTTTTGGAGGCCAATGCAGGCAGATCACTTGAGGTCAGGATTTAGAGACCAGCCTGGCCAACATGGTGGTTTCACCAACATGAAACAATATTAATAAAAATACCTAACTTGTTTCTCGAAAATTCATCAAAAACTATGCTATTTTTGGATTAAGTTTTTTTAAAATAAACTGCCTACTCCTATTGTATAAAATAGCAAGATTTCATGATTAGACTTTGTCCAGGAAGTCTTCTTTTACCTCTGAAAATATGTAACACTGTTGGTGGGACTGTAAACTAGTTCAACCATTGTGGAAAACAGTGTGGCGATTCCTCAAGGATCTAGAACTAGAAATACCATTTGACCCATCGATCCCATTACTGGGTGTATACACAAAGGATTATAAATCATGCTACTATAAAGACATGTACACAAAATCACAAGCATTCTTATGCACCAATAACAGACAAACAGAGAGTCAAATCATGAATGAATGAACTCCCATTCACAGTTGCTTCAAAGACAATAAAAAACCTAGGAATCCAACTTACAAGGGATGTGAAGGACCTCTTCAAGGAGAACTACAAACCACTGCTCAGTGAAATAAAAGAGGACACAAACAAATGGAAGAACATCTCATGCTCATGGATAGGAAGAATCAATATTGTGAAAATGGCCATACTGCCCAAGGTAATTTATAGATTCAATGCCATCCCCATTAAGCTACCAATGACTTTCTTCACAGAACTGGAAAAAACTACTTTAAAGTTCATATGGAACCAAAAAAGAGCCCGCATTACCAAGACAATCCTAAGCCAAAAGAACAAAGCTGGAGGCATCACGCTACCTGACTTCAAACTATACTATAAGGCTACAGTAACCAAAACAGCATGGTACTGGTACCAAAACAGAGATATAGACCAATGGAACAGAACAGAGCCCTCAGAAATAATACCACACATCTACAACCATCTGATCATTGAAAACTTGACAAAAACAAGAAACGGGGAAAGGATTCCCTGTTTAATAAATGGTGCTGGGATAACTGGCTAGCCATAAGTAGAAAGCTGAAACTGGATCCCTTCCTTACACTTTATACAAAAATTAATTCAGGATGGATTAAATACTTAAATGTTAGACCTAAAACCATAAAAACCCTAGAAGAAAACCTAGGCAATACCATTCAGGACAATACCATTCAGTCCTTTCATGGGCAAGGACTTCATGTCTAACACACCAAAAGCAATGGCAACAAAAGCCAAAATTGACAAATGGGATCTCATTAAACTAAAGAGCTTCTGCATAGCAAAAGAAACTACTATCAGAGTCAACAGGCAACTCACAGAATGGGAGAAAATCTTTGCAATCTACTCATCCGACAAAGGGCTAATATCCAGAACCTATAAAGAACTCAAACAAATTTACAAGAGAAAAAAAAAAAACCCATCAAAAAGTGGGCAAAGGATATGAATAGTCGCTTCTCAAAAGAAGACATTTATGCAGCCAACATACACATGAAAAAATGCTCACCATCACTGGCCATCAGAGAAATGTAAATCAAAATCACAATGAGATACCATCTCACACCAGTTAGAATGGCGATCATTAAAAAGTCAGGAAACAACAGGTACTGGAGAGGATGTAGAGAAATAGGAACACTTTTACACTGTTGGTGGGACTGTAAACTAGTTCAACCATTGTGGAAAACAGTGTGGCGATTCCTCAAGGATCTAGAACTAGAAATACCATTTGACCCATCGATCCCATTACTGGGTATGTATCCAAAGGATTACAAATCACGCTGCTATAAAGACACATGCGCATGTATGTTTATTGCGGCACTATTCACAATAGCAAAGACTTGGAATCAACTCAAATGTCCATCAGTGACAGACTGGATTAAGAAAATGTGGCACATATACACCATGGAATACTATGCAGCCATAAAAAAGGATGAGTTTGTGTCCTTTGTAGGAACATGGATGCAGCTGGAAACCATCATTCTCAGCAAACTATCGCAAGGGCAGAAAACCAAACACTGCATGTTCTCACTCACAGGTGGGAATTGAACACTGAGATCACTTGGACACGGGAAGGGGAACATCACACACTGGGGCCTTATGTGGGGTGGGGGGAGAGGGGAGGGATAGCATTAGGAGATAAACCTAATGTAAATGAGGAGTTAATGGGTGCAGCACACCAACATGGCACATGTATACATATGTAACAAACCTGCACGTTGTGCACATGTACCCTAGAACTTAAAGTATAATAATTAAAAAAAGACATGTGCACACATATGTTTATTGCGGCACTATTCACAATAGCAAAGACTTGGAACCAACCCAAATGTCCATCAATAATAGACTGGATTAAGAAAATGTGGCACATACACACCATGGAATACTATGCGGCCATAAAAAAGGATGAGTTTGTGTCCTTTGTAGGGACATGGATGCAGCTGGAAACCATCATTCTCAGCAAACTATCGCAAGAACAGAAAACCAAACACCGCATGTTCTCATTCATAAGTGGGAACTGAACAATGAGATCACTTGGACACAGGAAGGGGAACATCACACTCTGGGGCCTGTCATGGGGTGGGGGCGGGGGGAGGGATAGCATTGGGAGATGTACCTAATGTAAATGATGAGTTAATGGGTGCAGCACACCAACACGGCACATGTATACATATGTAACAAACCTGCACGTTGTGCACATGTGCCCTAGAACTAAAAGTATAATTTAAAAAAAAATGAGTATCAAGCCATGAAAAGACATGAAAGAAATTGAAATGCATATTTCTAAGTGAAAGAAGCCAATCTGAAAAGGATACCTATCATATGATCCTAAAATATGACATTCAGTAGAAATAAAACTATGGAGATAATAAAAATATCCATGGTTGACAGGGGTTGGGGGAGGAGTGATCAATACTTAGAGCACAGAGGATTTTAAGGGCAGTAAAACTATTGCACATGATACTATAATGGTAGATGCATGTCATACATTTGTCCAAACCCATGGCATGTGTACCACGCCAACGGTGAACTTAATGTAAACTACGGGCTCTGGGTGACGATGATGTGTCAACATAGGTCCATTGATTGTAACAAATGTACCACTTGGGTGAGGTTGTTTATAGTGGAGAAGGCTGTGCATATGTAGGAGCCGGGAGTATGTGGGAAATCTCTGTACTTTCTGCTCAATTTTGCTTTAATTTTGCTTTTCTAGAGCCCAAAACTGCTCTAGAAAAGAGTCTACTGAAAAAAACCCCAGACAACTCAGGATATCCATGGAGATTAAAGTTAGTTAACCACAAAGGACCAACAACTCTGTGAGAGTAACCAGTCATGCCCAGACATTAACCGACTTGTGTTTTTACTATTCTCAGAGCAAGGAAAGTCACTGATTGTAATAACTCTTAACTTTGGCCTTGGTACTTTAGCATTGTTAGTGTGTGAGTAAAAATTACTTATATTCTGGTGAGGTCCTGAGTTGTGTAACCTATGTAGTTTTCTTTACTTGCTGTGTTTAACCCAAATTCCATTACTCAGTTTGATTCAAGCTGTTCTGTTTATTCTTTACAGAACTGACTTCAAGAGTGTCAAACACTTCTGCTCCTCTCACAGTTCTTAACTGCTCCTTCTCCTGATTTCTATGCTTCATTTTCTCCTGGCTTATCTCTGCCTCTTCAGCAGAGCTCAGTGACAACCCCCGGGCCCTTTTATTTTTATTTTATATTTACTCACTTTTGTCAGCCCACATTTCCACAGAGGGATTTTGTCATTTTTATTTAGATTCTGGCCTTGACTCTATTTACTTATCAAAGGCTTCAGAATCCTTTGGGATCTATAAGGCAGACTGGAGAAAAGTCAACTACAAGAAAAGCTACTTCAACTGCACAGTGAAGGGTCCTTGTCTGTGTGCACAGTGAGATCTCCATGTCAACCATTTTAGTTTTACCTATACACACACTGGAAGCCACACTGGGATTTAATTTTGAGGACATTATGTGCTAACAGATAGCAAAACACATCTACATAAAATCCTTTCTTCTTGCTACCTCATAAATTTGAACAAAGTGGGTAAAACTAGGTTTTGGTTATCAGAGAATAATTTGGATTAGTCTCCTTTTTACTAAACACTCACATCCAATGTTACATCACTTCTGTTTTATATTCACTGTCAGGCTATGCTACATGTGCCAATTAAGATTATAAAATTGAATTTGATAAATTATTTTATCTTGTACAGAGATGTTTTTCTGGAGCAATTAACCTATAAGAGAGAAAAGAAATGGGAAAAGTTACGCCCTTCTTTCATTTTTCTTGAAATGGATCATGAAACCTAATTTGAATAACAGCTTTAAGAAATTACATGCTGTTTCTACTTGATGTTATACAAAAGCTTTGCCTCTTTTCCTTGTTGGCCACCTCTGTTGTCATGACAACAAATGTGATTTCACAGAGGCAGCAGTGCATTTGTTGAGCAGGAAGAGTGGGCCACTGTTTATGAGAATAATTATTTAAGAACGGGTGTCATTAACATAAGATTAATTGTCAAACTCATTAGAAAAAGAACAAAATGGAATATTGTTATCACATTAAATCAGGAAAATATTAGAAGAAAAATAGTATAAGTATACTAGACACTTGAGTGTACACAGCGTTCTTGTGTGCTAATTCAGTATAAATATGGAAATGCAAATAATATAAACATAGGGTCATTGAAATTTAGCCCTGGAAGGGATCCTGAAAATAAATCTAGTATAAACTCTTGAGCTGTTATAATGAAAAAAATTAAAAAATGAGACTGTTCTTCAACAAGATGCATGTATAATTTCTTGTGGGAAATCAATGAACACTAGAAATATATGTTATCAGGAGAAATGCAGAGCTCATCTAAGTGGATATTACATGGTTTCAGATTCACCTCTGTATTAATGAAATAAATATGTTTTCTTATAATCTCTGAGAAGCTTCTGAACTGAGTCTATGGTTTTATGGTAATGCACCATTACATCTAGGGAGGTAATCCCAATTGAGCAAAGTAATTGAGTTTTCAATATAATTTTTGTTTTTTGCAAATGTGAGATAACGAAATACTTCTCACTAAAAATGAAAGTGAAGTTGAGTCAAATTGTTATTCTTGAAAGTGTAAAGAGCAACTCTGACCTAAAGAGCAGTTGCTGATAACCATCTAAACTGTCTTATTCATCCTCAAAATTCATCCAATAAAATCTTTCTTTTGGAATTACTTGAAAATAAGTGGACAGAGTAAGAGTTTTCCAATTTCAAGAGAACTCAGGATTTATGAGAAGCGCTAATGAATATTTGTGAACCAATAGTAAGTCTGCCCACAGCATTAATAATGTCCCTGCAATTCCATGCCATTTCTCTTCTCAAAATGTGAAGAGTATAAGGTTATAGTTTCAGTGACTTCCCAAGGTTTAAACACTTCCTTCTCCAACATTTATGAGACATTTCTCAACACAGCAAGGACTATTAGTTTTGTCAGCTTCAGAAAGTAATTGATATTTTCCTGTCGATTGCTGTTGTGGAAAACTGTCAGCTATCTCTTGGCGTTATTTCCAAGAATACTCTTCATTCTAAATGTGTAGAATTTTGCGTTACTGATAGAGATGAGGACAAAAGGGATACATAAATTGTAGCATCAGATTAATTTAAATAATAGGATTCAATTTTTAGATATTAAAAAGTAACAGGAAATCATAAGTTTAGATGCTTTTTATTTTGTTTTGGATCAATGGAAATGCTTAATTTAAAAGAAACGTATTTAGTATATAGAACCATTGGCACCAATTGAAATTTTATTGCAGAGTATGGTTGATGCAAAAGGCAGGGAAAATTTTGAACTGTGTTATAACTATATATTGAAGGAGTTTGGATATGTTTAATATTGTGGCAATTGTGACACCAAATATTTAGTTAATGGGTGCATTAAAATGAACACTCAGTTTAGCAAAAACTCTCAAAGGCCATCAATACAAATGACCTACATCAGTCATGGACATGTCAATAATTCTATGTTAGCTTAGCAAACAGTTCTGAAGATTTTAAGCTGGTGAAAACAAACACTTGTGTGTGCCTGAGTACGTAAGAACCATGCATGCACAAAAGGCAATAAAATATAGTGGCTAAAAGAATGAGCTTTGGAGTCAGAGTTCTAATCCCAGCTTGGACTTTACTTGTTCTGAAACTTTAGATAAGTTACTTAAAGTCCTGAAATCTCAGTTTTGCTGCTATAAAATGGGGATAATAATTTCTTACTCATTGGGGTGGAATGTGATAAAAAATTATCTTGCACATAGTAGGTACTCAGCAGTAGTAATAATGATTACTCTTTTGATAGGCTTAGTGAGTCTGTGTGGTAAAGGTAAAATATCATTACTCATTTTTATTTGAATTAAAAATACTTTTGTTCTAGGAAATAAACAGATGAATTATAGCTAAAGTACTGAAAATTTTGAAATAGACTTTTAGATTATTACACAGATGCTTATTGTAACCCCTATAAAAATGTACATTATATTGTTTACTGTCTAACGAATCTTAAAGTGCCAGTTGTAAACTAACCTGTATAATGGTTAATAAAGTATTTTGGGTGAAGAAACATGGGTAGCCTAGGCAGTCTGGCATAAAAGGCCCCAGCTACATAGTGTGGTGCCATTTCTTCGAAGAAATTGCAGTGCTGGCTTCTAGATTAGAATGCTCTTATATGGGTTGCTGACTCTGTGCTGTACTATGTGCATTGGTGTGCTGATAAACTGTCTCTTTCAATGATCACAAAAACAGCGACAGCAAGAAAACCCCAGACTTGTAGCATTTGCCCATTTTTTAAGGTGTAGATAATTCCATCATACCTGATTTCAGCTATAATTCTTAAATATTTAATAATCAGCTCTTTGGCAGAAAGGATCTCCTGCACACCACACTAGGCATTCTATTATGCTCATCCTAGTTACAGATTTCTTGATGACCACTCTGGTGAGGCTATGCCCGTCTGCTAACAGAAACTTGTTGCCTCCGTCCTGCCTGTGAGAGACAGGCTTACTGGACCATAATGTGTCTCAATTTGAGAAGCAAATTTGATCTTCCTCTCTAAATTTAAGGTCAATGGGAGGAATTAATGACAATTTCCTTAATGGAATGTTAAAGTGAGTACAAATGCTAGGGCACAAACTAGAAGGATCTACATAAATGATAAGGTCAATTGAATACCTTTTTGGACCTTATATGATTATAGGCACTCACAGAAATTCAAAAGGCAAAGGCATGCTTATATAAAAAAAGATTTTTTCTTTGGGCATTTATGGTTCTGGGAAAGGAGCAATTTACCTACACACCTAGACTCTCTACACACAGACATTATCTATCTGTCTGTCTATCTATCTATCTATCTATCTATCTATCTATCTATCTATCATCATCTATGTCTATAATGTTCTTGCTAATAACTTGATTAGCAATAAAACACAACATTACCAGATAGCTTTATCATTCTTAAATTTATAAATACCATTAAGTAATTTGCAAATGTTATTTCATCTTTTTTTGGTTAAAGTTTTGTAACTGATACTATTTTAGGGAGCAAATTAGTACTAAATTGCAGATGTCTGATGTAAAAGAATGTTCATTTTGAAAAGAGATGAAATTGAAATAATTGTCCCTTTTATTGTAGTTGAATTTTCTTCTTGCCTCTTTCTTTTTAGTGGTAATGCTAGATTACACAATTAATTCCTTTTATATTTGGTGGTTTGATTACATTCCCTTAAATGTTATAGAAAGAGAATTTTAAAAACCTCAGTTTTTGTTAAGTCCTAGAATTGACTTTCTCACAGTGGTTTCTTCCTAGGCTGGCTTAGTGGGAAATGTAGGATCATGGATTTGAATTACTGTTAGAGAAGAAAGCTTAGTCTATGCTCTTCATGCAGGCACGGAATCATGAATTATTTTAATCATCGTCCACAAACCTGTATTAAACACCTACATTATGCAGAACACTGGACTGGAAATTTGGAAGTGGGTGTCATCAGCAGTGTTTGAGTATTTATTCCCCCTCAAGAAGTCTTGAGCTATGTAAAATAGCCATGCACACAGATTTGTGGCTGTTATCTTGTAATCCCACATTGCTGTTGGAGAACTTCACCATATGTCAGATCTTCCTTGCTTTGCTAGGTTTAGCTATGCCAAGTTACGTTAAGGAACAGATTCACGATTAATAGCAGAACTTCTGGGTGAGTTTTTAGGAAGAAAAAACCCTGTGTCCAGGCATTTGTCCCAGTGCCCTGCAGGAAACAGAGGAAATCAGAACTGAGCCCATACGGAGAGAGGTCTTGGAGTCTAACATGTGTTATATATTTCCTGTGTCAGTTTTCCTATCTCAGTGATAATGCAAAGAATCTGCAGCTTAAAGAAAGAAGACAAAGGTTATAAATGTACAGCATCAAATAGCCAGAACACAGTTAGGACTTCCAGATGAATTCACGTTAATCTCCCTGGGAAAGAGCAGTTTCCACAACTTGGTGCAGGTCTCAGTGTGAACTGAAGAAACAAAACGTAGCAAAAGAGTGAGAGAGAGAGAGAAAGAATTATTGATTTCGTGGGGTTGCTAATAGTTAGGGTAATAAGCTTCCTCTGAAGCAAAAGGCTCTGCCACAGGAAAGAAAGGCAGCATTTCTGCAAATAGAAGTGAGAGGCATTCAAGCATAAAAAGACAGCAAAGATTCTGGGGTATTTTTAATATGATTTTTGGGAGTCTGGATATCTGTAACTCTTGCAGATATAGCTTTAGTTAAGTGACAGGAAAGAAAAACAGAGAAAGAAACTGGAAGTCTATTATTAAACCCTTTTCAAATATTAAGTTATTTTTTTTCCTTCAGTATTATTCTTTGGCCTATAGATTTTCATTCTTTTTTTGTCATTAAATTCAAGAGCATAGCTATGTTTGGATTATAAAGCAATATCCTAGTCCTGAACTTCAAACTGTAGAAGAATTTTAAGGTGAGATGAGTTGTTTTAACTAATATATTGCCGATTTAAACTGAGATATAGTAATTCATAAGGCAAAAAAAAAAAAAAAATCATAATTTGCTCAGGCCTCTATGGAAGGCAGCAGGCGCCAGTGCAAACTCACTGAAGTCATTTATTAAAATGTTTTCAAGGCCAATAATCAAATCTAGGGAAGAGAACTAACATTTGCTGAGTACCTACCAGATTCTAGATACTGTGATAAGCACTGATATCTCTGAACAACTCTATGAAGAAGATTGGGAGATCTCAGTTACAGAGAGGATGAATTAATGTTCAGAGAAGTGAAGCAATATACAAAAGATTATATGGCAATCCATATGGTTCTTACTGCAAATGCCAGCATGGCCCACTGGAGAGGGCCTTCCAGTAGAGAGGCATTGTACAGGTGTGAATTAATGGGACAACATTCGGTTCTATGTTTTTATTTTTTGAGTGAGGAAACTGAAGCTTGCTATGATTATATAACTCACTGTAAGCTCCAAGTGGCAGAGATAGGTGCTTGGATTCTGATTCATTAATTGTTTGGCCACTGCCATATTTATGAATTTACAGGTGCTCTTTAACAGCACATGTCATCGAAAGTTTAGATCACAAGGTTTCCTGCCTATTAAAATCTCAGGGTGAATGTATTTCCTTAACTGGCTTTTCATCACCTTCTATTTCTGCCTTTTTCTTTTCTTTTTACACAGTTCCCAAGGGATTTGACTGATGTAGCTTTCATTTTAAGCTACCACTATGATCCATCCGGGTTTTTGGTTTCGAGAGCCACCATGTAACTTAACACGCAGCTTTTCCTCAGCCTTCAAAATTAACTCTCAAATGTCATTTTATCTTTATAGAAATGTTCCTGCTGGTATCTTAAAGAGAAAGAAGAATACTGGTTAATTCAAAAAAGCAAATAGCAAGGAAGCCGTAAGGTTGAAGATGTATTTCAGAACAGAATCCTAATTATAACCGGACTTAGCTCTCTATGAAATGTGAGTAGTCCTGTGTCTATTACCCTTTAGCCCCCTTCTGTGATTCTCTTTCTAGACAGCTTCCTAGGAGGCTTTATTCTTTCATTATTTGTCATTTCTCACACTGGGGCCCTCTACACTCAGTGTTCCCCGTCATTTCTGGTCTTGTAGTTGGTTATTCAAGGGTGTCTGTGAGCCCCAACCTCCAAGTTCTCCATTTGTGTAAGCAATGGGGCATTAAGCCTTGCCTAAATTTCGGCCAAATCTTTGTGACTGGAAGACTAGAAAGAGAGATGGCTGAAGATGTCTAGAAATGGAGAAAACAGGAAAAAAGTGATGATGCCATGGGAATGGATACAATTATTTTGACCATCCTCAACCTTTTTCTCGAAACCAGTGGCTGACATCAAGGGCATGAGGTTGAGGGAAGATGAATTCTGGGGGGGCCAATGTAAAGCACTTAGAATACCTGGAGAAGGAGAACTGGGACCATGACACATACATCCTAGAGATAGGATGCCTTAGAATGTGGGAACTAGAACAGGAAAACTCTTCATCTCTCCAGTCATTAAATGTTAAGGATGAAGTTAAAAGAATGATCTTTTACAAGATTTAGTTTTCCTTTGCAATATTTTGTCTTAACATTTATTATTTATAAATTTTTTATAAGCTAATTGTTAGTTCAGGCCTCCAACCCTCATGATATATAAACTTGACTTGAACTAATAATGCCACTGCTTGTGGAAGCCACAGGTCTTTTAAAACATCAGACATCCCAAGTTTTACCTGTTATGGTCTGTCTTCTCCATCTATGAAATCTTTATTGTTACATGTGGCCTCTTTTATTATGTGTTGAATGGATATAAATGTTTACGTATTTCCAAAAATAAGCCCTGCTATAGTTTGAATGTGATCTTTCTAAAGGGCAGCTTTTGCCATGTCATAGTATTAAGAGGAGGGACCTGTAAGAGGTAATTAGTCCATGAAGGTTCTTCCCTCATTAATAGGATAAGATGCTCTTATAAAAAGGCTTGATGCCACAGCATTCTTCCTCTCCAATGGATGCAGCCCTTACCAGACAACTGAACCTGCTGGCACCTTAATCTTGGATTCTCAACCTGCAGAAGTGTGAGAAAATAATTTTCTGCTCTTCATACATGACCCAGTCTCAGGTATTTTGTTATAGTAGTGCAAATAGACTAAGATAGCCCCTCACCAACCCTTTGGCTTCCACTTTGTCTCTACTGTCATTTTCTCTCTTCCATTTTTTCTCCTTCTCCAGATACCCCAAATTTCTTTTTGTGTCCAAAATCTTCACATAGCAGATAGTCAGGCTTTGCACAGATTCTTACTCCAAGATAAAGACTCTTTTCAACAAAAGTGGCTTTTTGCTTAAGGGAATTTCTTGCATTTGTAGCTCCTAGAAGAATAATAATATGGTCTTTATATTTTAAAAATATTAAATTACTTAAAAAATTTGTCTTTAGAAACTACAAGTGAGAATAATCTAGTTTAATCTATCTTTTCTTCCAAAGTTATTGTGACCTATTATTTTGTCCTCAAATAGTAAAAGCTTTTTGTGAATATATTTGCTTGTCATGACATGAGGACAAACTCTGTGAATATGAGAAAGTTTTTCCAAGTCTCATACCCCAAAGAGGGCTATGTTAGTTTTAGGTTTATACAAGAAGGAATTTGGGCCAGAAGCAAGTAGAATTTAGCAGGACGCACAATCCCCCCATTTCTGTTACATATTCAAATATGTCACATTCTTCTTTTTCCATCCGGAGTAAGGCTTCAATACTGTAGCAGTCCCCTTCCTTCTGAAACCAGCACTCCTGGAAGAATATTCTCTAACCAGGCTTGAATATTTCTTCCCAGGTAACTCTTCATAGGGAGTCCCAATGATGATTCTTTGACTATAACTTCTACTTGATGCTGGAGTACTACTGATTTTCCCTAACTCTGTAGGTTGTTGGATCAGACAATACCAAATTCATGAAGAGGTCTCAAGTTGTATCTACAGGAGCTAGTAATGATCCCAAGACTATTTCTTAAAAGAATAATTTAAAGAAAGACAGTTGCTTGCTGAAGAGGGCCTCTTATGTGATTCTTCTACCAGGGTTCAGTTCAGGGTTCATACAACATCTTGATCTGCCACAGACACTATATGCACTATTGTATCTATCGGGGCTTGGAAAGAAAGTGGCAGAAAGACTTCTTTAGAAGGATAAGCCCACTAGAAAATTATCTTTTGCTCTCAAAATCTGAGAAATCTTACAGCTTACTTAGTAATGTCCACATATCTTACATGCTCCTTTTAAAATCTAAAGAGGCCTACCAATTACCCTATCCTACTGGTAGGAGATACAAATTTGGCTTCTTTTATTTTACTATGGAGAAGACATATTGATACACTTCATAGGACTAAGCCTCCAAAAATGTCAATGAGCACACAAGTTCTTGGATTTTGTGGAATTTTTGTCTTATTCTCTATAAACACATTTTCCCAGGGTAAATAAAGTACCTTTTTTTTTTCCCTCCCTATTCACCAGGTCCTGCCAGGGGGATAGTTGAACATATTTATGTACTTTGGGATGGTGAGGGACCAAAGGACCTAAGAATAATTTATGGCATAGACATGGAAAGCATATATAGTCATGCTAAGTAAAAGCAAGTCTACTCTCTATTTTCCATTTATTGCAAAAAGAAAAGAAAGGATAGCTAGATCGGTAGTTATATACCTTGTTCCAGGGGTTAGATGGACTTGTTTTAGTAAAAGCACCCACCATCTCTGGTAGGTGCTTTTCACATCCACATATGAATGTTTTACTATGTCTGAAGCTGGAAACTTAATATTTTCAATCTTTAATATCTTTCATCTCTGAGAAAGTAGGTAAAATTGAGGCAGTTAATATTAATTACCAAACAAAAATTGCTTTTCTCCAAAACCCATCTGTCTTTTGAATTACACAGACAAGTTAATCACGGATATGATAAGTTCATTATTACTATATCTTTCAAGTATTTGACGGTGGCTTTATTCTTATGATTTTAATTTGATGTTGGAGTGCTATTGATTCCTGCAAGGACATGGTATTGCTTTTGCTTCAGTATTCTAGTAAAATGTGAGGGAGGAGCAACCAGGGCTTCTCCTGGCCCTTCCAACCAAACAGTTCCTATGTATAGTTCAGAGAACCACTGTGGAGGTCCCTTCCAACTGTAGTCTTAGGAAATGGGGAAATAACACAGTTTGGGCTCACAGACCCAACTAATATATCATGAAGTGGACTCGGGGCAAAACCCTATTTATTACCTGATTCTCATGGTTTCCCTGTGACTAAAAGACCTCAGAGGCATTTTAGGTTTGCATTAACTCAAAACCAATATCTGAGAACTTATCGTGTGTATAGGTATTTACCCTCTTCTGACACTCGTTTACCCTGGTAAATGTCTATAGGTCTCTTTGGAGAATGTTAAGAGGAAGATTTACAATATGTGTATGTGATGATATTATAGAATCTTTCATTAAATTATTTTTTCTTCCTTATAATAAAAGGGATCTGGAAACTGACTCGGGTCTAGGAAACAGGTTGGGAGCCATGACTCTTTATCGTGGTGACTTAAATCTGGCCTCATTAATCTGGCCTAATTTTGTGTTATAATGATCCAGTAGAATATTGACTACCCATTTCTCTCCTAAATGTCTCATGACCAATATGCAAATACCAAAGATTTTTATAGGTCAATTCATTTTTCTTGCACTCTGGCCCTGCTGCCTATCAAAGTAACCCTATGCACCTCATCTCAGTGGTTACCAGGCTTCATTTCGGTCGCTGTCGCCTCTGGACCCCATCGCCCCTGTTGAGATCAAGAATCCCATTTCAAAGGAAACATGCTTCATCTTCTTGACCTACCAAATCAGCTACTAGTGCACTTTTAAGGGATACTGGTGCTTTTTCATCCCCATATGAATGTTTTACTATGTCTGAAGCTGGAAATTTAACATCTTCAACTTATTACTTAAACTTTTAAAGTCCTGTACATTTAACAGCAACTAGCTTGCTTTCTAGTTCCTATGCTTTCTATGCCCCTCCTAATGATTTTTCAGAGAAGCTATGTGGTCTACCAAATGCTTGCCTTCTATAGACACTTTATACTAGGTTATCAAATTGCCATTTTAAGTAATATTTGCCACTACATCCAAGGATTAGTAGTGTACCATCCTCTAATATTAACTACACATTTGTTGGCTTCAAATCTAACTAGGTCAGACAATCAATCTCATTTCCCTGAGGAGTCTTTTTGCCTTCAAACACTTCAGGTTTATAAACAACATATAGGTTAGGATCTTTAGTTGCAGCCCATAGAACCTACTCTAGCCAATTTAAATATATTTATTTTGTTTTATTTTATTTTATTTTATTTTTTGAGATGGAGTCTCACTCTGTTGCCAGGCTGGAGTGCAGTGGTGTGATCTTGGTTCACTACAACCTTTGCCTCCCAGGTTGAAGCGATTCTCCTGCCTCAGCCTCCCAAGTAGCCACCACGCCCAGCTAATTTTTTTTTTTTTTTTTTTTTGTATTTTTAGTAGAGACGGGATTTCACCATGTTGGCCAGGATGGTCTTAATCTCTTGACCTTGTGATCCGCCCGCCTCAGCCTCCCAAAGTGCTGGGATTACAGTCATGAACCACCACACCTGGCCTTAACTAGATTTATTAAGGGACATAGAGAGCTCAGGATGAATAAATAGACGATAGGCTGTGTGATGGTTATTTTCCACTGCTATCTACCTGCTCACTACTGCCCAATCCTTCTTTGCCCTGATGTGCCCCAGGACACAGACTTTCACAGACTGCATGAGCTGGGCTCTTAGAACCTTGGCTTCCAGTTGGGTTCATCCAGTAGGAAGCATAATTAAGAGAATCAGAATTCAGAAAGAGAGATTAAGTGTATATTCCTCACCTGTGGTTCTGGCAATGGCTGGATTCCTTTTTTTTTTTTTTTTTTTGAGGCGGAGTTTCACTCTTGTTGCCCAGGTTGGAGTGCAATGGCACGATCTCGGCTCACCACAACCTCCGCCTCCCAGGCTCAAGCAATTCTCCTGCCTCAGCCTCCCTAGTAGCTGGAATTATAGGCATGCGCCACCACGCCCAGCTAATTTTGTATTTTTAGTAGAGACGAGGTTTCTCCATGTTGGTCAGGCTGGTCTCGAACTCCTGACCTCAGGTGATCCACCCGCCTCGGCCTCCCAAAGTGCTGGGATTACAGGCGTGAGCCACTGCGCCCGGCCGGCTGGATTCCTTTTAGCCTGTATTTTCTGTCAGGTGGTCTCTTCTTCCTGGCCTTAGCTTTCCCTGGGGTCCAGGAACAATATTACCTTTCTTGTCCTTTCAGACCTAAGGGTGATTAGTCCCCGGCTGCTTAACCAGCCATTTTCATTTTCCTTACATTTTTCTATATTTCTGCAATAGTTTTTCTAATAAATTCTCCACAACTAAACCTTTCTGAGTGTGTCAACTGTTTCCTTTTGGGAGCCTAACTGATATAGGTTGAATTTCTGAGACTGACAGAACCATCTGCTGCCTCTGCAAAGACCAGAAAGTTTCCAGTACCACACCAGCTGCCAGCTCCAGAAGCATGTGATACCTTTCATGACCACTAAGCTGCTGAATCAGGAGCTGTTGCCATACCTGGGGACTCCAGGACAGCACAACACTGCTGTTATCCACCTAGCTAGATGCTGTTACCGTCTCTTCATGTACTTCAATTCTGAATTAAAGTCTTGCACAAGTGCATCTAATGGTGGAATTTAAGTTATCTGTCATCACTTAAGCAATAAGAAAAGATGAATAAAATAGTGTTTGCGTTTTTATGTTCGGGAGGAAGAATTCACACACGTTTCCAAACGTAGAAGAGGTATTTAGAAAATCTGGGGCATGTGACAGATGTTCACTTATTATTATCTCTCTCATTCCCTTTTGTCCTTTGACTATCATATTTGTCAAAAAAAAGCATATTTAATTTTATGCTTTTTTCATTTCTTCTATTCTGATTTCCCTTTATCTGATTTTATTGCTCATCCTTCAGTGTTTTTTTTTTTTTTTTCTTGCTTTAGAATAGTTTGAGTATCCTCTACGATATGGTTTGGCTGTGTCCCCACCCACATCTCATCTTGAATTGTAGCTCTCATAATTCCCATGTGTTGTGGGAGGGATCGTGTGGGAGATAATTGAATCATGGGTGTGTTTTTCCCCATACTGTTCTCATGGTAGTGAATAATTTTCACAACTTCTGAAGGTTTTATAAGGGATTTCCCCTTTCACTTGTCTCTCATTCTCTCTTGCTTGCCACCATATAAGAGGTCCCTTTGCTCTTCCTTTGTCTTCCACCTTGATTGTGAGGTCTCCACAGCCATGTGAAACAGTGAGTCCATCAAACCTCTCTCCTTTATAAATTACCCAGTCTCAGGTATATCTTTGTTAGCAGTATGAAAACAGACTAATACACTCTAGTAACCACCGTTTTATAATTTTTCTTCAAGCTAGAGATAAGAGCCCAGTATGGTTGAGGCTGGCCTCTCCCTTTATTGAGGATTCAAGACTGCTCTTTCCTGGTCAAGGAAAGTTGGGATTCCTTTGAAGAGACAGGTGTAAACACCTAAATCCAAAGTTGAGGGAATGTGCAGAGTAGCGGTTTTCAAAGTGTGGTTTGAGGACTCCTGGGAGTCAACAAGCTCCTCTCAGGAAGTTTATAAGATTTTTCCTTTTCCACTTACATAGCTCTGCAAGGCTGGATTTTCTCCATTGACTTCAACAAAAATACTATATCACAACATCTTGAATGGTGAAGCAGATATGAGACTTCAGCTGACTTCTGTTAAGTCAGATAATAAAGTTCTGGAAAACGTAAATCAAATGCTATTATTCTCACTTTTTTGTTTTGGACAATATAGAGATTTCTGTATTTATTGTTATTTTAAAATTGATAAACATTTGACAATATTTTATATAATATTAATAGTAACTATATTAAATAACAAATATTAAAATAATAAGTATTTTTAAACTTCTCAGTTTTACTTTCTAGATGAGATTGGGCATGTTTAGGGTAGTATGGCTGTAGACAGTTTTACTTTCTAATACAGTAAAAATCAATAAATTAAATCCACATGAACATAAAGCTCCTTGGGTATTCAATTTTTAAGAGTTTAAAAGGGTCTTAAGGCCATGCATTTGAGAACCTCTCATGTAGGGGGTGTGTGTATCTGTAGCTTGACTTGTGTACAACCCGGAAGATAGTTGGTGAGATAAAATAGGTCTTGCTATGACTATTACATTTTGAAGGTCCATCAATGATTTAAAATCCAAATTTATTTTCATCAGTGGCCCATGTACTCTAATTTTTTCTCATTTATTAGTTTTCTAAATCCTTAAAAGATAGAAATAACCAATCAATAAATTTCAGAAATCTCAAATTCCCTAATTAATCAAATCAAGTACAATTTTAGATATACTATACTGTTCTACTATGACAATTTATCTCTTCTATATTTTCAGTTTTTTTAATTATCCTTAAGGGGTAGTGACTGTATTGATGTAGCTCACTCTCCCACTCCAGGCCCAAGAGGTTATTGACTTTGTTGGTCTAGCTCACTGCTCTACTCCCAGGATTTAGCACAATGACTGCCACCCAGCTAATTCTTAGTAAATACTTAATTGAAATAAAGTGAACCGATCAGAATTAAGTTCTCAATAATTTCCTCTTCAATGATTAGAACTCAGTTATCTGGGAGAGAGCTCATTATTTAATAAAATAAATATGAAACTCAGGTTCAAAACTAATTTTGGTTATGGTCTGATTGAAGATTTAACTGTATTCTTTTCTTGAACTTTCATGGCCTCAGAACTTAATGTCTGCTTCCCATTCTCCCCATATATTGGTGCTAGCTAGAAAAACAAAAAATTTTTATTTCTGTGGCTGATAAGTTGAATACATAGAACCATAGCATTCAATTAAGCTAGTCATTAATTTTTCCTGAATCCCAATTTTCCTTCTCTAAAATTATAGAATTGCATAGCATCAGTTTATCATTTCTGGAGGAGAAATTTGTGTTGGTCACTTGAGCCTTTACTACTCAGTCTCTGTGGGGCTTCATCTGCCAGAGGAAAGTATGAAATACAGAATTCTTCAGGTTCCAGTCTCTCCATTTTGGGCTTAATGCTTGGAATCATGACTCAGGCATGCATACATATAATGTCCTTTATCCTCTGTGAGTGAATTCACCTTTCCCCTGAGCCCTGTCTTGTGTGGTCCCTGTGATTAATCTTTCTCTTTAAAGGTAACAGTTCTTTCACTTTCCTCAGTCCTATCCAAATTACCCCAGACATTTTTGAGTAAATAAATACTCAAGCTTTCAGGGTTTCTTTCTCCCTAATTTTCCTTCTGAATCTGGATGCAGGGTTCCTTTACTCAACACGTCACATTGTTCTTATTTAATTTCATGGCATTAGGAGTGGAGCCTCTGGTCCATTTACTGTCCTCAGTGCCTTGCTGACCTCTGCTGAGGGATCTCCTCTTGCCTGGCATGTGCGCATCTATCTCTGAGTTGCTGTATCTGCTGTCACCACGTTGCTTCTGCAGTGTTAATGCTGTCACCTGGGGTTTGTTCTCTTAGCTTTGTCAGTACACAGTGATTCCTTCCCACTGGTTTTCCCTCAGAGTTGCCTGCGATCTTGCTGTGACTCCTATGTAGCCCCTCCAATATTTGAATATGTCCTTTCCAAAATTCAGATGTTGCCATTGTGATAATATTAAGAGGTGGAACGGGACCTTCATGAGGTGATTAGGTCAGGAGGGCATCTCCCCTCATTAATGGGATTAAGCCTATATCTCATGCACTGTCCATAGATGGTAGAGAAACAAAAACTTTATAGGAGAAATAAAGTAGGAAAAACAGGTTTTATTGTTGTTATTCAGAGATAACAGAATAAAATTTATTGAGAACAAGAAAGAATATATCTAAAGAACAGAAGAGCTTATATTCTGTTCTTTTAAAAAATTTTGCTAAGTGTAAGAAAGCAGAAAATTGGATCTCTAGTATCCTCCAGCTCTCAAGTTTTCAGTCAGTGGAACTCAATATTGTAACAGGTTTTAGAATTATGTTTTAGATAATTGAATTTTAGATAATAGGAGATTAATTTTCAAGTGATCTGTATTAGGCATTAAACTACACATGTGTAAATTGCTTAGAAGCAGATAAGGAAAAAATGCAAAGAAGAAATCAAAAGGGAAATTAAGAAATACCTTGAGACAAAAAATGAAAACACAATATACCAAAACTTGCGGGATGCAGCAAAACTAGTACTAAGGGAGACCTTATAGCAATGAAAGTTGCTCCTACCTCAAAAAAGAAAGATCTCAAATATATAAATTAGTGTTCCACTTCAAGGAGCTAGAAAAAAAAAACAAAGCCTAAAGTTAGCAGAAGGAAAGAAGAAAGATCAGAGCAGAAATAAATGAAATAGAGTAGAGAAAAACAATAGAAAAATAAACAAAACTGAGTTTAGTTTTTGAAAATATAAACAAAATCATCAAACTTTTAGCTAGGCTAATAAAACAAGAGACAAAACTCAGGTAAATAAAGTTAGAAATAAAAAAAGAATTACAACTAATGTCATAGGAATAAAAAAGATCATAAGAGACTATTATGAACAATTATATACGAATAAATTGGATAACCTAGAAGAAAGGGATAAATTACTAGACACATACAATTTACCAAGACTAAATAATGAAGAAATAGAAAATCTGAACAGGCCTATTACTAAGAAGAAGATGGAATCAGTAATCAAAATCCTCCCAAAAGAGAAAAGCCCAGAATAGTTGACCTCACTAGTAAATTCTACGAAACATGCCAAGAATTAATGTCAATCCTCAAACTCTTTAAAAAAATTGAACAGGAAGAAATACTTCCAACTCATTTTATAAGGCCAGCAGTATCCTGATATGAAAGCCAGACAAAAACACCACAAGAAAAGAAAACTATAGGCTGAAATCCTGGATGAGCATAAATGCATGCAAGGGATGCAAGGATTGTTTGGCATAAAAAATGAATTAATATAATACATCAGATTAATAGAATGAAGAATAAAAATCATGATCATTTCAATAGATACAGAAAAAGGATCTGACAAAATTCAACATGCTTGAAATGATAAAAATTCTCAATAAACTAGGGAGAGAAGGAAATTACATTAACATAATCGAGGCCGTATATGAAAATCCCATAGCTAACATCACATTCAATGGTGACAAAATAAAATCTTTTCCTCTAAGATCAGGAAGAAGACAAACATGCCCACTTTCACCACTTCTAGTCAACATAGCACTAGGAGTCCTAACCAGAGCAATTAGGGAAAAAAAAGGCATCCGAATTGGGAAGGAACAAGTTATATTCTTTGTGTTTGCAGATGACATAATCTTATATGTAGAAAACCCTTGAGATTCCATTAAAAACCCTGTTAGGACTAGTAAATGAATTCAGTACAGTTGCAGGATAAAGATTAACATACAAAAATTAGTTGGGTTTTTATACACTAAAATGGTTCTATCCAAAAAGGAAATTAAGGAAAGAATTCTGTTTATAATAACACTGAAAAAAACCCCCAAACTTAAGAATAAACTAAGAAGGTGAAAGATTGCACATTGAAAATTAGAAAAATTTGACGAAACAAATGAAAGAAGATAGAAATAGAAATAAATGGAAAGCCTTCCCTGGTTTATGTATGGGAAGACTTAGTACTGCTAAAATGTGCATATGGCCTAAAGCAATCTATAGACTCAATGCAATCTCTATCAAAATCCCAATAACCTTTTTTTTTTTTTTTTTACAGAAAAAAGTCTTCAAATTCAGATGGAGCCACAAGGATCCTTGAACACCCAAAACAATTTTGAGGAAGAAGAACAAAGCTGAAGGCCTCACTTCTCTGTTTTAAAATATATTGCAAAGTAACAATAAGTAAAACAATATGGTACTGGCATAAAGACAGAAATATACACCAATGGAACAGAATAAAGATCCCAGAGATAAATACACACAGTTAACTGGTTTTCAATAAGGGTACCAAGAATATACAATGAGGGAAAGATGGTCTCTTTTACAAATAGTGTTGGGAAAACTAGATATACACATGCAAAAGAATGAAATTGGACCCTTGTCTCACACCAGATGAGTCCTGTCCAAAAAATCAACTCAAAATGGATAAAAGACTGAAACATAAGACCTGAAACTGTAAAACTGTTAGAAGAAGACATGGGAGAAATCTCTTTGATATTGGTCTTGGCAATAGTTTCCTAAATATGACACCAAAAGCACAGCCAACAAAAACGAAAACAGACAAGTGGAATGCCATTAAACTAAAAAGCTCCTACACAGAAAAGGAAACAGTCAACTGCGTGAAAAAGCAATCTACAGAATGGGAGAAAATATTTATAAACCATACATCTGATAAAGTGTTATTTTCCAAAATATATAGGAACTAATACAATTCAATAGGGAAAAAAAGAAGAACAAAAAAAAAACAAAACAAAAACAAAGACTTAGAGAAAACAAAAACAAGAACCCTAAACACTGGCAACGTGATTAAAAAATAGGCAAAGGACTTGACTAGATATTTCTCCAAATAAGACATACAAATGGTCAATAAGATTAAACATAGTGCAAAGTATTTTCTTTCAATCTGTCAAATGTCTACAAAAATGGGGAGGGTGGCCATTTCCTATCTTTTTTGAAATGTCACCTGATTTCCTGTTGCCAATGATGTGTTTTTGTAGAAGGAATGCCTATAGCTGGAGAATTTAAATGCAGACAATACACACTTTTTATCTATATGAAACTAATTGAAATAGACAGGAATCCATCTTATTTCAGGAGGTACTATGTAGAAGAAGATGTATCCAAACTATGTCCAGGTATAATGGAAATGAAGAAAGAGCTATCTTAATACTTATGGGGATAATATAACATTTTAAAAAGCACCTCACTTATAAGATTAATCCTAGGTTGATCCAATAAGGTAAAGTATTGTAAGACCTGTATTCTTTCTAAGGACAAATAAACAGTAGTTACAAGTGAAAAAGTCCAGTGGGAGATCTGCAAGCGCTTGAATAGTTTTCCTGACTTCTTTATTTTAATTCCTGTTTAGATTTGAATTTCAGAGTCTGGCTTTTGTTGGCTACAAGTTTCTGGAAAGATAGTATTAGCACTGATACCATCTATGAATGGCCCATTTAAGGAGTTACAAACTCATCATTGACCCTAAAATATTCCCTTGTGCATCTGTCATTGTGTCTAAAAACTCCTGTCATGAATAGTGTCTAAAAATTCCTGTCATGAATTGTTTAAAGCAATGAAGGCTGCTGTTGGGCTCATTCTGTCAACATCACAGCTATAATGCCTGTTAGTGAATGACTGACTCTCTTTTAGATAAAACATCTGATTTGATTGAATTGTCATCAGCTACATGACAGAGTTCTAAGGGAATGAGGGGCAGAACAGGTTTTTATGGGGGTGAGGTCTAGATTGTGAGGTTGGGCTTAATCATGAGGCAACATGAAAGAATGAAGACTGTCAGTGGGAGACCAGGAAAGTTTTGTGGTTTTAAGAAGGCTTCCTTTGGGACAGAATAATTTTCTGAAGTTTGAATAATATACAAGATTTAATATGGACATGAAGTGGAGGAATTTCCTGGTTGAGGAAAGAAACAGGAAAGACAAGGAGGTGTTAATCTGTTTTTGTGTACATTATCTAAAGTGTTCATAGAATAGAGGCAAATTTAGTTTTCAATTGGGCAACACAAAAGTAATATTATATAAAATTATATTTTATGTAATATTAGATAATGACATATTCTGTTATTTCTTAAAACTTTATTATGAGGTTCACTACTTTGCAAATGAACATTTCATTCATTTCCCCTGAGTAAGGGGGAGGGAAATGGTGAAGGTATACTCAACTTATGCAATATCAAAATAACCGTGATCATGGTAAGAAAATGAAAACAGAAGACCAATTGCCATTTACAAAACATATTATAAGATAAAATTGGATTGCTACAGTAAGCTAGCGGGTCCCATTCATAAGGCCAAGTCAAACAAGGTGAGGACATATCTTGGAGGGAACACATGAGTAAAAGAGAGGTCTTGAGGGCTGGATTGAAACAAGAATATTTATTCTTAAGGAAATGATATTGTATCAATTTTGGGGACATTTTGCCATTGGCAATAATTAAAAAGTCTTCAAAATGTGTGATATAATGTTACACAATGCAAGAGTTCCTTTATTTTAGAAGGCATACTAGTGACATCATTCCTTTATAATAGCAATTTTCATGAGGGTAAAGCTAGGTGATTGCCATAACATGAGGCAGGTAGCAGGGTGTGTCTCCTTTGAGATGTTTATACTGAAATGAAACAGGCTAAGCACAGGCAGATAAAGAATAGACAGGTGATATGGTTTGGATCTGTGACCCCACCCAAATCTCATGTCAAATTGTAATCATAAATGTTGGAGGTGGGGCCTAATGGAAGGTAACAATCATGTTGGTGGATCCTTCATGAATGACTTAGCACCATCCCTTTGGTGCTGTTATCGTGATGGTGAGTGAGTTCTCACAAGATTTTGTCATTTAACAGTGTGGTGATTCCTCAAGGATCTAGAACTAGAAATACCATTTGACCCAGCCATCCCATTACTGGGGATATACCCAAAGGATTATAAATCATGCTGCTATAAAGACACATGCACATGTATATTTATTGCAGCACTATTCACAATAGCAAAGACTAGGAATCAACCCAGATGTCCATCAGTGACAGACTGGATTAAGAAAATGTGGCACATACACACCATGGAATACTATGCAGCCATAAAAAGGATGAGTTCATGTCCTTTGTAGGGACATGGATGAAGCTGGAAACTGTCATTCTGAGCAAACTATCACAAGGACAGAAACCCAAACACTGCATGTTTTCACTGATAGGTGGGAATTGAACAATGAGAATACTTGGACGCAGGGTGGGAACGTCACACACTGGGGCCTGTCGTGGGGTGGAGGAATGGGGGAGGGATAGTATTAGGAGAAATACCTAATATAAATGATGAGTTAATGGGTGCAGCAAACCAACACAGCACATGTATACATATGTAACAAAACTGCACGTTGTGCACATGTACCCTAGAGCTTAAAGTATAATAGAAAAAAAGAAAAAGAAAAAAAAATCTGGTGGTTTGGAAGCATGTAGCACCTCTCCCTTCTCTCTTTTCCTCCTGCCTGGGCCATATGAAAATGCCTGTTCCAGATTTGCCTTTAGCCATAAGTAAAAGCTTATGAGGGCTCTCCAGCCATGCTTCCTGTATAGCCAGTGGGACTGTGAGCCAATTAAACCTTTTTGTTGTTTTTGTTAATAAATCACCCAGTCTCAAATATTTCTTTATAGCAATGTGAGAACGGACTAAAGGAGAGTTGGAGAAGCCCAACTGGAAAGAAAAGCTATCAGCTGGAGCTGATAGCAGATTTAAATAAGCATGAGTGTAAGAACTTGAGGCTAAGAGGCAATCTAGGGTCAGGTGAAGGAGGGAGCCAGGTGAGGAAAATTTTATACATACTTATTTGTCTCAGCTGAAGTTGGAGCACCAGGGTGGTGCAATCTCGGTTGAAAGCCCTCAGAGAACCTTCTTAGTGGAGTGGTTATTACCAGTTTGAATAAAGTCGAGTCTACTTTTACAATTTTTAGAAACTTCAACTTGTGACAAATAGACAACTTTTTCAAACAGTGTTCTTCCCAGGTTAGCTTTTGCACAGATTTCTTTGGTATTCCCTCTGTATATTTTAGCTTAGTTCTCTAATTTATGAATTTGTATCTGCCTTGGGGTTTCTACTTTTATCTCAATGTTCTTTTCTAATATGTCAACTTGGCATCAACATGGGGTATTTCTATAAGTTCTTGTCATTATTTTCCAATACTTGAAAGTTTAGCCTCTTTAGCACTTCTCACTAGAGTTCTTCTAGTTGACCTCTCATCTGTTCCAACAAGTAGGAATTAAAATCTACTAAATTGTGGAAAAATGTAAAATCTCCATGATATAAAATGCCTTTGTTAAGTGATAGGCTAGACATAAACACAGAGTATTTATAACTTGAGTTTTAATTCTATTTCACTCAATAGTAATTTTCTGTCTCTCTCTCTTTTTTTTTTTAATAGAGTCTCACTCTGTATCTCACCAAGGCTGGAGTGCAGTGGCACGATCTCGGCTCACTGAAACCTCTACCTCCCAGGTTCAAACAATTCTTCTGCCTCAGCCTCCTGAGTAGCTGGGATTACAGGTGCCCACCACCATGCCCGGCTAATTTTTGTATTTTTAGTAGAGATGGGGTTTCACCGTGTTGGCCAGGCTGGCATTTTCTTCAAAAGACTTAAGCCCAGTTGAAAAACACGATCAAGCTTTGCACATACTAATTATTCAAAGGTCTGAATTTGGAAGTAGCTAATTCATAACCCTCTAAATCTGAAGAGCTCTAAGATTGTGAAGTGGTTGCAAGGAAGAGTTAAAATTTGGTGAAACTTTCTATTTTTCTTTTTTTTAACTTCATTTCTCTCTGACTTTCAAAAGATGAAGATTGTTCAAGTGGAATAAATGAATGACAAATAGCTAAAGATGTTCAGAAATTACCCACACCTACACTTGGTATAAATTAAACTATAATAGTCTCAAATCTCCTATTTTGTTTTTAATAATGTGGATGTGTGTGTATATGCTTTGGTGACAGTTTTAATGGGAGGGAACATTTGGTCTTTCTGTTCTGATGCTTATTGGATTTTCAGGAAAGCATAGACTAAACTGAAGACATATAGCCTTGGAAGATGGAAACTCAATCCTATGTCTTCCATAGAAAATAGAATTAAATTGTCATCCACCCTAATAAAACAATACTTTTGAAATTTTGAGGGTCCGTGAGGATGATAGTACTAACACTTATGTTTACCTCTGTCTTTTGTTGCTTTTTCCTACGATGACTCTGAAGGTTGTCCGTACTTTCAAGTTAATCCCTTCATCAGGTGCTTATAATTTATCCATAAAACCTAGGCATATATTCATGAAACAATCAGATACTAGCAAAAAAAAAAAAAAAAAAAGAGTGTAGTTGATACTGTTAATCTTCGTGTACCCACCCAAATCTCATCTTGAATTGTAATAATCCCCCATAATCCCCATGTGTCAAGGGAGAGACCAGGTGGAGGTAACTGAGTCATGGGTGCAGTTTAGCCCAGGCTTTTCTTATGATAGTGAGTGAGTTCGCACAGATCTGATAGTTTATAAGTGGCTCCTCCTGCTTTGATCGGCATTTCTTGCCACCATGTGAAGAAGATGCCTTGTTTCCTCTTCGCCTTCTACCATGACTGTAAGTTTCCTGAGGCTTCCCCAGTCATGCTGAAAGAGTCAATTAAACCTCTTTTCTTTTTAAATTACCTAGCCTTGGGCAGTTCTTTCTAACAGTATGAAAATGGGCTAACAAATGGCTATAATTCGAGTGCTTGTAAATGAGGTTGGTTTGGAAAGCTAAAGAAGCCTTCAAGGACCCGAAGTTCCTTATAGTGAACTATAAGGATGCTTAGGATTTGAACAGGTAGAGAGAAGGGATTGTACATGGGGCTGGGGGAGGGATGGAAATAAATACTCACCAGTACTGGTACTGTTGGGGCATTAACAGAGGATGTGGAATGGATAGTTGAAGCTGTATTGTGACTATCCTTACAAGGACACCTAAGCCTCCTGGACTTCATCTTAAGGTCAGTGAGAAGACTGGAAGTTTTAAGCAGCAGAATGAAAAGGTGAAAATAATATTTTAGGGAGATAAACTTAGGCTTATAATAATTGCCCTAACTTACTTTTCTATTAATGGTTGCTCAGAATACATAATGCCAGGGAGAGGGGAGTGGGTTGCCAGAAGACTTAATTCTTATTCAAAGATATTTTCTTGTAAGGGGAGGAAAGTGAATTTTGAGTCAATTGCTTAGGGAATTCAAGGCCATAGAGTTATGACTAAAATGTAAAGTCATAGAGTAAGTTGGTGGTTAGGACCCTCAGCCAGTTCTCTCAACTCTGATTAGTGCTGCTTCTACTCTATTAGGCTTGGTTTAGTTGTGTCCACAACTCCCCACAGTCCTCCCCTTATCCTCACCAATGTCTTAAAACTTACATAATCTAAAGCATTTACTTAACCAATTCTAGCAAGACCTTTTATGCCCATGTCTTCAGTTTGGTATTTCTGTCAGATAGTGAACACATTTAAGCTACCAAAAATATGTAGTTTCAGGATTTAATAGTAAAGGCTGGAAGCTTCTGTTTTTCTGAAAATCCAAAATAACTTATAATTATATTTGCCTAAAGAGTAATAATAAAGCAATTAAAGCACTATGCTGTTTTGAAATATGTGATCTCATTTGATTCTCATTCATGGTCCTTTGTGGCAGGCAGGTCAAATAGTGTGACTGGGAGGAAACTGAAATCCAGAGTGCTTGTTTTGTTAAGTAGCTGTAGTGAAGAGAGGAACAAGGACCTGTAATTCCCCATTTTATGTGTGTCAGATTCTTTTACAAGTAGTCGATTATATGTATATTTGGCTTTGTTAGTTTAAATTGTATATATGCTTTCCTTCATTGTAAAACTGAGATTATATTTACTTGATTTCAAGGATTGCATAAAACATAAATATTATATGATTAACTTAAATGCAAATTCTGTATAGATAGATCTCACTGTTATTGCTATTTCCCAATCACATAATTTTGAAAGGAGAACCTCTTGAAGGAGGTAGAATTTTCTTCAGAAAGTGGACAGAGTAGATTTTTCTGGGAACCTGTCGTAGAGACAAAGACATCAGAGAGGGACTTTAAAGTAAGGAACATAAACATTATAAACAATTTTAAGGCCCAAAACCAATTTTGGAAATCATTTTTACCTAAGATTTTTTTAAAAGACACGTTTGCAGTGTAAGAAGAATTATTTTGTAAAGGTCTTGTCTGTTGTTCGATGATTTTTTTTTTTTTTTGGTTCAGAGAGAAAATGGTGGTTTCATCTCGTAGCTGACCTCACATGTAACAGACTAGAAGGTTGTCTAAAATAGTGTAATTTAAAAATTACCTTCCAGCCCAATAGGAATATGTATAGACATATAAACATGCACAGACATATAAGCTCTTTAATTCTGGCTGCTTCATTATCTATCCATACATCTATCTTTTTATCATGTAAAGTTTGCACTTGGACTGTCACAATCTATAAAGGCTATTACTAGAGAGTTGGCATTTTAAGTTTCAAAGTTATTTGATTATTTACATATAAATATAAACATTTAAAATATTAATGGAGATAGTACTCTTATTTGTGTATGAAAATTGCTATAATCAGAAGACAGTTAAGTGGTACTAAAGGAGCCATGTTTGATGAGTTGGACAGTGGTTTCATAACATTTAGGGAGAAGCTAGCCTGCTTCTAACATCATCTGTAATCGTCGTGAGTCCTTTCTTTCAAGTGTTAAGATTTTGGCCATTATTGACAACTAATGCTAATGCTTTCTGTTGTAATCCTGTATTCAATAACTATATGTATGTATTATGTTTTATATTTGTGATTGATATACAAACACAAACAAGTCATATAAACACAAACAAGTCATATATCTAGCCTGAGAAGTTAGCCACCATCACTATATGTCATTTGATATGAGAAGAATGTATATTGAAGTATATTATTTATCTGAAAATAGGAAATGTACCGTTAACTTTCTGTTCTCAGAAGGCCATAAAAGTTGACAAAAGTTATTGCCATACAAGAGAAGAGATGATCTGGAAAGAAAGATGTCGAAGTTTTTTTTTTTTTCTCTTGGCAGATTATAGCTGGTCCTTAAGTAACCCATAGATTTTGGAATGTGTCTTCTGACCTCAATAAATGCAACTTCTGCAGGGATTTTGTGAGAAATATATTTATTTTTATATCATATTTCTGTATCTTCAGGCTAAAACCTAGCAGTACTTCTCACTTAAATATTTCTCAGGCTTACCTTAATATTACCTAAGTCCCATTTTAGCTCAGTTTTCTTCAAAGTTTTTACAGCTGTTAGTCAATCAAAGTGTACTTCTCAGTTGCATATAGAGACACTTGGAATCAGATGTCTTTCAACCTGAGAAATGTTAGTTTCCCTGAGGTGTGAACTTTGTCCCAAATAGGAAGCAGGGACAGAAATGTGACCTAAAGAACCTAGTTTTGCTAAGGAAAGATTTTCCTGAAGATTGGTAAGAGGTATACCTCATATTTATGTATTGCTTTACAGTTTCACAAAAAGATGATTACATATAATGTCTTACTTTTTACTAACATGTAAACTATCACCTGAGAGATTTGATTTTGCAGCTAAGGAAATTGAAGGTCAAATGCACCATGCTAAGAGTTGTTTAGCTGAAAGGTGGCATCGTTAGCTTTCACATTGAGTCTTCTGACACTATGTCCAGTGTTTTCTCGACAGGTTTTCACTGTATGACCCACCAATGCTCGTCAAAGTGTTTTATGTTAAAATGATTATTTTCAGGTCAACTTGTTGCCTGTGATATGTAAGCTTTACCTATACTTGAAAGTCAACAAAAATTGTTTAGTGTTAATTAAGAAATGGGGTCAAAGAAAGACTTTTGGGTGTTATGTAGGCAAAGTACATTTCTTTCATGCCCAGCTGTACAATATTGAGAAGCAGCTTCATTAAGAAAAGCAGCTCTGGACCGCTGCTGCCAGACTCAAGTCAAGAGTCAGGAATGTGGAGACTGAGACATTACTGGGGGAGCTATAATACACTGAAAAGCCTGAAAAAAATAGCAGTGGAATGTGAGAAAATAGTCGGTGGGATGATCAATTAATTCACTCTCCTTTCTCTGTTTTAGTCTCATATCAGGCAAAAAAGGGTGAGCATTTTGGTTGCAGTGATTTGTTTTCTTGTAAAATTTTCTGGAGTTTAACACTGTTTAAAATGTGTTTAAATTTTAGGGTGGTGTTTGATATTGACTTTGATGGAATTAACCAACATTCTGTAGCATTGTTTTACATAATTTTAGTGGATTTCTAACTCATGAAAATAATTGGTAACTTTAATTTTCAATGATTTTCTTTAAATTCATAGATTAAATCATAAAGTATCATTAATCAAATAAGCAATATTTTGTTAATAAGTAATTGTCTTTTGTGAGCATAAAAGTATGTCTTAGGGCACATTCCTACATACTGGCATTGTGCTAAGAGAAATGAACCAGGCACGGAAAGACAAGTACTACATGATTTCACTTATACATGGAGTCTTAAAAAGTTGACATAGAAGCAGAGAGTAGAATGGTAGTGACCAGCGGCTAGAGGTGGGGTAGGGTTGGAGCGATGTTGGTCAAAGGATACAAAATTTCAGTTAGATAGGAGGAATAAGTTCAAGAGATCTATTATACAACATAGAGACCATAGTTGTTGTAATAACATTATACTCTTGAAAATTGCTAAGAGTAGATTTTAAGCTTTCTCATCACATGCCATTCCACAATGTATACATGTTCCAAAACATCATGTTGTACCCAAATATATACACTTTTAGTTTGTCAATTGACATAAAGAAACATAAAAGATTTTATTTTCATTAGAAAACCAGAAAAATAGGATGCATTTAATATTAGTCCCATGGTTGAATTATTACCCTTTCAACTACACAAAGCCAGAGCACACAGCTTTGCATTTGACTGAATGAGGAAAGCCAGTCCTTTCACAGATAAATAATACTTAAAATAATGTGATGGAAGATCTTTTATTGAAAGCTATCTCTTTTTCTTCAAAAATTGAAACCTGGTGATGGTTTTGGGGTGGTGGTTGTATTTGAACTCAGCTAAGATGAAATAGCTGATTACTAATCAGAAGCCAAACAACTACGTTATTGATAGTAAACCTAAAATGCACTGAGGTCCCTCAAAAGCAGAAACCGATTCAAGAAGGTTGGGGCTTTTTTATGAGGTTGTTAAACAGTGTGGCATCTAAATACAGATCAGTTAATGAAGTAAAGAAATTGAATGTCAGAATAGAAAGTTTAGACTTTATTTTTTAATGGGGAGTTATTGAAAGCTTTCAAGGGATGTTTTAGAAGACCCTGGCTTTGTATAAAACAGAATGTGGAAGGAGAAAAATAAAAGCAGGGAGACAATTTGGAGACTGCAGCAATGGGACATGAGGATGGGAAATCAGGAGTAAAGTAAAGTAAGATAGTGGTGATAATAATAAAAGGAGAGGAAATGAATGTGATAGTTATTATGAAGGCAGAATGAATATTGATTACATGTTGGCAAACCAGGGAAAGTGAAGTATTAAGTGTGTGAAAATGTTTTCAGCATAGGGACTCAGGAGGATGGCGTCCCCATGAAAGAGGAAATATATTGAATTCAGTTAAAATTGTGGGGCTGACCTTGAGAGAGAAATAAGAGCTGTAAATAGATATGTAGAACTTGTCAACATCAAGGGAGTATTTGAGGTCATGAGTCTAGATGAGACTGGCAAAGAAGAAAGCATGGAAAGAAGAAAAGAAATCTATAGACTGTATATTTACATTGGTGCCAGGAGACAGAGAAGATGGGTGGGGATGGGAGCAGAAGACCTTCTAGTGAACCAGAAGTAAGAGTTTTGATACAAGAAAACTGTTGACACAGTTGAAGGCTGTATAAAAAGGTGAAATGAGCAAAAGGCAATGAACATATCTGATGGCTAGAAGATCATTGCTGGCCTTGGCAGAGCAGTTTTAGTAGAGTGGATAAGATACGTGTTGGGTTTTAGTAAAAGAAGAAAAATATATGGGAACTTAATAGTGTATATTCTTTTGTAAAGTTTGGCAGAGAAAAGCCAATAAGATTATCATTTATGAGAAAAAAAGTTAAGAAATGAAAGGTTATTGCTTAAGAAGAATAATATGCACATGTGTATAAGCTAAGGGCAAATGTCCAGTGAGGGGCAAAGAGATCATTCATGAGCAAGGTCCTAGAGAAGGTGGGGAAAGGTTACATCTAGGACATGTTAGATAATACAGAAGATTTTGTTCAGATAGGGGAATGTTGGCTTGTTCTTGCCTGAAGATCTAAAAACTTCACAATAAAATGTGCAATACATGAAAAATTGATTTTATGTGTTATGATTTTACTCTTAGTATTCTTCAATAATATGAGGTAAAATGTTATTAATAGAATAAATTGATAATTTAATTACATAGTTTAATGTTATGAAGTAGATGTCCCTAAATTGTAATAAGTATATGCATTTTTTAAAAGTCATACATCAGAACATGACTGGTAGTATAAAACAAAATGAAGGTAGATCAACTTTACTCATTTATTGGCAAGATTTCAGGTTAATAAATTTGAGTAATGAGTTGTGATTATTATTAAAATACACCTAAGTTAGGATGTTTTCTTGATTCCCCAGCCTATCCTCATTTGCTTGAACTGCCCTCACCACTGACTCTGACATTTTCCCTTAAATATCTCAAAGGCCCCTCAAAATCAATCCATCCTTTGCTAAACTCACAATATACCCTCTGTGGATACCAGCCTCCAAGCTGGCCCCGAATGATTTCTATTTCTTGGTGTTCAACCACTTGTGTAGCCTTCCCCATCACACACATTATACTGAGGTTGGTCACATAATACCATATGACAGAAGTAATGGCATGTCACTCCTAATGTTAGTTTAAATGTTCTGCAGCTTCCATCTTGAATATTGTCTCTTGCTTGTGCTCTCTCTCTTTAGGACTTCTTGTCTGAGAGTAAGCAAACTGCTGTGTCATGAGCAGTCCTAGGGAGGAGCATATGTTGCAAGAAACTGAAGCCTCAAGTCAATAGCTAATGGGGAAGTGAGACCGGCCAAAAATCACATTAGTGAGCTTGGAAGTGGATACTTCAGTTACAATAGGACCTTGAGATAACTGCAGCACTGGCAGGTAGTTTGGTTGCAACCTTGTAAGGGACACTAGACCAAAACCACACAGCTAATCTGCTCCCATATTTCTGACCCTCAGAAAATCTGTGAGATGATAGCTGTGCTTAATGTTTTAAGCTGCTAAATTTTGGAGTAATTTGATATGAAGCAATAGAAAACTAATACACTGCTGCCCCAGTTTTCTTCTCAGATTTCTAATCTCAGCGAATTTGTACCAACATCTGCCCATTCCCACAAGCCAAGCTCCTAAGGGCCATCCAGGATACCACTTTCTCATTCGTTCTCCAGGTAAATTATAAGTTATACCTTGGTATCCATGGTGGATTGATTCCAGGAGCTCCCTTAGATGCCAAATTCTGCAGATGTTCAAGTTCCTGATATAAATGGAAGTGTTTGCATATAACCTATGCATATCCTCCTGTATGCTTTTAATCAACTCTAGATTACTTATCATACCTAATATGATGTAAATACTATGTAAGTAGTTGTTATACTGTATTATTTAGGAAATAATTACAAGAAAAATTTTTTTAATAGTCTGGGCATGTTGGTTCATGGCTGTAATCCCAACACTTTGGGAGGCCAAGGCAGGTGGATCACATGGGGTCAGGAGTTTGAGACAAGCCTGGCCAACATGGTGAAACCCTGTCTTTACAAAAAATATTAGCCAGATGTTGTCGTGCTCACCTGTAGCTCCAGCTACTCAGGAGGCTGAGGTGGGAGAATTGCTTGAACTTGGGAGGTGGTGGTTACAGTGAGCCAAAATCGTACCACTATACTCCAGCCTGGGCGACAGAGCAAGACTCCATCTCAAGATTTGCCTGAGGGTGGTGATAGGAACTGTGAAAAGAAAGCAGGGTGAGATATAAAGTGGTACTGGTAGGGTCTCATTTATGCAGGAGGGCCAAGGATGGCATCTCTGGCAAAGTGTCATGTGAAGACAATCTGAAGATATTATGAAAAAATTCATGACATCCATGTGGATGTTATAGAGAAGAGAGGTACAGGTAGCGGGCATCACAAGTGCCAAGACCATGAGGTAGAAGTGTGCTTGATGTGTTCAAGGAACAGCAAGGAGGTCATTGTTGCTGGGGCAGCAGGAGTGAGGAGGAGTGTGGGAGGGAATGATATTTGAGAAATAGTGGATGACCTTACAGGGAAGATTTTTAGATTTTACTCTACATTAGTTGGGATGCCATTGAAATGTCTTGATTACAGGAACGACAAAATCAGGTATAGGTTTCAACAGGATCAGGATGGATATGGTGTGGAGAATAGATTGTGAGGGAGAACTGGGAGTGCAAGAGAGAGCAGGAAAAAATAATGGTAATGTAGACTAGAGTGATAAAATTAGAGGTGGTCTGACGTGGCCAAATTTTAGGTATGCTTTGAAGGTAGCATGGACAATTAACTGATAGATTTGATGTGGGTGTGATAGAAAGTGAGGAATCAAAGGTGTTTTCACATGATGTTGTGATGCTGTCATGGACCTGAGAGTTGCGTGTGTCAGTTTATTTCCCAATTCTTATGTCTCCTGCTCATCACTCCTCCCTACAAACCACCATCCCATTCCTCACGTACTCCAGGTAACTTGCCAGAACCCCCGAGTGGATTCTTTAGAGCCCATTCAAAAATGACTGTTCTGGTAATAGTGGTCAGAAACTCTGACGATGTTGATTTTTGAGTTTAAGCTAGATTGACTCGTATCTGAAGTTATATTAGACACTATAACATACTGTTAAATGTATTCTACATAAGTGATGAGAGCTATGGTAAATACAAAATATATATAAAGTGTTCATATCTATTGAACACTTTACATGGCTTATTTTTTAGCTCCTTAGCAACCCTATGAAGTAGCTGCTATTATTATGATAGTTTTTACCATCAAGAAAGCTGAGTTTGAAAAGTTATAGTTTTCACTCACACAGTGAGTATGCGGTGGGAACAGGGATAGTATGTAATTCTGCCTTGTTCCAAAAGCGCTCTCTGGTAGAACTACATTCCAATGACCTGTTCTTTATAAAGTGAGTCTTATTTTTAACATGATCAGTTATAGTGAAATTATGTCTGTCTCACTTTCAAATAATTTTACTAAAGTTATACATTTGAGTAGTAAGATACTTATCAATTGACAAAACGTAGGGATAATTTGCTAATAGAGCCTACATAGATGGTACAATTGCTTTCTATACACTAAATGAATTCAAGCTCTGCAGTAATGGTTGGTGGGAATGTAAATTGTATGGCTATTAAGGAAAACAGTATGAGGATTCCTCAAAACATTAAAAACAGAACTACCATATGATTCAGCAGTCCTTTTCCTTTATTTATATCCAAAGGAAATCAGTTTGTCAAGAGATATCTCATATTCATTGCAATATGATTCACAATAGCAAAGATGTGAAATCAAAGATGTGAAACCATCATTGGATGAATGGATTAAAAATGTTGTATATATATATATATGTACAATATCACTCAACCTTAAAAACATACTACTAATCAGCTTTAAGAAAAGAAGAAAATTCTGTTGTTTGTGACACCATGGGAGAACCTCAACATTACATTAGGTGAAATAATTCAGACACAGAAGAATATTCCAGTATTTCACCTTTACATGGAATGTAAAAATGTTGAACTCAAAAGTAGAGAATGGAATGGTGGTTACCAGGCCTTGAGAGAGAGGGGTAAAGGTTGATTAAAATATTCAAAATTTCAGTTCAGAGGAAGGAGTACAAGAGATTTATTATACATCATGGTGACTGTAATTAATAACAATGTATTTTTTTCTTGACAATTGGTAAGAGTAGATTTTGTTTATGGGCACCTAGTTTGATTCCAAATCTTTGCTATTGTGAATAGTGCTGCGATGAACATGCAAATACATGTGTCTTTTTGGTAGAATTGGTTTTCTTTTTTTTATCAGAAAAAAATTTTAATTGCATCTAATAAAGGGTTAGAAAATGAAGTTGAGGGTATCTCTAGAAAACAGTACAGAGAGATAGGAAATAGGATAGACAATAAAATTAGAGAACTCATAGGAAAAAGAAGAGACTTGCTACACATAACCCCATGGGTGAATCTGAACACACAATTATTGAGTGAAAGAAACAAGGAGTATATAGTAGATGCTTTCATTTATGTGAAGTTTAAGAATAGATAACACTATGGTCATGGCCATAATAGTGGCTACTTATTAAAGATGGCTATAATACAGGTTGGTTATAACACAGGAAGATGGGTTGATTCATATACCTATCAGAAGTGGTATAATACAGGAAGATAAATTGTGGTTCACCAAGTGTATACACATGGAAAAATTATTTGTGTTATATGCTTAAGTTTTGTTTACTGTGTATTGTAAACACAATTGAAATAATAGAGAAGGAAAAAATCAGAGAATCAGTCTAAGATGCGCAACACTTCAACAATAAGAATTTCGGAATTAGATAAAAATAGGAAAAATATAGAGCAGAAAAAACAGAAATATATCAAGGATGTTTTCTGGTATTGAGGACAAGTATTCAAAATGAAAGGGCACACTGGTTATCCAGCATATTGGATAAAATTCGATAAAAATGACTGTGTGGCTTAGATACCAGCCAGGGGCAGCTGGTCACATCTGTAGTTCAAGCTAGTTGGGGAGCCAAGGTGGAAGGATTGCTTTAGGCCAGGAATTTGAGGCTGTAGTGTGCTTTAATCACACCTCTGATTAGCCACTGCACTCCAGCACAGGAAACATAGTGAGACACTGTCTGGGGGTGGGGGGGAGGTGGGGGAAGATATACCAAACACATTATTGAGTAATTGTGAAACCCTAGGAACAAATAAAAGATCTTACAAACTTCCAGATGAGAAAAAAATAGGTTTTGCTATTCAATAGAAATACTGGAAGAAAGGAGACAATGGAACATCACCTTCAATATCTGAGAAAAAATTATTTCCAGCCTACAATTTTATACCTAGCAAAATTACCAGTTATGAACATCTTCATTCACCTTTTCTCAAGAAGCTACTGTAGTATGTTCACTGCCAAAAATAAGAAAACAAGTAGAAAGGAAGATATAAGATATAGGAATTAGAAAATCTAGTATGAGTGACAGAAGTGAAAGGAACCCTTGGGAAGAGGGAAAGGAAAATTCCAACTCTATAGCTGAATAGAGGGCCTATTGAGAAAGAAAGCAGTTTAGATCAGAAGTCAGAAGGATCACAAGAGTTTTTTGTTTTTGTTTGTTTATTTTTTTTTGAGACAGAGTCTTGCTCTGTCACCCAGGCTGGAGTGCAGTGGTGCGATCTCAGCTCACTGTGACTTTGCTTCCCAGGTTCAAGCAATTCCCCTGCCTCAGCCTCCTGAGTAGCTGGGACTAAAGGCGTGCATCACCACACCTAGCTAATTTTTGTATTTTGAGTAAAGATGTGGTTTCACCATGTTGGCCAGGCTGGTCTTGAACTCCTGACCTCATGATTCACCCGCCTCGACCTCCCAAAGTGCTGGGATTACAGGCATGAGCCACTGCACCCAGCCAGATGTTTTTCTTTCTTTCTTTTCTTTTTTTTAATTTAATTTTATTTTTTTATTATACTTTAAGTTCTAGGGTACATGCTCATCATCACTGGCCATCAGAGAAATGCAAATCAAAACCACAATGAGATACCATCTCACACCAGTTAGAATGGCAATCATTCAAAAGTCAGGAAACAACAGGTACTGGAGAGGATGTAGAGAAATAGGAACACTTTTACACTGTTGGTGGGACTATAAACTAGTTCAACCATTGTGGAAAACAGTGTGGCGATTCCTCAAGGATCTAGAACTAGAAATACCATTTGACCCAGCCATCTCATTATTGGGGATATACCCAAAGGATTATAAGTCATGCTGCTATAAAGACACATGCACACGTATGTTTACTGCAGCACTATTCACAATAGCAAAGACTTGGAATCAACCCAAATGTCCATCAGTGACAGACTGGTTTAAGAAAATGTGGTACATATACACCATAGAATACTATGCAGCCATAAAAAAGGACGAGTTTGTGTCCTTTGTAGGGACATGGATGCAACTGGAAACCATCATTCTTAGCAAACTATCACAAGAACAGAAAACCAAACACCGCATGTTCTCTCTCATAGGTGGGAATTGAACAATGAGATCACTTGGACTGTGGAAGGGGAACATCACACACCGGGGCCTATTATGGGGAGGGGGAAAGGGGAGGGATGGCATTGGGAGTTATACCTGATGTAAATGACGAGTTGATGGGTGCAGCACACCAACATGGCACAAGTATACATATGTAAGAATGATTTTTCTTTTGGCTATATACCCAGTAACGGGATTGCTGGATTAAATGGTAGTTCTAAGTTCTTTGAGAAATCTCCAAACTACTTCCATGGTGGCTGAACTAATTTACACTCCCATTAACTGTGTCTAAGTGTTCCCTTTTCTCCATGGCCTCACCAGCATCTGGTTTTTTTGTTTTTTTGTTTTTGTTTTTGTTTTTTTTGACTTTTTAATAATAGCCATTCTGACAGGTGTAAGGAGATAGGTCATTGTGGTTTGATTTGCATTTCTCTGATGACTAGTGAAGTGGAACAATTTTCATATGTTTGTCGGCCATTTATATGTCTTCTTTTGAGGAGTATCTGTTCATTTCTTTTGCCCATTTTTAAATGAGGTTATTTGTTTTTTGCTTGTTCAATTGTTTAAATTCTTTATCGATGCTGGATATTAGACCTTTGTTGAATGTGTAGTTTTGAGAATATTTTCTCTCCTTCTGTACGTTGTCTGTTTACTCTTTTGATAGTTTATTTTGCTGTGCAGAAACTCTAATTGGGCCTCATGTGTCAATTTTTGCTTTTGTTGTACTTGATTTTGATGACATCATCATAAATTCTTTCCTAAGGTCAATGTTCAAAATGGTGTTTCCTAGGTTTTCTTCTAAAAGTCCTATAGTTTGAGGGTTTACATTTATATCCTTATTTATCTTAATATTTGTATATGGTGAGAGAAAGGGGTCCAGTTTAATTCTTCTGCATATGACTAGCCAGCTATCCCAGCACCTTTATTTGAATAGGGAGTACCGTCCTCATTGCTCATTTTTGTCAACTTTGTTCAAGATCAGATGACTATAGGTGTGTGGCTTTATTTCTGGGTTCTCATTCTGTCCCATTGGTCTATGTGTTGTAACAGTATCATGCTGTTTTGGTTACTGTTGCCTTATAGCATAGTTTTTATTTTATTTTTATTTTATTTTACTTTAAATTCCAGGATACATGTGCAGAATGTGCAGGTTTGTTACATAGGTATACGTGTGCCATGGTGGTTTGCTGTGCCTATTGACCTGTCCTCTTAAGTTTCCTTCCTTTGCCCTCCACCCCACAACAGGCCCTGGTGTGTGTTGTTCCCCTCCATGTGTCCATGTGTTCTCATGGCTCGACTCCTACATATGAGTGAGAACATGAGGTGTTTGGTTTTCTGTTTCTGTGTTAGTTTGCTGCAGATGATGGTTTCCAGCTTCATCTACATCCTTGCAAAGGACATGATCTTCCTTTTTATGGCTGCAGCTTTATCGTATAGTTTGAGTCAGGTATTGTGATGCCTCTGACTTTGTTCTTTATACTTAGAACTGCTTTGTCTATTGGGGTTCTTTATTGGTTCCATTTAAATTTTAGAATAGTATTTTTCTAATTCTGTGAAGAATGGCATTGGTAGTTTGATAGGCATAGTGTTCAATCTGTAGATTTCTTTGAGCAGTATGGCCACTTAATGATATTAATCTAATCCATGAACATGGAATGTTTTTCCTTTTGTTTGTATAATCTCTGATTTCTTTCAGCAGTGTTTTGTAGTTACCCTTGTAGTGACCTTTCACCTCCTGGTGAGATGTCTTCCTAGGTATTTTATTTGTTTTGTGTGGCTATTGTAAATGGGATTGTATTCTTGATTTGGCTCTCATCTTCAACACTGTTGTTGAATAGAAATGCTACTGATTTTTCTACATTGATTTTTGTACACTGAAACTTTACTGAAGTTGTTTGAGTTTTAGGAGCCTTTTTGGTATAATCTTTAGGGTTTTCTAGGTATAGAATCATATCATTGATGAAGAGAGATATTATGACTTATTCTTTTACTATTTGGATCCCTTTTATTTCTTCCTCTTGACTGTTTGCTCTGGTTAGTACTTCCACTACTATGTTGAATAGAAGTGGAGAGAGTGGGCATCTCTGTCTTGTTCCAGTTCTCAAGCTTTTGCCCATTTAGTATGATATTGGCTGCGGGTTTGTCATAGATGGTTCATTATTTTGAGGTATGTTCCTTCAAAGCCTAGTTTCTTGAGTATTTTCATTATGAAAGGATGTTGAATTTTATTGAAATATTTTTCTATGTCTTAGATTGATCATATGGTTTTTGTTTTTAATTCTGTTTATGTGATGAATCACATTTATTGACACATGTGTTGAACCAACTTTGCATCCCAGGAATTCAGTCTCCTTGATCATTGTGAATTAACTCTTTCATGTGCTGCTAGATTGAGTTTGCTAGTATTTTGTTGAAGATTTTTGCATCAATTTTCGTCAGGGGTATTGCCCTATCATTTTCATTTTTGTTCTGTCTTTGCTCAGTTTTGGTGTTGGGGTGCTGCTGGCTGCGTGGAATGAGTTAGGGAGGAATCCTTCTTCCTGAATTGTTTGGAATAGTTTCATTGGAATTTGTACTAGCTCTTCTTTGTATATCTAGTAGAACTTAGCTGTGAATCCATCTGGTCCAGGAGAATTGTTTGGAATAGTTTCATTAGAATTTGTACTAGCTCTTCTTTGTATATCTGGTAGAACTTAGCTGTGAATCCATCTGGTCCAGGGTTTTTTTGGTTGGTAGGTTTTTTTTTTTTTTAATTGATTCAATTTTGGAACTTGATATTGGTCTGTTTAGAGTTTCACTTCTTTTTCCTGATTCAGTCTTGAGAGGTTGTGTGTTTCCAGGAGTGTTTTAATTTCCTCTAGATTTTCTAGTTGTGTGCATTGAGGTCTTCATCACAATCTATGAAGATCTTTTGTATTTCTGTGAGATCCGTTATAATGTCACCTTTGTTGTTTCTGATTGTGCTTGTTTGGATCTTCTTTTTTCTTTGTTAATCTAGTTAGTAGTCTGTTGATCTTGTTCATCCTTTCAGATAACCAACTTTTGGTTTCCTTGATTTTATTGTAGGAATTTTTGAGTCTCAATTTCTTTCAGTTCCACTCGGATTTTAGTTATTTTCTTATGCTAGCTTTGCTTGGTGGTTTTTGTTCTCCTAGTTCCTCTAGGTGTGATGTTAGTGCATTAATTTGAGATCTCTCTAATTTTTGAGGTAGGCATTTACTGCTATAAACTTTCTTCTTGACACTGCTTTTTCTGCATTCCAGATTTTGATATGTTATGCCTCTATTTTCATTTATGTCAAGGAATTTTTCATTTGTGCCTTCATTGTTTACCCAAAAATCATTTATGAGCCAGTTGTTTAATTTCCTTGTAATTGTGTGGTTTGAGAGATCTTTTTACTATTGATTTCTATTTCTATTCAACCAGGGTCTGAAAGTATGTTTGGTATGGTTTGACTTTTTAAAATTTATTGAGACTTGCTTTATGGCCAAGCATGTGGTCAATCTTGGGGATATGTTCCATGTGCACATAAGAAAACTACATTCTGTGGCTGATGGGTGGAGTATTTTGTACATGTATATTAAGTACAATTGGTCAAGTGTTGCATTTAAGTCCAGAATTTCTTAACCAATTTTCTGCCTTGATGATCTTTCTAATGCTCTCAGAGGGAGTATTGAAGTCTCCCACTGCTATTGTGTAACAGTCAAAATCTTTTCATATTTCTAGAAATTCTTGTTTGATGAATATATGTGTTCTAATTTTGAGCATGTACATATTAAGACAGTTAAGTCTTCTTGTCGATCCCTTTATCATTATGTAATGCCCTTCTTTATCTTTTTATATTGTTGTTGGTTTAATGTCTGTTTTATCTGACAGAATAGCAATCCTTATTCTTTTTTTCTTTTTAGTTTATATGGTAGATCTTTCTCCAATCCTTTTGAGCATATTAATGTCATTATGTGTGAGATGGGTCTCTTGAAGACAGCAGATGGATGGGTCTTGCTTTTTTATCCAAATTGCCACTTGGTGCCTTTTAAGTGGGGTATTTATATCATTTACACTGAAGGTTCATATTGTTATATAAGGTTTTGAACCTATTGTGAAGTTGTTAGCTGGTTGCTTTGTAGTTTCTATTGTATGGTTGCTTTATAGAGTCTACGGGATATGTACTCAAGTGCAACAAACAGTTATTTAGAGAATTAAACAACTAACTGCTGTGTACCTACCAATTGGTTTAAGAAATAAAGCTTTAGTTTTTGTTAAAAGAAAATCTATAGTAATGTACTAAGAACAGACTATAACATTGCTCTATTGTCTCCATGTTTATTCCCAAAAAATCTAATTTGCATGAGAACATATATGAGGATAATCATGGATACTAACATGGAAATAGCTGTTCCATTTGTGAGTAATAAACATTGAGTAATGTGACATTTCCCATTTGAACACCTATTGTCTAAATTGTTGTCTTAAACTTATGCTGGTGTAACCTACATTATGAGCTATAAAAACACCATCAACCAGATATTTTTATAGAGAAAATGAAGTTTAGAAGTCAAAATAAGAGAAATGCTTGTGCCTTTTTATATTTCTTAGATGTTTAATTTTCTCGACTATTTTTAAAATTCAGCATTTTTGCTATTATATCATCAAAATAATGATAGTAATTCTACTAGTCCAATAGTCCATTTGCCTTTTTTTATTATAAAATAATGTTTAACAAGTATTTTAAACTTCTTGGAAGAAAATCACTATTACTATAATGATTTCAACTATATTTGTGGCATTATTTTTCTTTTCAGGATATGAAGAAAATGGGAAAGTAGAACTATCTATGCTATTTATCATATAAAATCAACAAGAGATGCTGCTACTTTTCAAAAATCCGCTGATAGAATAGTTAAAAGCATTTTCTACTTTTAAAGAAATTGAGGACTTTCATTAATAACTCGAATCACATTTTATAACCCATTAATAACTCAAATCAACAAGAGATGCTGCTACTTTTCAAAAATCCACTGATAGAATAGTTAAAAGCATTTTCTGCTTTTAAAGAAATTGAGGACTTTCATTAATAACTCAAATCACATTTTTTTAAGAAGCAAACTGGCTTTTCTGTTTCAGTCTGAATATTTCTCCAATGTAATTAAATGTCAAATCCAGACAAAAGATACTTTTAAAAAGTCAACTTAGGCATAATGAGTTCTACTATTCTTTTTCTGGGTTTGAGTACTTGTAGTTCCACAAAGTAAAAGAGGGCAGTCCAGGTGGTAAAAATTGGCCTTAGGGGTTATATTCCAATATTGCAGATTTTCGTGTCTTTGATTCCTCTGCTCCAAGTTTGATATACATGGAAAGATTCTTTTTAGTTGGGTCTGGGTTGACTTCCACTACTCATTTCTCAAAGATTTTTTCTTGATGGATTGCAGTATGTAACTGTTTCAAAGACCAAGGTTTGACTAGTGTATTTTAGGGAAATTCATTAACTCTGTAAGTTCCAGAAGAAAAGCTGAAATACAGATCCTACATTTATACCTTTTCTTTTGATTTATCTCAAGAGGGAATGACACAGAAATGGAAGTGTGTTTAGTTGCACTAGCAGATTTCAATGAAAGATGAATCTATGTAAGACATGAGGACTTTTTGTGCATCTTTTTTTTATTATACTGTTCTAGTCCATGTTCTGCTATAATAATACCTAAGGCTGGGTAATTTATAAGAACAGAAATTTATTTCTCATTTTCTGGAGGCTTGGAAGCCTAAGATCAAATGCCAACAGGCTCAATGTCTGGTGAGAGTCTGGTTTCTGCTTCCAAAATAGTGCCTCATTCCTGCATCCTTCAGAGAGGACAAACACTGTGTCCTCACATGGTAAAAGGGCCTATGTTAGTTATCTCTACCCCTTTTAAAGGTCACACCTCTTAATACCATCACATTTGTGATAAAGTTTCAAAACTAGAATTTTGAGGGACATTTAGACCATAGAATATATTTACGCCACAAAATTTAGATTTGGAAGAAATGACTCTCTATAACTCAAAAAGGACTGTAGAGTCTTATATATAGATGTATTGTGTACATCTATATAACTCACACTTATGTAACACTATGTGCCAGGCACTATTCTAATGGTTTATATATATTGCCTTATTTAATCCCCATGCTAACCCTATAAGTCAAATACTATTATCCCCAGCGCAGGAAACTGAAGTCAGGGCCTGCTTCATGCACCAGTGACCTGTGCAACTTTAAGGATGTCTGAGAGGCACTGCATTTGGTTTAATGCTTGCTGTCATTTTCTCGAAATTTTTAATAATTTTGAACAAGAAGCTCTGCATTTTCTTTTTGCACTAGGCTCTGCAAATTACGTAGCTGATGGAGGCACTGAGAGAGTAATTTTCCCTGCGGTCACATAGCAAGTGGTCTGATTCCAGACTTCATGTCCTTAACCATATACTATCCAGGTGATCAAGAATGATGATTTGTATTCCATGACCATCTACTGAAGGTCAGCTGAGTATCTTCTTACTGAACCCACACAATGAGACTTCATGGCAAAATAGTTATTATTTCCGTTAAACAGATGAAGAAACTGATAGAGTAGGAAGTTAACCAATTCAAGGAATGCCAAACCTCCAGTCCAGTACTAACACAAAGAAATATTTCTTTTCTTACCAGACTCTCATTTTTCGTGGAAAATAGTATTAAGCCTGAATACTGTTGTATGAAATTAACTGAATAAGTTAAGAGAGATATAGTAAGAAAATATCTTTTGCTTTGGTCAATTAAACTTTTGAAAGTAGATTTCTTTGCTTTTATTCTTATTTTTATTCATTTAGTTATTTTTGTTGTGTGTACTGAGTGATCAGAATTAGATTGATTTCATAATTCAGACTTTTAAATTCTGAGAAAGCCATTTGGTGCTATTATAAAATCCTATATTAAAGCGTTGAGCACTTTAAAAGCATGAACTTCATTTTTTAACTTTTACTTTAGGTTCAGGGTTACATGTACAGGTTTGTTATATAGATAAACTGCACATCACAGGAGTTCGGTGTACAGATAATTTCATCACTCAGGTAATAAGCATAGTACCCAATAGGTATTTTTTAATCTTCTCCCTCGTCCTATACTTCACCTTCAAGTAGGCCCCAGTGTCTGTTGATCCCCTCCTGGTATTCGTGCGTGCTCATTGTTTAGCTCCCACTTATAAGTAAGAACGTATGGTATTTGGTTTCCTGTGGTTCCTGTGGTAGTTTGCTTAGGATGATGGCCTCCACCTCCATTCACGTTGCTGTAAAGGACATGATCTCATTCTTTCTTATGGCTACATAGTATTCCATGGTGAATATGTACCACATTTTCTGTATCCAGTTTTCTGTTGATGGGCATTTAGGTTGATTTCATGTTTTTGATATTAAAAAGTGTGAACTTCTTAATAAGAAACTTTTTGCACACTCTGAAGCAATGACCTGAGTTGTGCCTTGGCCCATTTTAGCCGTGACTGGACCTGAAGCAGTTGGGAAGTAGGGTGCCATGTTCTAAGATGGCACAGTGTTATGTAAGTGTGAGCTATATGGATGTACACAACAATACATACTCCATTAGACTCTACAGTTCTTTTTGAGTTATAAAGAGTCATCTCTTCCAAATCTGAATTTGATGACATAAATATATTCTATGGTCTAAATGTCCCCCAAATTCAAGTTTTGAAACTTTATCACCAATGTGATGGTATTAAGAGGTGTGACCTTTAAAAGGGGTAGAGATAACTAGCATAGGCCCTTTTGCTCTTCTGCTCTCCTGTCATGTGAGGACACAGTGTTTGTCCTCTCTGAAGGATGCAGCAATGATGTATCATCTTGTGCTTTATTTAAGTGGTGCCATGCATTATCAAAAGTCTACAAGTTACTTGGGTCTCGCTGAGTGGTTGGAACTGCAACATGGACTCACCCCTGGGTAGTGGACAACCTGTGTTTTCTAAGCCCAATGGCACTTACAAAAATGACTAGTGTCTTAAAAATTGAGTAACTGTATTTCTGGGATATAGTAGTTAAATTATTCCCCATGATTCAGACTGTATGAGGTAAAATTTTTTATTCTTAACAAAACAGCCAATTTTACCATATTATTACACTACATTAGGATTGCTCAATATAATTCAATTCAACAGATTTATATTTCTTCATGTGAGACATGGTTTGGCTCTGCATCCACACTCAGATCTCATCTCTAATTGTAATCCCCATAATCCCCACATGTCAAGGGAGGAACCCAGTGAGGAGGTAACTGGATCATGGGGGCAATTTCCCCCATGCTGTTCTCATGATAGTAAGTTCTCACGAGCTCTGATTGTTTTATGTAAAGGGCTCTTCCCCTTCACCCCTCACTCTTCTCCCTCCTGCCACCTTGTGAAGAAGGTGCCTGCTTTCCCTTTGCTTTCTGCCATGATTGTAAGTTTCCTGAGGCCTCCCCAGACATGTGGAACAGTGAGTCAATTAAACCTCCTTTGTTTATACATTATCCAGTCATGGGTATTTCTTTATAGCAGTGCAAAAACAAAACAATACAGTAAATTGGTACCACAGAGAGTGGGATGCTGCTATAAAGATACCTGAAAATGTAGAAGTGACTTTGGAACTGGGTAACAGGCAGAAGTTGGAACAGTTTGGAAGGCTCAGAAATAAACAAGAAATGTGGGAAAATTTGAACTTCCTGGAGACTTGTTGAATGACTTTGACCAAAATGCTGATAGTAATATGGACTATAAAGTCCAGGCTGAGGTGGCCTCAGATGGAAATGAGGAACTTGTTGGGAATTGGAGGAAAGGTCACTCTTGCTATGCTTTAGCAAAGAGACTGGTGGCATTTTGCCCCTGCCCTAGAGATCTGTGGAACTTTGAACTTGAGAGAGATGACCTGAAATTGGAACTAATGTTTAAAAGGGAAGCAGAGCATAAAAGTTTTGAAAATTTGCAGCCTGATGATGTGATAGAAAAGAAAAACCCATTTTCTGCGGAGAAATTCAAGCCTGCTGTAAAAATTTACGTAACTAATGAGGAGTCAAATGTTAATCACCAAGACAATGGGGAAAATGTGTCCAGGGCATGTCAGAGATCTTGGTGCAGACCTTCCCATCACAGGCCCAGAGACCTAGGAGGGAAAAATGGTTTTGGGGGTAGGGCCCAGGGCCCTGCTGCTGTGTGCAGCCTCAGATCATGGCACCCTGCATCCCAGCTGTTTCAGGTCCAGTCATGGCTAAAAGGGGCCAAGATACAGCTCAGGCTATTGCTTCAGAGGGTGCAAGCCCCAGGCTTTCATGTGATGTTGGGCTTGCAGGTGCACAGAAGTCAAGAATTGAGGTTTGGGAACCTCTTCCTAGATTTAAGACGATGTATGGAAATGTCTAGATGTCCAGGCAGAAGTTTGGGCAGGGGTAGAACCCTCACAGAGAACCTCTGTTAGGGCAGTGTGGAAGGGAAATGTGGAGTTGGGGCCCCCACATAGAGTCCCCACTGGGACACTGCCTAGTGGAGCTGTGAGACGAAGGTCACCATCCTTCAGACCCCAGAATGGTAAATCCACTTTCAGTTTGCACTGTGTGCCTGGAAAAGCCACAGACACTCAATGCCAGCCTGTGAAGGAACTTCCCAACGCCATGGGAGCTCAGTGCTTGCATCATCGTGCCCTGGGTGTGAGACATGGAGTCAAAGGAGATCATTTTGGAGCTTTAAGATTTAATGACTGCCTGACTAGGTTTCAAACTTGCATGGCGCCTGTGGCCTCTTTGTTTTGGCCAATTTCTCTCTTTTGGAATGGGTGTATTTACCCGTTGCCTATACCCAAATTGTATCTTGGAAGGAACTAACTTGTGTTTGATTTTTTTCCATAGGTGGAAGGGACTTGCCTTATCTCAGATGAGGCTTTGGACCATGGACATTTGAGTTAATGCTGAAATGAGTTAAGACTTCAGGGGACTTTTGAGAAGGCATGATTGGTTTTGAAATGTCAAAAAGATGTGAGATTTGGGAGGGGCATGGGGTGAAGTGATATGATGTGGCTCTGTGTTTCCACTCACATCTCAACCTGAATTGTAATCCCCATAATCCCACCTGCTGAGGGAGGAACACAGTGAGAGGTGATTGGATCATGTGGGCAGTTCCCCCATGCTGTTCTTGTGATAGTGAGTGAGTTCCTATGAGATTTGATGGTTTTATAAGGGGTTCTTCCTTCTTTGCTCCTCACTCTTCATCCTCCTGCTACCATGTGAGGAAGGTGCTTGCTTCCCCTTTGCTTTCTATCATGATTGTAAGTTTCCTGAGGCTTCCCCACCATATGGAACTGTGAGTCAGTTCAACCTCTTTCGTTTATAAATACCCAGTTTTGGGTATCTCTTTATAGCAGTGCAAAAACTGACTAATACACTGTGGCAGGCCTTATGGCAGCCGTTACAGACTCAGATGAATGTGACACAGCGCCTGACTTTAAGGAGTTCATTGGAAGACCAACAAGTAAGCAGAGAGGAAGGAGTGACCTAATAAGGGATCACAGAGATTTCTAGGAAGAGCAGAAGAGTGTCCTGAATGTGGACATTTGTCATTTGGGGAAAAGGAGAGGGGCAGCATCACTTAGGCACAGGAAAAGTGTGGGCCAAGGCACAGAGATGGAAAAGAGTAAGAGCACCTGTTGCTAAACTATGTCTTGTTAGGTGGGTGCGGCAAGAGTGGAGCTGGAAGATTATGTAGCCTAGGGTTCAGGTTTTACGTGTAGGTGATGATGGGGACAGCAGGATTTAAATCATGAAACATAAATGTGTAACCAAGTTGGAAATATTTCCCACATGAACATACTATTAAGTATGTTACCATTTGTCTGAACTCATGAATAATATGGAAAGCACATGAACAAAAAACAAATACAGCTACATACTCAAAATCTTTCATCTACATGCAAAGTACCTAGAGCCATAATACAAAGGCTTTTTTTAACTTTTAATTTTAATCTATTATACATACCAGGAAACTAATTACTGAATAAAACAAAATGAAAAAATACTAGAAATTGTTCTCTCATGGGATCATATTTACTTAAGAAAATTTAATAGTGTGTTCTTCATGAACAAAACAAATTTTATCTAGGAAAACAAACTGTTCCTAGGTAATCATATTCAATGCCATATGTTTTTATATTCTCTGTATGTACTAGAACTCCCAAATTCACATTCTGATTCAGAGTTCACTATTGAGTTAGAGATCTGAATATCAAACATCTCTTAGGATGGCTCTCAGGCACTATGAAGAACACATCCAAAAGAATCCTTAATTATCCTCTCCTGAAACTCTTCCTCCCCCACTCTGCCCACTTAGGAGCATGTCAGCCTCTGGCAGCCTTGTAGTTGCTCGTGCCAGTGAGTCATCCTTGACACTTCTTCCTCACTCCCTACATCCAATCTATTACCAATTCCCTTCACTTTATATTTAGAATCTATCCATATTTCTTGTTTTTGTTGCTGTCACTTCTGACCAAGCCACCATTTCTTACCTGGACTATTGCAGTAGCTTTTATAACAGTCTCTAAACCCATTTTCTTGCAATTCTTCTACATATTGTAGCCAGGGTAACCTTATCTCCTGTGTGTGCCCCCAGCTCACCAAGATAGCGACATTGCCCTCACTACAGTTCCAGGAATGTGCCAGACCCTGTCCTGCCTTGCACCCTGGTACAGACAGAGCTCCCTTCCCAAAAATGCATTTCTGCAGAGATGACCTAATTCCTACTCATCTTTCAGAACTCTGGAAGGTACAACTTCAGAGAAGTCCTTCTTCACACTTCAATCTAAAATAGATCCCCTTGCTATTCTTTCTGTAGGAACTTTGTGAGTTTCAGTTATGGTTTACCTGTTTAATGTCTACTCCTCCTGACTATAAACTTCATGAGCGCTAGGCCTTATCTCTTGTTCATCTCCATTCCTAAGGCTTAGCACAATGCTTGATGCACAGAAATGTTCAATAAATATTTAATAAGTAAAATAGGGTTTTAACATTGTTGCCTTGTGTACTTTGTGTGCATTGTGCTTGAAGCTTGCCTTTGGTGGACCGCCTGAACATCTTCACCTTCCTTTAGATATCTTTTGCCTTTTTTCTCATCCTGGTTCTCCTGCCATGATGTTTCTTCCTTAGCACTCCTCATTTCTGATGAACTGCTCACTACTCAGTGCCTGAGGTAGTTTCCACTAAATACCACCCACAAATGGTGAGGGGAGGGTGGTGAAGGGTGTATGGGAGTGTAGAAAGAGAGCTCCAGGAACTTGCACCAGATGTATGCCACACACATGGAATTGCTTTGAATTTCTTAAATTAAAAGTATATTTGCATCCTACTTTATAATTATTTTGTGTGTTTTACTGTAAAAAGTACATGTTTGCTGTCACTTTTGTGACTTGCACAAAATCTCTGACTTAGGTTTCTTTATTTATGAAATTTTCATTGTTTCTATTCTTTAAAAAAATTTCAACTTTTATTTTAGATACCGGGGGCAGATGTGCAGGTTTGTTACATTGGTATATTGTACCCAGGTAGTAAGCACAATATTCAATAGGTAGTTTTTCAACCTAGGACTGCCTCTCTCCCTCCTACCTCTAGTGGTCCACAGTGTCTGTTGTTCCCATGTTTTTGTCTATATGTGCTCAATGTTTAGCTCCCACTTATAAGTGAGAACACATGGTATTTGGTTTTCTGTTCCTGTGTTAATTCATTCAGGATTATGGCCTCCAGCTCTAACAACATTGCTGTAAAGGACATGATTTCATTCCTTTTTAAATAATTTGGGCATTTTTTAATTTTAGTAGGCTGCTGTGTCTGAGCCAGCTGAGTTTTCTAAACAGTTTCCTCCTCTCTAATAGTGGAGACCTCCTAATCACTATATTTATGTCTTTCCGCCTACCTTTCTGATATTCTTTTTTATTTCTTTAAATTATACTTTAAGTTCTAGGGTATATGTGCACAACATGCAGGTTTGTTACATATGTATACATGTGCCATGTTGGTGTGCTGCACCCATTAACTCGTCATTTACATTAGGTGTATCTCCTAATGCTATCCCTCCCCACTCCCCTGTCCCCACAATAGGACCCAGTGTTTGATGTTCCCCTTCCCAAGTCCAAGTGATCTCATTGTTCAGTTCCCACCTATGCATGAGAACATGTGGTATTTGGTTTTCTGTTCTTGCGATAGTTTGCTGAGAATGATGGTTTCCAGCTGCATCCATGTCCCTACAAAGGACACAAACTCGTCCTTTTTTATGGCTGCATAGTATTCCATGGTGTATATGTGCCACATTTTCTTAATCCAGTCTGTCACTGATGGACATTTGGGTTGATTCCAGGTCTTTGCTATTGTGAATAGTGCCACAATAAACATACCTGTGCGTGTGTCTTTATAGCAGTATGACTTATAATCCTTTGGGTATATCCCCAGTAATGGGAAGGCTGGGTCAAATGGTATTTCTAGTTCTAGATCCTTGAGGAATCGCCACACTGTTTTCCACAATGGTTGAACTAGTTTACAGTCCCACCAACAGTGTAAAAGTGTTCCTATTTCTCCACATCCTCTCCAGCACCTGTTTTTTCCTGATTTTTTAATGATTGCCATTCTAACTGATGTGAGATGTTATCTCATTGTGGTTTTGATTTGCATTTCTCTGATGGTCAGTGATGATGAGCATTTTTTCATGTGTCTGTTGGCTGTATGCATGCCTTCTTTTGAGAAGTGTCTGTTAATATGTTTTGCCCACTTTTTAATGAGGTTGTTTGTTTTATTCTTGTAAATTTGATTGAGTTCTTTATAGGTTCTGGATATTAGCCTTTTGTCAGTTGAGTAGATTGCAAAAATTTTCTCCCATTCTGTGGGTTGCCTGTTCAGTCTGATGGTAGTTTCTTTTGCTGTGCAGAAGCTCTTTAGTTTAATGAGATCCCATTTGTCAATTTTGGCTTTTGTTGCTGTTGCTTTTGGTGTTTTAGACATGAAGTCCTTCCCCATGCCTATGTCCTGAATGGTATTACCTAGGTTTTCTTCTAGGGTTTTTATGGTTTTAGGTCTAACATTTAAGTCTCTAATCCATCTTGAATTAATTTTCATATAAGGAGTAAGGAAAGGATCCAGTTTCAGCTTTCTACTTATGGCTAGCCAATTTTCCCAGCACCATTTACTAAATAGGGACTCCTTTCCCCATTTCTTGTTTTTGTCAGGTTTGTCAAAGATCAGATGGCTGTAGATGTGTGGTATTATTTCTGAAGGCTCTGTTCTGTTCTATTGGTCTATATCTCTGTCTTGGTACCCATACCATGCTGTTTTGGTTACTGTAGCCTTGTAGTATAGTTTGAAGTCAGGTAGCGTGATGTCTCCAGCCTTGTTCTTTTGGCTTAGGAATGTCTTGGCAATGCGGGGTCTTTTTTGGTTCCATATGAACTTTAAAGCAGTTTTCTTCCAATTCTGTGAAGAAAGTCATTGGTAGCTTAATGGGGATGGCATTGAATCTGTAAATTACCTTGGGCAGTATGGCCATTTTCACAATATTGATTCTTCCAATCTGTGAGCATGGTATGTTCTTCCATTTGTTTGTGTCCTCTTTTATTTCACTGAGCAGTGGTTTGTAGTTCTCCTTGAAAAGGTCCTTTACATCCCTTGTAAGTTGGATTCCTAGGTATTTTATTCTCTTTGAAGCTATTGTGAATGGGAGTTCATTCATGATTTGGCTCTCTGTTTGTCTGTTACTGATGTATAAGAATGCTTGTGATTTTTGCACATTGATTTTGTATCCTGAGACTTTGCTGAAGTTGCTTATCAGCTTAAGGAGATTTTGGGCTGAGACCATGGGGTTTTCTAAATATACCATCATGTCATCTGCAAACAAGGACAATTTGACTTCTTCTTTTCCTAACTGAATACCCTTGATTTCTTTCTCTTGCCTGATTGCCCTAGCCAGAACTTCCAACTATATTGAATAGGAGTGGCTGAGAGAGGGCATCCCTGTCTTGTGCCAGTTTTCAAAGGGAATGCTTCCAGTTTTTGCCCATTCAGTATGATATGGCTGATATTCTTGCTCTGATTTACTATTTTTTGTTTTCTAACCCCACCCCCACCTTACTTCTCCTTCCAGTAATTCTCAGTGGACTGCTGTTTTTATATTGGGAAAAAATTCTTTGTCATGCTGGACTGTCCTGTAACAGATATCCTCACCTCCCTCCACAATGTAGAAAGTTTAGCCTTTCTGCAATGGACTCCACCTACATACTGTCCATAGCACCAACAGTTATTAACTCAACAAGCCAACCCTCATCATATTTCCAAACACCCCTATGTGGATGGTTCCTCTGTTAGTTGAGAGCCACTTTAGACTGTCTACCCTTTACACAAATCTTCTATTTGATAATAGATTTAGAGGTAAATAATTATTTCATTCATTAAAGATTCAGACAACTATTAAATGCCTACTGTGTGCTAGGCACTATCCTAGCAATGAAGATACAGTAGTGAACAGACTCATCCCTGACGTTTATTGGGTGTGTTTCTACCAACTCACTTTTTGGCTTGTTTCTGAAAGGAACAAGGTTGTTGTCATTCATTGTGTCATTCAATTGTCTTCATTATGTCCTGATGATTTGTTATTCAAAAGTTTTGAGGACATTGACATTTACTGAGAATAGAAAAAAACATTGACCAAAGCAATAACAAAAATAATTTTTAACACCTCTTTGAATCTAAGTGGTCAGTGCCTAATAGATAAAACATTAGCAAAATATTAATATTTTATACATATTCATATTTTAAATATTACATTTAAAAAGTAATTTTTACATTTTAAAAAGGAATTTTAATGCTGAATAATGTAATTTCTATAAGAATTTCTGCTGCAATTTTCCTCCTTTTCTTTTGGCATATGTAACTCATTTTGGCAGCAGTGACTTTATTTGCTGTATGTAATTATTTAATTTTACTGGGTTTACTCACATTGTTATGCCATTGTAACAAATTTATGTATTCATTCATGTGTAGCTGTACAATATTTAAAGAAGCTGCTAAATGCTATCAGAAGCAACACAGATAGACCCCAGGCCTAACAAATGAGGCAGCCTGGTAAGATAGAGGGGCTTCTGGCAGATGTGATACTGCTCTGTGGGAAAACAATTGGCATGGATGTTTGCAGATCAAGCAAATAAATAAATCAAAGTGATATGTGCCTGGTATCAGTGGTTAATAAAAACAGGTATTAAGTGTTCTATCTGCACATTACTTGCAGATTTCAGAACCTGTAGTGACTAGAAAATACACTTTTTATCACTTTCTATGGGTCAAACACTGTTGTAAGTATTTTATATGTTGTTTGTTTAATTTTTACAACAAAGATGTGAGATAGATTCATTATCATCATCTCTGTTCCCCAAATGAGGAATAGTGAGGTAATTGGAGATTAAGTGACAGGTAGCATCAGAGATGGGCTCCAAACCCAGACAGTGAGCTCTAAGATAGGTGATATGGTTTGGTTTTGTCATCTTGTAGCTTCCATAATTCCCATGTGTGGTGGGAGATAATTGAATCATGGGGGTGAGTTTTTCCCATGCTATTCTCATGATAGTAAGTTTCACGAGATCCGATGCTTTTAAAAATGGGAGTTTCGCTACACAAGCTCTCTCTCTTTGCCTGCTGCCATCCATGTAAGACATGACTTGCTCCTTCTTACCTTTCACCATAATTGTGAGGCTTCCCCAGCTATGTGGAACTGTAAGTCCATTACACCACTTTTGTAAATTGCCTAATATCGGATATATCTGTATCAGCAGCATGAAAATGGACTAATACAGTAAGGGTAGTTAACTCCTACACAGTAACACCTCTGCTAGGGCCAACAATATTGAGAATTAAGTTGCATGACCCTGTTGTTGGGCTTGATAAAGCTATGTGCCCTCCAATTTTTATAATTGAAATTTAATTTTAAGTAACTTATTTTAAATTTAACTCCTGATTTGTATGTAGGGGAGATAATTTCTCAATGTTAATTAAATGTTTTACTCTATTTTAAAAAGGTATTATTTTGTAGAAAAATTTCTATGCAGTGATGTAATAATGAGATTTTATTTCTCTTAATTTTACTTTCCCAGAAATATTCAGTTGAAGTAAAAGCATAATTAGTTTCAAAAGGAAATTATTAAATCCAGAATAGGTTATCATCTGTTCTCTATTAACTATTACCTGTATAAAGACTGCCAAAATATAACTATCTGAATTTTTTTCTTCTCCTATACTTTGCCATGTTTTATTTCTATTTTTGAATTTGAGAGAATGTTTTACAAGTCTTATTCCTTTTGTAGTTTCACTTACTTTTTGGCCAAACTTGACAGTTACCTCAACCACAGAATCCATGATAAAGACATGGCTGAATGGTTCCTCACTGACTTGCCTCATCCAATACAGTGTTTTGTTTCTGAGACAATTGGGTCAGTATGAAATACCTGGGAATACAATGCATCTATGAACTTCTCAAGTAGTTTATATACTTACACTATTTGCCAAACACAAAATATCAATTGTTAGGCCTTAACTTCTGTGTTCTTCTTGTTAATTCAAAAGCAGATGATTCTGCTTTTTGCTTTTTCCTCATCTATTTCTGCACTTTCATTTCTAAGTTTATTCTCTCATCTGGCCACCATTGCCATTCTGATAACTGTTTACACTGATAAGAGACCATCTGCTTGTCTTTCATGGCTGAGGGAAAGTAGTAGGAAAACTACATTTCCATTTTTCAGAGAGTATTTTGTTTTGCTAATTACTTGAAAGCACTAAGGAAATGTATCCATTTGGCTTAATATTTTTGAGGACAAAAAATTAAGAGGTTAGAAAAATACAGTAGCATTTGTAACATCAAAATATTTTAAACATCCTTATTTATGAGAATAATGAAATAATTTTTTTTAGAATATCACCCTAAGTGTCCAGGGACATGAGAGATTCATGGAGATGGTTCAAATAATTTCAATAATTCAGTGTCACTGAAATGTGAATTGATGTGCACATGTTTAGTCAATGTAATCAAATTTAAATAGAATAATGTAGAAATGTGAAAAATCCCAGTTGTCTGCCTGTCTGCTAAAAATTGCCTTTTGTACTTTGAAATGTGTGTGTGGCGGGGGTGGTTATACATGAGCAGCCCTTCTTTGAGAACCTTCCCTCCCTGCTTCCTAGTTATATTTACATTTCTTGACCCTGCATCCCTCCCCACCCCATTCCCTTGCATAGGGACATAGGGTAAGGGTGAGAAGATAGCTGATATCATCCAGGGCAACCATTAGGTTCTCCTATTAAAATTTCTACTCTACAGATCAAGTCTGAAGCTGAGCACTGGGTTGTTACTAGCAGATTTTAAAAAAAGATGTTGGGGAAATATAATTAAAAACAAAATCTTCTCCCATATCAGAAAACCTCTCCACAAAAGTACTGTAGAATAAAATTTTATTGAATAAGCATTAAACCAGCATGTGATGTATATCACAGGCAATCTTTTAAGAGATTGCAAAGACAGAAAGAAATGTGACCCTTACATATAACCAAACTATAATCCATTCTATACATTCCATACATGTTCTCATGATAAACAGTAACTAGTCTCTAAGAGGACTTGATTGCACCATTTGTCACATAGAGTTCATTCTAAATTCACCTAGTAATTAGCATGACCATCTGTGTTAGATAATTGGCTTTATCTAAAGGAAAAATAAGCTTCTTTTAATTTTATGCCAAGAGGTAGTTTTACCACTTTGAGCAAGGTATCCACTGAAGTTAATTCCTACTCTTCCACAGAAACTGGGAAATAGGGGCCTATTCTTTTTGATATTTACATTTCACAGAGATGGCTCCCAGTCCTTGAGAAAGAACTTCATGGCTCATAAAACTGATTACATTCCAATTTTAATTTACAAAAGGATTTAAATACATTTCAAAGAGAAAAAGTGCTTACAATTAATAGTTTTCTAAGGTAAATGCTCTAAGAAAAAGGAAGAGGGAAATCTATTTTCAAAGGAGAATTAAGTCAGTCTCTTTTGAAAATATTTGATGGATTTTATTGTAAAAACATGAAAACAGAAGTTCTAGCCAGAGCAATTAGGCAAGAGAAAGAAAGAAGGGGCATTCAAATTGGGGAAAAGTCAAATTATCTGTTTGCCAGTGATATGATCTTATATTTAGAAAACCCTAAAGACTCTTCCAAAAGAGTCCTAGATTTGATAAATGAATTTAGTAAAGTATCAGGTTACAAAAATCAATGCACGCAAATCAGTAGCACTGCTAAAAACCAACAATGGCCAACCTGAGAATCAAATCAAGAACTCAAACCTTTTATAATACCTTCAAAAATATAATATACTTAGGATTATCCTTAACAAAGAAGGGAAAAGATCTCTACAAGGAGAACTATGAAACACCAATGAAAGAAATCAGAGATGCCCCAAACAAATGAAAAAATATTCCACATTCATAGGTTAAAATAATCAAAGTCATTAAAATTACCATCCTGCCCAAAGCAATCTACAGATTCTATATAATTCCTATCAAAATATTAACGTCATTCTTCACAGAATTAGAAAAAACAATTCTAACATTCATATGGAACCAAAAAAGAGCCTGAATAACCATAGCAATCCTAATCAAAAAGAACAAATTTGGAGACCTCACATTACTTCAAATTACGCTACAAAGCTATAGTAAATAAACTAGCATGATACTATTATAATAGTAGATACATATACCAATGGAACAAAATAGAGAACTCAGAAATAAAGCCAAAACTTACAGCCAACTGATCTTTGAAAAAACATACAAAAACATAAATTGAAGAAAGGATTGCCTATTCAATAAGTGGTTCTGGGAAAATCGAATGGCCATATGTAGAAGAATGAAACAATCCATTTCTCTCTCCGTATACCAAAGCTAACTCAAGATGGATTACAGGCTTAAATCTAAGACCTGAAACCATAAAAATTCTGGAAGAAAACCCAGAGAAAATTCTCAAGGACATTGGCCTAGGCAAAGAATTTGACAGGGACCTCAAAAGCAAATACAACCAAAGCAAACATAAATGAGACCTAATAAACCGAAAGGTTTTACACAGCAAAAAAAGTAAACAGACAACTTACAGAATGGGAGAAAATACTTGCAAAGTATGCATCGGACAGAGAACTAATATCCAGAATCTACAAGGAACTCAAATCAGTGAGACAAAAACAAAACAAAACAAATTAATCTCATTAAAAAGTAGTCAAATGACATAAGCAGACATTTCTCAAAAGAAGATATGCAAATGGCCAACAGATATATGCAACAATGCTCTACATCACTAATCCTTAAGGAAGTGCAAATTAAACCACAGAGATATTACTTTATCCCAGCCGGAATGGGTATTGTAATACAGTCAAAAAACAAGAGGGGTTAGTGCAGATGTGGTGAAAAGAGAACGCCAATATACTGTTGGAGAGAATGTAAATTAATACAATCTCTATGGAAAGCAATGTGGAGATTTCTCCAATAACTAAAAGTAGATTTGCCATTTGACCCAGCAAATCCATTACTGGGATAGCTACCTGAAGGAAAAGAAATCAGTATATCAAAAATACACCTGTGTTTGCTTATTGCAGCACAATTCACAATTGCAAAGATATGGAATCAACCTAAGTGCCCACCAACTTAGGTGATGAGTGGATAAAGAAATATATATATATATAATATATATATATTTATATGTGAATGCATATGGTTAGCCAGCTATCTCAGCACCATTTATTGAAGGAGTCCTTTCCTCATTACTTGCTTTGTTGTCTTTGTTCAAGATCAGATGCTTGTAGATGTGCAGCATATTTTCTTGGCCATCTATTCTGTTCCAAATGTCTATGTGTCTGTTTTGGTACCAGAACTGTGCTGTTTTGGTTACTGTAGCCTTATATTATAGTTTGAAGTCAGATAATGTGATGCCTCCAGCTTTGTTCTTTTTACATAGGAATGCTTTGACTATTTGGGCTCTCTTTGGGTTCCATTTGAATTTTAAAATTAGTTTTCTAGTTCTGTAAAAAATTAGGCTAATAGTTTGATAGGGACACCATTAAGTCTGTAGATTGCTTTGGGCAGTATGGCCATTTTAACAATATTGATTATTACAATCTGTGATCAAGGAATGTTTTTCCATTGGTTTATGTCTATGACTTCTTTAACCAGTGTTTTGTAGTTCTGTTTGTAGTTAGATATATTCTATGGTATTTTATTGTGTGTGTGTGTCTTTTGTGAATGGGGATGCATTCTTGATTTGGCACTGAGCTTGAATTATTTGGCACATAGAAATACTGATTTTTGTACATTGATTTTTGTGTCCTGAAACTTTACTGAAATTGTTGATCAGTTCCTGGGGCCTTCTGACAGAGTATTTAGGGTTTTCTAGGCATGGAATCATATCATCCATGAAAAAAGATAGTTTGACAATTTCTTTTCTGATTTAGAAGCCTTTCATTTCTTTTTCTTGCCTGATTGCTCTGGTTAGGCTTTTCAGTATTATACTGAAGAGAAGTGGTGAGAGTGGGCATACTTGTTGTTGTCTTGTTTTCAAGGGGACTGCTCCCAGCTTTTGCCCATTCAGTGTGATGATGGCTGTGGGTTTGTCATAGATGGCTCTATTATTTTGAGGTCTGTCCCTTCAATGCCTTGTTTGTTGAGGGTTTTTATTATGAAGGAACGTGAAATTTTATCAAAAGGTTTTTCACATCTATTGAGATGATCATATGGTTTTGGTTTTCATTTTTACTTTTTAAATTTTTTCTTTAAGTTTTTGGGTACATAATAGGTGTATACATTTGAGTTACATGAAATATTTTGATACAGGCATGCAATGCATAAAAGTCACATCATGGAAAATGGGGTATCCATCCCCTCAAACATTTATCCTTTATGTTACAAACCAATTATATTTTTAGTTTTTAAAAAATGTGCAATTAAATTATTATTGACTATAGTCACTATCTAACACTAGGTCCTATTCATTTTTTCTTTTTTTGTGTGTGTCTATTAACTATCCCCATTTCCCCCCATACCCCATTATCATTCCTAGCCTCCAGTAACCATTTTTCTACTCTTGATATTGATGAGTTCAACTGTTCTGATTTTCAGATCCCCAAATTAAGTGGAAACGTGTAATATTTGTTTTTCAGTGCCTGCATTATTTCACATAACATAAATGCTCTCCAGTTTTATCTATGTTGATGCAAATGACAGGAACTCATATTTTTATGGCTGAATGGTACTCTATTGTGTGCAAATGGCACATTTTCTTTATTTATTCATCTATTGATAAACACTTAGGTTGCTTCCAAATCTTGGCTATTGTGAGCAGTGCTACAACAAACATGGAAATGCAGTTATCACTTTAATATACTGATTTCCTTTCTTTTGGGTATATATGCAGCAGCGGGATTGCTGGATCATATGATAGCTCATTTTTAATTTCTTTTAGGAACCTTCCAACTGTTCTTTATAGTGGTTGTATTAATTTACATTGCCACCAATTATGTACAAGGGTTCACTTTTCTCCACATTCTCACCGCATTTGTTATTGCCTATCTTTTTTATGTAAGCCATTTTAACTAGGGTGAGATGGTATCTCATTGTGGTTTCGATTTGCATTTCTGATGATCATTGATATTAAGTATATGCCTGTTGTATGTCTTATTTTGAGATATGCCTAGGGAAATCTTTTGCCCATTTTTGATTGGATTATTAGACTTTTTTTCAGAGTTTTTTGGGGTCCTTATATAGTCTGGTTATTAATCCCTTGTCAGATGAATAGTTTGCAAATATTTTCTCCTATTCTGTGGGTTGTCTTTGTTGATGGTGTCCTTTGCTGTGGAGAAGATTTTTCATTTGATGTGATTCTGTTTGTCTGTTTTTGCCCTGGTTGCTTGTGCTTGTGGGGTATTACTCAAGACATTTTTGCTCAGACCAATGTTTTGGAGAATTTCTCCAGTATTTTCTTTTGGTGGTTAATAGTTTGAGGTCTTAGATTTAAGTATTTAATCCATTTTGATTTTTGTATATGGTGAGAAATAGGGGTCTAGTTTTATTCTTTTACATATGTATATCCAGTTTTTCCAGCACTATTTATTGAGACGATCTTTTCTCTAGTGTATGTTCTTTTATCCTTTGTCAAAGATGAGTTCACTGTACGTGTGTGGATTTGTTTCTGGGTTCTCTATTCTGTTCCATTGGTCTATGTCACTGTTTTTATGCCAGTACCATGCTGTTTTGGTTATGATAGCTCTGCAGTATAATTCGAAGTTAGGTAATGTTATTTCTCTAATTTTGTTCTTTTAGTTCAGGATAGCTGTAGCTATTCTAGGTCTTTTGTGGTTCCATATAAATTTTAGTGATTTTTTTCTGTTTCGTAAATGTCATCTCAATGAGTTGTGTTGGTATTTTGATGGTGATTGCATTGAATCTCTAAATTGTTTTGGTTAGCATAAGCATTTTAACAATACTGATTCTTCCAACCCATGAACATGGAATTTCTTTCTTTCTTTTCTTTCTTTTTTTGGTGTGTGTCCTTTTCAATTTATTTTGTCAGTGTTTATATATATATATATATATATATATATATATATATATATATATATAGTTTTCATTGTAGTGATTTTTGACTTCTTTAGTTAAGTTAATCCTAGGTTTTTAATTTTATGTGTGGCTGTTGTAAATGGGATTACTTTTTTGTTTTTCAGATTGTTTACTCTTGGCATATAGAAATACTGCTGCTTTTGTATGTTGATCTTGTATTCTGAAACTTGACTGAATTTCTTCATCAGTTCTAATAGTTTTTTGGTGGAGTCTTTAGATTTTTCCAAATATAAGATCATATAATCTGCAAGCAAGGATAATTTGACTTCTTCCTTTCTAATTGGATGTCCTTTATATATTTCTTGTCTGATTGCTCTAGCTAGGACTTCCAGTACTATCATGAATGAACAGTGGTAAAAGTTGGCATCCTTGCTGTGTTCCAGATCTTAGAGGAAAGACTTTCAGTTTTTCCTCATTCAGTCTGATACTATCTGTGGGTCTGGCATAAGTTGCTTTGATTATGTCGAGATATGTTCATTTTATACACAGTGTTTTGGGGATTTTTATGGTAAAGCGTTGTTGAACTTTATCAAATGCTTTTTCTGCATCAATTGAAATGATCATGTAGTTTTATTCTATTGATATGATGTATCATATTTATTGTTTTGCATATGTTGAACTATCTTGGCATCCAAGGAATAAATCCCACTTGGCCATGATGAATTATTTTAATGTGTTGCTGAATTTGGTTTGCGTAGTAGCTTGTTGAAGACGTTTGCAATAATATTCACCAGAGATATTTGTAGTTTTTTAAAAAAACATGTCTTTGGTTTTGGTATTAGATTAACAGTGGCCTTGTAGAATGAGTTCGGAAGTGTTCTATTCTCCTCTAGTTTTTAGAGTAGTTTGAGTAGGATTGGTATTAGTTCTTTCATTAATATTTGGTAGAATTCAGCAGTGAAATCATCAGGTTTTGGGTTTTTCCTTGCTGGGAGATTTTCTGATACAGCTTTGATCTTATTACTTGTTATTTATTTGTTCATGTTTTGGATTTCTTCATGGTTCAATCTTGGTAGGTTGTATGTGTCTAGGAATGTACCCATTTCCTGTAGATTTTTCGATTTATTGGCATACAGTCGCTCATAGTAGCCACTAATGATCCTTTGAATTTCTGCAATATCAGTTCTAATGTCTCCTTTTTACTCTCTGATTTTGTTTATTTGGGTCTTCTCCCTTGGTTCATTAGACTATAAACTTCTTTGTACTCGGGTATAGATATCTTTAGGTTTGGAAAGTTCTCTGTTATTATCCCTTTGAATAAACTTCCTACCTCAAACTTCTTCTCTAACTCCTCTTTAGGGCCGATAACTCTTATATTTGCTCTTTTGAGGCTAGTTTCTAGATTTGTAAGTATGCTTTATTTATTTATTTATTTTAATCTCCTCTGACTATGTATTTTCAAATAGCCTGCCTTCAAGCTCACTAATTCTTTCTTTTGCTTGATCACTTCTGCTATTAAGAGACTTTGGTGCATTCTTCAGTATGTATAAAATACAAATATTAATTGTATTTTTTCAACTAGAATTTTTGCTTGATTCTTATTTCAATCTCTTTATTTTTTTTCTGATAGAATTTTGATTTTTTTTCCTGCATCATCTTGAATTTCTTCAAAAATGCTATTTTAAATTCTGTGTCTGAAAGGTCACCTATCTGTTTCTCCAGGATTGGTCCCTGGTGCCTTATTTAGTTAATTTGGTAAGGCTGATTTTTTTCTGGATGATGTTGATGCTTGTAGATATTCATCAATGTCTGAGCATTATAAAATTATGTATTTATGATGGTCTTTTAGTCTGGCTTGTTTGTATCCATCCTTCTTGAGAAGCCTTTTCAGGTATTTGAAGGAACTTGAGCCCCATGCCCAATAATACTGTGTTTTTTGCAGACTCCTAGAGGTACCACCTTGATGGTCTTGGATAATGTCCAGAAGTCGTCTCTGGATTACCAGGTGGAAACTCATGCTCTTTTCCCTTACTTTCTGCCAAACAAATTGATTGTCTCTGTCTGAGCTGCCTGAAATTGGGGGGGTATAGTGGCACAAACACCCCTATGGCTACCACCACTGGGACTGCACTGGGACATACCTGAATCCAGCACAGCACTGGGTCTCATCCAAGGCCTTCTGTAACCACTACGTGGCTACCCCCAATGTTTTCTCAATGCTGTAGAGCTCTATGATTAGCAAATGTCCTTGTCTTCAGGCAGCGTGTTCCTCCAGGTCCCAGATAGGTCCGGAGATGCTGTCTGGGAGCCAGGAATTGAAATTAAAAACCTTAGAATTTACCTGATGTTTTGTTCTCCTGCAGCAAGCTGGCATTCAAATCACAAAGCAAAGTCCTTCTTGTTCTTCCCTCCCCTTTCCTCAGGCAGAGTGGCCCTTTGCTATGGCCACCCACCTGCAATGGCCCACAGGGGATTCTACCAGTCCATCACCAATGTTCACTTAATATCCAGGGGCTCTTCAGTCAGCTTGTCTTGAATGCTACCTGGCCTGGGACTCACCCTTCAGGGCAGTGGGCTCCTCTCTGGTTCAGGACAGGTCTAGAAACACTGTGCCAGGAGCATAGGCCTGAATTGGGAACTTCTGCTTGTTGCTTTACCACATTGTGGCTGAGCTGTTTTCTTCTGTTTTCCTTTCTTGTAATGTTTCTGCTAAGAATTTGCTCTTAGCCTAATGGAGTTCCCTTTGTTCATGACCTGATCTTCTTCTCTAGCTGCTTTTAAGATTTGTTCTTTAGTGTTACCTTACATGGTCTATTGACTATATGTCTTGGTGATGTTCATTTTGTATAGTATTCCACAGGTATTCTCTGGGTTTCTTTATTATTTTTAAATTAAATTAAATTAATTTTTTTTTTGAGACAGAGCCTCTCTCTGTTGCCCAGGAGGAATGCAGTGGCGCGATCTCGGCTCACTGCAAGCTCTGCCTCCTGGTTTCACACCATTTTCCTGCCTCAGCCTCCCGAGTAGCTGGGACTACAGGTGCCTGCCACCGCGCCTGGGTAATTTTTTGTATTTTTAGTAGATATGGGTTTCACCGCATTAGCAGGATGGTCTTGATCTCCTGACCTCGTGATCTGCCCGCCTCGGCCTCCCAATGGGTTCTTATAGCTGGATGTCTACCTCTCTAGTAAGATTAAGGAATTTTCTGGAATTATTTCCCCAAATATATTTTCCAGTTTTTTTTTTTTTAAATAGTTCCCTCCTTCTCTCTCCAGAATGCCAATAATTTGTAGGTTTGGTCACTTTACATAATATTTCTCAAAGACTGTTCATATTTAAAAATTCTTTTGGTTTTACTGGGTTAGTTTGAAAGATCGGTCTTTAAGCTCTGAAATTCTTCTGCTTGGTCCAATCCATTGATAAAACTCTCAATTGGATTTTTAATGTTTCTTAAGTGAGTTTTCCAATTCCAAAAGCTCTGATTGATTTCTTTTAAAAATATTTTTCTCTTCTTTCATTTTCTGGATTGCTTTAGAAGCTTGTTTGTGTTAATTTTTAACCTTGTTTTAGTTCTTGTTGAGCTTCCTTGCAACCCATGCTTTGAATTCTTTATCTGTCATTTCCAAGTTTTTATTTTGGATAGGAGCATTGCTGGAGAGTTAGAGTGATACTTTGGTGGTGTTACTACATTTGGATTTTTTATGGGTCCAGATTCTTATGCTGGTGTCATCTCATCTAGTGATGCTGGCACTTCTAATTTTTGTAATTATTTTCATGTCGGCAGAAATTTTTTGTCCTTTCATTCCCTTTAATATTACTGATTGTTTCCTTTCCCCTTCCTCTCCTCCATAGGGAGTGTAACTGTAGAGAATACTGGGTAGTCTTTTGGCTTTGCTCCTATAGCCTATATTGTGCTGTGTGGTTCCACCTCTAAGCCAGTAGATGGTGCTTATGGGTAAGAGCTGGCTGTGGCCAATGCAGTAGGGTATACACTTGATGCTTGTTTTCTGGGTGAAGCCATCTGTTGCCTCAGGCAATGGGTGATCTGCAGAGTGCACAGTGATCTGAGCTCCCTGTTCAGCTTCAGTGATGGGGGTGGTGGTGGCCAAGATGCGTGGAGCTGGACTAAGCAGGTCTGCCTGCAGGTTCCTCAATGGCAGGCACAGAGACCAGTGCCAAGAAAGAATTCAGTTGGTGATCACCAAGTGCCCAGAAGTGTACCTAGACATGGAGCTGGGAAACTTCAGCCTCACATTTGGTGCATGGGGTTAGGGAGCATCCTAAATAACTAATCCAAGTGAGTGGGTACCCCAGAGGCCTGAATATGTCCGAGTATGGATTTTAGAGGGTCTCACTTCACCACAATCACTGTACAGAAAGACTGCGTGGCTCAGGATACTGATCTGGGTGAGTAGATACTCTAACTGCCTGAGAATCTGCCTGGGCATGGAGTAGGGAGGGCCCAGCTGCATGGAGGTGTCTGCACAGGAAGTATGGCAGCTCAGGCTACTGAAGCAGGTGACCGGGTGCTCCAAATGCCTGTAGATCTGCCTGGGCATGAAGCAGAGAGGGCCTCCCTGCACCCAGGTCTCTGTACAAGAAGGATGGAGGAACTCAGGCTGCAATCATGCAAGCAGGTACTCCAATGTGTATTTTGCTTTTTTAAAAAATTACCTTCAGACTGTTAAATATGAATCAATTTACATGTTTAGGAGTCCTCCCAGGGCCCTTTCCTTTCACTTCCCAATTTTTGTTAGTCATAGAATTATTTTTACAGTGTTAGAATTTTGTAATATTTGTGTTATATTCTTTTTTTCTATTTTTAAGACCAAGTCTTACTCTGTTGCCCAGGCTGGAGTGCAGTGGCACAATCTTGGCTCACTGCAACCTCTGCCTCCTGGGTTCAAGAGATCCTAATGCCTCAGGCTCCCGAGTAGCTGGGATTAGAAGGTGCGCACCACCACTCCTGGCTAATTTTTGTATTTTTAGTAGAGATGGGGTTTTTCCATGTTGGCCATATATCTCTGATATCCGTTCTTCCATTTGATTTATTCAGCTATTGATACTTTTGTGTATGCTTCACAAAGTTCTTGTGCTGTGTTTTTCTGCTTCATCAGGTCATTTTTGTTCTTCTCAAAACTGGTTATGCCAGTTAGCAATTTGTCTAACCTTTTTTCAAGGTTCTTAGCTTCCTTGCATTGGGTTAGAACATGCTCTTTTAGCTTGGAGTTTCTTATTACCCACCTTCTGAAGCCTACTTCTGTCAGTTCGTCAAACTAATTCTCCATCCAGTTTTGTTCCCTTGCTGGTGAGGAGTTGTGATCCTTTGGAGGAGAAGAGGTGTTCTGTTTTTTGGAATTTTCAGCCTTTTTCTGCTGGTTTCTTCCCATCTTTGTGGATTTATCTACCTTTGATCTTTAATGTTGGTGACCTTCGGATGGGGCCTCTGAGTGGACATACTTTTTGTTGCTGTTGATGGTATTTTTTTCAGTTTTAGTTTCCTTCTAACCTTCAGGTCCGTGTGGCAGGTCTGTTGGAGTTTGCTGGAGGTCCACTCTAGACCCTGTTTGCCTGGGTCTGGGTATCACCAGCAGAGGCTGCAGAACAGCAAAGACTGCTGCCTGTTTCTTCCTCTGGAAGCTCCGTCTCAGAGGGGCACCCACCAGATGCTAGCCAGAGCTCTTCTGTATGAGGTGTCTGTCAGCTCCTACTGGGAGGTATCTCCCAGTCAGGAGGTACGGGGGTCAGGGACCCACTTGAGGAGGCAGTCTGACACTTAGCAGAGCTCAAATGCAGTCCTAGGAGATCCGCTCTCTCTCTTCAGAGCCACTAGGCAGTGGCGTTTAAGTCTACTGAAGCTGCACCCACTGTCGCCCTTTCCCCCAGGTAATCTCTATTTAAAGATTAAAAAATTTTTTTATGTTGGCGTTTCTTGCTATGTAATTTCCCTATTAGTATTGCTTTTACTATATCCCATAGGTTTAATATGTTGTATTTCCATTTTCATTCATTTTAAGGATTTTTAATATTTATTTATTAATTTCTTTATTGACCCAATGATTGTTCAGAAGCATTTTGTTTAATTTCCATGTGTTTGTGTAATTTCAGATGCTCCTCTTGCTACTGATGTCTAGTTCTATTCCATCGTTGCAGAAAAGATACTTAATACAATTTTAACTTTTTTTTTTTTTAACATTTTTGAGACTTGTTTTGTGACCTAACATATACTTTATCCTTAAAAGTGTTCTCTGTGCTGAGAAGAATGTGTATTCTGCAGCGAATTGCATGAATGTTCTTTAGATGTCTGTTAGTTCAAATTGCAGATTAAGTTTTATGTTTCTTTGTTGATCTTATGTCTAGATTATCTGCCCAACGCTAAAAGTTGGGTGTTGAAGTTGCCAACTATTGTTGTATTAGAGTCTATCTCTACCTTTACCTGTAATATTTATTTTATGTACCTGGGAACTCTGGTGTTGGGTGTATATATGGCTACAATTGTCAAATACTCTTTTTGGATTGACCCCTTTATCATTATACAGTGACTCCCTTTGTGTCTTTTTACAGTTTTTGTCTTTAAATCTGCTTTATCTGATATAAATATAGCTACTCCTGCTCTTTTCTGTTTACATTTCCATGGGATGTCTTTTTCTATCCCTTTATTTTTATCCTTTGTGTCTTTATAAGTAAAGTGACTTTCTTTTAGGCAGCATATAGCTCTTGATGCCTTTGTCAAAATGGCTTGACTGTAAATGCATGAATTTCCAGGTTCTTTATTCTGCGTCATTGATCTATATACCTATTTTTATGCCAGTTAAAAAAAATTCTATTCAACCATTCTATGGCCTTTGGCTGAAGTTATTTTGTATATTTACATTCAATGTCGCTGTTGATAGGCATGGAGATACTAATTTTGTTATATATTTTCTCATTGTTTTGTTGGTTCTTTTTTCTTTCTTCATTTGTTTTCCTTTGTGTAAAAGTGATTTTCTCTGGTATTACATTTTAATTTGTTGGTTTTACATTTTGTCTATCTGTTATAGGTTTCTGTTTTATGGTTAACGTGAGGCTTACAAGCAACATCTCAAAAATCACTTTAAAATAAACTGATGACAACCTGACTGACTATAAAGAAAAGAAAAAAAGACAAGCAAAGAGAAAAGAAAATACTTTACAGTTTAACTCATTCCCTCTGCTTTTTGATTTTTTAAAATCTCCATACATGTCTTTTCATACTGTGTATCTCTTAAAAGACTGTAGTTATTATTTTGATTTGTCTTTTAGTCTTCCTACTAAAGATATGAGTGGTTTACACACTGCAATTACATTGTTAGATTACTCTATTTGTCAGTGTATTTACTATTATCAGCAAGTTGTATACCTTCAGATGATTTCTGGTGGTTGTTCATTAGCTTCCTTTTCTTTCAGATTAAAGAAATTATTTTAGAATTTCTTTTTATAAGACAAGTCTGGTGCTGATGAAAACCCTCAGCTTCTCTTTGTCTGGGAAAGTCTTTATTTTTCCTTCATGTTTGAAGGATAATTTGCTGGATATAATATTCTAAGTTGGCATTTGTTTCTTCAGAACTTTTGCATATGTAATCTCACTCCCAATCTGGCCAATAAGATTTCCACTGAGAAGTTTACTGCCAGACATATTGGAGCTCCTTTATATGTTATTTGCTTATTTTCTCTTGCTTCCTTAGAACTTTTTCTTTGTCCGTAACCTTACAGAGTTTGATTATTATGTGCCTGAGATATCATCTTATTTGGTTTGAATCTTCTTGATGTTCTTTAATCTTCTTGTACTTAGATAGTCATATTTTTCTTTAGGCTTGGAAAGAAATGCTTGGAAAGTTATTTTTAAATAAAATATGTACCCCAATATTGTTATATACATTCTCTTTAAGCAAATAACTTTTAGTTTTGCCCTTTGGAGGCTATTTTATAGATCTTCTATGTTTACTTTATTCTTTTTTTTTTCTTCTGTGTGTATTTTTAATTATCCTGCCTTTGAAATCACTTTATTCTTTCTTCTGCTTGATCAATTTTGCTGAGGATTCTGTGGCATTATTTTAGTTTGTCAGTTCAATTTTTCAGCTCCAAATTTCTGCTTTATTTTATTATTTCAATCTTCTTGTTACATTTCTCTGGTAGAATTCTGAATTATATCTTTGTGTTATCTTAAAGTTCACTGAGCTTCCTTAAGATGGCTATTTTGAATTCCCTATTTGAGAGGTCATATATCTTTATCACTCCAGGATTGGTCACTGGTGCCTTATTCAGTCCATTTGGTGAGGCAATGTTTTCCTGGAAGTTGTTGATGCTTGTGGATGTTTGTTAATGTCTGGGCATTGAGGAGTTAAATATTTATTCCAAACCTTGCAGTCTGTGCTTATTTGTACCCATCCTTCTTGAAAGTAGTTTCCAAGAATTCAAATGGGATTGAATATTATGACCTAAACCTGTGGCCACTCTAGCTCTTTTAGCACTAGTGGGCACACTAAGCTGCAACTCTTGCAGATTCCTAGATACACAGCCTCGGTGGACATGGTGAAGATAAGGGAGAATTTCCTGGGTTCCCAGGCAAAGTCTGTCACTTTCTCGCTTTTTTTCCTCCAAGAAAAAGGAGTCTGTCTGTGCTGGGCTGCCTGGAGATGGGGAAGTAGTGTCACAGGCACTCTCATGGTCACTATAGCTGGTCCAGTGCTGGGTTGCACTTGAAGTCCATGGCCTTCCAGACGAGCACAGTAATTGGGTGAGCCAATGCCTATTGCCATTACTGTCTGGTGCTACTGATTTTTATTTATGCTCCAAGGCCACTTTGGTCAACAGGTAGTGAACCCCGCTGGGAATGGGTCTGTCCTACCAGGGCAGTAGATTCCCTTCCGGCCCAGGGGTGAATCTAGAGATCCTGTTCAGGAGCAAAGGCCTGAAATCAGAGGCTTCAGGAACTTGTCTGGTGCTTTATTATACAGTGGCTAAGCTGTTATCCAATTTGCAAGACAAAACCTTCTATATATACTTCCTTCCTTTAAGCAAAAGGAGTTTTTCCCCATGTTGCACTGCCTGAAGTTGTGGTGGGGTGACATAGGCACTACCATAGCTGCCACAACCGGTGTTGCAGTGGGCCACACTTCAAACTCACTACCTCCAAGAACAGCACAGCACCCAGACTTTCCAAAGGCTGCAATCCTTCTGACCAGACTGCCATTCAAAATTATTTAGGGCTGTAGGCTATCTTACAGCTGCTGGTAAAGCTGGCCAGGGCTTGTGTTCTTCTAGCTGGGTGGAAGATTCCCCTTTGGCTCCAGCCTAGTCTAAATACTCCCCTGTGATCACTGGTGGAATTCTGTCCAGTGTAGTGTTCCACTGTGTGTAGCACACTTGCTTTACTTTCTCTCCTGCAAGCACACAGATTCTTCATGCTGTCTTGCCTGGGATTGGAGGAGAGGTGGCATAAGCAATGAAAGAGTGTCCTTCCTACCCTCTTCAACACCTCTTTCTTTGTTACTTATGTTAAAACCTGATACTGTGATTGTACACACCTGATTCTTGGTTCGTATGAAGGTGCTTCTTCTCCCCTGCCATCCCTCCAGGATAGTTGCTCATTTTGGTGTTCCTGCAAGGCAATGATTGCTTGAGGGTTCTATTTGACCATATTGATTCACCTCCTCCCTCAAGTCTCTTAACATTTTAAATTTATCCTTACAATTAGGGTACCTTATATTCTATAGCACTTCTTAGTTTACAGCAGGTTCATATATATCATTTTATTTGATCTTTACGTTTTCTCCGTGAGCACAACTATTACCTTAATTTTGCAGATAAACAAATTGAGCCTTCCAGGTTCTATGGCTGGTTAAAGAGTGAGTCTGAGTTTGTATCCAAGCATTCAAGACTAAGTCCAATGATCGTTCTAATATATCATTTTTCAAATATTATATTTTTTGCATAAAAATGCACTTACATGGATGCATTGATGTTTAAAATAAAATGATTAATTCAGAGTCCAGAGTCCTTTACAATAACCAAGGTCTTTTATGAACAGTGTTATCTACTGCCTTCGCTTTCCCTGCACCCTTTGCTTGATCCCATGCCTTCAGAACTTGACTTTCCTCCCTGCTGAAATTGCTCTTCCAGCAACTGATAACCCCATAAAGAAGAGATCCTGTAATGTTTTCTCTGTTCTCATATTCTTTTTTCGTTATTGCAGTACCTAACATAAACCTCTTTACCATTTTAACCATTTCTGGGTATACAGTTCAGTGACAGTAGGCACATTCATATTGTTTGCAACCATCACCATTCACCTTCAGAACTTTCCCATCCTCCCAGACTGAAACGCTGTACCCATGAAACAGTAAGTCCCCATGCTGCTCTCCCAGCAACCACTATTCTACTTTCCGACTCTGTGAGTTTAACTACTCTAAGGACCACGTACAAATGAAGTACCATGTAAAAGTCTTGCAGCATTTATCCTTTTTTATCTAGCTTATTTCAATTAGCGTAATGTCTTTAAGGTTCATCAATGTTGTGGCATGTGTCATGACTTCACTACTTTTTACCACTGAATGATATTCCATTGTTAAGTATATGTTACGTTTTGTTCATCTGTTGATGGGCGTAAGGGTTGTTTCCACATTTGGGCTATTGTGAGTAATGCTGCTATGAACATTGTTGTACAAATATCTGTTCCAGAGACTGCTTTTAATTCTTCGGAGTTTATACCCAGAAATAGAATTGCTGAGTCATATAGTAATTCTATGTTTAATTTTTTAAGGAACTGCCATACTCTTTTCCACAGTGACTGCATCGTTTTTCATTCTCATAATGCACAAGGATTCCAGTTTCTTCACATCCTTACCAATACTTGTTTTTTTCTTTTTTTGGTGGGTCGGGGGGTGGGAAGTGGTATTTCTTTGTGGTTTTGAGTTGTCTTTCCCATTGAATAGCGATGTTGAACATCTTTTCATGTACTTATAGCCATCATTGGCATATTTTTAAAAAGAACACCAGGAATCAGAGATTTTTTTGATTCTGATCTTCCCAAGTTCCGTTTGTTTTATTTGTTCTTTTATTGGCCAATAATCTTTAGCATCCCTCCAGTACCTTTTTTGCTTAAACTCACTCAGCTTGATTTCTATTGCTTGTAAACAATACTTTTAAATACTTTTAATTCAGCTTTTTTTTTTTTTTTTTTTTTTTTTTTTAAGAAAACACTTTTAACAGGTAACTATATTCCTTTTTGGCTCCACTAATTTTGCAATGAACTGCAGCATTTGGTTCACCCTGCTATCTTTGCAAAGTATTTCTGCTACATTCCTACTATATTCTGATTATTTATATATAAGAACAATTATTAGCCATGGCAAAAAAACACAACAAAACAAAAACAAAACATCAAAATGTTCCTTTTTAGCTTAGTGTAATGAATACAAGAGGAACACGTTTAGAGTGTACTTTTCTCTCCACATGAATCACAAGGGTACATGTTTATTATTGCCCCTTGTGTTTGTGTTCTGTCCTCTGTAGAGGTGTCAGGGTGATAGTGGTCTATGCTATAGCAACCAGTCAAGCAAATTTCAGAAGGCAGAGAGGCAGGAACCTGCAGGGGAGTGGGGTGGAGTGGTGGTGGTAGGAAAGTGTACAGCATGGGATCAGAGGACTAGAGTTTGCTTAGGTCTCTACATTTCTAGCCATGAAAATCTACAGCATTCCTGTTTTAGAATCCCATAAGGCAGAGTGAGAATTAAATGGTATTATCTATGCATAGCACTTAATTGTACTGGAATTTAGTAAGAATTCAGTAAAGGTTAACTATCTTTCCCATCCCAAAGAGCTATTTTTTATATCAAAATTTTAAAATTCTCTTTACTTCTAGTGTAACTTTCTCCCAGCTAGTATTTAAGAAGCATGGGATATAGACATTTTTATCTCTTTTTAAATTAATGTCTTGCATTTAATGTAACAAAATGGCTTTCTAATTGTACAGACATTAAACTTAAAAAAATGTCACAATGGGAAAGGGGCATTAACCATGCCATCATTGAAATGTGCAATGAGGATAAGATCAATGCCTTGATTTTCTATAATCATTGTAAGAGTCACACAAAATGTCATTTTTCGATACTCATTCTACTGTCAGGGCTTCTGAAGAAATGAAGAGGAAAAAAGTTATAGTGTATTTCACTGACACCTTAGAAGATCTGAATTAATAGTCTTTAAGAATCTACACAGTTTTACTAAATAATAGTTCAGCTCAAATTAAAATGGAAATTGCAGTAATAATTTTCTGCTGAGAAAGAACTCCTTTGTCTGATATGTCACTGTATCATATCATCATTTATTATTCTGTTATTAAAAGGTTCATTCAGTCGTATTTTCTTCTTTAGGGTTAATTACAAGCTTAAAGATTGGCTATCGACTCTCTCTCCAATGGCATAGTTATATCCTGGAACACATTGTCAGGATTCTGACAAAGAAGGATCTTGGATCCATGTCTATCTTCTCTGTCCAGATTTTGGAAGAAAAGTGAGTTAAAGTGACTGCATAATTTACCAACAGTAAGAAATCATCATACTCACACTTTTTCAGACTTGTACCTTTTTTTGGGTAAATAATTTTACATTGTGTTTTGCCAGAACCACCAATAGAGATCTGAAAAAACTGTGTGGTTGCCCTTGGTCAGTGGAAATGACAGAGCTCAAGCTTAATATTGTGCAGTACTTCCAAACCCTGTCAGACATGATTACAGTTTCTGTTTATAACGATTCAATTTTTTAAACTGTGGCCACTTTCTGCTATCTCTGTTTGAAAAATGTTTATGTTCTCTATTCCTTTAACACAGGGGTTAGACTTCATGAGAAGACAATGATTCATCAAGACTTCAATGTCCTTGTTTCCCTTGCCCTAAATGTATCAAAATGTTATGTTTATGGTTGTTAGAGTGCCACCGGCCAACCTCTGTACAATTGCATCTGAACCATGATATGATTCCAGATAATGCTTTGAGAATTCGATGTGGTGGTTTCATTTGTTTCCCTAGTAAATGGATGTGATATTTTCTAGTTTGAAACATGTAGTCTTCTCTGCTGTAAGCAGGCTCCTATAGGTATCTTTAAATATAGGAATGATATAGTATTTTAAAATTAGACACATGGCTTCACACTAAAACACAAAACAGACTATTTTGGAAAGAAACAATTCTTGAACATCAACATTATAAACAAGAGAAGCTCAATGATACAGAATGTTGAAAAACGTTAAGTCTGTTATCATACTAAAAACAGTCACACAGTGGAAACTCACTGTTAATTCTTGAAACTCAGACAGTATCTGCTCCATTCTGCCTCAAGTATTGTTTCATCAGAAGTTGTGATCTTTACGTTGTAAAGATTTGACACATTTTCATACCAGTTTCATCGTTCCTTAACATTTTGTATTACCTGAGAAAAAAACTGTGACTCAATGCTCCCATGTCAGAGTGATGCCTTATTCATCTGCATTTCTCCAGCATGCTATGCAGTGCCTGATCTTTAGTGGAGCTCAGTAAAAATAACTGCTGAATGAAAGAGGAGTTTTTTCCTTAGTTTATGCTTTTTCATAGCTTGAACTTCCTTTTACAGATACCATTGCCTGATGACATTTGACAATTTGTTGTAATGTTTTTGGTAGTACATGGAGCTGTGGCCTCCATATCTAAGAGGAGCAAGAAAGCTCCATTCTTTGAGTTAAAAAAATGTAATTAAAAAAGTCATTTGTGATTTTTGTCTTCCTTATGGTTTTTGGAAGTCTCTCAAGTTCTCACACTTTTCTGTCTACTTGGCTATTCTACCTATGTCTCATGGATACCTAAAACTCATATGTCCCAAGCTGAACCCATCTTTTCATCTTTAAACCCATTCCATTTTGCTTCTTTTGTTAATACCAGCACATTTATTGCAGTTATTATATCCAGTAATTTGACATTGTGTTTGACATCTACGCTTTCCTGCATCAAATACATGTAACTTCTGATCTGCTGCCCGGCACTGCCAATTCTATCTTCCCAACATCGTTTACATCTATCTCCTTCTCTGTTTACCCAACTTCTACTTGCTTCATGACATCAGCTCATCTTTTGTTTTTTTTTTTTCTTCTTTCTGCCCCTAGTCCCTGCTTTTTAAAACAAGCATCGTCATATTGAAACAGATTTCTAATTGTGTCATTCAGTCTTTTGTGCTTTGTCTTAAAGCCTCTAACTGCTTACAGAAAAAAAGTATGAACATTGTAGCTCTTGGTTTTAGAACAGCATTGCCAAATAGAAGACAATGCAAGCTGCAACTTGGAGGATATTATGCAAAGTGAAGTAAACCAGAAAGACAAACACTGCATGATCTTACTTATGTGTGGAATCTAAAAAAGTCAAACTCGTAGAATTTGAGAATAGAATGGTGGTTATCAGAGGCTGTGTGGAGGGAGAAATGGAGAGATAACGGTCAGAGGGTATAAAGTTTCAGTTCGATGGGAGGAATAGGTTCTGGGGATTTATTGTACAGCATGGTGATTATAGTCAATAAGAATGTGTGTTTAAAAATTATTAAGAGTAGCTTTTAAACGTTCTTACCACATGCACACAAAGTATGTGAGGTGATGTCTATATTAATTAGCTTAATTCATACATTGAATCATAAATTACAATGCATACATGTATCAAAACATCACATAGCCTGAAAAATTATAATTTTGTCAATTCAATAAGAAATTGAAGATAAAAAATTTGTAATAGCCATTTTTAAAAAGTAAAATGCAAGGACTGTATTTTATTTAAACCGATATATTCAAAATATCATTTCAAAATGTCAATATAAAATATTAGATAGTTTACATTTTTTTCTATTACATAATTGAAACATTTTCTGGTTTCATTTTCTATGTCTAAATATATGTAGTTTTCAATGTAGAGTTCTTATATATTTCTAAGTATTTTATTTTTATTTTATAAATGGTGTTTTATTTTTCAAAAATTATAATTCTGAAATGAAATGCAGGAAATGAAAACCCACAAATTGAATAAGGCTTCATAAGTTATTATTGGACAAACTGTACGAAGTAAAAGAACAGAAATAAAATTGTGTCATTTCAGAAGCCCACTGTGTGCCCCATCCTAAACACAACTCCCTCCTTCCTGTCATACTGATTATTATACTGCCTTGACAGGAGCCACTTTTTTCCACATATTTATTTTTACATTTTTATCCACCAAATGAATATCCCTAGACGTAATAGTCTAATCTTTCTCATTTTACATTATAACTTTTATTTTCTGGGATAAATCCTACCTGGTGATTTTTTTCTTTGAAAATTATATATATAGATTCTTTTAAGATATTCCTTAATTCATTTTATATTTTGTATGGTTTTTTAACCCACTACTAAATAACCAAATTATTGCTGAACTCAATCTGCTAATACTTGGTTAAGGCTTTTGTGAAAGTTAGGAAGTGTTCTCTCCTCTGTTCTCACCTCTCTTTTCATCTGGGATTTGTATGCTCGCTTTCTTAATTGATATAATTAACCAGAAAAGTCATCAGGCCTGAAGTTTTCTTGGTGGCTTTGTTTTTTAATCAATTCTTTTTTGACCAATTTTTTTTTTTTTTTTTAATATATACTTTAAGTTCTGGGGTACATGTGTAGAACGTGCAGGTTTGTTACATTGGTATACACAGGCCATGGTGGTTTGCTGCACCCATCAACCCGTCATCCACATTAAGTAATTCTCCTAATGTTATCTCTCCCCAGCCTCTCACCCCCTGGCAGGCCCTGGTATGTGATGTTCCCTTCCTGGTGTCCATATTTTCTCATTGTTCAACTCCCACTTATGAGTGAGAACATGTGGTGCTTGGTGTTCTGTTCTTGTGATAGTTTGCTGAGAATGATGGTTTCCAGCTTCATCCATGTCCCTGAAAAGGACATGAACTCATGCTTTTTTATGGCTGCATAGTATTCCATGGTGTATATCTGCCACATTTTCTTAATCCAGTCTATCATTGATGGACATTTGGGTTGATTCCAAGTCTTTGCTATCGTGAACAGTGCCACAATAAATGTATGTATGAATGTGTTTTTACAGTAGAATGATTTATAATCTTTGGGTATATACCCAGTAATGGGATTGCTGTGTCAAATGGTATTTCTGATTCTAGATCCTTGAGGAATTGCCACACTGTTTTCCACAATGGTTGAATTTTGCGCTCCCACCAACAGTGTAAAAGCATTTCTGTTTCTCCACATCCTCTCCGGCATTTGTTTCCTGACTTTTTAATGATTGCCATACTAACTGTTGTGAGATGGTATCTCATTGTAGTTTTGATAGGCATTTCTCTAATGACCACTGATGAGCTTTTTTACATATGTTTGTTGGCTGCATAAATGTTTTCTTTTGAGAAGTGTCTGTTCGTATCTTTTGCCCACTTTTTGATGGGGTTGGTTTTTCTTGTAAATTTGTTTAAGTTCTTTGTAGATTCTGAATAGTAGCCCTTTGTCAGATGAATAGATTGCAAAAATTTTCTCCCATTCTGTAGGTTGCCTGTTCACTCAGATGACTGTTTGCTTTGCTGTGCAGAAGCTCTTTAGTTTAATTAGACCCCAATTGTCAATTTTGGCTATTGTTGCCATTGTTTTTGGTGTTTCAGTCATGAAGTCTTTGGTCATGCCTGTGTCCTGAATGGTACTGCTTAGGTTTTGTTCTAGAGTTTAGGTCTTCCATTTACGTCTTTAATCCATCTTGAGTTAATTTTTGCATAAGGTGTAAGGAAGGGGTCCAGTTTCAGTTTTCTGCATATGGCTAACCAGTTTTCCTAACACCATTTATTAAATAGGGAATTCTTTCCTCATTGCTTGTTTTTGTCAGGTTTGTCAAAGGTCAGATGTTGTAGATGTGTGGTGTTATTTCTGAGGCCTCTGTTCTGTTCCATTGGTCTACATATCTGTTTTGCTAACAGTACTATGCTGTTTTGGTTACTGTAGCCTTGTAGTATAGTTTGAAGTCAGGTTAGCGTTATGCCTTCAGCTTTGTTCTTTTTGCTTAGAATTGTTTTGGCTATGCAGGCTCTTTTTTGGTTCCATATGAAATTTATAGTAGTTTTTTCTAATTCTGTGAAGAAAGTCAATGGTAGCTTGATGGGGATAGCATTGAATCTATAAATTGCTTTGGGCAGTCTGACCATTTTCACAATATTGATTCTTCCGATTCATGAGCATGAAAGTTTCCCATTTGTTTGTATCTTCTCTTATTTCCTTGAACAGTTGTTTGTAGTTCTCCTTGAAGAGGTCCTTCACATACCTTGTAAATTTTTTTCCTAGATATTTTATTCTCTTTGTAGCAATTGTGAATGGGAGTTCACTCATGATTTGGCTCTGTTTGTCTGTTATTGGTACATAAGAATATTTGTGATTTTTGCACATTGATTTTTGTATCCTGAAACTTTGCCAAAGTTGCTTATCAAAGCTTAAGGAGATTTTAGGCTGAGACGATAGAGTTTTCTACATATACAATCATGTCATCTGCAAACAGAGACAATTTGACTTCCTCTCTTTCAATTTGAATACCTTTATTTCTTTCTCTTGCCTGATTACCCTGGCCAGATCTTCCAATACTATGTTGAATAGGAGTAGTGAGAGAGGGTATCCTTGTCTTGTACCAGTTTTCAAAGGGAATGCTTCCAGTTTTTGCCCATTCAGTATGATATTGGCTGTGAGCTTATAAATAGCTCTTATTATTTTGAGATACATTCCATATAACCTAGTTTATTGAGAGTTTTTAGCATGAAGGGGTATAGAATTTTACTGAAGGACTTTTGCATCTATTGAGATAATCATGTGGTTTTTGTCATTGGTTCTGTTTATGTGATGGATTAGGTTTATTTGTGCATGTTAAACCAGCCTTGCATCCCAGGGATGAAGCCGACTTGATCGTGGTAGATAAGTTTTTTGATGTGCTACTGGATTTGGTTTGCCAGTATTTTATTGAGGATTTTTGCATCAATTTTCATCAGGGATATTGACCTGAAGTTTTCCCTTTTTGTTGTGTCTCTGCCAGTTTTTTTTTTTTTTTTTTTTTCCATCAGGATGATGCTGACCTCATAAAATGAATTAGGGAGTATTCCCTCTTTTTCTATTGTTTGGAATAGTTTCAGAAGGAATGGTACCAGCTACTCTTTGTACCTCTGGTAGAATTCGGCTGCGAATCCATCTGGTCCTGGACTTACTTTGGTTGGTAGGCTATTAATTACTGCCTCAATTTCAGAATTTGTTATTGGTCTGTTCAGGGATTTGAATTCCTCCTGGTTTAGACTTGGGAGGGTGTTTGTGTCCAGGAATTTATCCATTCTGTCTAGATTTTATTGTTTATTTACATAGAGGTGTTTATAGTATTCCCTGATAGTTTGTATTTCTGTGGGATCAGTGGTGATATCCCTTTATCATTTTTTATTGCATCTATTTAATTCTTCTCTCTTTTCTTCTTTATTCGTCTGGCTAGTGGTCTATCTATGTTGTTGATCTTTTCAGAAAACCGGTTCCTGGATTCATTGATTGATTTTTTTTTTTTTGAAGGGTTTCTTTTATGTCTCTGTCTCCTTCAGCTCTGCTCTGATCTTAGTTATTTCTTCTCTTCTGCAAGCTTTTGAATTTGTTTACTCTTGCTTCTCTAGTTCTTTTAATTGTGATGTTAGGGTGACAATTTTAGATCTTTCCTGCTTTCTTTTGTGGGCATTGAGTGCTATAAATTTCCCTCTAAACACTGCTCTAGCTGTGTCCCAGAGATTCTGGTACATTGTATCTTTGTTCTCATTGGTTTCAAAGAACTTATTTCTGCCTTAATTTTGCTTTTTACCTAGTAGTCATTCAGGAGCAGGTTGTTCTGTTTCCATGTAATTGTGGGATTGTGAGTGAGTTTCTTAATCCTGAGTTGTAATTTGATTTCACTGTGGTCTGAGAGACTATCATGATTTCTGTTCCTTTGCATTTGCTGAGGAGTGTTTTACTTCCAATTATGTGGTCAGTTTTGGAATAAGTGTGACGTGGTGCTGAGAAGAATGTATATTCTGTTGATTTCGGGTGAAGAGTTCTGTAGATGTCTACTAGTTCCACTTGGTCCATAGCTGAGTTCAACTCCTGAATATCCTTGCTAATTTTCTGTCTCATTGCTCTATCTAGTATTGACAGTGGGGTGTTGAAGTATCTCACTATTATTGTGTAAGATTCTAAGTCTCTTTGTAGGTCTCTAAGAACTTGCTTGAATCTGGGTTCTCCTGTATCTGGTGCATTTATATTTAGGATAGTTAGCTCTTCTCATTGCATTGATCTGTTTACAACTGTGTAATGCCCTTCTTTGTCTCTTTTGATGTTTGTTGGTTTAAAGTCTGTTTTGTCAGAGACTAGGATTGCACACCCTGCTCTTTTTTGCTTTCCAGTTGCTTGGTAAATATTCCTCCATTTCTTTGAGCCAATGTGTGTCTTTGCAGGTGAGATGGGTCTCCTGAATACAGCACACCAATGGATCTTGAGTCTTTATCCAATTTGCCAGTCTGTGTCTTTTAATTTAGGCATTTAGCTGATTTACATTTAAGGTTAATATTGTTATGTGTGAATTTGATCCTGCCACTATAATGCTAGCTGCTTATTTTGCCTGTTAGTTGATGCAGTTTCTTGTCATTTGTTCTTTTATGTGATGGATTACGTTTATTGATTTGCATATATTGAACCATGCTTACATCCCAGGGATGAGGCCGACTTGATCATGGTGGATAATCTTATGTGCTGCTGGATTTGGTTTGCCAATTGATTGCATCTAAGTGTTGATGGACTTTATAATTTGGCCTGATTTTTAGTGGCTGGTACTGCTTATTCCTTTCCGTGTTTAGTGCTTCCTTCAGGAGCTCTTGTAAGGCAGGCCTGGTGGTGACAAAATCTCTCAGCATTTGCTTGTCTATAAAGGATTTTATTTCTCCTTCACTTATGAAGCTTAGTTTGGCTGGATATGAAATTCTGGGTTGAAAATTCTTATCTTTAAGAATGTTGAATATTGGCCCCCACTCTCTTCTGGCTTGTAGAATTTCTTCAGAGTGATCCACTGTTAGTCTGATGGGCTTCCTTTTGTGAGTAACCCACCTTTTCTCTCTGGCTGACCTAACTTTTAAAAATAGATATAGGGTATTCAGATTTTTCCATTTCATCTTTAGATAGTTTTGGTAAATTATATTTTTCAGGGCATTTGTGTATCTTATCTAAGTTGTAAAATTTATCATCTTAAAATAATGTATTATTTCATAGTGATTCTTTCACTTTTTTTTCTTTCCAGCTTTTAGGTTCAAGGGGTACATGTGCAGGTTTGTTACATGGGTAGATTGTGTGGGGGTTTAGTATACAAAAAAATTTGTCACCCATGGAATCAGCCTAATATCCAATAGAGTTTTTCAGTCCTCACCTTCCCCTCTCTCTCCACACTCAAGTAGGCTCCAGGGTTTATTATTCCCTTCTTTGTGTCCATGTGTAACTCAATGTTTAGTTCCCATTTATAGGTGAGAACATGTGGTATTTAGTTTTGTTCCTGTGTTAAGTTTCTTAGGATAATGACTCCAGCTCCATTCATGTTTCTTCAAAAGATATGATTTCATTCTTCTTTATGGCTGCATAGTATTCCATGGTGTATATGTACATTTCTTTATCCTGTCTACTGTTGATGAGCTCGTCGGTTAACTCCATGTCTTTGATATTGTAAATAGTGCTGTGATGAACATACACGTGCATGTATCTTTGTGGTAGAATGATTTCTATTCATTTGGGTATATAACCATGAAACACATTTTTATCTGCAAGTGCTCAACGGTCATGTGCGGCTAATGGCTACTGTTATAGACAAGACAGATCTAGAGCTTTTATTGTCTTTTACAAATGTGCGTCTGACTCTGATTTTCCTTCCTGTGTATATGCTCCATGCAGCAGTCAAATTGAACTCTATTTTCATATTTGTGAATCATCCAAGTTATTTTGCTACCTTCTCTTTCTCCTGTCTTATATTGACAGAATGCTATTCTCTCCTTTACATTTCCAAATTCTGCAAGTGCTTTTCGGCTTTTTTCAAATGCCATCTGACCCACGAGATCTTATCTTCCATAACATGAAGTAAACTTTCCCCTCTCTGACTTTCCATAGACTGTTTCCTGTGATGTCACCTAGCAATCTTAATTTTTGTACACATCCATCATATCTTTTTTATTAGGTTGTAAATTCTTGAAAGCAGGCACTGTATTTTCTTCATTGTACCACACCTAATTCTTAACCCTATACCTTGCTCATAAAAGGGTTTACAGAATGCTTAGTGAATGACATGTTAAACACTACGTGAAGGTGATTATATTAACTGAGCTCAGAAATGATTGCAAATAGTTAAAAATGAAAAAAGTGCAACTGTTTGTGTATTATTTCTGAATTTATGTAACATCAAAAACAGTGCTTTTAAGTTAGCAAAAAATATTGCTTTACCAAATGCAACATACTCATGGCTTACGGTAAAGAATTTATAAGGACTTAATAAGTACCAGGAGAATACTTTCATAGATTACTTTACAATCACCTTGATTAGCTATTCTTTGAAAGCGGACGCTGCAGGATGTTACTTTTATTTTACTTAATAGTTCCTTGCTAAGGACCACAGAGAATCAGGAAGAACCTCCCTGCCTCTCCAGACCCCTCCATGGGCTATAAAACTATGCTTTCTCTTTTGTTTGTTTTACATTATTATTTCCTTCAAGGTGATTGAATCCAGCAATTGACTGCATCTAAGGAAGCTTGATATTGGTAATTCTTTCATGATAGTGTCTCTTCTTAAAGTTTCTTTGGACTTATTCTTATAAAATAAATTTTTCTAACAGAAAAGCTTAAAAATATGTTAATTCATGTACCAAGTTTTCATACTGTAACCCATCTTCTTTCTTGGACATAACTTAAAGAAAATTTCTCTTTGGTCACTGAGTATAGCAGATACCATCAGTCCTTCATCCATCTCTCTTGGGATCCCCTTACCATTTTCACCCATGCCAGCCTACTTTCAACATCTAGGACCTTTGCACAGCAGGGTGGAAGTACCTAAAAATTAAAGTACTCCAGAGGGCAGTCCCTAACCAATGACTGATAGATGTGGGGACAACTGTACTCCAGCTTCCTCAACCCTTTGCTGGGAGGCCTGAGTTTGTACACTGTCTTCTAGAACTTCCCCCATCACTCATTTCAGTCATGTACTATGCTTGCTGCCTTAATAATGCATCCTTTATTGTTTGCCTTCCCTGTGTCACCTGCTCTGTCCAATGTGGGCATCCCTGCCCTTCTCAAATCTAGATGCATTCAGTCTCTGACCCAACCTCCACTTCCTGGAGAACTCAAATAAGACACTGAGCTATCAAGGATTTAAAGTCATTAGCACGGTTTCTATTCTCGCTACCTCTCTTTCCCTCTCCTTCCCCACTTTTTTCTGCTTCCTTCTCTTTTTCCTGTGACTTTCTTTTCCTTTCCTTGTCCAATATTTATATAGTATATAATTTATGCCAGTCACTGAATAATAGACATGAATGGCAGTTTCCTTGTCCTCAAAATCTCAGAATCTATTCAGAGAGACAGCACTAAAGAGAACATTGCAATGCAGAGTGGTAAGTATGCTAAGATAGAGAGAAATAAAAGGTGTTACCAGAATGAAATACTGAGAGAAATACAGGGCATCAGGAAAAAGAATTGATGCCCAGATTGTTTTAAAGTAGTTATTCTCAAATCTTGGTCCCTCAAATCCAGCATCAGCATCACCATCACCTGGGAACTTCCTAGGAATGCATATTTTCAGAGCTAACTCAGATCTACTGACTCAGAAACTCTGAGGGTGGGACATAGCAATCCGTTTTGCAACAAGCTCTCCCACCATTCTGATGCATTTATTTCACTTCACTGGTGGCTTTTGGAATCACCTTCCAAATAAACATTTGCATAGTCTCAGTCAGCTTCTGGAGATACCTAAATTAAAATAGTGCTCTTGAACTACTGAAAGTTTTAATTACCTGGGGCTGTTTTGGATTATTGCACTCTAGTTACATAGCAGGTTTTCCATTGAATTATGTTGAATTATATTCCACTGAATGTAGCATGAAATCTCTGGTTTGGCTTTTTTTTGTTTTTTTTTTTTTTTATCCTTTCCTTTTTAACTTCTAAAAAAACAATTTCAGGCTACTGTTGATTGCGTTAACACTAGTTTTTGTTGTTTCTTACCTTTTTTGCATAACAAAAGATTCTACCTGTTTGTTTCAACTTATCACTACAAATATCCTCATCAGACTGAATAAAGAAAATGGTGTTGGTTTTGATAAAACACCTGTGAAAGCCATTAGGAGAAAGTTATTTATTCCAAATACTTAATTCTAAATGGAAATTACTGAAGCTCATGTACAGGTTTGGTCATGTTGTTACTAGAAGACAAATTTTTACATGGACTGCTATCGTGTAGCCTTCTACTAATCAAGACCCACCCCACACAACATGAACTTAGTTGGAGAAAAAAAGATAATCTTGAAGATTTGGTGTGGCATCAGAACAACACTTGGATGATTACTTAAGGAAAACCACTTATGATCGTTTTATCATTTTAAGTTTACAGTGAAAACCTCCTTGGTTTGACTGGTCATTAAGTAGTTTCCTCTTTATTATATGAGGCTGGCATGTCATAATAAAAAATTCTCAGCAATTCATACATAATACTGTAAATCCTGGCAGTAAAAGTGTTTGACAATCTCATTACCAACATCATTAAAGAATAAATAGAAACACATACTCAAACATAAACTACTAGCAGAGTTCTTAATGATTTCTTATATTCTAACAGTTTTGCTAATCATATTTTCTGAAGTGCGAAATCATGGTGTGATCATCCTATGGAGATATACTCATCCATTTCTCATTTTATACTCAATAATTTTTATTATACACAAGACATGTAGACCAATTTAATTTGCATATCATAGGAACAGTTAGTTGACCTAAATTATGTGAATTTAGGTTGGTCTCTCCCCAAACTACATTCCCTCCTTATCTTCCTATATATAAGTGTTATTATCATTTTCATGTGAATCCAGATTGAAAATTAGGGTTTTATCTTTGACCCTAATTATCTTCCAAATGTCCCATCTCCAAATGCCATCACATTGGGGTAAGATCTTCAACGTATGAATTTAGTGGTAGAGCGGGACATAAACATTCAGTCTATAGCAACACCCTTTTCTTCTCAGTTACCAAGTTTTATCAGTCTTTATGATAATGCATTCATCTGTTCCTTTCCATTCTGATTATAAACATTTGAATTCAGAACCCTTATTACTTTGTATCTGGGCTGCTGCACTAGCTTGTCATTTAAAATGGCATTTGGAGATGGGACATTTGGAAGATAATTAGGGTTAGATAAGATCACGAGGGGCATAATGGGATTTAGTGCCCTTATAAGGAGTCACCAGAGAACTCTCTCCGCACCGCCCCCAGCAGCCATAAAGAAAAGGTCGCGTGAATACACAGTGAAGTAGCAGCTACCTACCAGCTAAGAAAAGAGGCCTCAGAATGAAACCTACATTGCCAGAATCTTGATCTTAGACTTCCCAGCCTGCATAACTCTGAAAAATACATTTCTGTTGTTCAAGCCACACAGTCTATGGTATTTTGTTATGGCAAGCAGAGCTGGCTATGACAGATGGGGTCAAAGATAAAACCCTAATTTTCAATCTGGATTCACATGAAAATGATAATAACACAGGATTAGGGATAAATCTGTGATAAATCCCCCCCCCCCCCAGCCCTATTTTTTTTTTTATATTTAAATATATTTTATTGTAAAATTACTAATACCAAACTTAAAACTGTGAGACTATAAAAGTTCTTAATATCATAGAATGATTTACTTTTTAAACCAGTGAACTAGGAAATGCTGGTCAGCTTCCACTAAGGTAGCTATCTGTCGTAGCAAGTGAGCATAGATGACATAAGTAGATGTATTATTAAACTGAGGATTCTGTAAAAGTATAAAATATGCTCTAAGATCATCTTTTGTTCGTGGACCTTTCCATTCTCGTAACAGGCTGTTAATGATTCCCTTTAGTACTGTCTTCTGAATGTCTTGAGGAGTATTAAGTAAGGTATCATACACAGCATTCACAAATTTAGCATTAATCCCAGAGTCTTCAATGGTGTTAAATGAGGCAGTGGCATCTTTCTTAAATGCAGCATTTAATTCTGGGAAAGAATCAAATGTTGTTAGATAAAAATCATGTACTGCTTTCCAATCTCCTGATGACTTAACTTTTTCTACATCTTCCTGGAAGTCTTTCATAGTTTTGGGCTGGATAGGAAGAATGGGTTCTGGAAGGACTGGGGCCTTCATTTCGGATGATGATGCATCCATAGATACACGCTGTTTCTGTCTAACATCAAGGCAAATTGGTGGTTGGTCTCTCACATTCTTGATGTTAGGGAAAACAAGATGTGCAGGTGAACTTCTGTTTTCAGCGGCTTCTTTCTTCAGGCTAACAGCTGAAATAAAACTGCTGAAAGTGGAAATTTGGCCTTTGGCTCCTCTGTCCAAACCCGCGGTCGCGCCGGCGCCAGCCGATACGATGGGCGGCAGCTTCTCGCACTCCGGCTCCTTCCCTTTCCTGTGATAAATGATCACAGTCATGAAAAATAGTGTGAAGAAAATAAACTAAAAATAGAACTACTATATGATCAAGAAATCCCATTACTAGCTATTTATTGAAAAGAAAAGGAATCAGCATACCAAAGGCTCACCTGTATTTCCATGTTTATTGTGGCACTATTCACAATATCAAAGATATAGATTCAACTTAAATGTCTATCAGCAGAGGAATGGACAGAGTAAATGTGATACACACACACACACACACACACACACACACACACACACACAGAGTAGATTACTATTTGGCCATAAAAAGAATGAAATATCATTTGCAGTAAGATGAATAGAACTGGAGGTAATTATGTTAAGTAAAATAAGGCTGGCACAGAAAGACAAATATATGTTCTTACCCATAAGTGTGAGCTAGAAAAGTTGATCTCACAAAGGTAGAGAATAGAATTGTAGATATCAGAAGCTGGGAAGAATGTGTAGGTTGGGGAGAGACAGAGGTTAGTTTAAGGAAGTATAAAATACAGTGCGATAGAAGAAACAAGTTTTTATTTTTCTTTGACTTTTAAGTTTGGGGGTATGTGTGCAGGATGTGCAGGTTTGTTATATAGGTAAATGTGTGCCATGATGGTTTGCTGCACAGATTATCCCATCACCTAGACATTAAGCCCAGCATCCATTAGCTATTCTGATTGATGCTCTCCCTCCCCTGAATCTACCCTCCAACAGGCCCCAGTGTGTGTTGTTCTCCTTCATGTGTCCATGTGTTCTCATCATTCAGCTCCGACTTCCAAGTGAGAACACGTGGTGTTTGGTTTTCTGTTCCTGCATTAGTTTGCTGAGGATAATCCCTTCCAATTCCATCCATGTTCCTGCAAAGGACATAATCTCATTCCTTTTTATGGCTGCATAATATTCCATAGTGTGTATGTACCACATTTTCTTTATCCAATTTATCATTGGTGGGCATTTAGGTTGATTCCATGTCTCAGTTATTGTGACTAGTACTGTAATGAATATATATAGCCAAGTATCTTTATAAGATAATAATTTATATTCCTTTGGGTATATACTCAGTAATGGGATTGCTGGGTCAAATGGTATTTCTGCCTCTAGGTCTTTGAGGAGTCACCAGACTGTCTTCCACAGTGGTTGAACTAATTTACATTCCCACTAAAGGCGTAAAAGCATTCCTTTTTTAGGAATTCCACCATTGCACCAGCATCTGTTGTTTTTTAAGAATCACGATTCTGACTGGTATGAGATGGAGTGTCATTGTAGTTTTGGTTTGCATTTCTATAATGATAAATGATGTTGAGCTTGTTTATTATAATATGTTGGCCTCATGTATGTTCTTTTAAGAAGTGCCTGCTCATATCCTTTGCCCACTTTTTAAAGGGGTGGTTTATTTTTTCTTGTAAATTTAAGTTCTTTGTAGACTCTTGATATTCGACCTTTGTCAGGTGGATAGATTGCAAAAGTTTCCTCCTATTCTATAGGTTGTCTGTTCACTCTGATGACAGTTTCTTTTGCTGTGCAGAAGCTCATTAGTTTAATTAGATCTCATTTGTCAATTTTTGCTTCTGTTGCAATTGTTTTTGGTGTTTTCGTTATGAAATCTTTGCCTGTGCCTCTGTCTTGAATGGTATTACCTAAATTTTCTTCTAGGGTTTTTACATTTTTGCATTTTACATGTAAGTCTTTAATCCATCTTGAGTTGATTTTTGAATATGGTGTAAGGAAGAGGTCCAGTTTCAATTTTCTGCATATGGCTAGTCAGTTCTCCCAGCACCACTTACTAAACGTTAAACAGGGAATTCTTTTCCCATTGCTTGTTTTTGTTAGGTTTGTTGAAGATCAGATGGCTGTAGGTGTGCAGTCTTATTTCTGAGTTCTCTATTCTGTTCCATTCGTCTATGTGTCTGTTTTTGTTCCAGTACCATGCTGTTTTGGTTACTGTAGCCTTGTTTGAAGTCTGATAGTGTGATGCCTCCAGCTTTGTTCTTTTTGCTTAAAATTGCCTTGGCTATTTGTGCTCTTTTTTCGTTCCATATGAATTTAAAATTTTTTTTTTCTAATTCTGTAAAGAATGTCAAGAATGTCAATGGTAGTTTAATAGGAATAGCTTTGAATTGATAAATTAATTTTGCATATGGCCATTTTCACAATGTTGATTTTTAGAAAGAGCAAGTTCCAATGTTAAAGTGACTACAGTTAACTGCAATGTATTGTATATTTCAAAATATCTAGAAGAGAACTTGAAATAATCCCAATGAATAGAAACGATAAATACTCAAGGTGATGGATACCCCAAACTCCCTGACCTTATAATTCTATAATCTTCACATGTAACAAAATATGACATATATGGGTACCTATATATGGGGCACACATATATATATGGGGTGTGTGTATATATATATATATGTACAAATATTTCTATCAATAACAAATTTCCCTGCTGAATATAATTTGATATGTTTTATTCTGAACTCCATATCATCTCATCAACGCAGACAATAGTAAAAACGTTTTTCTCATGCTAATCTCTTTCAATGGTAATTTGTATTTCTCTAGGTTTTTCTGTTAGATTATGATTTAACAGAAACAATGGCAATGATATGCATGTACATATATTCTAATGACTCTACTAGAAGGTAACCTCCAGTGGTAAATAAGGCTACCAATTTTGCTTTTGATCCATATGAAATAAAAGGGAGACGCAAAATATTTAATGCAAACATATTTTTGTGGCTTGTTGGATCTTCCGAGCAGAGCGTTAGGGTTGATCAGCTCTTTTGTGCATGTTGTAGACTCTGCTGCCTACTGACACTTGTCATCATTTCCTCTGAGAGAAGCTTCTATGATAGTTTTAAGGAAGAAATAGTACCTAAAACATATACTACATATTTGCCTTCATTCAACAAAACCTGACTTGAAAATGAGCCGTAGGCATATTGTGAATTATGTCCTATTACTCAGACACAGAGTGTCATGTCACACCTAGGGTTTGCCAGGGTCATATATCAGATTTTTTGAAATATATTTGAAAAGGTGTTTTGTTGAGAAAGGCACATAATATAACATGAAGTGATGGCAGGCCTAAGCCATGGACACACTGAAATCAATTAGATGTTGGTTTTGGATGAATACCTGTATCAAAAAATATTTATTTCAGGGGAAAAATGAGAGTTCTAGGCACCTAGTACAGACACCAAGCTTTGCAGTGTCTTTATAGCATTAATTTAATTCAACTGTATGAGGTTTAACACACAGTATGTGTAATAATCAAGTCATGATTCTGGTAGTCTGGGACAAAAGAACTACTTACGTCACACAGAGATAAAAGTGATTTGTATGAGAAAAGAAGCAATGGTTTGAATCACTTGCAAAAGCCACTGCTTTTCATTGAGCAAATTCTTGAAGGGTGCATTACTTGACCTTCTGCCAGGTCATGTAAGTTCGCTCTTAGGAGTCATTAAGAGGCATCCTACAGGTTGACATGAGCTCAGCTGTCAGATCATGTCTTAGAATAACCACGCACTTCATCATTTCCAGTATCCAAATTACACCTGGCATTTATGGTTAAATTCCAGGTGCCTCCATGTAAACCCAATATGTTCTCTGCAACTGTGTACTTTACAGTGACTGATCAATTGCAGTTTGCAGAAATGCTTTGGAGCTGTGGTATATATGCTTCCTTAGGGCTTTGGAGTAAAAACTCTGCTTCAGAGAACAAAATTGTGAGAATGTACACTGGTACAATTAGTCATAATGCACAAAACCACAGCAGACGACCGTGGAGAGCTCATTGGACTAAACTGATGTTGGAGGGTAATGAAATTGCCTTTGTAAAAATTATGACAGCAAGAGCTAACACAGCTGACTCCATCTTGCCTGTAACATCACAAGCTAACTGTTCTTGCTCATTCCCAGGTGTAGGCCAAGTTAACTATGGGAGGAATTTATAGTTTAACTTTAAAACAGAGAAGATACAGCCCCTTCCCCAAACTAATCACCTTCTTGCTGAGGACCAAAATCGCCTTTGTAAAGCTAATACATTGGTCAAAAGTTTAGAGTTATGTTTCATGAGTCATGTAGCCAGAGGTCACAAGACTTGTAACCTCAATTGCTCCTATAGATAACAACACTGTTGCAAAACCTAAGGCTGGCATTTAAGATATTTTTCAGACTTTGCATTCTGGCAGACTAGCTGGTTCCACTAGGATCAGTAACTAATACCAAGATACTGACACACTGGTCTTGTGACCCCCACCCAAGAACTGACTCAGCCAAAAGACAATTTCAACACCCTAGGATTTTATCCCTGACCCAACAAATTAGCATTCTCCATTCCCTAGCCCCCTGCCTGCCAAATTATTTTTTTAAAACCCTAGCCTCCAAATTCTTGGACAGGTGAATTTGAAAAATATCTCCTATTCTCTTCACTTGGCTGACCCTGTGATTATTAAACTCTTTCTCTGCTGCAACTCTTGTTTTTCTCAGTGTATTGGTTTTTCCAGGCAGCAGACAAGAAAAACCTAGTGGGGCAATTACAGTGAGGTTGTTAGTTATCTAGGTATGGGACAAGGGCCTATCAATCTACTTAGTAATTCAGAAGACAGAATATTCCATGTGCTCCAGTTTTCTCATTTAATGTAGGATTAGCAAGCTCAGCTTCCTTTTTATACAAACTTGTAAGAATAAAATATGATAGTGGTAGTATCCATTCAAGACAGAATTTTTGGTGCCATCACTAGTCTATGAAGAGTCTTGTTATCTTAATATCTCAATTGTTCTATGAAGTGATTATAAAATTCAAGGGCTTTTATTTAAAAAGCAGTCATTTATTTTCTTTCATATACTCATTCCTTTAGGTTTCCAGTGTGACTGAAATTTTAGAAATATTTAGAACCAACGTTTATGTAGTGTAAAAATTAAAATGAAAAATAGGAAAGAAATTTTCTGCTAGTCCTGATTATTCAAGATTTTAGATGTATATATTTGCAAATAGGACAATAGGGCTACGTAAGGGCACAGAGCAGAAATGTCTAGGAAACATGGATTTAAGATACAAATTTGGGAGTTGTCATAAAGATAACATTTGCATTAGATGAGATAGCCTCTTTCTCTCCTTTCTCTATGTACTTTCCCCAGGAAGTGGGCAGAACCCTGAAAGTCATCAACATTTAGATGTAGAACAAAAAGAGGAAATCACAAAGTTGACTCAGAAAAAGCAGTTAAGGAACAGGGAGGAAGACCAAGAAGTCACAGTGTCAGAGAAGCCTGACGACCAGGGCATTTTAAGGAAGAAGAAGTGGCCATTACTGCTAAATATTATAGTGTCAAATTAAGTTTAGCCTAAATATGCCTCCTTACATATTTTAAGTTTTGCCTAAAGGTCAAGAACATCATCCTTGATAAATAATTATCCCTTCATTTAGTTAATCTTTGAATATTGATTTAATCACACTTTGTCACTCTTTCCCAGAATTTCTCACTTTTGCGTCAGTTCTTCAATGATCTAATCACTAATTAAGGATAATTGCAAATGTACTTTTAAACTATGAATTATCTCATAGCCAAAACCTCTAGATTTTCTTATCAAATGTTATACTTTTACATTGCTGAGATAATATAAATCTAATGAAAATAGTGTGGTATGTTTTTTATAAATAGAGTTGAGAGCTCAACTAATTTTCTCATTTGTTTAGTTCTCTAATGTGTTGCTGGAAGGATTCCTAAAGTAAAGAAAATAAAGATTGAAAAAACTTTTAAACTTATTTCCAGAATATATCTAAGCAAGGGTGACACAAATATCTCTACTAAAATGGATATAGAGGAATTAAATAAAAGAGATAAAGAATAAAAATTCACCAAAGTTTAAAGGTGACATTTTCTGAGATTTTCAAGATTTTTATATCAAAATATTTCACTTCTTATATCAGTGCATTTAAAAAGTAAATATCCCAGGTAATTTTTGTGTGTGTGGATTGTTTCAAATAAGGCATCTTCTAGAATGCATGGGAAGATTTACAACATGGAATAAGTAGATGTTCTTACCATAAATATATTTTGGGAGAGTTAATTACTATTATATAACTGAAATATCAAACTTCCAATAAAAGAAACAGACATTGAGACCTTGAGTAACTTCCACCTTTAAAAGTCTATTTTCCTTACCTACACAAAGACTCTGACATGCTGCCTTTCACTTCAGGCCTCGATACTCTGCATCTGTGAGGAATTCTCCAATGTGTTGACATCAGTTTTCTCCAGAGTGTGCTGGGAACAGCTTTATCAGGGGAGGAGCGAACACATGTTTGGAGCTAGTTATTTCAAACAGCAGTCCTGAAATCCTGATGCTTGGCAGAAAATCCTTTCCCCTCTGTTCAAGGAGAGTTACCATTTCTTACTACTGTCTTCATCAGTCTTCTATGAACTTGCCCTGTGATCCACTCTAATACCACTTCCAGGAGTTTGCAAGGGTTCTTAGTGGCTGCTTTCCAACTCATTAGGCCATCTATTCTGCCAGAATTGCATTAGACTGTCTATTCTGCCAGAATGCTGGGTAAAAGAATTACTTTCTGTACAATTGGTTTATTTATTTTCTTGTTTTCTGCCCCTTCTTAGATATCTTTGCCTTTCTCCTGGTATTTTTAATTTGTATTAAGTTCTGGGGTACAAAAAATGCAAAAATTTGCTTGGCATGGTGACCCGTGCCTGTAGTCCCAGCTACTCAAAAGGCTGAGGTGGGTGGATTGCTTGAGCCCAGGAAGCAGAAGTTCAATCAGTCAAGATCACACCATTGCATTCCAGCCTGGCTGACAGAGTGAGGCCCTGCCTTAAAAAAATAAAAAATAAAAATAAAAAGTTAACTGATACACATGTGAAAACCATACCTAATAACTTATGAATGCTGACATTTCCAGGTGTAAGGTATTGCCAGGTTCTAAGAATTATATGCATTTCTGAGTATGCACTTGATCTTGTTGAAATTAATATTTCATGTATCATATGAGCTGTCTATTGAGAAAATTCTCTGTGGGTCTCATGTTGCTGTGTGTCTTGTGAGCAGAAGCAGATACCTTTTATTCTGTGCTACCTTTTCAAAGATGTTTGCATAGTTAACAGCCTTGGAAGATAGAGATAGTATCTCTCTATGGGGCAGAAGCCAGATTTTTTTGTCCAGGACAATAAAGTTAATGAGTTATTTAGAGAAAAATATTAGGCAAGTTTGCTTTGTAGCAGGCTTTTAAAAGATTAGGTGTTTGTGAGTTCAGAGTTTCTCGGCTGTGATCCGGACTCAGTGTGTCAGTAGCATCCACCGGGATTCCTTCCTCTGTGTTTCCTCCTTGGGACTTAAGAGGCTAAAGGGAACCAGTATCATTGTGAAATTCATGCCTCTAGATGTGCTGTGAGTTAATAAAGGTTATTTGTCTCTGACCCAGGTATCTCATATCTTCTGTCACCATCAATGAAAGTGTAGCAGGCTAACCTGTTAGTTTACAAGCTCTGAAAATCTCAGACTCCTCACAGTTCTTGACATTATCTCTTTTGAACTTAAGTAGCACATAAGATACTTTGAGAAAATTTTATGAACTTTAACTTTTTCAGGGACAGGTTTATGAGAGAATCTGTTTATTCCTTCTGAAATGCGTATTATTCACAAGCCATATGTGGATCTCATGAGTTCAATTATTAGCTTCATAGGAATTGCATCTAAGAAGAAAGAGCTTTTAAATTGCAGTTACAATTATAGATTTGAATAAATAAAACATTAATAATTTATTAATGACTATTAAATTCTAAAACAGTGTATGTTATGCAATATGTAGTTTTTTTTAACTTTTAAGTTTAGGGGTATATGCACAAGATGTGCAAGTTTGTTACATAGGTAAAGGTGCACCATGGGGGTTTGTTCTACAGATCACTTCATCACTCAGGTACTAAGCTTAGTATCCATTGGTTATTTTCCCGATTATTTTCCTCCCAAAAGGTTTTAAATAATTATTTAATTTCTTTTATAATTTCTTTTATTTTCTACTTTTTAAAATTTATAATCTGTATTTACCTTGTCTCTTTTTTTTGAGTTAATCATGCCAGTTGTTTAGTTTATTGTTTTATTTTCAGAAATCCAATTATTGAATTTATTAATTTGTTGTCTTTTTCTGGTTTATAACTCATAGATTTCTGCTTTTCATTATGAATCTCTTCTTTCAACCTTCCTTAAGGTATTTTTTGTTCTTTTTCTAGCTTTCTGAGATGAAATGCCTAATTCACTTATTTTCACTTTTGTTTGATGCTTAGCATTGCAAATATTGCTTTGTTCTAAAAGCTCAACTATGTGACATTTTTTCTTAATATTTTCTAGTTCTGGTTGTAATTTTTTCTTAAACTGAAGAGTTATGAAGATAGACCTTTTGCCTTTATTTTATTTGCATTCCTGGAGTCAGTGCATTGTGATCAGAGAATAGCGTTTATATTGTTTATACTATTTGGAATTTTGGGGAATATTTTTGTGCCTAATGTAAATTCCAAGGCCAAGTTTTGGAATTATTATAGAAGCCCTTTTAAGCAAGTATTGTCTTTGTCTTCAGTGTGAAGTTTTTTATTGCAGGGCACACATGAACTAGGACTTGAATATGAGGACAAAGGGTAAGGAAATATTAAAGATGCCTACTAGGTTTTTGACTTACGCAAAATGGTGAAATGTACAAAATGGCAAGATGACCTTTGAATCTTTGCATTAATGATAGGAATGTTGAATAACTTTAATATCATATGTTTAAAAATTTAAGTCAATAAAAAGTTTTAGTCCTAGCCTGATGCTGAGAACTATTTAAAATATACAATTCCTTGTAGGGGCACAATATGTCAGTAGTCAGCCTCTAATTGTCTTCTGTGGCCATAAATGTCAACCTTTCTCAGTTGATCTTTAGAATTTGGAATCCACCAACATTTTCTGTCATTTGGGCTGTTATAACACTGGGAGCTGGGAGTGCATCCTAGAACAATAATCAGTCTGATTATCATGACTTCTGCTGCCTACAAGAGAGTATATGTAGAGAAAATTGTATGTAATACATTTATGAAGTACTGACAACGCATATGCTCTCAGCACTGTGCTAACTGCTTTATTGACCTTATCTCTCAAAAGAGCCTTATGATTTAGGCATTATTATTATTATGACTTTAAAGACAGAACTGAGGCATGGAGAGATTAGTTACTTTGGTCAGTGTCACACAGCTGGAACAAGGCAAGGGTTTGGATCCAGTTGTTGAGACCCCGGAGTTTGTACTAAACCACTACACAGAATTGTCATGCGATATGTTTCCAATAAACAAGCACACCAATGTCCTTGGCCCAAGATCCACCTGGGTCTTCCAGTAAACTGACTCTTGGAGCTGGAGAAATCTGGATTTGAACTCCAACTTTACTATCTATTACATGTGTGTCCTTGGGTAAGCTAGACCTGCAGTGTCATTTTGAAGATATGAGATACATAAAAGCTGGGAATTCAGTTCTTTGAATTTAGATCTTTTGAATAAACACTCTGGGGAGTGGGACTTCAATCTTGATAATGTAACTTAATAATAGAATCAAATTCCCTAACCTAATTAGCAGTTTTGGACCTTTAAGTCCAAGAATAGGATCAGTTTAATGTTTCAGTCATAATACAGGAACAGTAGTGTCCTTGTTAAGTGGTAGCACATTGTATGGAAGTTCTGTGTGGTGATGTGGTATTGACTTTGTGGTCCCAACTTTGTGGTCCCAAATCAGTGCTTTGTTGTTTCAGCTGTGTTACCTTGATCACAGTAGCTAACCTTTCCATGCATCAGTTCTCTCTCTCTTTAAAATTGTAATAACAACAGTGCCTGACTCATATGGTTGTGGTGAAAGATGAACAGTCAATAAAGCATGAGGCAGGTAGTGTAGTGCCGAGAGCATATGCATTGCCCTTACTCCATAAATATATTACATATAATTGTCTCTGCAACCAATCCTTTTGAGACTTAAAAATAGCCTAAGTTAGTTTTAAGGGGTAATGATACAGGGTGGTCTGGAGATGATTTTTTTCTCTCTCTTCAGATTTTGATGATTAATATTTAAAGTAAAGAATATTGAAATATGGCCGGGCGCGGTGGCTCAAGCCTGTAATCCCAGCACTTTGGGAGGCCAAGACGGGCGGATCACAAGGTCAGGAGATCGAGACCATCCTGGCGAACACGGTGAAACCCCGTCTCTACTAAAAATACAAAAAAAAACTAGCGGGGCGCGGTGGCGGCGCCTGTAGTCCCAGCTACTCGGGAGGCTGAGGCAGGAGAATGGCGTAAACCCGGGAGGCGGAGCTTGCAGTGAGCTGAGATCCGGCCACTGCACTCCAGCCTGGGCGACAGAGCCAGACTCCGTCTCAAAAAAAAAAAAAAAAAAAAAAAGAATATTGAAATATAGAAATAAAACACCTGATTAAAACATCACATTGGTCTTTCTTTAATAAGGTTTTACAGTGATAATTATGATTGTCCTGGGATTAAAAAAGTGTTTGTTCTATGAAGTCTAAGTGTTAATAAGGAATGGCTATAAATAGGTTAGAAAAATTAAGAGAATGAAGAAAAAATTGACAAGTCAGTTGTAGCTATTCATGACAATAACTGGCCCCTGCAGGGTATTGTTTCTAACTATCGTTGGGTAGTGCTGGCTTATGTTTCAGCTAACTTCAGGGAACTTCTGGCTTGAATTAAAATGTATAAGAATCAGCATTGGAGCTTTCCCTTAAAAGGGGTCTTTGGGTCCCAACTGTTATAAACTCTAGATACCTCAGGCTATTTAAATGGTACATCACAGGGAACAGTTCCTCATTCCAAAGATTACAAAAACTCACTTCTTTCTTTAAATAGAAGTAGCAGATTTATGTAAAGCCATTTATGAAAGCTTCTTGGACCGATGAACACCAGGCTCCCCTATGTCAATACCATAAAAACAGCCCTGTGAATGCTGGGGGATAAAATTCTCCCTTCACGGTAGGCCTCCTCAGTAAGACCTAAATCCTGGTGTTCTATTCTTTCTTATGTGCTAAATCATAGAAACAAAAATAAAGATGGGGTGATATAAGATATCCCATTATGTTACTCCAAATAAGATATCTGTTTATTTAAAATGGAATTCCCAAGCTCTAAGGAGACATCTGGGAATATAGCACCGTTTTTTTGGGAAGGGGACAATTTTTGGTGTCTGTACCATAGCTGAATTCATTCTTTTGTAACTTAGTGTTGACAGAGAACAGAGCAGAAGTTAACATGTGTAAGGGCATACTTCCTACTTTCATATCCTAGCTTTTTTATAAAAGTAAATTACAAATATAAAACTTTTTGTAATTGAACTTTATTCCCATAGAATCTAACAATAAACTCTTGAGCTGCAAAGTTCTTTGAGGTAGGGTGAACCTACTGATGTCCTGCAAGAGGTCTACATTAAACTGATATAGCAGAGTCTTAATTTCCAAGGAAGTGTTCTTCCTTTATTCTGGTAAGCAGCGAGAGCGAGAGCGAGAGAGAGCGAGAGAGTGAGAGAGAGTGAGAGAGAGAGACAAACCACGTAAGTCTTGACTGTAGAGACTTGAAGTATAATTTCACTAGCTTTGAGTAGTTTAGATTTCTTTGGGAAAATGATGAAAGTTAAGATGAGTGTTTAGTTCAATCTTTGTATTAATGTATCTGTCTGTGTTTTAAGATGAGTGTTTAGTTCAATCTCTGTATTAATGTATCTGTCTGTGCTTTCTGGTTTTCTTATACCTTTAGTCCTTTTCTCCAATCATAATCCTCAGCAGAACTTAAAGGACATACTATGGGAGAGTTCTAGGATTAGTGCTGGATGGTAGAACAAAATAGAAGGTTTGGCCCCTCAAGAAACTGGAGAAACAGTCTTGTTGAGGAAGAAGTCCCCATAGAAGTGAAAATCATTTGGTAACTGCTCACAACAAGAAACTCTCAGCATTTGTAGGAAGAAGTCATGGATCAGTAGGACTGTTGGAGAAGATCACGCTGTGCTGGTCAGACCACACACATGTGGGTAGGTACATCCTCAGGCTACAAACTCAACTGAGCAGTAAATATAATTTTTCTGCAACCAAATGTAATTTCAATTTTGAGCTCTAATCTTTCTGATTAGTGGATGTTTGATCTCAATCAATTTGGGTTTTGTTTTCTTCCTCCATAAATTGGTGCTTATAGAATGTGAAAGGTGGTGGTAGGTGTGAGAGGAGCACCTGTTCCTAGATGTCCACACCTGAATGGTTGTGGGGACAGGAGTGGTGATGGGATGATGAGCAGAGTGAAGCTGCTCCATCAGAAATTACCACGAATGCAAAGCATACCAGTTAGTCAGTGTTATCTTATTTACACTTTAAAATATTTTAAATCATTTAATTATGAAGAGCTTTCCTATAAAAAACCAGATTCTGACTAGTAATATCATTTGATTTTTCATCAGAAAGCAGAGCCTTTGATTGAGTCTTGAGGGAAAGGAGGGTATTTAAACAATAATGGAAGAGCATAAAATACATTTAAGCAATGCAAAGGAGGAGGAGGATACAGGAGGTATTTGATACACAATAAGCAGTCGAGTTTAAATATAGGTAAGTTCAGGCAAAAGTGGATAAGATGTAAGATTATAAAGATAAGTAGGGGTCAGACTGGGAATTGGGGACTCTGTCCTGTGAACTATGGAAAATCATTGATGAATTTTAATTGATAAGTTAATGAATATTTTGGTAAATGTATTATGAACATGGTTTATAGAATAGGTCAGATGAAAGAGAAAAAAGGTAGAAAAATGAGTTAAAATTGCATTAGATAATTCTGTCTCAAATTACAGCTTTTGTGAGCACCTAGGAGAGAAATTTTAATATCTAAAGTAATAACAGTGTTAGAGGTTTTTAAGTGTGTTGCTGCTTTTTGTGGGGCCTGTGTTCATTAGACAGCTGGTCAGTATTTGCCATCGACTTTTGCATACATTATTTGGTTCTGGTTTTTTAAACTTTACATTTTATTTTGTTGAGTTCAGAAGTCTTGTGTTTAGTGACTGTGTAGTACAAAGAGCACAGTAGATGGCAAGCTTTGGTGAAACTCTGCTGTTGCCATCAAGGTCAGCTTTCAAACAGCATCATCTACAGTGTGGGGTGAAGGTCCACTGAGTATCAATGGTCTTGAACCCCAGTCTGACTTGGACTATTACCTGCTGTTGGTGTGAAATTGACTATTATAGAGTTGCCACTTAGGTAACTCAGAAACAGCATGTTCCTTAGATTTTGCTGCTACTTGCTGTGCATGTATGTCTAGTACTGACTTAGCTTCAAACAGACTTAAAAAAAAAATCTGAACTGCATAAAGTGTTATTTAACAATGGCACTATTTTTTTAAGCCAACATTTATTCTCATCAGTTGCTTGGTGCACCTGATCTCTGTTAGAAAAAAATTAAAGATGTTCTATTAATAATCTAATGGTCAATATCAATTATGCAACACTGAAATTAATTACAATAGCTATGATTTACTATGCAATGTATTAAGTGCTGGGTACTGGTGCTATAGATTTGATCTGGATATTTTAAAAACTCTAAAGCAATACTACAAGAAACATGTTTTTATTCCTATTTTGCAAATGAGAAAACTAAGGTCCAGAGAGATTGGGAAATTTATTCAATATAACACAATTAGTAGATAACAGGGTTATTTTACTTTATCATTTTATACCCTAGTAGTTCACAGATATGAAAGCATTCACAAACACAATTTAGTAACGGTAATAGCATACAGAGATTCAACTGGGAGAAGTACATCATTCATTGCACTTATCAAATTATGTCAGTTCAATCCTCAGTCATGTAGAAACTTTTGTGAAAACTTGGCTGGTATTATTTCTTTGTTTTCTTATATCAAGCAGTTGTTTTTGCAAACAAATGGGAGGGGATGTGGGTTTTGTGTGGGAGTATAAATTGGTATAAACTTCCTGGACTTTTTTTTTTTGTCACATGCATTAGAAATCTAAAAACAGTTATATCCTTTCACAGAGCTGTTACAATCTTATGAATTTATACTTAGGAAATAGAGACATATATGAGGACGTTTATTATCTTTTTCTTTTATTCCTTCCCCTCTTTCCTTCCTCCCTTTCCTTTTCCTTTCCTGCCTCTCTGTCTCCCAGGTGGGAGTGCAGTGGCTCACTCATGGCTCACGACATTCTCAACACCCCGAAGCTCAGGTGATCCTCCCACCTCAGCCTCATAGGTAGCTGGGACAACAGGTGTGTGCCAAAATACCTCACTAATTTTATATTTTTTGTAGAGATAGGTTTTCTCCGTGTTGCTCAGGCTTGTCTTGAACTCCTGGGTTCAAGTAATCTGCCCGTTTTGCCTTTCCAAAGTGCTGGGATTACAGACACGAGCGACTGTGCCTGGCCTATGGTCTTTTTCTTTATGATAGTGAAAAACTGGAAATAAATATTTAATAATTAGGAATGGTTAATTATGTTTTCTATGCAAAAAATTAGATGTAGCCATTAAAGCAAGTATAATATTAATAGTAATGATTGTATTTAGTGAATATTTACTATGTACCACTTAATGTGTTTATAATACAATTTTAAATTTAGTCCTCATAACAACCTAATGCCTGGGAGATATTGCACAACACCTAAAAGCCACATATCTAGAAAATGATTGAAACTGGACTCTCAGACACAGGTATGACTATAAGGTTCAACCAAATCAGATGTTATATGTAATTATATACAGAAATGCACATTATTTGTTGTTAAAGGATAGAAAGTATCATATATAGTGTTATTACAGTAAAAATTTTTACGTATATAGAGAAAAAAGCTAGAAAGACATTACTACAGGAAGAATAGTCACTTCTGGGTGGTGGGACTACAGAAAATTTTCCAACTTTTATGCAATGAACATATGTTGATTTTATAATTTAAAAAAGGTAGGTTTCTTTCTCCCCCAAATCTCCCTGTTCCAAAATGTTAATTGTAGCATTATCTATAGTATAATGTAGAACTTGCATAATCTCTAACAATAGAATTGTTTAATAACATATTGTTCAATTCAATGTAGTAATATAAAATGTTTAAGTACTAGCAACAAATTATGAAAATATTTATTAAATAATGTTCTGTAAAATAAGGGAGAATAGAAAATATTTACACTAAGATTACTGTGATTTACACTATAATTAGGATGAAAATTCTGTATACACACAGTAAATGTCTAGAATGTATAGAGTAATAAATGTGATTGTGGTGTTGGCAGGGTGAAGGAATGATACAAACATTTTCGTCTGTGTTTTAAGTATGAATAATAATGTAAAAATAAAGAATATCTAATTTGATTTTAAAAAACTGGATAGATAAAAGTAAAAGGCATCTAAATGAAATACCTGGTCTATTTTGGTACTGTGTAAAAGAAGTTTACTTCTCAAAGGGCAGTGCAATTAGACAGGTATGGTGTGACTTCAAAGTATCAATTCTCTTTAACATTTTTCGGCATCATCAAAAGTGATATAGCTACAAAGGCAGAGCAGCCTATGCTTTCTTTTTTTTTTCCCTCCTCTACACTTACCAAAATTATTCCTAAAATTGCTGCCATCTCAAATTAGAAAGCAACCTGAATAAAATTTCCCCAGACAGGTTGTCTTGGCTGCTTTGACAAATGCCATGTACTCTATCCCTGAGGTCATGGCAAATGACAGGATGGGAAAAGTGAATAGAAAATGCTTTCCTGGCACTCTCTCATCTCTGGTTTGCTGACTAAGAGGAGCAGTGTAGAAAGCCAGCAGCTTCTAACTGTGTGCTTCCAGAGAGGACGTCCATAAAGGCGAATATGTCTCTTCTGCCTGAAAGCGGATGTGCGACCACCGCGTGTATCTTGCCTCTGGGGTATTGGGATAAAAGATGGCTGCTTGCTCGTTTTTGGTTTTCTTTCAATGGCCAGGTACAGAGGAAGCCAAATGTCAGACTGCTTGTTTCTGAACCATGTGGCTTACCTGTTTCCTTCCCCTCCCTGCAGCCTGTTTCCTATGCGAAAGTTGTCACAGGTAGATAAAAATGCATTATTCCAGTTATTCAGGTGGGTGCCAGAGACAGTGAGCTTAGCTACTGTACTTCAATGTCAGCCAGTACTGTTAGATTTAAAGATTTCACTTTTTTAAAAAAATTTTAGCATTCTATCAATTTTTCATGAATTGTGATCGTATTGTAGAAGGTTGGTCTTCTTATGCTGCATGATAGGTCAGGGATTGATTTTCATGATTCATGGGATCTCCTAAAGAAACAAATAAATATAATGCAAGAGCTCGACATTGCTTATTGGGACATGTAAATTCCAAGTTCAAAACATTTGTAGGGCCAGGAGTTACTCAAGTGATCTTGATTTTCAGCACTCTCAATTTAGAATGTTTGAACTGGAAATATGATTTTCACAAAAATTTGCAAATCACTGATATTGAAAACATCTTCAGGAATTCTGATCTAAAGAACAGTTAAAGGGCATGATGTATGGGGAAACAGGTAAAGTTTGTGAATCCATGTATGATACTCCTTGGTATCCCCAACAGCAATTTTTAATATCATCAGTGCAAGGTCAACTAGAAATGCTTATATCTGAGGTTTTGGATTGACATAGAATGTTAAACATATAAAAATTTGAGAAGGATTATAATTTTAGGAAATATGAATGAATTCTATCCCTGAAAAATAACCTTTTAAAATACCATAGAAGTGGTAGTGTTTAATGGACTGCATAGTTCTTAACCATTTAAAAAGGAGGGTTGGCTGCATTTATGCAAAAATTCAAACCAATTCAAAATGAGCTTTTGTGGTATGCCTTATACCTATTTCCCTGCTATTCTACCAACAGTAGCCTGCTTTTCCAACCTGTTGCCTTTTGTAGAATCATACCCTTCCATTCTCAGTCATATATTTTTGGGATAGGATTTACCCCTTTTTTTTTTTTTTTTTTTTTTTTTGGGCCGGATCTCAGCTCACTGCAAGCTCCGCCTCCCGGGTTTAGGCCATTCTCCTGCCTCAGCCTCCCGAGTAGCTGGGACTACAGGCGCCCGCCACCTTGCTTGGCTAGTTTTTTGTATTTTTAGTAGAGACGGGGTTTCACCGTGTTAGCCAGGATGGTCTCGATCTCCTGACCTCGTGTTCCACCCGTCTCGGCCTCCCAAAGTGCTGGGATTACAGGCTTGAGCCACCGCGCCTGGCCGGATTTACCCATTTTTATCTTCAGGTTTGAATTCTGATCGTCTTTAATCAAGCAGCGCATCCCATCTTTCCAGTTATATAGGTTTGAAATGAATGCATAAACCAATCAAAGGCACTAAGACGGGACGAGCTAAAGTTTCTGGAAAGGAGAAGCTTCCCCTTCCTTCTGTAACAGTTACTGAAAGATGCATGAGTCTCTCAGGGTCATAAGTATGACATCCATTTGGCTACCTCATTACAGGTACTCTGTGTGTGTGTGTGTGTGTGTGTGTGTGTGTGTGTATGTGTTGCTGGGAAGGGTCTTTGGGCATTCTGTAGCCCCTTTAGATGAAGCAGATACCACAGAAGGCAATGCAGAGAAATAGAAGTTGAGTCTTGAGCAACATTTTTTAAACTGTATGATCAGCCACTGCATGAACTAAGAACTACTTCTGATTACAGATTATTTTAACAAGCTCTTTTGATTTGTGTTTTTGATTTCTTACAACATAAATAGTCCTAACTGATACAGAATCTCAAGATTTTTGTAATGGAAAATTCAGCTATATGTTCAAAGAGATGAAAATTCATTTTCTTAACCAGGTGCAATCTATTTGTTATAGAATGGCACACTGTTATTATTTATCTTAAGTCACTACATTCTGGAAAGCAGTGTTGCAAGGAGTGAGTCCAGGGTCTCAGTCCCAGGTGTCCCTGTGTTGTGGGAATGGCTGTGAAATCTTGGCTCACATTTCCTGACATTTTATCATGATTTGAAAGAAGGAGTGGGCCAGTTTAATTCAGATCAACAAAAATTTATTGAATGCCTGAGAAGGTGAACTTTTTGCATTCACTTTGGCCAGAATTTAAACCCACTTCCCATGAACGTATGGAAAAAAAGATAGATATTTGCTTTCTAAGTCTCCCTTGCAAGTAGGGCATATGCACTGTTAATGGGCACACCTGCTGCAGAACTTTGGGTCAAAAGCTAATGATGTGAACAAGCAGAATTTGTATGGAATCCACTCTAGTTGTGGGTGGTGATGGTGGCAACCATAACTAAATCTATTATCTAGAGACAAAAGTGGCAGTTTTTATGGTAATGCCCTTTGTCAGTTTTGTCAAACGTATAAGATGTTGCATATATTGTCCAGACCAATGGCAGTAGAGCATTTTCTTGATCATTTATTTGGATATTTGGCTGATTGGTTGGCCCTTGTGACCCAATAACTTATGAAGTATCTAGGCAAAACAGAATTCTATATAGATTATTTTGTGCTAAGCTCCAATCAGAAAATAATCGTAGTAATCTCTAGAAATTTAAAGTAAAATTATACTCTTTAGCAAACAATTCGCTTTCTTTTGAGAAAGAGCTCTTGCCTTGCTACTAGACCCTGCGAGAGACAAGCAAAACATTATAGTTTATTGGGTGATCACGAAACAAAAGCTGTCCATTGATTGATATATCAAGCTATAAATTTGGAGCATACCAAAGTAAAACTCGCTTCTCAGATGGTAAGGGAAATATGGGCTTCGGTCTGAGCAGGTCTTGTAGTCACAAATAAGATAATTCTAATACAGTTGACTCACAGTGCCTTCTCCTGTTAACCCACAGCTTTGGCTGCACGGTCAGGTTGGCTGAGATGGATCAGCCTAAGGTGTACTGGTCAGGCATTGCAGTCTCCTCAGGCATGGTCTTCAGGACAGCAGAGGAAACCAGTCATCCCAGCGTGTCCGAAATAGGTGGGTTCTTGGTCTCACTGACTTAAAGAATGAAGCCGCGGACCCTCGCGGTGAGTGTTACAGTTCTTAAAGATGGGGTGTCCACAGTTTGTTCCTTCAGACGTTCAGATGTGTCTGGAGCTTCTTCCTTCTGGGGGGTTTGTGGTCTTACTGTCAGGAGGGAAGCTGAAGACCTTCCTGGTGAGTGTTACAGCTATTAAAGGCAGCATGTCTGGAGTTGCTCATTCTTCCCCATGGCTTCGTGGTCTCTCTGGCTTCAGGACTGAAACTGCACACCTTCCTGGTGAGTGTTACAGCTCATAAACGCAGCTGCCGGCCCAGGGCAGTGAGGGGCTTAGCACCAGGGCCAGGAGCTGAGGAGGTTGCGCCCGGCCCCCCAGCAGTGCCCGCCCGCGGGCGCCACACTCAAATTCTGGCCAGGCCTTAGCTGCCTGGCCGTAGGGCAGGGATCCGGACCTGTAGCCCGCCGTGTCTGAGCTCCCCCCGCTGCGATGGGATGGGATGGCACGGCCTGAGCCCCCCGCCCGATGGGCACTGCCCCCTGCTCTGTGGCGCCAGGTCCCATCAACAGCCCAAAGGCTGAGAAGTGCAGCTCCGCCTACAGCCCGGGTTCAGGATCCACTGGGTGAAGCCATCTGGGCTCCTGAACGGGATGGGGACTTGGAGAACTTTTATATCTAGCTGGAGGATTGTATGTGCACCAATCAGCACTCTCTATCTAGCTAACCTAGTGGGGACTTGGAGAACTTTTCCCTGGGGCACTCTGTGTAGCTCAAGGATTGTAAATGCACCAATCAGCAGCACTCTGTGTCTAGCTCAGGGTTTGTAAATGCACCAATCAGCAGCACTCTGTGTTTAGCTCAGGGTTTGTGAATACACCAAATCAGCACTCTGTGTCTAGCTAACCTAGTGGAGGCTTGGAGGACTAGCGCTCTGTGACTCTGTGTCTAGCTCAAGGATTGTAAATGCACCAATCAGCACTCTGTGTCTAGCTCAAGGTTTGTAAATACACCAATTGGAACTCTGTATCTAGTTAACTCTGTATCTAGCTAACTAGCACTCTGTGACTGTCTAGCTCAAGGATTGTAAACACACCAATCAGCACTCTGTCAAAATGGACCTATCAGCGCTCTGTAAAATGGACCAATCAGCTCTCTGTAAAATGGACCAATCAGCTCTCTGTAAAATGGACCAATCAGCTCTCTGTAAAAAAGACCAATCAGCAGGATGGGGGTGGGGTCAGATAAGGGAATAAAAGCAGGCTGCCACTTCAGGCGTTAGGTGTTTGCAAGAAATCTCGGTGCTGCTCACTGTTTGACTGGCTGCTCACCGACTGACTGGTCTGTGTGCCGGGCCGCGGAGCCCGCACCCGCCAGAACTCCAGCTGGCCTGCGAGCGCAGCCTCGGTTGCCGCCCGCGCCTCTCCCTCCACACCTCCCCGCAAGCAGACGGAGGCGGCTCCTGTCTCTGCCAGCCCAGAGAGGAGTTCCCACCGTGTGGTGGCGGGGGCTGAAGGGCTCCTCCAGTGCCGCCAGAGTGGACTTCCAGGCCGAGGAGGTGCTGAGACTGAGGACTGCTAGCGCATTGTTACCTCTCACTAGCAGGTAGAAATTCAAACTTTGTATTTCCTGGAAGGAGAGATACTTAGAGACATGGATCTGTCTCAGTTGGTAGAGTGTGACAGGTTGATTAAATGATGAGGAACTTGAATTGAGGACGCTTTGGGAAGAGTGTTATTAGATGGACATTTCAGCATGGGCCCAGAGGATGAGAACTATTGCATCCCATGTGAATGCTAACCAAAAGGTTCTCCCTATAATTAATTTACTTGAATAGAAAATTTCACTAAAAATAATATATATGGAAAGTAAGTATCGGAAACTATGTCATATCTAATTAGCAAAAAAAAAAAAGAAAAAAAAAAAGCAAAACAAATCTCCAGTAAGTTCCCACAGAACACCTAATAGAATGGCTGAAATTAAGAAAATACTGTTGAAATGTCAACTATCACATGTTGGTAAGAATGTGGAGCAACTAGGACAACCTAACCTTGTTAGGGGAAGTACAGGCTGTAAATTTCCACTTTGCAAAAATGGTTTGGCAGTATCTACTAAACCTTAAACATATGCACTCTTTGATGCAGTAATTTCATTCCTAGTTACATACCCAAAATAATTGTGTACGTATGTGCATCAAAAGACTATTGTAGAAGTCAAATAAAAATTTGTAAAAGCCAAAGTCTGCAGCCAAATTATCCGCTAGTTAGACTACATAAATAGTTTCCTCTTTAGACAACTGAATATTAAACAGCAATGAAAATGAAGGCTTATTGCTGCATTTAACATGAGTAGATCTCACAGACATAATGCTGAATGCATGAGGCCGGATAAAACACATTGCATGAATTCAATCATGTAAAGTTCAAACACAGGCAGAAATAAGAAGGATGCGGGATAGAAGAGGGGATAGTGACTGGAGGAGGACTCCTGGGGGAGTTGATAATGCTTTATTTCTGTATCTGGTTGGCATTACATGATTGTATTTATTTTGAGGACAGATCAAACTGTTCAGTTTGGCGCACTTTTCTGTCTGATGTTATAGTTCAGTGTAATGTTTATTTAAATAAAATATATAACAGATATGATCATAGAATATATGATAGCATTTTAAATTAAAAAGCATTAATGATAACAATGAGTTGAAAGATATCAGATATATAACATTTTTGAGTTCACAATGATAATACAGTAGTTGCCTCATCCATGAGAGACTCAGTGAGGACTGAAACCATGGAGAGTACCAAACCCTGTATCTACAGAGTTTTTTCTACAAATACATACATATGATAAGGTTTAATGTATAAATTATGCACAGTAAGAGATTAAAAACAATAGAAGGAAACAATTATAACAGTATGTCAGCGTCACTACTCTTGTGTTCTGGGGCCACTATTAAGTAACATATGGGTGACTTGAACATAAGCACCATGATACCATGACAGTTGATATGATAACAGAGGCAACTACTTAGTGACTGATGGGCAGGTTTTGTGTACAATGTGGATATAATGGATAAAAGGATGATTAACAGCCTGAGTGGAATGAAAAGGGATGGTGTGAGATTTCAACATGCTACTCAGAATGGTCCGTGATTTAAAATTTCATGTATTGTTTGACCTCAGGTAACGTAAATCTCAGAAAGTTAAATCATTGATAAGGAGGAACTACTGTAATAACAAATTACATTGGTCTTCTTTGGTCATTGCTAGGGCATCAATATACTTTGCATGAATTCTGTTTCGGATTGAATCCAACAGACTTTTTTCTCACTTGCAATTATAATATGCCTACTATATGCCAGGGATCAGGTTAGATTCAGGAGGTTCATGATGAATAGGTATATCGACCTCTTAAAGTTAACCTTCTGACCTGGGCAGTCTGCATGACATCTAGCTCTGAGGACCTAGGTTGCTTGAAGGCTGCTCTTTTTGGCTGGCTGCTTCCCCTCTTTTATCTGCTCATCTAAGGTTGCTGGACAGTTACCCTTTTATAATCTAATTAAAGCCAGAGAAGTTTGTAATTTTTTGCATATGTTACATGTCTTGTCATGTTTAAATACTGAACTATAGATACCCAAATTTAGGTATTTCTGAAGCCACTAGTCACTAGCAGAGAGGGAGGATTCCACGGCCTAAATGTTGGTCGGTAGCAGTGGGGCTACCCCATGAGGGGTAGAGTGAATGCCCCTCACCCTTTAACCTGTAGTTCTAACTTCTGGAGAAAGATAAAAAGAAATTGAAGAGAAGGGTTTGAAAAAGTGATGAAAAAATCCTTGAGATTATCTAAGAGATTTCTTAGGACGTTGATGCTTACTTACCTACAAATCTTTTTCACTTGTTAATCAGAAAGGAGAATCTTAAATAATTTTTATTAGCTCTTTCAGATGCCTCCCTAACTATTTAAAGCTCCACCATTTATATGCTGGCCCAGAACTCAGTCCAGAGATGGGGCCATGAATTTGAAATTAGTTACTACCTTTTTTGACCTTGGATAAATTTACACCATCTCTCTCCGTTCCCTCATATTGATATCATAATACCTGAACGATGTTTTAAATTAAGGGAAGAGCTATCTTGCTTGGAAAAATCATTTTAAATTCTCTGAGAAATATCTAGGAATAAATAGATGTTTCAGATGTCTTCACCTCCCTAGAGTTTATCGGACAAAAGACTTGTCAACCCCAAACGTGATAGTTAATGTTTTCTCACAGAGAGGGTCCCTAATGCCTCTATTTTTTGTGCAGTAACATTAATCTTAAACCCACATGGAATTAGAGCTATTTTAATTAAGCATATAACTTGACACTTTCTAACCTTAAATTTGAAGATGATAAAGCATTTTATAGTGGTCAATGAATTAAGTAACCCTGGGGCTTTCACAGACATGATTAGAAAGGGTAACTATCCAATTATTCTAGATGTAGGGCTGAGAGAGCTGCAGTAGCCAGCCAAGGAGTTTGGACTCTAAAGAGCTTTATTTCATGAAAATACGTGTTCGCAAAGTTGCTGAGCCAAGAATTATTATTTATACTGTTGGAATGGAAGTTTATATTTAATAATTCGTTAAACAAATATTTATTATACACCTGCTCTATGCATTCTTCTGAGTACTGGAGATACAGTGGTGACACAGTCATTGTTCCTTAAGACTGACATTCTATGGAAGGAGAGAGAACAAACAGGCTACATTCTTGGTTAGGGCAGACCAGTATTTCAAATAAAATATCCCATTGAGTTTAGTTAGAAAATCTGGACACACAAAAAATCTGCTGGAAATTATCAGGGTGCCAAAATAATTATGGGGCCAGGATGGAGGAGAACAGGGGGCTCTGGGCAGTGAGCCTTGTGTCTAAGGTTGCTCCTTAACCTTGGTTGGAGGACATTTACTGACTTTTACAGGTGGCTGAGGGTGGAGCTTTTGATTGCATCGTAGACTGGGGCCACAGTGATTAGACAGAGAAAAGCTGAACAAACCATTAGCAATCTTGACCTAATGAACATATTTACCATAATGCTTCTCCCAAATATTCTTTTCAAGTGCGTATGGAACATTTACAGAAATTGATTATATATTGGGCCATAAAGTAGCTCTCAGTGTAGTTGGAAGGATTGAAGGCATACAGAATATGCTTTATCTTAATGCAATTATCTTAGAAACTAATTGCAAAAAGACAACTGGAATATCACCATATTCTTTGGAATAAAGAGATACATGGCTGATGGGCCAAATAAAAAAAGAAAACTAGAAAATACTTTAAACTGTAATAAAATAGTAATTATCAAAAACTATGGGATACCAGCAGAGCTGTACTTAGAGGAAAATTTATAACCTTAATTGCATATATTAGAAGTGAAAAAACTGAAAAAAATCAATGAACACAACATTCATGGCAAAAATTAGGACATAATATTAAACCCCAAGAGAATAGAAGGAAGGAAATCAGATTTAGAAGTAGAAGTTATGGAAATAGAAAACATATAAGCAATAGAAGGCATCAACAATAATCAATAAGCTCTTGGTGAGACTAATCAGAAGAATTAAAGCATGCACAAATAACCAATATCAGAAATGCAAAAGAACACGTTTCTACAGAGCCTACAGACATGAAAATGATGAGAGTATTGTGAACAACTTAATGCCAATATATTTAAAATTTTCAATCAATTAACTAACTTGGTAAAATACAGCATAGTTGCATTTGCATAAGCAAAGTTGGTTATAATAAGAACATTTAACAAATGAATAATTACATTTCTATTGAAGTAATTAAGTCGGCAATTTAAACCTTCCAACAGTGTAATTTTTAGGACATAATTGGCTTGTTATAGGATCTCCCCTTCCTCTGTTCTCAAGCATCTCAAATCTTTTCAAAAGCCAATATTAATTTACACCCAATATTGCTACAAGAAATGGAGTGACACACTTTTTAGTTGTAGTCAGAAAAATAAAAATATTGCTATTGATTTTTCTGAAGCCTTAATAGAAACTCCAAAACGTGAAAAATACCTTTGTTTTATTGTGTCTATTAGTTTAACTATAACTGTGTACGTTTAATTTTCACAATAGCATTATAAAATAGGTGTTACTATCTTTTTAAAAGTAGATCAGGAAATGATGTCTAAGAGAGGTAAAGTAATTGTTGAAAACAGCTTGCAAAATGTAAGTCTGTCTGAAACAATTCATCTTTTCCCCACTGTGTCACATTGTCCTCTTGTTTTGCAAGCTAAGTTTGAAGGATATGAATAGGGAAGCCTAATGTTAAGTCATCGAGACCCTCGGGCGTTGTTTCATGGAGAGAGACAGTATGGACTCATAGTTGGAAAAAGTTGGGTTGTTCCACTTGTTAGCTATGACCCTGAGCAAATTCACATAACTTCTTTATGCTTTATGTTTTTAAATTTGTTAAGATGCTTTTTATGATACCTAACACACAAGATTATGGTGAGAATTAAATTATGCATATGAGTGTTTTTGTAATTACCACCTGGTACTTAATTATGTAGATCTAAGCTTTGAATATTTCCTCATACTGTTTTCACTCTTATAAAATGTCTGAGTAGTATCTTCTAAAATATAGGTGTTTTCTGCTCTTTTAAAATTATCTCTCAAATCTCATATAACTCCCAAGGAGAGAAAAGCTCATCTTTAAAAACATTCTGACATCAGTATGGGGACCTAGATGCTAATGTGATAAGTACCTCTGAAATAAATATTTTAAACAAGATTTTACTGCCTCAATAAACTCCTTTCCTGCTGCCCTGATTTCTCATTTTGATCATCAATATGAGTAAACTCGTAGATCAAACTGTCAAGTGTCATCCATCATCAAAAATGAAGTAAGAAATCTCAATAAGAATCTCTAGAAACTTCCAGTAAATCAGTTGTTTCTTTAATCATGCCTCTGTCTTTTTTCTAATATCTTTCAAATTTGATGCTGACATACTGAAAGAAAAGATGAGAAAGTAGTTAACTTCACTAAATTCAGGATGAGGTTAAGAATGATCGAACTTCTCATACCATTGTTTTTTTCTTTCTCAATATTATTTAAAGCATTAATGAACACAAGAAAGGCATTAGCCGTGAAAAAACTCTATAAATAGTGATTAAATGAGTGGGGAATTGTTCAGCTAAGTGTCAAGTATGAAATCACGAAAATCGAATTTTTCAACTCTTAGGTTCTAAAAATGGGGATAGCATTCTTGACAGAGCAAGAGCATCGTCATCTTGGACAAACCACCATTTTAAGTTCCCCTTGATTAAAAACTGCCTAAGTTCAGCCCAAAAAACATCAGCCTAATGTCTAATGTTAGCATTACCACAAACCACAAATGACACCTCTGACCAGAAGCATTTCAACCCCACTATAAAACTCTCATCCATCCAGAAATAATCCGAACCTGTGATAAACTCTCCCTCCCTAACCCGTTAAATACTCTTAGTCTGTAAGAGAGAATGCTCCTGACCTGAATCAGCCCGAAAGCCCTTTCATGTTTATTCTCCCAAATAAACCTGTCTTTGACTGTTGAGCCACTTTTTGTTTCTTCTTTCTTTAGCCCTTACAATGATTTTGATAGATTTTGTAGTTAATAATGCTTACAAAATCTTCTGAATGTGATTGTACTTTCTTAGGCTTTGATAACATGTCAGGATAAATTAGCAAAAATTAATGTTTATTGTTTCTCTGTATATATATTAGGGAGATAGTTCTAAAACAGTTTTAAAAATACCTATTTTTGTTGAGGAAATCTGTGTTGAGGCCCTAGCTCTGCCACTTACTTATTAATCACGTTAAGCCTTAGTTTTCTCATAGTTTCCACTACTAAAGAACTAACATTATGACCACAATGTTAAGTACCATTACAGTGGCAGAGATAGTGTCTATTATTACCTCACAGCTTATTTCTACAGCCTACAATCTTTCCACTAAGCCTTGCATGGATAGAAGCTGGATATAACACAACCTTTGGAAAGGGTAGGACATGTAGACCCTCAAAATGTTCTTTTTGAAAATGAAGCTATATTTAAAGTACTGTAGTTATAGATTGCATGAAAAATTGGGTTTCAGGGTCTCCTACAAGTTAAAGGGAATTCCTTTTCTTTTCCTTTGTCTCTTTCCTTTTTGTGGAAAGCATAGTAAAATAATTTTGTTTATTGGAATTCTGGTGGTTTGGTTTCTAAGAATTCCAAAGAGATTTTAAAATTGTATTACAAATTCTAAACTAGTCAGTTCTGAATTAGGTTGAAATTGGATTTGCATTTTCTTTTTCCTACCAGTTGGATCTAAAATCGTTAGTAATGACTCTGAAGAATCATGTATGTTTCTCTGACTATGGTGATTTGCTGGAAACAAGAGAGAATAATTTTAAACACAGAGCAGTTTTTTTACTAAAAATTTTTATCATTTGAAAGTGGCTGAGGTGTTTGCTTAGACACTTTAAGGGGCTTTTACATTTCTCCTCCTGGGTACTTTCCTAGTCCTTGTTGTGGTTGAAAGCCAAATGATTATCAGTATACTAGCAAAGATTTTCTCATGTTAAATTGAGGTATGAATATAATAGAGCAAAACTCTTTCTCTGGAAAAACAACAGATTCACTAACTCCATTTTGCATGTGTGTATGTAGTCAGCTCATGATTCCAACCAATGTGCAAGTCGCCAGGAGTGAGTTTACCAAAGAAGCACTATCAATGACATTTTACATTTGTGTGGCTCTTGGACTGAATGAAGAATCATAACCTTGAATCAAATGCAAATCTATTGTGCATTGTGTGGTTTCACTTCCTTTTTCTCATTCTTATCCTCATTACCCTGTCTTCCATCTGCTACTCTTCCAGTCTAGAAAATTGTCTGGTTACTTAGCTTTTTCATGATAAAAAATTAGCAGATTCAGTGTATGTGAATATATACACACACACATACACATATATACACACATGCACATATATACGTATATATACACACATATATACATATACATATAGCAGAATTGTGGGATGGATACCTTACAACAACAATACCACTTTAAAAAAGTCTAAAAGTAATCCCTGGAAAATATAGAGAACAAATCTTTTCGAATGAGTTGATAAGCTGGAAAATTAGTAAAGAATAATCAATGTGTCAAGATTGATTTCAAGACTGAAAATAGGATACAGGAAAGGTAAGTACAACATTGAAGCCAGATTTTATTTTGAGAGCATTTACCAAACCCAGTGAATTGGATCTTGTTTTCAGTCTGTTAAAAGAAAAACTTCAACCGAATTAAATTTAAAGGAGTTTAATTGAGCAATGGACGATTTGTGAATCAGGCATTCCCCAGAACCACAACAGATTCAGAGAGCTCCAGCGCTGCCACTTGGTGGAAAATTTATGGACAGCAAAAGGAAAGTGACATGCAGAAAATGGAAGTGAGGTACAGAAACAGCTAGATTGGTTACAGCTTGGCATTTGCCTTATTTGAACACTGTTCAAACAGTTGGTTATATCTGATTGGCCAAAACTCAGTGATTGGCACAGGTGTAGGCTATAGTCTGTTTATACCTCCACTTGTTGTAGTTCACGATGTACAGAAAAACTTTTAGACCAAACTTAAATATGTAAGAATGCAGCTTTAGGCTACACTTCATTTAACAAATCTCACAGGTACAGAAGTGACAAGTGGCAAAGATTAGGGACCACTGATAATAGTGAACAAGATCTCCCTCTGTATAAAGCTGGAAAACTAAAACCACACACCTTCAGTGTAAGGGTGAAATAAACATGCTTTTCCCACCTATCTCTAAGGATCTTCATGGAAAATTACTGGATTTGAACCTTGGTACTAAGTGCAGGGAAATAGTCTTCCCGTTAATTCATACCTGACAGCATTGAACTGGTTTGAAGCCTATATTCATACCACCCAGCTGGTCTGGAAAACAATAAAATTACTCAGTTTAACAGGATTCTGAGCTAGTATCCCCAGGTACTGGCAGAAGTAAATGCAGATCATCCCTAGAAAAATCTTTCAGCATAGGCCTCAGAAATTCTCCACAGAGGAAACTTCAAGAAATTATGATCTCTTCATCGAAAATCATTAGGCCTGACATGATGCCTCGAGAAAGAAACAAGAAAATCTTCAAAGGATTGGCATGTTGGCATTATCAGACACATAATATATAAATTAGAATGCTTAGTATGTTTAAAGATATAAATGAAATGATGACAAAAGTATGTTAAAATTGGTCAAATATTTAAAAAGAATTCCTAGAACTAAAATTAGTTAAAATTAAAACTTCAATAGGTAAGTTTGACAGCAGATTAGTTACATTTAAAATAAGAATTAGAAGACACATTTGAAGATATTAAAATGTGTACTGAAAGACAAAGAAGTGGCAAATTTGAAAGAAAAGACTCATGGAATATAAAATGAAAAGGTCTAAATATAGTTAATCATGTAGAAGAAAAAGGGAGGTTGTATATAGCAGAGGAAAATCCTAAGAGCTAATAATCAGTTTTATCAAATAAATGAAAGATATGAATCCACAAACTCAGAATGCACCTGAAATACCAAGCAAAATAGATGTATATCTGGACATATTGTAATAAAACTATAAAATATTTTTTAACTGTAGAATATTTTAATAACAAAAGGAAAGGGCTTAAGAACAGCCAGAGACAAAACAGTTACTTTCAACTGAGTGACAATTAGACTGACAGTGGCTTTCTTCACAACAATAAAAGTAGAAATAGAATAATTCTTAAATGAACTGAGAGAAAATACAGTGACCATCAATTTCAAATTTGGTACACAATAAAAACAATTTGTCAATAACAAGATGAAATAAAGACAGTTTCAGATAAAGAATTGGGGAATTTGCAACCAACAGAGAGTTACTTCAGGAAGAGAAATTATCCTAGTTGGAGGAACTGAGGTGAAAGAAGGAATGAGAAAAACAGGTATTAAAATCAAAATAAACATTTTAAAGAAGATTTTAAAAACAGAACTAAAACATACAATAATAGTAATTATAAGTCTGGGTTGGATGACTGGGGTTAATTCTAAAGTACTCGTATTGTTTGGGAGAAGGTAAACAGTTAAATATGTTTCTTGCTTTGATAAGTATTATAATATCTAGGTTTCTAGGTAACCACATGCACAAAAACGAGAGCTAGAGTATATGACATCCTTACTAGTAGACTAAAAAGATTAAAAAATCAATTTATTTTTTCATTTATCACAATAATATATTAATGTATTTTATATACATATTTATATACATTATATATTTTTATAACATATAATATACATTATGTTAATATATTTTTTCCAGACCAGAATTCAATCTAGGATCATGCTTTGCAATTAGTTGTCATATCTCTTTAATGTCATTTAAGCCATAAGTTTCTTCAGTTTGTCTTTGTTTATGACCTTGATACTTTATTAAATTTCTTAAAAAAATTTTTATAAATTTTTTTGAATTTACAAAAAAAATTGTAAATTTCAGTATATTTTGAGGAAGAGGTGGTGTTTGGTTACATGAATAAGTTCACTTGTTATGATTTCTGAGATTTTGGTGCACCCATCAGCCAAGTAGTGTACTCAGTACCCAGTGTATTATTTTATCCGTCACCCACCCCACCCTTTCACTCTAGTCCCCAAAGCCTATTGTATCTTTCCTATGTCTTTGTATCCTCATAGCTTAGCTCCCACTTATGAGTGAGAACATACGATGTTCGGTTTTCCATTTCTGAGTTACTTAACTTAGAATAATGGTCTCCAATTTTATCTAGGTTGCTGCGAATGCCATTATTTTGTTCCTTTTTATGGCTGAGTAGTATTCCATGGTGTATATATACCACATTTTCTTTATCCACTCATTGATTTATGGGCTTTTGCGATGGTTCCATATTTTTGCAATTGTGAATTGTGCTGCTATAAACATGTGTGTGCAAGTATATTTTTCATATGACTTATTTACCTCTGAGTAGATACCCAGTAGTGGGATTGCTGGTTCAAATGGTAGTTCTTTTAGTTCTTTAAGGGATCTTTGCATTATTTTCCATAGTGGTTATGCTACTTTACGTTCCCACCAGCAATGCAGAAGTGTTCCCTTTTCACCACATCCACCCCAAAATCTATTATTTTTTGATTTTTTGATTATGGCCATTCTTGCAGGAGTAAGGTGATATCACATTGTGGCTTTGATTTGTATTTCCCTGATGATGAGCATTATTTTCATATATTTGTTGGGCATTTATGTATGTTCTTTTGAGAAATTTCTATTCATGTCTTTAGCCTACTTTTTGATAGGATTGTTTGTTTCTTGCTTGCTGATTCGTTTGAGTTCCTTTTAGATTCTGGATATTCATCCTTTGTCAGATGCATACTTTGCAGCTATTTACTCCCACTCTGTGGGTTGTCTGTTTATTCTGCTGGTTGTTTCTTTTGCTGTGCAGAAGCTTTTTAGTTTAATTAAGTCACATCTGTTTATCTTTGTTTTTGTTGCATTTGCTTTTGGGTTCTTGGTCATGAAGTCTTTGCCTAAGCCAATGTCTAGAAGGGTTCGTCCCATGTTACCTTCTAGAATTTTTATTGTTTCACCTCTTAGGTTTAGGTCTTTGATCCATCTTAAGTTGATTTTTGTGCAAGGTGAGAGATAAGGATCCAGTTTCATTCTTCATGTGTCTTGCCAATTTTCCCAGTACATTTTGTTGAATAGGGTGTCTTTTCCCATTTATGTTTCTGTTTACTTTGTCAAAGCTCAGTTGGCTGTATGTATTTGGCTTGATTTCTGGGTTCTTTATTCTGTTCCATTGGTCTATGTGCCTATTTTTATATCAATACCATGCTGTATTGGTGACTATGGACTTATAGTATAGTTTGAAGTCGAGTAATGAGATGCCTTCAGATTTGTTCCTTTTACTTGGTCTCGCTTTGGTTATGTGGGCTCTTTTTTAGTTTCATGAATTTTAGGATTGTTTTTTCTAGTTTGTGAAGAATGATGTTAGTATTTTGATGGGAATTACATTGAATATGTAGATTGCATTTGGCAGTATGGTCATTTTCACAATACTGATTCTACCCATCCATAAGCATAGGATGTGTTTTCATTTGTTTGTGTCATCTATGATTTCTTTCAGCAGTGTTTTGTAGTTTTCTTTGTAGAAGTCTTTCACATGCTTGGGTAGGTATATTTCTAAATATTTTATTTTGTAGCTATTGTGAAAGGGGTTGAGTTCCTGATTTGATTCTCAGCTTGGTCACTGTTGGCATATAGCAGGGCTACTGACTTGTGTACATTAATTTTGTATGCTACAACTTTGCTGAATTTATCAGTTCTAGAAACTTGAAGAGTCTTTAGGGTTTTCTAGGTATACGATCATGTCACCAGCAAACAGCAACAGTTGAGTTCCTCTTTACTGATTTGGATGTGCTTAATTTCTTTCTCTTGGCTGATTGCTCTGGCTAGGAATTCCAGTGCTATGTTGAATAGAAAGGTGAAAGTGAACATCCTTGTCTTGTTCCAGTTCTCAGGCGGAATGCTTTCAACCTTTCCCCATTCAGTATAATGTTGGCTGTGAGTTTGTTGTAGATAACTTTCATTACCTTAAGGTATGTCACCTGTATGTTGATTTTGCTGGGTATTTTAATGACAAAGCAGTGCTGGATTTCGCTATTTTTTCTGCGTCTATTGGTATAATTGTTTGATTTTTGTTTTTAATTCTGTTTATGTGGTGTATCACATTTATTGACTTACCTATGTTAAACTATCCCTGCATCCCTGGTATGGAACCCACTTGATCATGGTGGGTTATCTTTTGGATATGCTGTTGAATTTGGTTAGCTAGTGTTTTGTTGAGAATCTTTGCATCTATGTTCATCAGGGATATTGATCTGTAGTTTTCTTTCTTCGTTATGTCATTTCCTGGTTTTGGTATTAGGATGATACTGGTTTCATAGATTGATTTGTTGGGGATTCCCTTCATAGAATGATTTTGGGGGAATATTTGCATATATGTTCATCAGGGATAGTCTGTAGTGTTCTTTCTTCGTTATGCCATTTCCTGGTTTTGGTATTAGGGTGATACTGGCTTCATAGAATGATTTAGGGGAGATTCCATTTTTTGGAACAATGTCAATAGGATTGGTACCAATTCTTCTTTTAATGTCTGATAGAATTCAGCTGTGAATCCTAATCTTGGAATTTTTTTTTTTTTGGTAACTTTTTAACTACCATTTCAATCTTGCTGCTTGTTCAGAGTTTCTATTTCTTCCTAGTTTAATCTAGAAGGATTGTATAATTCCAGAAATTTATCCATATCCTCTAGGTTTTCTAGTTTATGCATGTAAAGGTGTTCATAGTAGCCTTAAATGATCTTTCGTATCTCTGTAGTATCAGTTGTAATGTCTCCCATTTTGTTTCTAATTGAGTTTTTTGGATCTCCTCTCTTCTTTACTTGGTCAGTCTTGCTAATGGTCTATCATTTTATTTATCTTTTCAAAGAAACAACTTTTTGTTTCATTTGTCTTTTTGTTTCCATTTTATTCAGTTCTGCTCTGATCTTGGTTATTTCTTTTCTTCTACTGGGTTTTGGTTTGTTCTTGTTTCTCTAGTTCCTTGAGTTCATTTATTTGTGCTCTTTCAGACTGATATAGACATTTAATGCTATGAACTTTCCTCTTAGCACAGGTTTTGCTGTATCCCAAAGATTTTGATAGGTTGTGTCATTGTTATTGTTCAGTTCAAAGAATTTTTAAATTTCCATCTTAATCTCATTGTTGACACAATGATCATTCAGAAGCAACTTATTTAATTTCCATGTATTTGCATGGTTTTGAGGGTTTCTTTTGGAGTTGACTTTGAATTTTAGTTCACTGTGGTCTGAGAGAGTACTTCATATAATTTCAATTTTCTTAAATTTGCGGAGACTTGTTTTGTGGCCTATCATATTGTCTATCTTGGAGAAAGTTCCATGCACTGATGAATAGAATATGTATTCTGTAGTTGTTGGGTAGAATCTTCTGTAAATATCTGTTAAATCCATTTGTTCTAGGGTATAGTTTTAGTCCCTTGTTTTTTTTGTTGACTTTCTTTCTTGATGACCTGTCTAGTGCTGTCAGTGAAATATTAAAGTCCCCTACTATTACTGTGTTGCTTTCTATCTCATTTCTTAGGTCTATTAGTAATTGTTTTATAAGTTTGGGTGCTCCAGTGGTAGGAACATAATATATTTAGAATTGTGACATTTTCCTGTTGGACAAGGCCCTTTACCATTATATAATGTCCCTCTTTGTCTTTTTTAACTGCATTGCTTTAAAGTTTGTTTTATCTGATATGAGAATAGCTACTCCTATTCGTTTTTGGTGTCTATTGGCATGCAATATCTTTTTCTACCCTTTTACATTAAATTTATGTGAGTCCTATGTGTCGGGTGAGTCTCTTGAAGAGGGCGGATATTTGGTTGGTAAGTTTTTATTTTCTGTCATTCTATATCTTTTAAGTGGAGCATTTTGGCCATTTACATTTAATGTTAGTATTAAGATGTGAGTCACTGATTTTTCATCATGCTATTTGTTGCCTGAATACCTTTTTTTAAACTGTGTTATTGTTTTATAGGTCCTGTGACACTTATACTTTAAGGGGGTCCTATTTTGGTGTATTTTGAGGATTTGTTTCAAGGTTTAGATCTCCTTTTAGCAGTTCTTATAGTGCTGGTTTCACGGTGGTGAATTCTTTCAGCATTTGTTTGTCTGGAAAAGACTGTCTCTTTCCTTCATTTTTGAAACTTAGTTTTGCTGGATAGAAAATTCTTGGCTGATAATTGTTTTATTTAAGGAGGCTAAAGATAGGACCCAAATTCTTTCTAGCTTGTAGGGTTTCTGCTAAGAAGTCTGTTAATCTGATAGGTTTTCCTTTATAGGTTACCTGATGCTTTTGCCTTGTAGTTCTTAAGATTCTTTCCTTTGTCTTGGCTTTAGATAACCTGATGACTATGTGCCTAGGAGATGATCTTTTTGCAAGAAATTTCCCAGGTGTTATTTGAGCTTCTTGTATTCGGATGTCTAGATCTCCAAGACCAGATAAGTTTTCCTTCATTATTTCCTCAAATACATTTTCCAAACTTTTAGATTTCTCTTCTTTCTTAGGAACACCAGTTATTCTTAGGTTTGGTTGCTTAATGTAATCCCCAAATTCTTGGAGGCTTTGTTCATTTTTTAAAAATTCTTTTTTGTTTTTGTCAGATTGGGTTAATTTGAAAGTCTTGTCTTCGAGCTCTGAAATTCTTTCTTCTACTTGTTCCATTCTATTGCTGACACTTTTCAGTTTATTTTGCATTTCTCTAAGTGTGTCCCTGATTTCCAGAAGTTGTGCTTGTTTTTTAATTTATTCCATGTATTTCACTGGAGATTTTTCCATTCATATCCTGTTTTTTTCTAAGTTGAACTTCACCTTTCTCTGGTGCCTGCTTGATTTGCTTAATAATCCACCCTCCAAATTCTTTTTCTGACAACTCAGAGATTTTTGTCTTGGTTTGGATCCATTGCTGGTGAGGTAGTGTGATCTTTTGGGGATGTTAAAGAACCTTGTTTTGTCATATTACCAGTTTTGTTTTTCTGGTTCCTTCTCATTTGGGTAGACTATGTCAGAGGGAATATCTGAGACTCAAGAGCTGCTGTTCAGGGTTTTTTGTTGTTGTTGTTCCTCGGGGTGCTTTTTTGATGTGGTGCTGTCCCTCTTCCCCTAGGAATCTTCCTGAAACCCGAACTGTGGTGATTGTTTTTCTTCTGAATCTAGCTACCCAGTGGAGCTACTAGGTTCTGGGCTGGTACCGGGGAGTGTGTGCAGAGTCCTGTGATGATATCCATCTTCAGGTCTCTCAGCAGTGGATAGCAACACCTGCTCCAGTGGAGGTAGAAGGGGAGCGAAGCAGGCTTTATGAGGGTCCTTGGTAGCATTTTTGTTAAGTGTGCTGCATTTTTGTTGGTTGGCCTCCAGCCAGGAGGTGGCGAGTTCAAGAGTGCATCTGCTGCAGTAATAAAGGGAGGATACAAGCTTGCCCCAGGGTCCTCTTCGGATAAGTACTCTGTTTTCTCAGGAGGAGTTCTATAGGCAGGGCCATAGAACTCCCAGGAGTTTTTGACATTTGTCTTCGGCTGCCAGGGCAGGTAGAGAAAGACCATCAGGTGAAGGCAGGGTTGGGTATGTCTAAGCTCAGACTCTCCACGGGCGGGGCTTGCTGCAGCTGCTGTGGGGGATGAGAGTGTGGTTTCCACACCAACAGAGTTATGTTCTCAGGGGTATAATGGCTGCCTCTGCTGCATCACACAGGTTGCCAGGGACATGATGGAAAGCCAGGAGCCGCAGGCCTCACCCAGCTCCCATGCAGCAGGCCTCACTCCCACCGAGCTCCGGCAACAGCAGGGAGTTTAATTCCAGAGAGTTGGTGATCAGGGCTGAGAACTTGCCCCGGTTACACTCCTCCCAACTGAGAACAAGCTGACATAGTTCCTTGGCTGTCTTATGGAGCTTGAGGTGCCATTCTACCTCCTTCAAAGGGTCTGTCTATTCTCTTGGCTTTTCTGGTATGTTCCTGCAGTAGTTCTTGGAGCAAAAGTTTACAGTGTGAGTCTCCATATGCTCCTCTGTCCATCCGAATGGGACCTGCAAGTTAGTTTTGCCTCCTATCCGCCATTTTTTTCTAAGTTCCCCCTCCATCCCCCCATCAATGCAGATAGAAAAAAGAGCAACCAAAAATATGGAAGAAAAATGATTTAAAAATAAGTACCAAAGTTAGTAATATAGCACATTAGTAGTAATGATAAAATTAAGTGGTTTAAGTGCTCCTCTTAAAAGCGAAAGATTATCAGACCAATAAACCTAAATCCTGTTCCACAGAACTTACAAAGGACCTATCTGGAATGTTAGGATATAGAATAGTTTAAAAATCAAAGAATATGAAGTCATGTATAGGAAAAATACCAAACTAAAGCTGAAATAGCTATAGTATTATTAGTCAAAACAGACTTTAAGAAATATTACTGAGTATAAAAATCAATTTTATAATGATAAAATCTCAATTAACCAAGAAGTTATAATAATCTAGACTTCTAAGCACTTAATATATGGCTTGGAAACTATATAAAGCCAGAACTAGCCAAATACAAATAAAATTAACAAAACAGTAGCACTGTCGGAGATTTAAACACACACATTTTAATGACTGATAAAATTTGTAGACAAGCATATGGATGATAATGGTGTTTTAACAACATAATTTATAAGCTTCAAACTGTAGAAGACATATTCTTTCTGAGCAAGCAAGTGGGCCACATAACACATTTCAAAGGATGAATTTCATAGCTGTTTGATTCTTTAACTGCTATATATTCAACTTATAATATGTATATAATTGAATAAAAAAGATAACTCGAAGAATTCCCTCTGAAAACTTCATAAAAAACTGTTAGAACTAATACCTAATTCAGTAAAGTTGCAGGATATAAAATCAACATAGACAAATCAGTTGTGTTTCCTTACATCAATGACAATCTACTGGAAAAGGAAATTTTTAAAAATCCCACTTAGACCATGTCAAAAAGAATAAAGTACTTAGGGATAGATTTAACCCAGGAGATAAAAGCCCTGTACATTGAAAACTATAAAACATAGATTAAAAAAAACTGAAGAAGATACAAATAAATAGAAAAATACTTCCATTCATGGATTAGAAAATTAATATTGTTAGAATGTCCATACTACCCAAAGTGACCTACATATTCAATGCAATTCTGCTCAAAAATTTAATGGCATTTTTCAACGAAATAAAAATCATAGAATTTGTATGGAATCGCAGTAGGCCCCAAATACACAAAGCAACTTGAGAAAGAAGAACAAAGTTAAAAGCATCATTACCTTACAAGCTATTGTAGTCAAAATAGTATGGTGTTGGCATAAAGACACATGGGACAATGAAGCAGAATAGAGAGCACAGAAAATAAACCCATGCATATTCAGTCAACTAATTTTTGACAAGGTCACCAAAAGAACACAATGGGGAAAGGATAGTCATTTCAATAAATGATGTCGGGAAAACTGGATTTGCACATACAATAGAATGAAATTGGACAATTATATCATATACAAAAATAAAATAGATTAAAGACTTAAATGTAAGAACTGAAATTATAAAAACACTAGAAGAAAACATGGAGAACAAGCTCTATGACATTGGTCTGATGATTTTTTGAATATGATCCCCAGAGCACAGGCAACAACAAAAAATAGACAAATGAAGTTACATTATATTTAAAAGTTTCTGTAAAGCAAAGGAATCAATTCACAGAGTGAAAAGACAACCTACGGAATGGAAGAAAATATTTGTAAACCATACATCTGATAAGGGGTTAATATCCACAGTATATGAGGTTCTCAACCCAATAGCAAGAAAACAACCTGATCAAAAAATGGGCAAAAAATCTGAATAGATATTTCTCAAAAGAAGACATACAAATGGCCAGAAGGTATATGAAAAAATTCTCAACATTACTAATCATCAGGGAAATGCAAATTAAAAGCACAATGAAATACTGCTTCACACCTGCTAAAATGGCCATTATCTAAAAGATCAAAAAGATGAAAAGAGTGTTGGCAGGGTGTGAAGAAAAGACAACCCTTTTATGCTGTTGGTGAGTATATACATTGGTACAGCCATTATGGAAAGCAGTATGAAGTCTCCTCAAAAGTATTACAGTAGAACTAGTATATGACCCAGCAATCTCTCTTCAGGGTTTATACCCAAAAGAAATGAAATCAGTACTGCAAAAAGTCTTTGCACTCTCGTGTTCATTACAGCATTATTCACAATAGCTAAGATATTGGAATCAACTTAAGTGTTCATTTTTGCATGGGCAGATAAAGACAATGTGTATAAACACAATGGAGTGTTATCCAGCCTTAGAAAGGAAATCCAATCATTTGTGACAACATGGATAAACTTGGAAAACATAATGCTAAGTGAAATAAGCCAGAGGCAGCAAGACAAATACTGCATGATCTCATTTATATATGAAATAGAAAAAAAATAACGTAGAAGTAGAGAGTAGAATGGTGGTTACAAGGGCTAAAGGTTAAGAGAAACAGAAAGATGATCAAAGGTACAAATTTGCAACCACATAGGAAGAATGAGCCTAGAGATCTAATGTATAGAATGATGATTATAGTTAATAATGTTTTATTGTAGATTGGAAATTTGCTAACAGAGTAGATTTCAGGTACCTTCACCACAAAACAAGCAAACAGAAAAAGCAAAAATCAAAAAATTATGTGGGATGCTGCATATGTTAACTCTCGACTTAGTAATTATTTCACTATATTAAAATAGTATGTTGTACACTTTAAATATGTAGAATTTTTATTTTTTAAAAGAGCAGAGCATCCTTACACAGCCCTGTGAGCACTGAACTAGTCATTTACCACTCATAATACAGGTTGAGCATTCCTAATTAGAGAATTCAAAATCAGAAATATTCCAAAATCTGAAACTTTTTGAGCATGAATATGACACCACAAGTGGAAAATTCCACACCTGAGCTCATGTGATGGATTACAGTCAAACTGCAGTCAAAACTTTGGTGTACAAAATTATTAAAAATACTGTATAAGGCTAACTTCAGTCTATGCATATAAGGTACGTATGAAACATAAATTTCATGTTTAGAATGGTTCCATCCTCAAGAAATTTCATTATGTATATGGAACTGTTCCAAAATCTAGAAAAATCTAAAGTCCAATATATTTCTGGTCCCAAGCATTTCAAATCAGGAATACTCAACCCTTTGCCCTCAATTCAGCAACTTCCACAACTCATTCTGACAAATTTTATTATAAAACCTCATGTTCCTCCAGTTGCTTGACAGAAGTTTAACTTGATGGGGGATGATAAATTGGGGAGAGGTTGGTCAAAGGATACATAATTACAGTTAGATAGGAGGAATAAATTCAAGAGGTCTATTGTACAACAAGCTGACTATAGTTAATAATGACATATTCTTGAAAAATGCTGAGTGTCTATTAAGTGTTCTCACCACAAAAATGATAATCCTGTGAAGTAATGCATTTATTAGTTAGCTAGATTTAACCATTCCAAAAGGTAAATGTACTTCAAAACATCGTGTTTTACAAGGTAAAAATATACAATTTTATGTTAATTTTAAAATATAGGTATATTCGAATAAGAAAGTTGAATTTGAAAGGTTTTCCTTCAGTGTAGATTTTCTTTGTTTCCAGTTAATGATAAAAGTAAAGCTTGTCCCAGCCTGTGTGGGCTTGGCACTCAAGATAGTTTGGGATCCAAATAAAGCACTAGGGTAGGCATGGAAAATGAGAATAAAAGAGAAACAATTGGGAGCCAGAAAAATAGGACAGCCCACACAGCTGTTTCCTGTGATACATGTTTAGTTATCCTTGCAGAACCTGGATGACATCCTAGGTGGTCTTTTTTTCCCAAGGGGAATGATCTGGTAAGTGAGGCAAGACAATGATGTTTGCTAAACAGTAGAAAGGATCAACATTTTTGGTGTTGAGTGATCCCGTGTTTTCTGGTGGTTCAGTGTTTTCTGGTGGTTAGTTTGAAGGATGGTTGGAGCACATTGTTGGCAGTGTTGAGCTGTGGGAAGAGGTGAAATTGCTGAGAGAGAGGACATGTGACTCTCTGAAAGTGGGCTGGCCCAGTTAAGGAATGTAGTGTTCAAAGCAATGCTTCATTTCCGCAGCAATGAGGTCACTGGACTATAGTTGGAAATTGAGTGAAGTGCAATCATAAGGAATATATGGTCCCAGTTGGGGAGAGAGTGATGTAAGGTGAAGATCCACTACCAACGGCTGACAGGTACCCTGAATTCCCCACAGATACAACTAAAAAAAAATCACATATTTTCATAAATTTAGAAACATATTCCTAAGTAATTCACAAGTTAAACAATTATAAGAAAATATCTTGAACTGAGAAATAGTAAACTATGTTGCATTTAACTTGGGGAATTTAGGTAAAATGATACTTAATTATTTGTATTGTGAAATAAAAGCCTTCCAGCTAATGACCTAGGCTGCTTGCTTAAGATGAAAAAGAATGATGTAAACACGAAGAAGTACTGGAAAAAAGGAAATGATATAAAGAATATAATAGAGGGCAAACATATAATAGAGTAGATTGACAGAGCCAAAAGAGTCACTTGGAATGACCTAATAAAATTGAAAAACCTCTGTCACGATTGATCATGAAAAGAGTGAAAACACAAGTAAACAATATGAATAAAAGAGACAATTACAGAAGTTAGAGATTTTAAAAACAATAGAATAATATGTGAATAACTTCATACTAATACATTTGAAAGTTTTGATGAGAGGACAAACTTCTGGGGAAAAAAATGTACATAACAAAAATGACTAAAAAACCCCAACAACCCTTAATTGCCACATAGCTACAACAAATTAAAAGAACAGTTCAAAAATATTCCCTCAATGAAAATATCAGAACCAGAGAGTTCTTATCTATGTGTTCTGCTAGCACCGAGAAAACAAATGATTTCAATATTGTGAATCTTGTATCATATAGACAAGGAATGTGTTCAACGCCTTTTATATATGAAACCTAGTCTATGACTGTGCAAGGAAGAAAAATTACAGCCCAATCTCATTTATGAACATAATTACAAAAATCCTAAAATAATATATTACCAAACTGATTATGGCAATCATAAAAAGATAATACATGATTAATTGGAGGGTGTTCCAGCACTGCAGAGTTAGTTTGAAATTATAATTTAATTCACCATATTAGCCGATTAAGGGAGCATAAGAATCTTGTGATATCAATGGAGGCAGGAAAAGAAGTTATCGTAAGTCAATATACATTTATGATAAAAACTGTTAGGACACTAGCAATAAAATGTACTTCTGGAATTCAAGGAAATATACCTATAGAAAAACTATGGTAAACATCATACTTCTTGTTAAAACATTGAAAGTCTTCTTTTTATGATTAGGAATAAAACAAAACTGTCAGCTATCACCACTTACATTTAATATTATACTGGAAGTCCAAGTCAATTTGGTAAGGCAGAAGTAATAAAGGGATTAATATTGAGAAAGAAACAAAATTAATCAGAGATGGCATGATCATGGAAAAATAACACAAAAAATCTATCCACAAATTATTAAGATTATAAGAGTTTATCTAGATATAAAAATCAGTTGTGTATTTATTTACTGATATGTTTTGGCTGTGTTCCCACCCAAATCTCATCTTGAATTCCCACATGTTGTGGGAGGGACCTGGTGGGAGGTAATTGAATCATGGGGGTGGGTCTGTCTTATGGTGCTCTCGTGATGGTGAATAAGTCTCATGAGGTCTGATGGTTTTAAAAAACAGGAGTTTCCCTGCACAACCTCTTTCTTTGCCTGCTGCCATCCATGTAAGATGTGACTTGCTCCTCCTTGCCTTCTGCCATGATTGTGAGGCCTCCCCAGTCATGTGGAGCTGTAAGTCCATTAAACCTCTTTTTCTTCTCAGTCTCAGCTATGTCTTTACCAGCAGTGTAAAATCAGACTAATACATTTACTGACAAAATTGTATATATTTATCATGTATAACATGTTTTTAAATATGTCTATATTGTAGAATGGCTAAATGATGCTAATTAACATATCCATTGCCTCCCATACTTTTCTTTTGGTGAGAGCACTTAAAATCTACCCTCTTAGCAATTTTCAAGAACACAATACGTTGTTACCAACTGTAGTCACCGTGTTGTACAGTAGATCTCTTGAACTTATTCCTGTCTGAGGGTTTGTATCCTTTGACTGTCATTTCCCTATTCTTCCTAACCTTCAACCTCTGGTAACCACCGTTCTACTCTCTGCTTCTATGAGTTCAGCTTTTAAAAATTTAATATATTTTACATATAAATGAGATGGTTTAACATAGTTTCCTTCAGATTCATCCATATTTTCACAAATGATAGGATTTCCTTCTTATTTAAGGCTGAATAGTCTTGCATTGTGTATATAATATTTTCCTCATTTATCTCTTGATGGACATTAAAGTTGATTACATATCTTGGCCATTGTAAATGATGCTGCAGTGAACATGGGAGTGCAGATGTCTCTTTGACATACTGATTTTATTTCCTTTGGCTATATACCCAGAAGTGGGATTGCTGAATCATATGGTAGTTCTAAAAAATCAATTTATATTTTTACATACTGTGGGTAGAAAATTTCATTCAAAAGTAATTTTAAATGATGCCACTTAAAAGAGCATTAGAATGTAAAATACTTTGGAATAAATATAACAAAGTATAAGCAAGAACCCCATGGAAAAAATAGTAAAACTCTACTACTAGACCTCATACAAAGACTCAATATTGAAAGGCTAATTGAGCTATAGGTGAATCTATAGCATCATTGTAAATTGATCTATAAAGTTAATGTAGTGCCAACAAAAAAAATCAACAGGTGCTCTGGTGAAATTTGATGAGCTGATTCATATATATATATGGCATACATATATATTTTTGCATTTCCATAATACACATATATATGGTAACATATATGTACATACATACGTTATATACATATATGTTCATATATGTATATATTACAGAAGTTAGAGATTTTAAAAGCAATAGAATATGAATAACCTCATACTAATACATTTGAAAGATTATTTATATATATTTCCATAATATATATGTATGTATGTATGTGAAAAAGTCCTCAAAGGGCCAAAATACCCCTGAAGAAGTATAAAGGTTGAGGCATTTGTCTCAGATAAGACAAAACTCAGAAAATTAGACAGTGTGTGGTCCTGGTGCAGAGAGAGAGAAGATGACTGCTGGAATTGATTGCAATGGTCCCCCAAAAGAAGCACACTTATGTGGAAATATAATTTTGCTTGAAGCTAGTACAGCAGCTAAGTGGAGAAATAAGGGCTTTAAAAAATTGTGTGGAAGCAATTAGAAACCATATGAAAATTTAAACAGCTATGTGAAAGGCAAAACTATAAAATTTTACAAGATAACATGGGAGAATATATTTATAACTCCAGGGTAGAGAAGAGTTTCTTAAACAGGACACAAAAAGTACAAATCTCAAAGGGAATAATAGATGAATTTCACTACATTAAAATTAAAAATGTCTGTTTAACAACACTAGTTTTAAAACAAGCACAAACCACAATGGGGAAGGAAATATTTGCAATACACAAAACCAATAAAGAATTATAATTCAACTCCATGAATTTAATAACAAAAAGAAAACTCAAAAGAAAATGGATAAGAAAAATGAATGACAAAGAAACATAAAAATGTGCTCAATCTCATTAGCGATTATGGAAATGCAAATTAAATCAAGAAGACCCATTTTATAGCGGCTTGTAATTTTAAGTGTTGATGAGCATTTGGAGTGATGTGGATTCTGAAGGGCAAACCTCATGTGAGAGACTATGGAAGAGACTTGAGTGACTCTTGCATGTGCTTCTGGAGACATGGCCAAGAATGTTCAAAATAGATAGCTGAAGCCATTCAGAAGCTCAATAGTAAAATGAATAAATAAATCATGGTACATTCACATTCTAGAACATTAGAGAATTGTGCATAATAGAGAATTTTAGCTATTAAGTAACAAAAATGACTCTCAGGAACATATGTGAGGAAAACATTTACATAAAAATTTTGTGTGACACTATATAACATTCAAAAACCATGTAAAACTAAACAATACTATCTTAGGTATATAAAGCATATGTGGCAAAACTTTGAAGAAGAGCAAAAGAATGATGCATTCAGAAGATTGTGCTTCACTCTGAGCAGGAAGGAATTGAAGGGAGTTGAGAGGGCCCTCCAAAAAAGGAGAGGGAGCATCCTTTTGCTTGAATTAGGTAGTGAGTATACATTTGCATAAATTTTCTTCATAATTCACATGCATTTTCTAAATATTCTTTTTACCTAGTCAATATTAAGTAATAATTAAAAATTACAACTAAAGCAGAAGCACAGTTTTGGAAGGGTTGCCCAAATCTTGATTGTCAGATAGGATGGACATCCACAGATGTAATTACCTTGACTCAGGCATGCTGGGGTTTGGTTTTGTGTGCCTGTGGGCTACCAGGCTCCTGATTAGCCTAGTCTTCAGCAAAGCAATGGTACTTTAGGCTCCTGGCTGAAGTTTCTCTCAGAGTTCTTAATCCTGTTTTCAGTTGTAAGATGGTTGTTGGCATATTAAGTTAACAAGAGGTTGACTCAACACTGTCATTTCTTTATTGACTCAGAGGAAGAGGCACTTTGCACAGAATGCATGCCCAAGTGCATTGCTATGGGATTCTCACATCTTTCAGGCATACAGGGCATTCACTGTGTCCCAGAGCTGTCCATCCATTAGTTCTGACCCTGTGTATTTCTCTCTTTGGAGTAGCCAGGGCTCTCATTTCAGACAAGTGTGTGCAGTAACTGCAATGGACAGTTATCACTCTCTTTTACTTTCATTTGTCTTTTAGCCTAGAAATAGCTAAACAACAAACAAATGAAAACATCAACAAAAAGCTACAAATAACAAGTGATATGGTTTGACTGTGTCCCCACCCAAATCTCACCTTGAATTGTAACAATCCCCACGTGTCAAGGGCCGGGCCAGGTGGAGATAATTGAATCATGGGAGCAGGTCCCCCCATACTGTTCTCGTGGTAGTAAATAAGTTTCATGAGATCTGATGGTTTTATAAATGGGAGTTCCCCTGCCCAAGTTTTCTTAATTGCCTCCATGTAAGATGTGCCTTTGCTCTTCCTTCACCTTCCACTGTGATTGTGAGACCTCAGCCATGTGGAACTGTGAGTTTATTAAACCTCTTTCCTTTATAAATTACCCAGTCTCAGGTATGTCTTTATCAGCAGCATGAGAACTGACTAAAATAACAAGTATTAAATGAAACAAACTAATTCTAACCATCACAAATGAGGGAAGGCAGAGCCTACATCTATTTCATAGACAGTTTTATTAAAAGCACTTGCCTTGGGCTCTGGTTTCTGCTCTGCCACTATGCACCATTGTGTAATATTGTATAAGCCATAAACTCTCTGAATCAAAATGTCTTGGTCTTTTGAGCATTTATAATAGACTGGGCATTCTAAATAACATATCTCTAATCCTTCAAACAACCCTGTAATGAAGAAATTATTATTTCTACCTTATAGATGAAACAACAGAGGCTCAAGTCAGTTAGGTATTTCAAGGTCAAGCAGCTTCTAAATGGCAAAACCAGAACTTGAACCCATTCCCTGTAGCTCCAAAGTCAGACAAGTCTTTCATTTTTTTCTCCTTCCTGGGAGCCTTGAAAGAGGGGTTTGGGATAATTCATTGCTCTTGTCATGGTTTCTTACAGCTCTAAACATTTATGGTGCATGCTACTATCCTCATCACACTAATTAATAACAATGTTGCATATTATTTTCTGCCTCATTGTAACTGAACGCAACCATGCACTCAGACATTTTTTCACTGTATAATTTAGTTTCCAGACTGAGCTATAAGCAACCAACTTGGCTGTTTTCATTCTGAACTTGAAGAATCCAGAAGAGGTCTAATATTTCTAAATCAAGTAAGATTTTCATGGCACAGTTTGGTGTTGAAAAAAATAATTTTGGAGATAGACTTTGGTCACCAAAGAGCTGTTGTCTGTGACATCAATATTTAATTGAGAAGAATCAAAACTGTATTTGAAATTGAGATTTTGTTGCAAGTTTCATTCAGACATCTTTTGCATTGGAAAGATAGGATAGCAAGGGAGGAGAGAGACATTCTCACTGCTAATATGTCTGCTTCTCAGTTTTTTCCAAGGGGGTGGGGGCGGTGTTTCAGAATGGCATCTTTGTCATGTAGTATATACTACAGAAAATTTCCATTGGTTAGATTACTTTTTGAGTGTATGATATGCCCAGAAATGCTTTGAGTTTTCTACTGGATGGAAAATAGAACAACTCTTCATTGATCTCTGGCAGAGTAATTTCTTTAAAATATCATTCTTAAAAACATGTACTGCTTCCCATTGGAATGCAGATGTTTATTTGTACTTCTAAAGGAGTAGTTAACAAATAAATAGTATGGTTTAGAATCAAAGAGTCATACTGTAGTTCTGTGACCTCACATATATAAGCTCCCCTCTCAGCTTCTTTCTGAGTCTGTAACTTTGATGTACGTATGTCTGTTTTTTAGGATTTTTCCCAAGGCTAGATTTAGAAAATATTTGCAGACTGCTTATCATGCAAGAAGCACCCATTAAAGCATAGCTGTTATTATTATTATGTTGTTATTATTATTGAATTGCACCCCTTCTCTCAGGGATGGCATTGTATGTTTCAATATCCACACTAGGACAGTGTTGAGTATGTGGGTCATGAAGGCTCCTCTGGTTTACACATTTTTTGAGAAAGGGGTTTTAGACTATTGTATGACCCTATATTACAAAGAAGATGTCAGCAATGTCAGAGGCCTGTGATTCAACCACTCCTACACTCTTGCTGGTCTTTAATGTCAGCTTTTGCATTAATTCAAAGAAAAGCATCTGCAGGGTTTCCTTTTCTGCTGACTTCACTGCAGTAGTTGGGCGAATTCTCTTTGTCTAGTCTGTGTGATTTAAAAGTCACATTTCTTTTGAATTAGACTAAGAAATAAAAGACCATTATTATAAGAATTTCAGGTTGTGTCTGTAGTCTACTCTGCCACTGTACTTTCTCAAAACAATTCATGTTTTGTCTGTAATAAAATGGACTGATATTTTAATTAAAAAATGGGAGTTGGACATATTTGAAAGAGAAATGGTGCAGAAGATTTTCATAAAATGTGTGTATATATATAACCACACACATACATATTTAACATATGTAAAATACCTTTTGATCCCTTAAATATTATGGAGAACAATCATCCTAAAAATAATACTGATTTTAGAATAGCTAAATATACTGAAACAGAGGAAAAAATTACTGATGATTACTTTCAGGAGTAAGCAAAGCAAAGATATTTACTAATAATTACATTTCAGGAATAAGCAAAGAGGTTCCTCGAATTCAAAATGATTAGCACAGTGAGAAAATAGAAAACCTTTAAAGAGGTAGCTGAAAACAGCTAAGTTGGTTGCTTATAGCTCAGTATGGAAACTGAGTTCCTCCACTGAGTCAGTGAAATGAATACAGTGGTGAAGAAAGAACAAAGAATAAAATAAAATTCCACTCAGTTCAACAAGCACTTTCTAACTGAATGCAAATGATTCATAAATGTAATACTTGTTTACAGATGGGTCTAACATAGAAGAGGAGACAAAATTATAAACCGATAAGGTAAAACATGGGTGGTAATGTAAGTCAGAGAAAGACTTCTACTGTTGCACTTATCACAAGATAAGCAATCACAACACAGAGAAGAAAGTGGTAGACTCTGTAGTGTGGTAGAAGAAACAGGTTAAGCTTTCTTGAAACATGGATATTTGACCAGTAGGAAAGATGGAAGCATCTTAGGAACTTTTACTTTCTAGTCTCCAAATTGGTCATCTATAAAATAAAAGTTCAATGCAATGAGGTCTAAGGTCACTTTTAGCTTTAAAAACCTTGTTCTGTGAAATAGGAAAGGTAAAGTGAGCAGCTGATGACTAACTTAATTGTCATAACCTCGATTAATTCTGTTTCAGTCCCTGTTTCTTAGAATTCCAAGTAAATTTCTTAGATCTGCTTTTATAAGTTTATGCACAAGCCTTAAAGACCAAATTAAGTGTGAAATAAGACTCAGACCATTTAAATTCAGTCTTTAGATTAAAATCCTCTTGGGATAATGCAAATAGCCTGAAATTTAAAGTCAGGAATATCTGGATTCAGTTCCTACCTCTACCATTTATTGGGGGGAAAAAGCACTGAGTCTCAAGGTGGGGAATGTCTGGATCTGCAGTATCACTAGGGAACTTAAGAGTCTTGCACATTCTCAGGCCCCATTCCAGAGTTCCTAAATCAGCAATACACAGGGTAGAGTCCTGCAATGAACCTTCCAACAAGCTCTCTAGGTGATACTGGTGCACCCTAGTGTATCAGAACTGCTGGTGCATAACATGGGATTGGTAACTCACCTTTCTATGTGAAATAATAATAATAATGGAGTGGTTGTCAGTATTATTTGGCACGTCATAGGGCTTCACTAAATGGTAACCATTATTTTTATTATCTTACTAACCTGACAATAACCATTGCTATCTCCATGAAGAATTGAGAACTATATCTAGGTTCCACACTTCTTTGTACTGCTTACAAATTTAAATCTAAGCCTGTTAAATAAATTAGATTTCTTTGAAAGTAGATGTCACATTTGGTGAAGCAAGTGAGTTATTATCCAGAGGTGCTTTCTAGAAATCATAGTGTGTTTGATGATTGTTGAGACTTTCATTTTATTGGTGTGGAGCAGTGAGCATTTACAACATATGTTAATCCCTTTGCCCCATCAACTTATGCTGTGGCATAGAGAACCCATTGAAGGAATTGGGAGTTTAGTGTTCAATGTCATTATTTACTAATTACGACTGTAAGCAACTCCTGAAGCATCAGTGAACCTCAGTTTTCTCATCTATAAAACTCCCACTGGGTAATTGTGATTATATAATGAGATACATATTTAGGTTAAAGTCCTCTGTAAAACACACATTGACTGGTACATCCAAGGTCAAGTTTGACATTCATTGCATTTAACAAATATTTATTAAATACCTATACTATGGTAGGAAATGTACTAGAAAATATTGCACAGTGACAGAACTTGCCTTTCAGTTAAGTGGTGGCATGCACTTTGATGACTCATTCATGAAGCTAATGAATACTCAATGTCAAAATTGATGTATTCCAGGTCTATGTTACTCTTAGAAACACTTAACTTTAAAAGTCTCCAAATTTGATGAGGGTGACTAGAAATGAAAATTCATAAATGCAACTTGGTACAACTTTTCAGGAAAACAGTTCATCAATATGTATCAAACCATTTAAATTACATACTTCTGTGACTCATTAATTTCAATTCTATGACTCTCAGAAGCTATTTTAAGAAAATAATCAGGGATGTAATAAAGATTTATATAAAATGTGCTCATTATCACTGTATTTGCAATAGTGAACATTGAAAACAATGACTAACAAGGGAATGATTGAGTTATGTTAATAAGCAGTATGTAATATCACAGACATTTAATATTTAATAAACTATTAAAATCTCCACAATGGAATATTAATTAAAATCAAATCACAATATATTCAGAATAATTCTAATTAAAGAATAGGTATTCAAAGAATAAAGATTTTAGGGAAGTACACCAAAGTAAGTTCATAGATAATAACAAGGAAATAGATCAAAATAGATCCTATTTATATAGGAATTATTTTATACTTGATACTTTACAGCATTTTCTAAATTTTCTAAAATGAGCATATTTTTCTTTTGTTTTCAAAAGTTCCCCACAAATATTCCTTTCACTGGATATATGAGAGCAACATTATCTCTTGGCTTTCCTTGGCAGCTTTTAAAGGTACAATCAGGAACTGCAGAAGCGATGGCAGCCGTTAGTATTTGGCAGTGATTATGTTAATGGAACATACCTCTTTTCATTTAGCAATTGAGTCAGTAACTCAAAGAAGTTATCCATTTTGGCAAATGTTATCTATACCTTTACAAATATAAAAGGTCCCCACAAAGGTGGGTTTTGGACGTTGTCCTTTCTTAAGTCTGGACTGAAGCTGACTAGTTTTCCATCTTTGCTTTCCCTGTGGTTTCCTGCTGTTGCAGTGTTATCCTACAGGAGAGTCTTAGTGAGAATATGCCAAGATCTTTGGGCAATCCCTTGGGACGGTTATTTAGGCACAACAGGATAAGAGTAGTGACACATTTTAACACAATAACTCACTTTGTACACATGAATTTTCGGTGCTCTTAGACTTGGGGTGGATGTAGTGAAAACTATTCTTGCAAAAGCACTAAAAATTTCAAAAATTAAAAAAGCATTGTTTAGTAAATAAGTAACTAGGCTCATGTGTTTTTTCAGGTTCATTTGATGTTAACATTTAAAATGTTTATTTTTAGGCAATGTAGCATAATGAAATAACCATAGTTTTTGAGAAAAGATTCTGGTTTAAATCTTACCAACCTTATTTAAGATCTTTGACAGGTTCCTTTTTTTGTACCTCAATTTCATCATGGCTTAAATAGGAGTACTAATACCTATCTCACAGAGGACTATTGAGAATAAACTGCTCATTAGAAGTATAAATGTTGAGTGTTTTAGTGCAAAAAAATATTCCTTGGATACATTACTTTCCTGTCTTCTGGTGGTTGGTAAATGCCTGTATCATTATGACGAGAGCCAAAATATCAACTCAGGCACAACTGATAAATAGCAATGCCACCTATGTTCTGTTTCATCTCAAAGAGTTTGTGGTGCTCTGGACATTTAAATGCCCAGTTTACTTATACTCTCCTCTGAAAAATCCTCTCTCTATATTCTTAAACTCAGCTCAGCAGTTTTATTTTCTTATATCTTACAGAAAACCTTAGCCAGAGGAAAGGAAACCAAGACCGTCAATAAGCTTTTGGTGCCTGTGACACAGATTTTGAAGCTATCTCAGCAGTCTGCCTTTTCTAGCATCTCAGTACTCTTCCCTAATACGGCATTTGCGAACACACACACACACACACACACACACACGATATTTTCAGCTGTCAGGGGAGTATGAAGTTGTAAACATGAGTCTCGGGTTGAATTCCAGTAAAAAACATGCCAACAAATTGTTCCAGAAACTAATTTGTCCCTATTTGTGAACTCAAGGAATCTATGAACAGAGTCTTGGATGCATTTGGAAAAAGAAAAAAAAAAAGCATTCTAAAGCATTTTACCACTTGAAATAAGACAGGTAGGCAAATATATTAGTCTTATTTATATTTCTCTGATGAAATTACCTGATTCATCCTTTGCTCTTTATATTTACAAACAGCCCTGCTTACAAGGAGCTGGAACAGGATTTTTGACAGCTGCACTGAGCTCTGGATACACAGTGGATGGGGAACAGGAGTCACCTTAAGGCAAATAATGCCTTGATTTTCACTTAAGGCCATCGTGAAACAGAGCAGTCAGAAACCCACAAGGCTGGGTGTGAAACTGACCCAAATGTTCACTTGAATCTCAAGCCTTGGATAAAAAAAGATAAATACTGGCCCTTTTTGCTATGTACAGATGATGCAAATTTCATCTTTTATTTCTGTTTCTCAGAGGCCGCAATTACCCTATGATCTTCAAAACTGGCGTTTTCTGACTTCTTTGGCAGAAGTCAGCATATTTTACATTATCATCAAGCGCCAAGGACAGTAATGATGGTAGCAATGTTTATAGCAAATTTTAAAGGTTCCAAAATGCTTTTGCAGATGGTTTGTCATAATTGTTGTGATCATTTTCCCACAATGCCCACTTAAGAGCATGGTGTGTTTTGCATTTCAAACTTGGTCTAAATGTTAGACCCCTCACATGACAGGAAGGACAGTAAGTAGTTACCCAAAGAAGAGCTGACTTTTGTGATGGTGATATTTCCCCCCATAAGTAATTTTAATAAAGCTGGCTAACACCTACCAACTTTCAGCTCTCAGGATTTTGGTCTGTGTGTGGATTTCCGTGGTATACTCACAAATCTGATCATTCTTCAGGTTAGTTGTCAGTATGAGTCCTGAACAGACTCTACAAGGCTGTGCTTGGTCATGTATGTGTCTTCATGTACTTTTTGTTTTCCTGTACTCCCATTATCTAACATGTTATCTTTTTCCCTTCATAATGCCTCTTGAACTCTTCCCTTGTATTCTTAATTTCCGTTGCCATCTAAATAGCCCAGGCAGCTTCCTACTGTGCTACATTTAGAGCAACGCTTGTCCAGATGGCCTGAACCAGGGAGAAGACGGGGCCTTTTTTCTCCATGTACTCAGACACACATGCCCTTGGCCATAGGAAAGGAAGTTGTTCTCCCCAGAAACAAGGGAAATTTGTATTTCCCAGCATGAAAGGCTAAAACCTGCTGTTAACCATAAAGGGACTCATTCTTGATTCATTTCAAAATGTGTTTATTTTCATATTATGTTGCCTTCCCGCTTCCTTTTCCCTTCACCCTGGGGAAGCCTGCTTTCCCAGCTGCCTGTTCCCATGCGTGTTTGGGGCCTGCTGCAGCCAGCAAAGCATCAGGCTGTGGCTGATTACATTCAGCCTTGCAGGTTTCCGATCGCTCTGTGTCTGATGCTGTCCGAAGTTACAGAGCCACTTAGTCAGGAACTCTTTCCTGTGCCTTCTGCTGGTGGAGGATTTCATGACCTGCTCACTGCCTTCCACTGTGGTAGCTGCAGAGATGTTTTTAGTGGTGGGATTGTGAAAGAAAAAGTAAGAATCAGTCTTTTTCTTAAAAATTAAAAATATCTTCTGAAGCCTTTCCTTTTGTGATATTGGTCAGATTGCCACCTAATCAACAAGAGACCAGACATTGTTCTTTTTCTGGTCCATGTTTGCAGAAATAGCCATACAGGGACTCTGTAAAGAACCTTTAGAAACTTGGTTTGATTTAAATCATATAAATTACTATATTACACTTTTATTCCATTTTGATTTATTGTAATTAGTACATTTTGTCTTAGAAAAGCATAACACTAGTTACTTTTTAGTTGTCAACAGATTTGAATAGTCCATATAATCAAATCACAGTTATTAATTATAATGCTGTTGCAACCTGAGGCTAGGAAGAGTCCTTTGTTTAACTATATGGAAACATTTCCATCACAAGGTGGAGGCAACACCAGCATTTACCTTATTTTTTAGCTGTATTTAGAAGGCAGTCCTCAGTGTCCTTGTTCAGAAAGTGGGGCTAAGAAGACATAATTTCCTAGTCAGAACATTCTTATTGGGGTCCTTTTGAGACTGAGGGAAATACTTGGCCATATTTGAGATTCATATTTGCTGTCATGAAGCAAATAAACCACAAGACTCTGCCTGTGCAGGACCTTTTTTATGTCCTCAGATAGCCTGTGTATTAAGACATGACTTCCATCAACCAATTCAAAAAGCATTGATTGAATATTGGCTTTGTGTGAAATTCTCAGATTCATCATACATATCCCAACTAATTTAATTTTTACAATGCTGCCTTCATCAGCCCATTAGTATGTACTCATTAATTCATGCTGATCCAGAATAGTCCAGGTTGCTTTTTGTTTGGCCCTCAAGTTCACCCTTCTGTCTTTTCTCTTCTATCCTCTTTTATCTTCCTCAGTACATCTCCTCCACTCACTTCATTTTGATGTCCTCGTTTTCCTTGTGCCAAAGTCTCACCTTTGCCTGCTTGTTTATAGTCTCACTCTTGCTGGAAGCCCTCCTTCCTAGCCCATGCATCTAATTCCTGTCTTTTGGAATGTACCAGTTTCACCACAAGTTCTAACTACTCCATGCAGGTGACTCAACTCCTAATCCCATGCTGGTGTCACAAACTCTTAAGAGCGTTTTTAACTGCCTGGCTCACTGGAGCACCTAAGATACAAAAACCATTCCCAATTGGCTTCTTTAGCATTGGGAAACCACAGGGCTTGCTTTTTACAAATGCATCAAAGACCAATGTTATCAGATATTGACAGACTGGTCTCTGTGGCTTGTGGGTCCCCAGTGCAAGGCCTCATTTATGCACTCTTTTGCCCTCACCTGCTATATGATTCTACTGGATTCCAAGCAGGAAGCAGCAGGAAGCTTATCAGGGTATAAGTCTCATTATATTTACTTTCTAGCTCCCTTCCTGGATTTCCTGTGGGGGAAATGTGTGGGTTTCGGGCATGTACTCACAGTTACATATAGGGTCTCAGTTCCATAACATCTAGCCCAGCACATCCATTACAGAGGAACCACCATAACAAACCTGCTATCTTGGATTTTATTTATTAAAGGTTTTATCAGAATCACTTTTTATTATTCTACAAACATGCATTGCTATATTTTAGTTATAACTAAATTTAATACCAATTATAGATAATAGAGAAAATAAAACATCACTCACAGACTGATGTAAAGCCATGGGTTTACAGATTATCTGCTTCCAGCCCTCTTGTCGGTATAATTTACACAATTTTAGAGAACATACAATCTTGCAATTGTCTTTTATTTAGCTTTATATATTTTTACTGTTTTTCATATTTGTAGTCCCTTCTAGAATCATTATTTTAATTGATTGCAATATATTCTCTTCAAAAGATGACTACCGTTTATCTAAATTTATATTTCTATTGTGCCACCATTCTGTTTTTCAATATAAATGGTACTACAATGAACATCCTCATAGACATTGCTGTTTTCATCTTTTATATCTCTGCTTCTGTCCATTTTTGTGGATGTTTTAAGGCAATTTGTCTCAACATCATGTGAATATTTGATTTATGTAGGGCTTTTTTTCTTTTCTTTTTTTTTTTTTTTTTAAAAAGCTGATGTCTGAGCCCTATCATAGAGATTCTAATTAAATTTGTCTGGAGTGGAGCTTGGGCATCAGAATTTTATAATCTCCTCTGACAATTCTAGTGTGCAATATTGGGAAGCACTCTTTGAGACTTTATAAAAATATAATTAAAAAATAAATTTTGTTGTGCATACCTAATACATATAACGTGGTATAAGATACATATAGAGAGTGAAATGGTTGCTATAGTGGAACAGATTAACGTATCTATTAGCTCACTTAGTTACCCATTATGTCTCTGTGGCAAGAATAGCTGTAATCTCACACATTTGGCAAAAATGTTAAATGAAATACACTATTATTGATAGTCCTCATTGTATACATTAAGGGTTTTTTAAAAATCCGCGATTGGGTGGCTCACGCCTGTAATCCCAGCACTTTGGGAGGCTGAGGCTGGTGGATCACTTGAGGTCAGGAATTTGAGATCAGCCAGGCCAACAAGGCGAAACTCCATCTCTACTAAAAATACAAAAATTAGCCAGGTGTGGTAGTGCACGCCTGTAATCCCAGCTACTAGGGATGCTGAGGCAGGATAATTGCTTGAACCCGGGGGGTGGAGTTTGCAGTGAGCTGAGGTTGCACCACTGCACTCCAGCCTGGGTGACAGAGTGAGACTCCGCCTCAAAAAAAAAAAAAAAAAAAAAAAATTCAGCAATTGTCACTGGTAATGTGGGAAAAGACCTGCCCTAACTAGGGATGATCAGAACCAAGTGAAGGAGTTTGTGTTTAAATTATGTTACCTTCTCTAACATTCTGATTTATCACCCCCTGCTGGGGTTGAACCACTGCTGTTGATGGGAGCAGGTGGTATCTCCAAGTGTATGGGGGCAGTAAAAATCCTGAGAACTCTCTAATAACATAGTGCTTGGTGTGCAGAAGTGGAGTATGTGGTTCAGGTAGCTGTAACAAATATCCTTTAAGTATCTATTATACTTGTGTCAGGTGAATACTGGCTTCACTACTACTAGCTCTAGCTCTGCAAACCTTGTTGAGTAAAGTAACCTCTGTGAGTTTTATTTCCCTTATTGTGGAAGAAGTGGTGGTTGTGTTATCATAATGATGTCTGCCATATAGACTATTGTAGGGTCAAATGAGATAGTATATTTGAAAGCACTTCATAAAACATAAAGCTTCATCTACACTATACATATAATGCTATGTAGTAGCATAAAGTATATTCATTTTTATTTAATAATGTTGTACCATGTGCTAGTAAGCTTTAGTGAATTTCAGCTCTACTGTAGTTTGCAGTTTCCTTTTTAACCTGTAATCTTGTGCAAGTTGTTGTGAACTGGCCGACTGAACCATGTATATCAAAGGACCGTTCTTCACTGAAGCTCTATTTGCTATAAGTAGTTAACCAACTATTCTTTGTTCTTTGAGCCCTAGATGAATTGCAAGTGATTTTCATTGGTTTTCATTACATGAGAGTCACAAGAAACAAGAGAATTCCAAACTTCAGTTCACCCTGTACAAATAAAACCTAAGTATTTAGTGTTCTCACATAGTATTACGTTTGTTGGATTATTTTTCTGACAGATTCAAACCTATACATTTGCTTGAAATGCATTGCATATTTTACTCCATTATCTACCTTTTAAAATTATTTAGGCTCTACCACTTCTGGGCTTTTAAAGGCATTGTTACAAGGAAACAAATGCAGAATTATTGCCAAGTGGATTTCCAGGAAAAACATGTCAGTTGATAATATATATTGCCTCTTGGTATATTCATCTGGAAAGAATTTAGATAAATTCTGACTTAGACAAAGCATCATCTCTTTTTTACTAAAGTGTCTGAAATTCCTCAATTTCATACATGCTTCTGGAAACCCTGTAGTAATAAAGGGTCATCACAGTTTTATATTTTTAAGCCCAATATGGGAGAGATTGGATATGTTTACTTCACATTAAATTTATAACCTGGCAAGCTAGAACTAGAACAGTGAATATGACCAATTCCATTAAACTATAGTAAAAAAGAAGCAGTCTATTCTTATACGTAGTTGATAGGGGTCTCAATATCCTTGTGCATCTAGTGCCGTAGGGTGGACAGTGCCAGAGATCACAGACTGTGGCCTTAGAACTAGGTTGGAATTCTTGGTTTGTTATACTGAGGCCCAATTTCCTCATCTTTACAATGAAGTGTTTGCCTTTAAATGAAATATTGTATATGAAACACCAATGTCTATCAAAAAAGAAGGCACTTAACAAATGGCAGATTTTTCTTTCCTGAGAATTCCCCATAAAATTGTCATTGTTAGCTCTAGGATAAAGATGAGAAAGTCATGTATATGTGTGAAGGAACAGCATCCATGAGCAGGAAGGAGAGTGAGTCTTGAGTGGCACCTGCTGAGCAGGATCACTGTTCAGGAAAGTACCACTGTTTTCCCTTCTTCCGACCAGATGTGAGAACTCCTTGTCTCTGGTGCAGTGAGTACTACCATTGATAGTTGTTGATGTAATTTGTCTGGTTAACACATGAAAGCGAGTGATCTTCCTGTTTGTCATTCAGGGAAACAAAATAGAACTATAATTTTATGCCCATCTATTTTCAAAATTCAGCTGAAAATAATCAAATGTAATGGCTCAATTCACAGAATTCATAGTGGCATGATTTGAAATCACCCAGTCTGATGGAAACTCTGACCTATCTCTCATTAGATCTAGTTGGTTCAAGAAGCTTTGGAAGTTGAGGTATCATTATTGATCTTAGTTCTTAAAAGAAATCCTTTAATTTTCAAAGAAAAATTTTTTCAAGAGTTTCAAGATTTATTTGCAGATTGCGAAGTACTGGTTGTCCTCTTACAAGCTTGACAATTCTTATTGTTCATTATTGTAGAGAATTGCTCCATAAGAATAGTGTGACATGGTATGGTAGGATGGCCTTCCACATCAGTGTGGGTGAAACCTTTAAGAGAAAGAATTATTAAAGTACATATTTTAGCATGTTCGTTGTAAAGGAATGGAATATTTTCCATTTTAAATGAAAGTACATTTAAAAAACAACGGCATGTGTGGGCACGGTGGCTCACGCCTGTAATCCCAGCACTTTGGGAGGCCAAGGCGGGAGGATCACCTGAGGTCAGGAGTTTGAGACCGGCCTGAGACCGGCCTGACCAAAATGGAGAAACCCCGTCTGTACTAAAAATACAAAATTAGCCCAGCATGGTGGCACATGCCTGTAATCCCAGCTACTTGGGACGTTGAGGCAGGAGAATCGCTTGAATCTGGGATGCGGAGGTTGTGGTGAGCCAAGATCGTGCCATTGCACTCCAGCCTGGGCAACAAGAGCGAAACTCCATCTCAAAAAATAAAATAATAAAAACAGAATGCAAATTTCTATTTTAATGAATTGTAATGTAAAATAGAAGTATTCATTGCTCATTTTAAGACCACTGACATATGTAAGCTTTCTAAACTGGATATTTTGGAAGACTACAATAAAATGACTAATTTGCTTGCATTTAGCTACAGCACGGGGCTTCTTTATACTCTTCAGTTTAATTTCAAAAACTAAGTATTTTAAGACAAACACAGGATGAAAACTTTGGGTCATTCTTGGCTTTAGGTGTAAAAATCCTATATGTATTAGATAACGTTTCTACCTAACAGGCTGTTTCTTATCTAGACTATGATGTAATAATAGTTAACACTTACTACTTGCTGACTGTGTTTCAGACATTGTCTCATTTAATGATCAGTCTTACGAAGTATCATCTGGTTTACTTTCTAAGTGAGGAAATTCCGTCTTAAGGAAGTTAGATAACACAAATCACTCACATACCTAGTGAGTGGCCTGTGTGAAATTCCAATCCAAGTTTTTCTGGTTCTAAGTTAGTCTCTTAGTACTCTTCTATGTTGCTGTGAAACCTGCTCCCACTTGCCCAGATGGTTATTGCTCCTCATGCAGAGATGTTTCAGGTACTTGAATAGCTAAGTAACTTCCTACTCAAATATATTTAATTTTATACATTTTTATGTTATCTATTCTATTTTCTTACTTTTATAATAGTTTGTAGATTCTTAAAGGACTTTTTGTTTCTAGTCTTAACTTTTATACCTGTTCTATTGCAGAAGACTTTCAGTTATACTCTCGTTTGTAGTCTGTACTGAATACCTGATCATTTTCCATGTTGCCACCAGAAGGTTTTTTTTTTTTTTTTTTTGAAGACATCAATTTGAGGTTTCATTTAAAGTCCTGCTTTGGCTTATACCCACTTTCATGAATCTTCACTGACCCCTCCTTCCTCACTGCCCAAGAAGGAATGGCTTTGTATTCTAGTATCATATAGCTCTCTCCATATAAATAGTAAGTTAAACTATCAGATTAATTTGCTATCAAATGTAATTATTGTATATACATCTATGTATCCCACTAGGTTATATAGAGATTGCATATTATGTATAGTTTTTCTCAATTCTAACTCATTCATAGGAATTTAATATGGATTTAATGAATATTTTATTTAACTACAATGTACTATAAATTTTGTGAAAGGGCACCATATGTATCAATTAAAAAACTTTTAATAATTAAGTATGATCAGCATATTCTTTGATCCATGCACTTAAAAAAGAATTAAATTGAAATATTTGGTTGAGTATAAAAAATAATTAACATATGGAGTATTTATTTAGATACGTTTAAATATGTTTTTTTGGCAAGAAAATATAACCACATTTTAATTTTTTATTATATATTATTTGTATTATATTTTTAGATTATATTTTTAGTTTTTAGTTTTGTGGGTACATAGTAGGTATTTATAGGATACATGAGATGTTTAGATACAAGCATGCAATGTGAAATAAGGCCATCATGGAAAATAAGGTATCCATCTTCTCCAGCATTTATCCTTTGAGTTACAAACAACCCAGTTATATTCTTTAAGTTATTTAAAAATGTACAATAAAATATATAATTAAGTTATTATTGACTATAGTCACCCTAGTGTGCTATCAAATAGTAGATCTTATTCATTCTTTCTTAACTATTTTTCTTTTAACCCATTAAACATCCTCACTTCCCTGCAACCCTCCCACTATCCTTCTCATCCTCTAGTAACCATCGTTCTACTCTCTGTGTCCATGAGGTCAATTGCTTTGAAATTTAGATCGCACAAATAAGTAAGAGCATGCAATGTTTGTCTTTCTGTGCCTTGCCTATTTCACTTAATGATCTCCAGTTCCATCCATGTTGTTGAAAACGACTGGATCTCATTCTTTGGTATGGTTAAATAATATTCCATTGTATGTATGTACCACATTTTCTTTGTCCATTAATCTGTTGGACACTTAGGTTGCTTCCAAATCTTGGCTATTGTAAACAGTGCTGCAACAAACACAGGGATCTTTTTGATATACTGATTTCCTTTCTTTGGGGTAGATATGCAGGAGTGGGATTGCTGGATCATATGTTAGCTCAATTTTCAGTTTTCTAAGGACCCTCCAAACTGTTTTCCATAGTAATGGTACACTAATTTACATTCCCACCAACAGTGTACAAGGGTTTCCTTTCTTCTGCATCCTCGCCAGCATTTGTTATTGCCTGCCTTTTGGATGTAAGCCATTTTAATTGGGGTGAGATGATGTCTTGTAGTTTTTCATTTCTCTAATGATCAATGATGTTGAGCACCCTTTTTTAATTTAACTTTTACTTTAAGTTCAGGGGTACATGTGCAAGTTTGTCATATCAGTAAACTTGTGTCATGGGGGGTGTATTGTACAGATTATTTCATCATTCAAGTATTAAATCTAGTACCTATTAGTTACTTTTCCTGATCCTCTATCTCCTCCCAACCTCCACCCTCCAATAGGCCCCAGATGTGTTCCTCTTTATGAGTCCATGTGTTCTCATCATTTAAATCCCACTTATAAGTGAGAGTGTGTGGTATTTGGTTTTCTGTTTCTGCATTAGTTTAGCTAAGGATAATGGCCTCCAGTTCCATCCACGTTCCTGCAAAGGACATGATCTCAGGTTTTATGGCTGCATAGTATCCATGGTGTATATGTACCACATTTTCTTTATCCAGTCTGCTATTGATGGGCATTTAGGTTGATTCCATGTCTTTGCTATTGTGAATGATGCTGCAATGAACATACATGTTTTTGCCATTTGTATGTCTTCTTTTGAGAAATGCCTACCTTTTGAATGTATTATTATTTTTTCTAGAGTTGTTTGAGCTTCTTATATATTATGGTTATTAATCTCTTGTCAGATGAGTAGTTTTCTAATAGTTTCTCCCATTCTGTGAGTTGTCTCTTCAGTTTGTTGATTGTTTCCTTTGCTGTGCAGAAGATTTTTAACTTGATGGTGATCCTAGTTGTCCGTTTTTGCTTTGGTTGCCTGTGCTTGTGGGTTATTGCTCAAGAAATTCTTGCCCAGGTCAATGTTTTGGAGATAATCCCCAATGTTTTCTTGTAGTAGTTTTATTGTTTGAGGTCTTAGATTTAAGTTCTTAATCCATTTTTATTTTATTTTTATATATGTTGAGGGATAGGGATATAGTTTTCTCAGCACCATTTATTGAAGAGACTGTTTCTCTCCACCCCCAACCCCCTGCCCCACAGTGTGTATGTTCTTGGCACCTTTGTTGAAAACGAGTTCACTGTAGTTATATGGATTTATTTGTGGATTTTTTATTCTGTTCCATTGATCTGTGTGTCTGTTTTCACACCAGTACCATGCTGTTTGGGTTACTATAGCTCTGTAGTATAATTTGAAGTCAGGAAATGTGATTCCTTCAGTTTTGGTATTTTTGCTTGAGATAGCTTTGGCTATTCTGTGTCTTTTGTGGTTCCATATACATTTTAGGCTTGTGTTTTCTATTTCTGTGAAGAATGTCATTGGTATTTTGATAGAGGTGGCATTGAATCTGTAGATTGCTTTGGGTAGTATGAACATTTTAACAATATTGATTCTTCCAATCCATGAACATAAAATATTTTTCCATTTGTTGTGTCTTCTTCAATTTCTTTCATTAGTGTTTTATAGTTTTCATTATAGAGAACTTTCACTTCTTTGGTTAATTCCTAAGTATTTAATCTTATGTGTGGCTATTGTAAATGGGATTACTTTTTATTTTTTTTTGACATTGTTAACCATTGACACACAGAAATGTTACTGATTTTCATATGTTGATTTTGTATCCTTCAACTTTACTAGATTTATCAGTTCTCATAGTTTTGTTGTGGAGTCTTCGGGTTTTTCCAAGTATAAAATAATATCATCTGCAAACAAGGATAATTGGTTTCTTATTTTCCAATTTGGGTGCCCTTTATTTCTTTCTCTTGTGTGATTGCTCTATCTGGGACTTCTAGTATGATTCTGAATAACAGTTGTTACAATGGACATCCTTGTCATGTTCCGGATCTTAGAGGAAAGGCTTTCAGTTTTCCCCATTTAGTATGATACTAATTGTGGGTCTGTCATATATGGATTTTATCATGTTGAGGTGTGTTCCTTCTGTCTCCAGTTTTTTTAGGGTTTTTATCAGGAATGGATGTTGAATTTAATCAAATGCTTTTTTCACATTAATGGAAATGATCATATGTTTTTCATCCTTTGTCCTATTGATAAGATATATAACATTGATTTGTGTATGTAGAACCATCATTGTATCACAGGTGTACATCCCACTTGGTTATGATGAAGGATCTTTCTAATGTTTTGTTGAATTCAATATGCTAGGATTTTGTTGAGGATTTTTGCACCAATAATCATGAGAGATATTGGACTGTAGTTCTCTTTCTTTTTTGATGCATCTTTGTCTAGTTGTGGTATCAGAGTAATACTGGCCTTGTAGAATGAGTTTGGAAATATCCTGTATTTTTTGGAATAGTTTGAGTACAATTGATATTAGTTCTTTAAATCGTTGATAGAATTCAACAGTGAAGCCATCAGGTTCTAGGCTTTTCTTTACTCAAAGAGTTTTTATTAGGACTTTGATCCCATTACTTTGTATTTGTCTGCTCAGGTTTTGGATTTCTTCCTGGTTTAATTTTGGCAGGTTGTGTCTAGGAATTTGTCCATTTCTTCTAGATTTTCTAATTTATTGGCATAATATTGCTCATAGTAGCCACTGATGATCCTTTGAATTTCTGTAGTATCATTTGTAATGTCTTCTTTTTCATTTCTAATTTTATTTATTTGTCTCTTCTCTCTTTTTCCTTAGTCTGGCTAAAGGTTTGTGAATTTTGTTTAACTTTTCAGGAAACCAACTCTTTGTTTCATTGATCTTTTGTATTTTTTCATTTGAATTTCATTTATTTCTGCTTCAATTTTTATTATTTCTTTCCATGCACTAATTTTGGATTTGGCTTTCTCTTGCTTTTCTAGTTCCTTAAGAAGCATCATTAGATTATTCATTTGAAGTTTTTCCTTTTTTTGATGTAGACACTTATAGCTGTAAACTTCCCTCTAAGTACTGATTTTGATGTGTCCCATAGGTTTTGATACGTTGTGTGATACGGGTTGGCTCTGCATCCCCACCCAAATCTCACCTTGAATTGCAGTAATCCTCATATGTCATGGGAGGGATTTGGTGGGAGGGAAGTGAATAATGGGGGCAGGTCTCGTGATAGTTAATAAGTCTCACAAGATCTAATGGTTTCATAAAGGGGAGTTCCCCCTGCACATCCTCTCTTGCCTTGCTGCCATGTAAGACATGACTTTGCTCTTCCTTCACCTTCTGCCATGATTGTGAGGTCTCCCTAGCCATGCTGAACTATGAGTCAATTAAACCACTTTCCTGTACAAATTACCCAGTCTTAGGTGTGTTTTTGTTAGCAGCGTGAGAACGGACTAATACCTTGTTTTTTTCATTATCATTTGTTTCAGAAAGTTTTTCAGTTTCCATCTTAATTTCCTCATTGGCCCACAGGTCATGCAAAAGCATATTGTTCAATTTCCATGTATTTGTGTGGTTTCCAAAATACTCTTGTTATTAATTTCTAGTTTTGTTCCATTGTGGTCAGAGACGATGCATGATATTATTTCATTTTAAAAAAAGTTAAAAAACATTTTAAGACTTGTTCTGTGACCTAATGTATAGTCTGTCCTTCAGAATGATCCATGTGCTGAGGAAAAGAATGTGTATTCTGCATCTCTTGGACGAAATGTTCTGTAAATATTTATTAACTCCATTTGGTCTATAGTGCAGATTAAGTCTGACTTTTTTGTTGATTTGTTTTCTTCTAAAAATAAAAAAGGGATACATGTGCACAACATACAGGTTTATTACTTAGGTATATGTGTGCCATGGTGGTTTGCTGTACTCATTGAGCCATCATCTAAGTTCCCTCCCCTCATTCTCCACCCCCCAACAGACCCTGGTATGTGTTGTTCCCCTCTCTGTGTCCATGAGTTCTGAATGTTCAACTCTCACTTATGAGTGAGAACATGTGGTATTTAGTTTTTTGTTCCTGTGTTAGTTTGCTAAGCATGATGGCTTCCAGCTTCATCCACATCCCTGCAGAGGATTTGATCTCATTCCTTTTTATGGCTGCATAGTATTCCATTATGTATATGAACTACAGTTTCTTTATCCAGTCTGTCATTGATGAACATTTGGGTTGGTTCCCTGTCTTTGCTATTGTAAATAGTGTTGCAGTAAACATATATGTGGATGTGTCTTTATAGCAGAATGATTTACATCACTTTGGGTATATACCCAGTAATGAGATTGCTGGGTCAAGTGATATTTCTGGTTCTAGTCCTTGAGGAATCACCATACTGTCTTCCACAATGGTTGAACTATTTTACACTCCCACCAACAGTATAAAAGCGTTTCTATTTCTCCACTGCCTCACCAGCATCTGTTGCTTCCTGACTTTGTAATAATCACCATTGTTACTGGCTTGAGATGGTATCTCATTGTGGTTTTGATTTTCTTTTCTCTGATGGTCAGTGATGTTGAGCTTTTTTTCATGTTTTTTGGACATGTAAATGTCGTCTTTGGAAAAGTGTCTGTTTATAATCTTCACCCACTCATTGAAGGTTCTTTTTTTTCTTGTAAGTTTATTTAAGTTCCTTGTAAATTCTGGATTTTAGACCTTTGTCAGATGGGAAGATTGCAAAAATGTTCTCCCATTCTGTAGGTTGCCTGTTCACTCTGATGATAGTTTCTTTTGCTGTGCAGAAACTCTTTACAGTAATTAGATCTCATTTGCCAGTTTTGGCTTTTGTTGCATTTGCTTTTGGCATTTTTGTCATGAAGTCTTTGCCTATGCCTATGTCTTGAATGGTATTGCCTAGGTTTTCTTCTAGGGTTTTTTGTTTTGTTTTGTTTTTTGCTTTTACATTTAATTCTTCTATCTATCCTGAGTTAATTTTTGTATAAGATATAATGAAGGGGTCCAATTTCAGTTTTTTGCATATGGCTAACCAGTTTTCCTCACACCATTTACTGAATAGGAGATCCTTTCCCCATTGCTTGTTTTTGTCAGGTTTGTCAAAGATCAGATAGTTGTAGATGTGTGGCATTATTTCTGAGGTCTGCGTTGTGCTCCATTGGTCTATATGTCTGTTTTGGTACCAGTACCATGCTGTTTTGGTTCCTGTAGTCTTGTAGTATAGTTTGAAGTCAGGTTGCGTGATGCCTCCAGCTCTGTTCTTTTTGTTTAGGATTGTCCTGGCTATATAGGGTCGTCTTTGATTCCATATGAGATTTAAAATAGTTTTTTTTTTTTTTTTGTAATTCTGTGAAAAATGTCAATTTTAGTTTGATGGGAATAGCATTGAATCTAAAAATTACTTTGAGTAACATGGCCATTTTTACAATATTGATTCTTCCTATCAATGAATGTTTTTCCATTTGTTTGTGTCCTCTCCTATTTCCTTGAGCAATGGTTTGTAGTTCTCCTTGAAGAGGTCCTTCACATCCCTTGTAAATTGTATTCTTAGGTATTTTATTTTCTTTGTAGCAATTGTGAATGAGATTTGGCTGACTGCTTGTCTAATGTTGGTGTGAAGGAATGCTTGTGATTTTTGCACATTGATTTTGTATCTTGAGACTTTGCTGAAGTTGCTTATCAGTTCAAGAAGTTTTTGGGCTGACATAATGGGGTTTTCTAAATATAAAATCAGATCATCTGCAAACAGAGACAACCTGGCTTCCTCTCTTCCTATTTGGATACCCTTTATTTCTTTTTCTTGCCTGATTGCTCTGGCCAGAGATTCCAATACTCTGTTAAATAGGAGTGGTGAGAGAGGGCATCCTTGTCTTTTGCTGGTTTTCAAAGGGTATGATATTGGCTGTGGGATTTCATAAATAGCTCTTATTATTTTGAGATATATTCCATCAATAACTAGTTTATTGAGAGTTTTTAACATGAAGGGATGTTGAATTTTATCAAAGGCCTTTTCTGCATCTGTGGAGATAATCATGTCTTTTTTTTTCTTTGGTTCTGTTTATGTGATGGATTATGTTTATTGATTTGCATATGTTGAATCAGACTTGCATACCAGGGATGAAGCTGACTTGATCATGGTGGATAAGTTTTTTGATGTGCTGCTGGATTTAGTTTGCCAGTATATTATTGAGGAATTTTTGCATTGATGTTCATCGATTTTTTGCATTGATGTTCAAGTTTTCTTCTTTTGTTGTGTCTCTTTCAGGTTTTGGTATCAGGATGATGCTGGCTTCATTTTATTTATGAGTTAGGGAGGAGTCCCTCCTTTTCAATTGTTTGGAATAGTTTCAGAAGGAATGGTTCCTGCTTCTCTTTGTATTTCTGATAGAATTCAGCTGTGAATCCATCTGGTCCTGGGCTTTTTTCGATTGGTAGGCTATTAATTACTTCCTCAGTTTCAGAACTTGTTATTGGTCTACTCAGGGATTCAACTTCTCCCTGGTTTAGTCTTGGTAGGGTGTACACATCCAGCAATTTATCAATTTCTTCTGGATTTTCTAGTTTATTTGCATAGCGGCGGTGTTTAGTATTCTCTGATGGTGGTTGGTATTTCTGTGGGATCAGTGGTGATATCCCCTTTATCATTTTATTGTGTCTATTTGATTCTTCTCTCCTTATTAGTCTAGCTAGTGGTCTATTTTGTTAATTTTTTAAACAGCTCCTGGATTTGTTGATTTTTTGGAGGGTTTTTCCTGTCTCTGTCTCCTTCAATTCTGTTCTGATCTTAGTTATTTCTTGTCTTCTGCTAGCTTTTGGATTAGTTTTCTCTTGCCTCTCTTGCTCTTTTAATTGTGATGTTAGGGTGTCAATTTGAGATCTTTCCAGCTTTCTGATGTGGGCATTTAGTGCTATCAATTTCCCTCTTAACACTGCTTTAGCTGTGTTTAGAGATTCTGGTATGTTGTCTCTTTGTTCTCATTGGTTTTGAAGAACTTCTTGATTTATGCGTTAATTTCATTATTTACCCAGGAGTCATTCAGGAGCAGGTTGTACAATTTCCATGAAATTGTGTGGTTTTAGGTGAGTTTCTTAATCCTGAGTTCTAATTTGATTGCACTGTGGTCTGAGAGATTGTTTGTCGTAATCTCAGTTCTTTTTCATTTGTTGAGGAATGTTTTACTTCCAATTATGTGGTTGATTTTAGAATAAGTGCCATGTGGCACTGAGAAGAAAGTATATTCTATTGATTTGGGATAGAGAGTTCCAAAGACGTCTGCTAGGTCCACTTGATCCATAGCTGAGTTCAAGTCCTGAATATCCTTGTTAATTTTCTGTCTCATTGATCTGTCTAATACTGACAGTGGGGTGTTAAAGTCTCCCACTATCACTATGTGGGAGTCAAAGTCTCTTTGTAGGTCACTGAGAACTTGTTTCATGAATTTGAGTGCTCCAGTATTGGTTGCATATATACTCACAATAGTTAGCTCGTCTTGTTGAATTCTTCCCTTTACCATTATGTAATGTCCTTCTTTGTCCTTTTTGATCTCTGTTGGTTTAAAGTCTGAACCCCTGCTTTTTTTGCTTTCCATTTGCTTGGTAAGTTTTCCTCTACCTCTTTATTTTGAGCCTGTATGTGTCTTTGCATGTATGATGGGTCTCCTGACTACAACACACCAATGAGTCTTGACTCCTTATCCAGTTTGCAGTCTATGTCTTTTAATTGGGACATTTAGCCCATTTATATTGAAGGTTAGTATTGTTATGTGTGAATTTGATCCTGTCATCATGGTGCTATTTGGTTATTTTGCATACTAGTTGATGCAGTTTCTTCATAATATCATTGGTCTTTATATTTTGGTGTGTTTTTGCAGTGGCTGGTACCAGTTTATCCTTTCGATATTTAGTGCTTCTTTCAGGAGCTCTTGCAGGGCAGGCCTACTGGTAACAAAATCCCTCAGCATTTGCTTGTCTGAACAGGATTTTATTTTTTCTTTGCTTATGAAGCTTAGTTTGGCTGGGTATGAAAATCTGGGTTGAAAATTCTTTTCTTTAAGAATGTTAACATTGGCCCCCAATCTCTTCTGACTTGTAGAGTTTCTGCTGAGACGTCTGCTGTTAGTCTGATGGGCTTCCCTTTGTATGTGACCTGGTCTTTCTCTCTGGCTGCTCTTAACAATTTTTCCTTCATTTTGACTTTGGAAAAACTGATGACTATGTATCTTGGGGTTGATCTTCTTGTGGAGTATCTTAATGGTGTTGTCTGTGTTTCCTGAATTTGCATGTTGGCCTGTCTTGCTATGTTGGAGAAGTTCTCCTGGATAATATCCTGAAGTGTGTTTTCCAGCGTGTTTCCATTCTTCTTCCCATCTCCTATTGGTACTCCAATCAATCGTAGGTTAGATCTTTTCATGAAGTCCCATATTTCTTAAAGGCTTTGTTCATTCCTTTTCATTCTTTTTTCTTTACTCTTGTCTGCATTTCTTATTTCAGTAAGGTGGTCTTCAATATCCTTTCTTTCACTTGGTCGATTCAGCTATTGATACTTGTGTATGCTTCATGAAGTTCTCGTGCTGTGTTTTTCAGCTCCATCAGGTCGTTTATGTTCCTCACTAAACTGGTTACTCTAGCAATTCCTCAAACCTTTTATTGAAGTCCTTAGCTTCTTTGCATTGGGTTGGAACATTCTCCTTTAGCTCATCGTAACGGTTTTTTATTACCCATCTTCTGCAGCCTACTTCTGTCAATTCATCTATCTGATCCTCTGTGCAGTTCTGCGCCCTTGATGCAGGGATGTTGCAATCATTTGGAGGAGAGGAGGCACTCTAGCCTTTTGGTTTTTCATTATTTTTTCATTGATTCTTCCTGATCTTCATGAGTTTGTCTAGTTTTGGTCTTTGAGGCTGCTGACCCTTGATGGGGTTTTTGTGGGGGCCTTTTGTTGTTGTTGTTGTTGATGCATTGTTGCCACTTTCCACTTGCTTGTTTTTGTTTCAATAGTAAGGTCCCTCTTCTGCAGGGCTATTGCAGTTTGCTGGGGGTTCACTTCAGGCCCACTTCATCTGATTTGCTCCCGTGCCTGGAGATGTCATTCAAGAGGCTGGAAAGCAGCAAAAATGGGTGCCGGCACCATTTCTGGGACTTCTGACCTTGATGGGCACCAATCTGATTCCAGTAGGATTGCTCCTGTATAGGGTATGTGACAACCCTTGTTGGAGTGTCTCACCCAGTTGGGTGGCACAGGGAACAGGGCCTGTTTAATGAAGCACTTTGTCCGTTGACGGAGAGGCCATGTTTCACTGGGAGAAAACCCACTCATCTTGGCTGCCCGGATTCCTTAGAACTACCAGGAGGAGAGGCTAAGTCTTCTGGTCTGCAGAGACCGTGGCCACCCCTTCCCCTAGGGGCTTAGGCCAAGGGAAATCTGAATTCTGTCCCTGAACCTCTGGCTGGAGTTACTGGAGAACCTGCAAGGAAGCCCCATCCACTGAGGAAGGATGAATCAGGGTTAGACCTGAGGAGGCACTCTGGCAGCAGACTGCCATAGCCAGTGTGTTGGGCTGTATGGGCAAATCTTGGGCCTATGCCATCCACCCTCCGTGACTCCAGCAGGGGAAAAGTGCAAGCTGGAGCTATAGAAATGGGTACTGCCCTTTCCTGCCCAGGGAGCTTAGAATGTTAGGCAGTTGCAAGTCTCAGTGCTGGCTGCTGCCCCTCCCCCAAGTAGCTCAAAGGACTTAGACAGCAGGCAGCGGTGGCGGGCTCTGGTTGCCCCTCCTCCCGCTGTTTGGTAGGCTTAGGCAGATTCCCGCTGAGAGGCTGTTAAGAATCTGTAGGCAGCCTGGCGCCGTGGCTCACACCTGTAATCCCAGCACTTTGGGAGGCCAAGGTGGGCAGATCGGATCACAAGGTCAGGAGATCGAGACCATCCTGGCTAACTCGGTGAAACCCCGTCTCTACTAAAAAAAATACAAAAAAACACTAGCTGGGCGAGGTGGCGGGCGCCTGTAGTCCCAGCTACTTGGGAGACTGAGGCAGGAGAATGGCCTAAACCCGGGAGGCGGAGCTTGCAGTGAGCTGAGATCCGGCCGCTGCACTCCAGCCTGGGTGACAGAGCCAGACTCCGTCTCAAAAAAAAAAAAAAAAAAAAAGGTCAGAGTCAAGAAATTTGTCAAGTGGCACCAATGGAAGGAAATCAACTTGCCGAAATAAAATGATTTGGTTTCTGCTTGTTTTTGTCTCGGGCCTCAAAAGTTTTCAAATACTTTTGGAAAGAATCTTTAGGTGAAAGATACTGTATTAGTATTGAATTTTAGAAATGTGACACTGTGGAGTTAAATGTGAATATTAACTTTTATTGGTAGTAATCAGAACAAATAATGATGTTTTGGCAATGGGAATATTCAATGTAAGAAAGACAATAAGGAAAAATTATAGTTTAATAGAGTCTTTTTGGAATAGTGCAGGTTGCCATGTTACATCTTTTCTATTAGTGAGAATGTGACAATTTAAAAATGTTTATACTAGCTCAATTCTAAATCTCTCTTGAGGCAGAATGGCCAATTTTGACAAAATATACTTAGTTACATGATGACTTGCCACCAGAGATTGAGCTAAACTGGATTTGTTCTTGGAAACCAGAGCCAGTGCCTTGATAAGGCAAACTGCTCTTCACATTTTTGGAGGACTGCAATGGATTTATTTTTTTCCTGTATTTTATAGAATATGTTTTCCACAAATGTCTCCTGATATATACCTCTTGAGATTAATAAGGCATATGATTTTAAAATAGTACCATTTGTCTATTTTTGTTTTAGTTACCTGTGCTTTTGGGGTCTCAGCGACAAATTCTTTGCCTAGACCAATGTCCTACAGTGTTTCCCCTATGTTTTTCCAGTGTTTTTATAGCTTCAGGTCTTCTAATTAAGTCTTTCATCCATTTTGAGTTGATTTTGTGTATAGTGAGAGATACAGGGATCTAGTTTCATTCTTCCACGTGTGGTGATCCGGTTTTCCCAGTACCATTTATTGAAGGGGCTGTCCTGTCTCCAGTGTATGGTCTTGGCACCTTGGTCAGAAATCAGCTGTAAACATGTCGATTATATTTCTGGGTTCTCTATTGTGTTCTCAATATAGTCTATGTGTCTATGTTTACACTAATACCATGCTCTTTTGGTTACAATAGCCTTGGAATGTATTTTGAAGTGAGGTAGTATATTCCTGCCAGCTTTGTTCTTTTTGCTCAGGATTGCTTTGACTTTCTTTTATTTTTTCTTTCTATATAAATTTTAGGATTGTTTTTTCTATTTCTGTGAAATATGCAGTTGCTATTTTGATAGGAATTGAATTGCATCTAAATTGTTTTGGGTGGTAAATGCTCATTTTAACAATATTAATTCTTCCAATTTATGGGAATCGGATGTCTTTCCATTTGTTTGTGTCCTTCAGTTTCTTTCATCAGTGTTTAGTAGTTTGCTTTCCTGGTAGAGATCTTTCACCTCCTTGGTTGAATTTATTCCTAGGTATATTTTTTTGCAGCTATTGTGAATGGAATTGTCTTCTTGATTTTTTTTCCAGGTAGTTCATTATGGATGTATAGAAACACTACTGATTTTTGTATGTTGATTTTGTATTCTGAAAATTTACGGAATTTATTGATCAAATCTAGGAGTTTTTTGGTAGTCTTTTAGTTTTTCTAGATATGGTTATATAATCAGCAAAGAGAGATACAAAAAAAAAAAAAAGGAAAATACTCATTAAAACATGAACAAGAAACATGAACAGACATTTCTCAAAAGAAGACAAACAAGTGGGTAACAGATATAGTAAAAAAAAAGAATGCTCAACATCACTAATCACCAGAGAAATACAAATCAAAACCACAATGAGATATCATCTTACCTCAGAGTGGCTATCGAAAAGATAAAAAATAACAAATGCTTGTGAGGATATGGAGAAGAGCACACTCTTACTGGTAGAATTAATTAGTACAACTATTATGGAAAACAGTATGGAGATTTTTCAACAAACAAAAAATAGAACCATCATATGGTTCATCAATCCCACTTCTAGGTATTTATCCAAAGGAAAGAAAGTCAGTATGTTGAAGAGATATCTCCACTGTCATGTTCATTGAAACATTATTGACAATAGCCAAGGTATGGAATCAACTGAAGTATCTGTAATCAATGAAAGGAGAAAGAAAATGTAGTATATATACACAATGGAATACTATTTAGCCATAAAAAGTAATGAATCATGTCTGTTGCAGCAACAGGGATGGAACTGGAGGTCATTATTTTAAGTGAAATAAACCAGATATAGAAAGACAAATTTTGCATGGTCTCACTCATATGTGGGAACTAAAAAAAAAAGTTGATTTCCTGGAAGTAGAGAATAGAATGGTAATTACAAGAGACTGGGACTGGTGTGGGTTTGTGTATGTGTGGAGTAGGAATGAAGAGAGGTTTGTTAATGGGTACAAATATACAGTTAGAAAGAATAAGTTCTAATGTTCAATAGCAGAGTAGGGTGACTATAGTTAACAACAGTGTGCTGTATATTTCAAAATAGCTAGAAGAGAGGACTTGAAATGTTCCCATCATATAGAAATGATACATGTTTGAAGTGACTGATATCCTAAATACCCTGACTTGATCATTACACATTCTATGCCTGTAAGAAAAGAGCACATGCACTCCATAAATATATACAGATATTTTGTATCAATATAAAAATAAAATTTAAAAAGAAGCCATATGCATTATACCATAAGAAAAAAGCATGTTGGGGATTTAGAACATTTCAAAGGCTAAAGAAGCCAAATTGTATTACTTGGAGTTAAGAAAAATGTCGGGGAGAAAACAGGAAATCAAAATAAGGATGTACATTTCTATATTTACAACAAAATTTTAGATGAAGAGAAGAATGGGATCATTCTGGGATAGCAGGCTAGTGCCCATACATTACATAACACTTTATGTTACAGAAAACTATCTCTTGTAAGGATGGGAGAGGGAGGAAGAGAGAGGAAAGAGAGAAGAAAGAAAAGAAAAGAAAGAAAGTAACTCTTTCAATGTGAGTTCAATGTGAGTTTGGCCTGTATTTTCGGTATTTGTTAATCCAGAACAGTGGCACCATAAAAACTTGTCATAAAACTGTAATACCAGTGAGTAAACTTGTTACCTAAAGCTATCTCCTCAGACAGAAGGTTATTTGTCCAAATCCGTATGCCTGAGTATTTGTCTAAAATTTGAACTGATCTTTCTCTGCTATAAAAATCAAATGTGTGGTCAGGTTGCCGAGAATATGTGTATTATTTATGTGTTTGCACTTGAGGTTAATTTTCAGGCTCAAAGATGGAATCACAGCCAAAACAGTATTTGGTTCTGAGCTGATTGGGATTCAAGTGACTGGGGAAGGATGATTCAAAAGTTTCCTTCTGCTAAAGAACAACAGATGTCATGAATTAGCAGATTATCCTTGTTCCAATATTATAGTTGGAGAAGCTGAGTTGAGAGGGCATAGAGGGGGAAAGTTGTAAATACAGATGAATCATTCCTGAACTTTGATTATTTGAATGAACAATAAGCTCTGTAATGCTTTTGAAAGGCTTATTTTTTGACCTTCAAAAGAGATGCTTATTTGTTTATGTGTATGTTTGGCATAACATACTATCTTTGAAAATGAGTGTTCTTAAGTACACCTAAAAGTTTATAATATCTTAGCAAATTACACAGCTTAAAGATATTTCCATTGCGCTTTTGATACCCTATCATTTGGTCTAGAGTTTCTGGAGTTGTTATTAATGTAGGGGAGTCAGAAATTTCCTGTGTAGTCTTTGATTTTAAATATAAAATAGTTTATTTTATAATTTATTGTTTTTTCCTTTAATGTTCTCTTTTCTTGGGAGCGATATGACAGCTATACAATCCATTTGGAATTGTGGGCCAATTGAACTGCCACCTGGATTACAAAAGAAGGGAGGGGTGTTGGATGAGGACAGCCAGTACTCTCTTTTTCTCTGGAAGTCCTAGAGGATGAATATTTTCACAATATACTGGAACCAAAAGACAAGGTTTAAACAAATGAGTTGGATGGACTTTTGATTTATTACCTTTTCCTTTGCCAGAGAATTTGCACTTCTATGTGGAAAACCTAGATGAAGTAGCCAGGTTTCAATTTAGTATGAAATTTATCCAAACCTTGTTAGCACTAAAAGAGAAACCATAGTTTGGCTCTTTTCCTTTAGGCTTATGCAGATTTACAACCCAGACTTGGTGATCTTTTTCTCCTGCCCAGGTCTGAGATTTGAACTTCATGAATTTAAATACTATTGTTTGTTTATATATATATATATTTTTCTTATTTCTTAATACTTTTCAATAGCAAATACATTTAGAATTAGTAATAGTTGATTATATTCTATCATATGCTTGGTTTTGTCTATTTTGCCAATATTTAACCACATTATTTAACTTGCTTTGATTTTTTTCATTTAAAATAGTATTGGCTTATTTCTAAACTATTATTAATATAATGTGTTTTATAGAAATTGTATATACTTCAAAATTCTGAAGAGGAAATAAAATCATCTAAAATCTAATACCCACAGATAAATCATGGCTTGATGCATATTTGGTGATTATTTTCTTATTTATCTCACACACACACACACACACACATGCATGCACACACATACATATATTTTTGTTTCAGAATAAAAAGGGATCATACTGTTTAAACAGTTAAGTGTCTTATGCTTGTTATTTAATTTTCTATCACAAACATTTTCCCTTTTGGTATCAAAAATAATATTTATAAAAATACCTTCCACATTTTATTATTGAAAATACAATTTTTAATTACTGAATATAAGTTTTAATTTATTTTCCTCTGGAATCTATAATATCATGGGATCAAAGAACAGAGCCAATGTAAATTTTCTACCAGTTTTACAGCTCATAACCATGGAAAGTTGTTGGCTATCTTTATGGTTCTTTTTAGGTGCTTTGTAAGACAGTCTATAAATATTAAAATGTCAAATATATGTGAACTAATTAGCAAATGTAATTTCTTTTTTTGGAAACTATGTTGCCTAGTCTGGCCTTGAATTCCTGGGCTCAAGGGATCCTCCCACTTCAGTCTCTTGAATAGCTGAGACTACAGGTATTCGCCACCATGCCTGGCTAAGGACTGTAACTTCAAAGAGAATACTTAATGATTTGTAAACTAATACATACACTATAACTGAGTTTACAGATTTGTAGATTTCCCATAGAATCGTTTTTGGTTAAACTCATTCTTTCAAAAATAAATGTTTACTGAGTGCCTACTATGTGTCAAAGGCTATTCTAATCAGTAGAAATAAAGCAGTGAACAAGTTAGATTCCCTGCCCTCTTGGAGAATTATATATTCTAGTGGAAAACCAAAAATAAACAAGTGTAAGTAAGTAAATACATTTGTGGTAGCTAGACACAAGTGCTATAAAGATAAATAAAGCAGAGTGAAAGCAGGTAGAGTTTTGGGGGATCCGTATGAGATGGGCCTATTTCAGGTTGCTTGGTAAATGGAAGCCTTTCTAATAATAAGAAGGGAATATTTGAGCAGGAGAATTGTTACGGTCTTTGGCATCAAATATAGACTGCTTTCTCTTAATTAATCATGCCTTTATCTTATGGAATAATCTTCACAAGATAGCAGTTAGCAGATATTAGTTTTAAAAATTAATCAGAGGAAAAATTTAAAAACTGAAACCAAAACAAATGAAAACCCAAGCCTATACTGTCTCCTTAATATGCAGAAGAGAAATGGTAAACACCCATCCTGGTTGTCAGGGCACTCTGCATTCTGGCCTTTGCTTTTCTTTCCAATTTAATCTCTCACCTCACCCCAATATGTTACCTGCTTATCAAACACATAAATTTATTTCTTGCATATGAACAAGCTGTATTCCTCCCTCTGGCATTGCTTTCTCCTTTATGTTGGGAATGTCTTCCTTTCTACTTTTCCAAAGCAATCTGTTTTTAAAGACATAACTCCAACTCTACTTTCTTATTTATTGAATTTGGATTTATGAATAATAATTTTTGGTTATTATAGATACATTTAACTATTTAGCGTGAGATATATAAAAACATTTTTAATGTCCAGAACCTGTTTTCTTGCCTTCTTAAATATTTAATAGTAAACATCATTTAATCAACCTCAGTGATACTGTACTGATTTGTACACTGGTAAAAGCATTCATATCTTTACTATTTATTTGGTAGCTTATCTCTATATATCCATTTCTCCCTCCACCTGCTTATCAACCTGTGATTCATCCATCCATCCTTCCAATCTATTTTTCCACTCTTCATCTATTTACCCATCCATTTACCCATACTAACACATACACGGACACATGGCTTTGGATACAAAATATATCCAAAATAACATTTATATTCTTTCTCTTTAACTAGACTTTAAGCTCAGTCATACAGGTCATAGGCCTCTCTGTGGTCTTAGCTGTACTTGAGTGACAGGATTATATAACAAATGCTCCATAAATACTGGTAGAGGATAAACATCCTAAGTTGAAAGCATCACTGAACTGTTTGTGAAATGACCTTCTCTAGAGTCTGTTTTTAGCTAAATTAATAATTTAGGCCTTGTTGGTATTCTGAGGGAAGAACAGAAGAACTCTTCTAGTTCTGTGATTCAATAAATCTCATAGTAGCTGATAAAAACATGCTCGTCACTTTACTTTTTCATGCCTCTTTAAACCCATTTATAAAACAGAGATAGAATTTTTTCCTCCTTCATGGAAAGATGAAGGGAAAAGATGAAATGACATGTGTAAAATGCACATTAGCTTTTTAGAGGAGAGACAGTAGGTACCATAATACGTATTCAGCCTCACAAGAAGTGAGCTTTCCTCAGTCAGTGGTTTTCACATAATTTTCGGCAAAGGCTAGGGTTCCCTTTCCTTGAAGAATCTCCAGGGGCAACTAGAAGTATGAGACTGGGCTGTGTGTGAGCAGGATAGTCACTGCAGTTTTCATCAGAATAATCATACATTTGTACATTGTGCCTACACTTCTGGAAAAGTTGGCCTCTGGAGAAATGTCTCAATTTCCTCTTTAGTAGAATGGGAAAAATAGTAATTCACATTTCAGAGGGCCATTACATTGATTGAATAAATTATTTTAGAGAAAATGCTCGAAACAGTACCCAATACATGGTGTTAGAAAAGTGTTCGCTGCTATAATATTAGTAATCTTAGAACAGTGTTAGCTGCTATAATATTAGTAACCTTTATTTACACATCTTTACCACATATTAAATATTCTCAGCTTCATGTGCTTTTTGATGCTTGTTTGTTGTTACTAGAAGATATGCCAAGGAGAGTGGGAATTTTTGTTTCTTTTGTTTCATGGTTTTGTCTAGCTCCTAGAGCAGCACTAGTACATAGCAGACACTCAGTAAGTATTTATTGAACAATAAATCCTATTAAGTTTTCTTTCCTTGCTAGGTCTTCCTTTTACGCTGTCCTTATTGTATTTTCTGGTAGTCTTTTTCTCTTGTGACTGGTATTTCTATTCTAATATAAGCATGACACCTAGATATATAGTGCTGTTAGAATTACATGTAAACTAAAAATAAATAGGCTAAGAGGGAATGCCTGTGAATGTGATGATGAACTTCATGAGAACAGAGATTATTTTGCTAATTATTTTATGGTTAGTGATTAGCAAAATGACTGGTATATAGTAGTGAACACTTAATTCCTTTTGATAAATGACAGAATGAAATAAAATGATACTTTTCTTGACTACTTAGCTGGTTTTGTTTTTTTGTTTGTTTGTTTGTTTTAAACTGTGTTTCCTACAGGTTCAGTTTTAAGATAGAAAGTTTCAGATAGGAAAAATATTGTAACTGTAAAGTAATCTTGATGTCATATTATGTATTCTTTTACACACTGTGATAAGCCACCATAGAGAAAAGCTTATATAACTTAGAACTTGTCTATTTTATTTCATCCTTAATTGTAAATTGACCAGTGATTCAAATTCCTAGCATAGATAAAAGTAAAGAAGATTAAAAACTGGTGGCAAAGTATGTACGCGGTTTTGTTTTTAGAGAACCCCTGAAAGAAGAGAGTTGTAAAACATGTGAATATTCAATTTTGCAAATTGAGTTGATTTGCCATCTTAAAAGCAAAGTAATTTTGTTTTAATTTACAGGGCCTGAAGACAAAAATCATTTTTAGGGGAAAGTTGCTTACTTAACAGGGTAGAGCCCAAGAATTTGCTAATTACATACTTGATTCCTGAAGACACATCTATTTTTGAGTGTATGAGGTTGTGTCCCCAAAAGTATTCATGTATTGACTTCTTCAAGGCATCCTGAAAAGGTGGATGGACTTCAGATCCTATAGAGATTGAGGCTACCGTAATGTGGTTCACTTGGAACAAAGGCTCATCTCATACACAAAAGCGTAATAAACAATCCTGTTGATGGGCTCAGTTTACTCCAAGTCACTTTTGATTTCCTCTGATACTCTTCATTTAGAATGGCAGTTCCTGTGTCCCTACTCTTAGCAATATTTCCTGAATTGTTTCTGAATATCTAGTCTGAAGGGTCACAAATAATTATGCCTAACTTAAAAATTCATAATTAAGGCTAAACCATCTGTTTCTGAAGTATTTGTGCTTAAATACATTCCATTCAGGCTCCTGGAGTAAAGTGAAATGATTTGTTGTCAAATGCTGAGTAAGTGGATTTCAGTTCTCTGAGAATATTTTTATATAAATTTTTTCATTTTCATATATATTATAAATTTACTGTGAAATGTAGAATTAACATTCATTTGTGAGAAAAATATAAGGCATAATAATAATACAAACAAGTCTTCATCTCTTTCCCCTTTGTCCAGGACCTTTGTCTTTTTGTGAAATAAAGTTACCTAGAGCACTTGAGTTTCTTTTCTTCCACTGATTGGCTTTTTATGTCTAGTAAAATACTTAATCTCTCTTTGGTTTTAAATACAAATTACAATATCTCTCTTGTTTTTGCCATAAAATGTTGGGAAGGAATGAGCGAGAAAAATGCTTGTGACCGTGTTTCTAAATTATAATTACTGCTATACAAATGCAGTAATTATATGAAGAGGAAGGTATTTGATTGCTCTAATCTCACTGACTAGCCATCAGACTTCCAGTCCAGGGCAACAACAATCCTTGTAAAAATGTCTAAATTTCCCTGGAGCTGCAATGAAATCTGTCAGATAAGAGTGCATCAGGATCTACAGATGAGCTATGAGTGAAGAGTGAATAGTGATTACTCAGTACAGTGGCTTTCAAATTTTAAAGGCACAGAATCTTTTGTTCAAATAGCATGTTTTTAGGAAGTCAAATATATGGTACAGTAAACAAAGCTGCCTTTGCTGGAGAGGAAAGGCAGGTGTTTAGGTGTCCCAGTGATTCTCCTGCTGCTGTTTAAGTACTAAATTCAGTTGGAAAACTATGTAGTCTGAAAGAAGGGCTGTGGTAATGAAGTCATTCTGAGGGCATGTTACAGCCATAGCTCTGCAGTCAGCTTGGGGCTCTACCTCCCTCGTCGGACAATCAAATTTGCTGGTCTGGCTGCAGGGTTTCAGATGTTCTCACTGACATCAGATCTCAAAGCACAAATGTGAAATGACTTACGATTATTATTAAATATGGCAACCTTAGACTTTAATGTTTCTGTGAGAATTAAGCTTAACAATTGTTCAATCCATTGGTTTTCAAACTGTCTAATCCATTGGTTTTCATATTGTCAAATAGATTAGTTTCAATCCACTGGTTTTCAATCCATTGATTGGTCAATCCACTGGCTCTGGGAAGAGCCTTCCTGAGGGCAATGTGAAGGTTGGGGAGACATTGAGGAGGAAACAACAAAGACCTAGACCTGCTTTATAGTTTTTTTTTTTTTTTTTTGAATTAGTCATTTTATGTCTTGATTTTTTAAAATTCAATCATTTCTTTTTTATTTTTATTGAGATATGTTTGACAAATAAAAACTGTGTTTCAGTTATAACGTGATATATAGAGAGAAATGATTACTGCAATCATGCTAATTAACATATCCATCACTTCATAGTATACACTACATTGTTATTAACCACAGTTATTAGATCACCAGAACTTATTGATATTACAACTGAAACTTTCTACACTTTGATCAACATCTCTCCACTCCCCCAGGCCCTCGTAACTACCCTTCTGCACTCTAAGCTTGACTTTTTTAGATTTCACGTATCAGTGAGATCATTCAGTATTTGTCTTTCTGTATTTGGCTTATTTCATTTAGCATAATGTCTTCCAGTCTTATTCATGCTGTTGCAAATGGCAGAATTTTCTTTTTTATGACTAAATCATATTCTGGTGTGTGTGTGTGTGTGTGTGTGTGTGTTTGTGTGTGTGTGTGCATTCTTTATCCATTGATCTATTGATAAACATGGGTTATTTTCATATTTTGACTATTGTGAATAATACTGCAAAGAACATGGAGGTACGTATATCTCTCTGAGATAATGACTTAATTTTCTTTGGAAACCCAGTAGTGGGATTGCTGGATCATATGATAGTTTTATTTTAAATTATTTGAGGAATTTCTATTATTTTCTATAATGGCTGTACAATTTACATTCCAATAAACAGTGTATATTCTCTGCATCCTTCCCAACACTTCTTTTTCATCTTTTTGAGAATAGCCAGGCTAACAGGAGTAAGGTGATAGATACTTCATTGTGGTTTTGATTTGCATTTCCCTGATGATTATTGATTTTGATTAGCATTTTTGCATGAACCATGTTGGCCATTTGCATGTCTTCTTTGATAAATATATTTTCATGTCATTTATCCATTTTGTAATGGGTTTATTTGCTTCTTTTGCTATTTGACTTGTATGAGTTCCATATATATGTTGGATATTAACCCTTTATGAGATACATAGCTTGCAAATATTTTCTTTCATTCTGTAGTTTGCCTTTTCATTTTGTTGATCATTGCCTTTGTTGTATGGAAACTTTTTAGTTTGATGTAGTCCCACTTGTTTATTTTTGCTTTCGTCGACATGTTTTTGGGATTAATTCTAAAGAAGCATTGCCAAGACTAACATCAAGGTTTTTCCTTATGTTTTATTCTAGGAGTCTTAGATGTTCAGATCTTACATTTAAGTCTTTAATCTATTTTGAATTAATTTTTGTTTATGCTGTAAGACAGGGGTCCAATGTTGTTCTTTTGCATGCAGTTATTCAGTTTCCCAGTACCACTTATTAAAGAGACTATCCTTTCCTATGTTTCTTGATGCTTTTGTTGAAAATTAACTGACCATATATAAATGGGTTTATTTATGGGGACTTTCTTTTATTCCATTGTTACATATATCTTTGTGCCAGTAGCAAACTGTTTTAATTACTATAGCTTTGTAGTATATTTTGAAATCAGGCAATGTGATGTCTCTTTGTTCTTCTTGCTCAATTGATTGAAATATTTTGGATCCTTTTGGGTTTTCTATGAATTTTAGGATTGATCTTTCAATTTCTGTGAAAAGTGCCATTAGTATTTTGGTAGGGATTTTATTGAATCCATACATCTCTTCGAGTAATATGGACATTTTAATAATATTAATTCTTCCTATCCATGAGAATGAGATATCTTTCCATATTTTTGTGTTTTCTTTAATTTGTTTCATCAATGTTTTATTGTTTTTATTGTAGAGATCTTTCACTTCTTTGGTTAAATATATTTCTAGGTATTTTATTTCATTTGCAGCTATTGTAAATGGGATTACTTTTTCAGTTTCTTTTTCTGTTTGTTCACTGTTGACATATAGAAATGCTACTAGTTTTTGTATGTTGATTTTTATATTCTGCAACTTTACTAAATTTGCTTATTCTAATAGTGTTTTGGTACAGCCTTTAAGTTTTTCTAAAAAATAAGACATACTGTCAGCAAACAAGGATAATTTGACTTTTTCCTTTCCTATTTGGATGCCCTTTATTTATTTTTATCTCATTGCTCTGGCTAGGACTTCCACTACTTTGATGAGTAAAGGCAGTGAGAGGGACATCATTGTCTTGTTTCTGATTTTTCAGCTTTTCACCATTGAGTAGGATGTTAACTGTCAGCTGGTCACATACGAAACTTACTAGGTTGAGATACATTCCTTTTATACTGATTTTGTTAGAATTTTTTTAATTGCAAATTTGTTTTTTAACTGATATATAAAATTGTATATATTAATCATGTATAGCATAATATTTTGAATCATATTATACACATTGTGGAATGGTTAAATCTAACTAAATAACAAATATAGAGTTATTTTTGTAGTGAGAACACTTTACATCCACTTTCTTAGCATTTTTCAAGAACACACTATATTACCATTAACTAGTCACTATGCTGTACAACATATGTTTTGAACTTATTCCTCCTCTTTAACTGTAAATATGTATCCTTTGACCAACATTTTCCCAAACTCCCCCCACTCTCTCTGGTAATCACTATTCTATTTGCTACTTCTGTGATATCAACTTTTTAGATTCCACATATGAGTGAGATTATATAGTATTTATCTTTCTATGCCTGGCTTATTTCACTTAACATGTCCTCTAGTTTCATCCACATTGTTGCAAATGACAATATTTTCTTCCTTTTTGTGACTGAATGCTATTCAATTTTGTATGTATACCAAATTTTCTTTATCCATGTGTCTGTTTATAGACACCTAGGTTGATTACATATCTTGGCTATTGTAAATAGTGGTGCAATAAATATGGGAGTGCAGATATCTCTTCAACATACTGATTTCCTGGGGCTATATGGTAGTTCTATTTTTAATTTTGGGGTGGAACCTTCATATTTTGTTCATAGTGACTATAATTTACATTTCTACCGGCAGTTTGCAAGTGTTCCCTTTTATATATATCTTCACCAAAATGTTTTGTTTTGTCTTTATTATGATAGCCATTCTAATGGGCTATCTCATTGTGGTTTTCATTTGTATTTTTCTGATGATTAGTGATCCAGAGCATTTTTTCATACACCTGTTGGTCTGCATATCTTCTTTTGAGAAATGTCTATTCAGATCTTTTGCCCAATTTTTAATCGAGTTATTTGTTTACTTGCTATTGATTTGTTTAAGGTCCGTATATATTTTGGATATTAACTCCTTTCAGATGTATGGTTTACAAATATTTTTGCCTGTTCTGTAGGTTATCATTTTACTCTTTTGATTATTTGCTATGCAGAAGCATTTAGTTTAATGTAAACTCCCTTGTCTGTCTTTGCTTTTGTTGCCTGCACTTTTGAGATCATATCCAGAAATTATCATCCACACAAATGTCATAGAGTTGTTGTTCTATGATTTTTTTGAGTAGTTCCATAGTTTTTAATACATTTTGCATTGATTTCTTTTTAATATGGTGAGAAATAATGGTCTAACTTCTCCTTCTCCTCCTTCTTCTTCTCTCTTTTATTTTTCCCTTTGGCATGTGACTATCCCATTTTCCCAACATCATTTATTAAAGAGACCGTCCTTTTCCTATTGTGTGTTCTTGGCACCTTTATTGAAAATTAGTTTACGTAAATGCATGGATTTATTTCTGGGCTCTCTATTACAATCCAATCCATTATTTATGTGAATTGGATTTTAAGCCAGTTTTTCTTTTCTTTTCTTTTTTTTTTTGAGACGGAGTCTTGCTCTGTGGTTCAGCCTGGAGTGCAGTGGTGCAATCTCGGCTCACTGCAAGCTCCGCCTCCCAGGTTCACACCATTCTCCTGCCTCAACCTCCCGAGTAGCTGGGACTACAGGTGCCCACCACCATCCCTGGCTAATGTTTTGTATTTTTAGTAGAGACGGAGTTTCACCATATCAGCCAGGATGGTCTCGATCTCCTGACCTCGTGATCCACCCGCCTCGGCCTCCCAAAGTACTGGGATTACAGGCCTGAGCAACTGCACCCGGCCTTAAGCCAGTTTTTAAGCCAAGACCATGCTGCTTTGATTGCTAAAGCTTCATCATATATTTTGAAGTCTGGTAGTGTGATGCCTTCAGCTTTATTGTTTTTGCTGTATGTTGCTTTGGCTATTTGAAGTATTTTGTGGTTCCATACACATTTTAAAATTGTTTTTTCTATTTCTGTAAACAATGTTGTTGGTATTTTTACAGGGATTACATTGAATCTACAGATTGCTTTGGCAGTGTGGATGTTTAACAATATTATATTTTTCAATACAGGAAAAAGTGTGTCTTTCTATTTATTTGTGTTTTCTTTTATCAATATTTTAGAGCTTTCAGTGTAGAGATTTTTCACTTCCTTGGTGAAATTTATTCCTAAATATTTTTAATGTAGCTATTGTAAATGGGCTTGTTTCCTTGATTTCTTTTTCAGGTAGTTTATTAGTATATAGAAATACAATTTTTTTTTTTTTTTTTTTTTTTTTTTTTTTTTTTTTTTGAGACAGAGTTTTCTCTTGTTGCCCAGGCTGAAGTGCAATGGCATTATCTCGGCTCACTGCAACCTCTGCCTCCCGGGTACAAGCGATTCTCCTGCCTCAGCCTCCCGAGTACCTGGGATTACAGGCGCTCACCACCATGCCCGGCTAATTTTTTCGTATTTTTAGTAGACACAGGGTTTCACCATGTTGGCCAGGCTGGTCTTGAACTCCTGACGTCAGGTGATCCACCTGCCTCGGCCTCCCAAAGTGCTGAGATTACAGGCGTGAGCCACCGTGCCTGGCCAACTATTTTTTTTAATATTGATTTTATATCATGCAACTTTACTGAATTTATCTATTAGTTTTAGCAGTGTTTTGTTGAGTCTATCATGTCATCTGCAAATAGTGACAATTTAACTTCCTCCTTTCTAATTTGGATGTTTAAATTTCTTTTTCTTGTCTAGTTGCCCTGGCTGGGACTTTTCCAGTACTATGTTGAATAGAAGTGGTAAGTAGAATTCTTGTCTTGCTCTAGAGCTTAAAGGAAAAGCTTTCAACTGCTTCTCATTCAGTATGATTTTAGTTGAGGGTTTGTCATCTATGACTTTTATTCTATTAAGGCACAATTATTCTATACCTAATTTATTGAGAGTTTGTATCATGAAAGAATGTTGAATTTTGCCCAGTGTGTTTTCTGCATCTATTGAGGTGATCAATGTTTTTTGTTTTTTATCCTGCTGATGTGACATATCATGTTTATTGATTTGCATATCTTGAGCCATCCTTTCATCCCTGATATAAATCCTACTCAGTCATAATGAACAATCTTTTTAATGTGCTATTGAAATTGTTTTGCTAACATTTTTTTTTTTTCGTGTCTATGTTCATTAGTGACATTGACCTGTAGTGTTCGCTTTTTGTTATTTCTTTGTCTGGTTTTGATATCAGAGTAATGCTGGCCTCATAAAATGAGTTTGAAAGTATTCTTTCCTCTTCAGTTTTTTAGATGCATTTGAGAAGAATTTGTATTAGCTTTTCTTTAAATGTTTGGTAGGATTCAGCAGTGAAACTATCAGTTCCTGAACTTTTATTTGATGGGAAAATTTTTATTATTGATTCAGTCTCCCTACTTGTCATTGGTTTATTAAGATTTTCTATTTCTTCATGATTCATTCTTGGTGGTTATGTGTGTCTAAGAAGTGATCCTTCTTCTACATTTTCCAATTTGTTGGAACATAATTCTTCATAAGTCTCTTATGATACTTTGTATTTTTGTGGTATCAGTTGTAATGTCTCCTTTTTCATCTCTGATTTTAGTTTTTAAGTCTTCCCCCTCTCTTGCTTAAAATTAGCCTAGCTAAAGGTTTGTTAATTGTATCTTTTCAGAAAACCAACTTCCTATTTTGTTGATCTTTTCTATTTATTTTCTAGTCTCTTTTTCATTTATTTCTGCTATGACTTTTATTATTTTCTTCCTTGTACTAACTTTCGGTTTAGTTTCTTCTTTCTTTTCTAGTTCCTTAAGGTGCAATGTCAACTTGTTTATTTCAGATCCTCCTCCCTCTTCCTCTTCTTCTTCTTCTTCTTTTTTTTTTTTTTTTTTTTTTTTTAGCTGGAGTCTGGCTCTGTCGCCCAGGCTGGAGTGCAGTGATGTGATCTTGGCTCACTGCAACCACCACCTCCCCGGTTCAAGCAATTCTGCCTCAGCCTCCTGAGTAGCTGGGATAACAGTCACATGCCACCATGCCCAGCTAATTTTGTATTTTTTTTTTTTTAATAAAGACTGGGTTTCACCATGTTGGTCAGGCTGGTCTCAAACTGCTTTCCTCTGGTGGCCCCCCCACCTCAGCCTTCCAGAGTGTTAGGGTTACAGGCCTGAGCTACTGCACTGGGCCTAGATCTTTCTTTTTTTTGATGTAGGAATTTATTGCTGTAAAGTTTACTTTTAAAACTGTTTTTGCTGTATCCCATAGGTTTTAGTATGTTGTGTTTCCATTTTCGTTTGCCTCAAAACATTTTAAATTTTCTCTTTGGATTTCTTCATTAGCCTCTTGGTTGTTCAGGAGCATGATGTTTCATTTCCATAGTTTTGTGAATTTTCCAAAGTTTCTCCTGTTATTAATTTCTAGCTTTATACCATTGTGGTCAGAAATGATACTTGATTCAATATAAATTATCTTAAATTTGTTCAGATTTGTCTTGTGGCCTAACATATGATCTTTCCTGGAGATTTTTCCATGCGCAGTAGAGAAGAATGTGTATTCTGCAGTTGTTGGATGTAATGTTCTGTGTATGTCTGTTAGGTCCATTTGGTCTAGAGTGCAGCTTTAAGTTAAATGTTTTCTTGTTGCTATTCTGTCTAGATAATCTTTCTATTACTGTAAGTGGGCGGTTAAAATCTCTCACTATTGTTGTGTTGCACTCTATCTCTCCATTCATATCTATTAATATTTACTCTATATATTTACATGATGCAATGTTAGCTACATATATATTTACAGTTGTTATGTCCTTTTGCTGAATCAACCCATTTAACCATGATATAATGACCTTCTTTATCTTATCTCTTTTAAATAGCTTTTGAGTTAAAGTCTATTTTATCAGATACAAATATAGCTATTCCTGCTCTTTTTTGGTTTCCATTTGCATGGACTATCTTTTTCCAGGTCTTCACTTTGAGTTGTTGAGAATTTTTATCATGAATAGATGTTGATTTTTGTCAAGTACTTTGTCTGCACTTATTGACATGATCATAGTTGGTATTCTTGATAAGATAGAAACTGAAGAAAGGATTCCTTTGACTTTTAAAGTCTGAAAAACCACTTCTATAGCTAGCCGCCTTTTTTGCCATGGAAGGCTGTGGAGGCTCAGCAGGTTTTGTTGCCTGGCCAGTATGACATAGGTTTTCAGAGGCAGAACTGGCTGTAGAGTGATCCAGGTTGCCGGACTCTCAGTTCAGTGTCTTTTCAAGTATTGTGCACTATCCAGACTAGCCAAAAAGAAATTCAGTTACTTGTAAAAGCATTTTCCTTTTTTATCACCAGCTTCTGAGTCCTGGCTAGGGATAGCAAAATTAAAAGACTCTGTTTTTTGGCTAACATGTACACTTTTCCTCAAGAAGAAAGAAATGTAAAGAGATAGATGAAAGATGCTGAATTTAGAAAAGATGCTAGATTTCAGTTGAAATATGACCAAAGTGTTTTTTTTTTTTTTTTTTTTTTTAAATTTAGTATTGATTCCACTAGCAGTTCTGTTTCCTGCACCCACTTTGGAGCGGGGGATGTTTTCAGATCACAGCTCTAAAAGTGCTCATCCCTGAGGTGCCACTCTTCCTAAATATTAAGAAACAGCAATAATCCTGTCATTTGGTAAGAGGTTAGATGGGTCAGGTGCCATTCTCATGACTGTATGTATATTTTCTCAGGTTTCTGTATTATTAAATATCTAGTGAGGTAAATATCATTACCCAAGTTTTAGAGATGAGGAATCTAAGGCTCCGCCAGCTTCATGAACTTGCCCAGCTTCTCAAAGCTAGCAAGGTGAAGAACATGGACTCAAACCCAGGTTGTTTTCTCTCAACATTTCAGCTCTTAAACACTGAGTTTTATTGCCTTATTCTTTGTCCCATTAGGGAAAAGATTCCTCAACAGACCACTAAACCAAAATTCTTTACATTTAAGTTAAATACTATAATACTAGGTTCTTATAATGTCTATTTCAATGTGGCTTAAATAATTTTTGAAGGAGAGTTTGAATGACTGTAGAAAGGGCACAGCAGATCCCTAGGTACGCACAGTGTTTATTAAGGGTTTGCAGTTGTGAAAATGAGGTGTATAGACCAGGGAAAATTGGAACATAGAATCTGTGTCCTGCCTGACTTGTTACAGAAGCACCTATCTTACCACAAGATTGAGAATGATATAAATGTTTAATAGCTAATAGATATCCCGCCTTTCCCTCATACCAATACAACTTTGCCTATGATATTTTGCAAACTAAACTGCCACCTAATAATTTATTATAATATTTGATCTTCGCAATGTTTTAGGTTAACCACCGCAATAATAACTTGCAGGAAATAGTTAAGATAATCAGTGGTTTGAGAATCTTGCATTTGAGAAAACACACAAATAATGTATTGTTTTCTTGCAAGGTTCTGACACTTTTTTTGCAATAACTAATATAGAATTAAGTGCAACACGCATTAAAATATTATCTGTCTGCTCTCTCCTGTTGCTCAGAAAGGATAGTAATTTTATCGTTATTCTTAATCTTATTGAAATATATTAGCGCTCTATCTTGAATAAAGGACTATGATATCTCCATCAGTTTCCTAAACAATTATACTTTGTTCTGGAAGACTTATGTTTACTTGAAATTAAAAAGATAAAGAATTATTGAATAAGTAGAAGAAGATGAATACTAATAATTCCCTTGCTTGAATATGATTAAACATTAATTAATTTTGTCCTGTTGAATATTCTGCTGTTTCTTGAAAAATGTGTGTAAAATATACCATAATCACTGCTAGTTGGCCAAGATAGCAGAAGCAGCTGCCACCCGCATGTCATAACTTTCACTGTCACTCATGAACATTTGGAAAGAGCTGGTATTTTGCTCCACTTAATGGCAGACTATTCCAAGATCCCTTGTACAACACTTTGTGATAGATTAGATGTTAACTTTCTCAGTTTGAATATGTAGTTTTCTCAGCAAGCTATTCCTTGTGCTCATAGAATACAATTAGTTCATGAAGTGTCGTTAAAGTTGAATTTTTTTCTAAAACTGTAGACAGATGAAAATTTTTGTAGTCTAGATAGCTTTAGACAAAATGTTGCTAAAAGGATTATTTTTGTAATCAGTGTATTTGCTTTCTGATTAAAGCATGCCTGCTATGAACTGGTTAAGATGGTCTTTAAACAGATAATTATTGATTATAACAGTGGACTAAATTTAATATCTCATTAATTTAAGAAATATGTATAAAAACAATATTCTGAAAAATATTTTGTTATTGACTAGAGAATAAAAAAAATCAGGTGCATGAGTATACAGATGCTAGCCATTCTGTTGTCTTTACAACATGAGATATTACACATAAAGTACAGAGACTTGGTCACAGGAAGTGGCTGATAGACACTAACGATGAGGAGGTGTGGCATCAGCTCCATGCCATCATCTCATGCCTTTCTCATTTCTGTGATACATGTGACCAAAGATGCAAATGACTTCCAAAAGGAAATATACCAATTATGTGGGAGGTGCCACATTACTTTAGAAAAATGATGTATTCCAAAATACACTTACTTATCTCTTAATGAGAGCAGATATAAAATTCAAACTGGGCCTTTCCAGGATGTGAAATATCTGACCTACTTATACGTTGCTAGTGTCCATTGGTATAGTGTATTTGGAAAACTGACAGTATCTATTAAAGCTTAAAATGTGCATAATCTATGGCCCAGCAATTTCATTCTTAGGTATATACCAAATAGAAATAATATGTGTTTGTATCTGCGTTTATGTGTGTGTGTGTGTGTGTGTGTGTATACATATGTATTTATTTTTATCTAAGAACATCTAGTGTAATATTCATAGCAGCATAGCTTTAAGCTAGAAATTACCCTAATACCTATTAATAGTAGAATGGATGAATACACTGAGGTATATCCACACAATGAGCAGTAATAAGAATGATTGAACTATAGCTACACAATAACATGAATAAATTTCAAAGATAATGTTAAATGAAAGAAGCCAGGCACAGAAGAAAACATACAGTATGATCCCATTTATATACATTGTAAAAACAGGCATAACAAATCTGTGCTGTTACATGTCAGAATAATGGCTATCCTTGGGAAGCAGTGACTGCAAAGAGGTATGAGAAGGTCACTGCGGTTTCTTAATCTGAGTGGTGGTTTAATGGGTGTGTTTAGTTGTGACAATTCATCATGTTTACAATTATGTGAGCTTTTCAGTATGTATAACGTATTCTGATGTTAATAACCATAACAACAACAACAAACTGTACTGTTACTATGAACAAGAGGAAAATATGTTCTCTAGTTTTCCATAAATATTATTAAGTAAAGAACAATGACTTTTAAATCTCTCAAACCTATTGCATTGAAAAAGAAAAGTTTAGGTTTGCTAATATCAGAAAATGGAGTAGGAAACTATTTGAATATTACCAATGATTAGATCTGTATTACTATTTTTTTCTTTTGAGATAGGGTCTTGCTCTGTCACCCAGGCTGGAATGAAGTGGCACAATCACAGTCATTGCAGCCTTGACTTCTTGGACTTAAGTGATCCTCCCACCTCAGCCTCCTGAGTAGGTGGAATGACAGGCATGTGCCACTATCCCCAGCCAATTTTCTTTAGTTTTTTGGTGAGATGGGGTCTCACCATGTCAGGCTTGTTGTGAACTCCTGGACTTAAGCAATCCTCCCCCATCAACCTCCCTAAGGGCTAGGATTACAGGTATAAGCCACTGTGCTCAGCTTTACCTATGTTTCATTTTCTGCCATCTTCTCTGTTTGGTTGTCATGGTCCATTTAGATTTTGAGATAACTTAAAATGAAAATACAGTGGTTAGTCTGTGAAACTTAATCTCCCCACTCCTTCAATAGAACAATGATGTTCTCCTTCTGTTGGAGGGCAGGGAGATGAAGGATACAGACAATAAACAAAGAACTAAGATAACTTTATTTCATATTTTAGAAAACAGGGAATTAGGGAAGTCAGGCAGTTAGGGAAGATCTCTCTGAAGAGGTTAACTATGAACAGAGACTTAAATGAGGAGAAGGCCCAGAAAGATCTGAAGTACATTCGCAGTAGATTAACACTTGTTGCAGTGGCGTATTGGTGGCAACCATCTTGGTTGATTTAATAGGCCAAAAAAAAGTGGCAATATGGCCATAGGGAGTGAGCAAGGAGTAAATGAAAAAAGGTGTCGTCAAAGTGTGGGAAGAGGTGTGAACATAAGCAACTGTTTAACAATTTTAAGCAAGAGGGTAATGTGATCAGATTTTTGTTTTATGGAGATTTAATGATAACTACCCGTGGGAGAGGTCATTGGCATAGGAGAAGGGTAGAATTAAGAGAAGATCAGTGGGGTTTCATAATGCGGAATAGCGATCAACTATAGAATCCTACACTCACCTTCTCCTACCTGACTCAGACCTCAGCTAGAATACTGCATGCTTCCCATGTGATGTTAGATAATAAAATCCTCATACAGATAAATCTCAACCATGATAGGAAATGAAATAACCCAGGCACAGGAAATAATAATATTTCTTTGATCTTTGCAAAGCTACTCTCAGATAGAGGAATCTGTAATCCATTAGCAGAGGACTAACAGAAATAGAAGAGCCATGAGCCACTATACAGACCCAGCCAGTGGTTAAGTTCTGGGGGAGAATGTTAGCTCCCCATAAAAACTGGGGAAATGTGGTTGATTAAAAAGATTTCAATAGATGGAACTGTATAAAATTTACCTCATTTCTCACCAAGCATTCCATTAGGACTGTTGCAGAGATTTAAAAAATTGAGAGAATATAAAATTAAATTTTATATTTAAATTTTAAAATTAAATATCTTGACTCTTCATTGTGTTTTGTGGTGACTATTCAGTGCTGTTTGCCTAGATAACCAGTTGCATTCTTTGTTTTGGGTTTGCAGGTGTTGACAAAATGTACCATATGAAATATGTGGTTTACATAAAAGGACAGAATAAGCCAGTGCTGAATGGCAAGGATCATGTGTCTTGCCCTCTTCTGTTTATATAAGCTGTGTCTTCAAGCAACAACTGCAGAACTCTTCGGAACTCTGCTCTGCTTATAATACTTTTAACACAATACATTCATTGTGTCCAGGTTTTTACAACCAAATACAATAGTATGTTTTGGGGCAATGCACAGGTGAAATAACACTGTCTGCAAGGTAAATGACCACTTTGATAGCTTAGGATGGTGATGCTGGGCATTTGTCTGAATATTCCTAGGTGCTTAGGACTAAACTTTTGGGCCAGGAAAATGTATGGTGCTATGTTTCTTCTGCCATCACTTTGGACCACTGATAATTTTGCTGCTGGTAATTCATAAGGACAGAGGTCACTCTCTGGTCAGACAGTCTTCAGCAGAATGCCACTGTCTTTGAGTGGGTGATAAGGAGAGATAAATATGGGCCGGCCACACATGTTTCTTTGTCGTCCCATCCTTACCACCCCACACAGCTGAATGTGTCTATCAGGCTTTCCTGAATACTTGGGGCAAAAATAACAGTTAACATTTATGTAGTTGAGGACCGGGTGCAGTGGCTCATGCCTGTAATCACAGCAACTTGGGAGTCCGATGCAGGTGGATTGCTTGAGCCTATGAATTTGAGACCATCCTGGGCAACAAAGTGAGACCCTGTCTTACAAAAAAAAAAAATACAAAAATACAAAAATTTGACAGGTCTTTACTCCCCAGCTACTTGGGAGGCTATAAGGTGGGAGGATTGCTTGAGCCCCCGTGTTCGAGGCTGCAGTGAGCTCTATCGTGCCATTATTCTCCAGTCTGGGTGGCAGAGTGAGACTCTGTCTCAAAAAAAAAAAAAAAAAAAGAAAAGAAAACTCAAACCAACCAAACCAAAAACATTTATGTGGTGGATTAACAACCCTATAAATATGTACGTTTGTATTTCAATGTTACAGTTGAAGAAGTGGAGACAAGGAAAGATTGATAACTCTTCTAAGCTTCTGGCAGTTCCTAAGAGGGTTCTCGAGATTGCTGTTTTGTAGTGCATGGGGTCTGGATGATCTGCTCATTTGAGTGTGAGCAAGACTTGTGAATACAATGGGCTATCACTCCCATGATGTAACAGTATATGACAGAAGGGACTTTCCGAATGTTAAGTTTCCTAGTCAGTTGACTTTGAATTAATCAAAAATGAAATTACCCTGAATGGGCCTGACCCAATTCAGATGAATCTTTAAAGGAAGTCAGAGATATTTAAGGCAGCAGAGATTCTTCTCCTGGCCTCAAAAGAGCAGACTACAATGTTGTGGAAAGGGTCACAGGGCAGGGAATAATACTTCTCAGAGCTGAAAATGGCCCTCAGTTAATAACTAGCACCAAAGTAGAAAACTCCATCCTGCAACTATGAAAAAAAGAAACTACCAAAACCCATATGAACTTGGAGGAGGATCTCATGAACCAGAAAGGAGTGTAGAATGGGTCTTACCTTTATTTCAGCCTGTGAGATCCTGAGCACAGAAGCAAGCCATGATGTACCTGGACTTCTGGCCTACAGAACTGTGAGATAAATGAGTGCTGTTTGAATCAGCTAAGTGTGGGATAATTTGTTATATAGCTATAGAAGGTAATGTATATGACTTTTTACATACTATAGGAAATTTTAGATTTTTATGAGTCAGACCTCATGTAAATGACCTGTTTCCTAATCTTGCTTTGTGTACTTTTCCTGGGCCTCTCTTTGAAAGTATTGAGGAGTTTTTAACTTCTGCGTGCAACCTTCTACCACTCCCCATAGCCTTGCTATCCTCATCCCCATAACTGCCAGGCAGTTCATTTACTCAAGTATGAATAAATACATCTAGAGTTGCCTTACTGTCAGGTGTCCTGATTTATTTGTTTTGGGTTGAGGCCCAGTTATTTTTAAAATGTGCTTTCTTGATTTGATTTTAAAGTGTCTCAGGGATTTTACTGTACAGCCACAAGGGAGAGTCTGTGGCCTAGAATGACATCTTGTGAAGCTCAGAAGGTCAGATTGTGGTAGCCATTAGTTATGCAAAGTCCTGTGCAGTGGAACGACCAAGGGTGAAGAGCATCTGGAATGTCAGCTCATGACCAGAAGCTTCAGATGTGGTCACTACTGGGAGTCTCCACTAGGAGAGGTTGAGTACATGTCTGTTCAGTCTCTAGGTCTTGCAGAAGATTCAGAGACACACACAAATGACACATTTGAAAGAGCATGCTTATTTCCTGTGACAGTATATTCTTAAATTTAAAAAGAAAGAACTCATTTTCTTTTATAAATAATATAAAGTGAAAGTCTGCCTCACTGTAATGTATTCAGTGCTTCACGTTACTATGCAGTCATCGAATCTCCTGCTTTGTAATTATGACTGTTGGGTTATAGCTGATTAATTTGTCCCTTAAAAGCCATTGTTTTAGCTATACAAGTAACTGAGAAAAAAAACTTTAGAAGAATTACTTGTAAATCGTAAATTATTTTTTAAGAAACATATGTTAGTCTATTTGAGCTGCTGTAACAAAATACCATAGGCTGGGTATCTTATAAATAACAGATATTCCAGAAATTTATTTCTTATTGTAGAGGCCTGGAAGTCTAAGATCAAGGCAGATTTGGTGTCTGGTGAGAGCCCACTTTCTAATTCATTTTCAGCACCTTCTTACTGTGTCTTCACATGGTGAAAGAAGTGACTGAGCTCCTTTCGGCTTCTTTTATAAGGGTAGTAATCTCATTCATGATCTGCCCTCACGATCTAAACACCTGAAGTCCCCACCTTCTAATACCATCACCTTGGGGATTAGGATTTAACTGTATGAATTTTGAGAAGACACAAATATTCAGTCAATAGCACAAAGATTTATATCTCTTCCTATTCTGTGTGTGGGGTTGAGGTGAGGAGGGAAGTTGATTTCATTATTGCCCGTTTACAGTATCATATATATTAATGCATACCTTGGTGTGCTTCCATTCATACATACTTAAAGACACATTCACTTTTATCATCCTGGTGTAAATTAGGGTAAGGTTTGATGATCTTTCAACATTATTTGTGTCTTGTCTAGTCCTTATAAAAGCAAACAATATATCTGAGAGTCTAAAATTCTCTCTGTAACACAGGCTAATCATGGGAGGCTAAGTAAACTGATGGAGGGGAAAAGCAATGTTTTATTTGGTATGTGAAATACTAGCTTTTGAAGTACTACATCAGGTGGAAAATCTTTCCCTAACTTATGGAGAAATGTTAGATTTATAATAAAATTAGTGGTGTGTGTGTGTGTGTGTGTGTGTGTGTGTGTGTGTGTGTGTGTGTTGTTCAGGTTTGCTTTGTTTTAGGGGCTTTGCTAGGAATCAGCTCCAGGAAGATGAAAAGCCAAGTGTGGTCTGGTTTATTAAGTGAAGCCTGCAGCTGTGAAAAAAAGCCTGAGGATATGGAAGTAAAAGAGTGAGCAGCTGTGAAGTGAGCTGCCAGGTAGGAATTGATAGAGATTGTCTTGTTCGGGCTGATCCCCATCCTGGGAGCCTGATGAAAGTGAGGTGGGGAAAGTGCTGAACCACCAGTGAGAGGAATCTGAGTTATAGGTCTCTGTAGAAGTAGCAAAATAAATTGAGTTTGTAAAACGAGAACACTCTGTATGTTCTAGAATGAATTTTAATGCAATAAAGAATATTTGGATGGAAACCATTAATGTAAATGTACCAAAAAATATTTCCATCATTATTGGAGATGCAAAATTTTCAGGTGTTTTTGTTTGTTGCTTGTTTCAAATGAGGCAATAGAAGGGATGAGCACAGTCCCTGGCATGTGGCAGGCACTTAAATAATTTTTGGATGAATAGGTGAGCAATATAAGAGCCTTATTACTGTACTTTTGCAGTTTTTGATAGTTGTGGAGGAGGTATAAGTACAGAGGTTCTGTGTTTTTGAAGAAACAACAACCAAAAACCTAATGTTCTATAAAAACTTCCACTAGAACTAAGAGGATCTAATGGGGCAAAGAGTGAGGGTGAGGGGAAACCATTCCCACCAGTGCAACTTTGTGGCCAGAGCACTACACAGAAGAGTAATTGGTACTTTGGTAGAAAACACATCACTCAGGCAGGCAGTTCAGTATGGCTAGAGGATGGCACAGAGGATACTAAAAATGTACAGAAAAAATACAATGAAACTGTTACAGGAAAGGGGTTTGGATCCAGACCCCAAGAGAGGGTTCTTGGATCTCCAGCAAGAAAGAATTCAGGATGAGTTTGCAGTGCAAAGTGAAAGCAAGTTTATTAAGAAAGTAGGCCGGGCGCGGTGGCTCACGCCTGTAATCCCAGCACTTCGGGAAGCCGAGGCGGGCAGATCACAAGGTCAGGAGATCGAGACCATCCTGACTAACACAGTGAAACCCCGCCTCTACTAAAACTACAAAAATTAGCCAGGTGTGGTGTCGGGCGCCTGTAGTCCCAGCTACTGGGGAGGCTGAGGCAGGAGAATGGCGTGAACCCAGGAGGCGGAGCTTGCAGTGAGCCCAGATCACGCCACCGCACTCCAGCCTGGGCAACATGGCAAGGCTACGTCTCAAAAAAAAAAAAAAAGAAAAAAAAAAAAGAAAAGAAAGTAAAGGAATAAAGAATGGCTACTCCAAAAATGGTTGCCCATTTTTATGGTTATTTCTTGATGATATGCTAAACAAGGGGTGGATTATTCATGCCTCCCCTTTTTAGACCATATAGGGTAACTTCCTGAGTTTGTGATGGCATTTGTAAACTGTCTTGGTGCTGGTGGGAGAGTAGCCGTGAGGACAACCAGAGGGTCACTCTCATCCCATTTTGGTTTTGGTGGGTTTTCGCCGGCTCCTTTACTGAAACATGTTTTGTTAGCAAGGTCTTTATGACCTGTATTTGGTGCTGAGCTCCTGTCTCATCCTGTGACTTAGAATGCCTTAACCATCTGGGAATGCAGCCTAGTAGGTTTCAGCCTCATTTTACACAGCTACTATTTAAGATGGAGTTGTTCTGTTTCATGTGCCTCTGACAGAAATACTAATAGCTGTTAATTAGCATAGAGGCAGTTAGATAGATAGAAGTAGAACTCGAAACCAGAGGGGCTGCTTTGAAGGTGTTCTTTCTGGGGAGTGCAACCTCTCATCAGACACAGCAATACAAAGCTTCAGTGTTCCCTTTGGGGGAGGGATGCCCTGGTGCAGGACTTACTTATAATTTTATTAAAATGGAAATGAAAGAGTTTGAGCTGCCTAAGCAGCGTAGGCTGAAGTCTTGATTCTTCATTGCTGAATGTTTGGTTTCTACTCCTGATTTTCTGCTTCCCCTTGCTTATAAAAAATCATGTATAAACCAGATTATGTCCATATTATTCTGACACAATTTCTCTATTTTCCAATTGTTTATGAGCTAATTAGTGTTGTAGAAATACATTCTGCAGCAGAATAATCTGCTCAGTAATTTGGAATTCTGTGAAGAGTGAATCGGACCCCAGACTGTTAGATCTTTGGGGATCTTAATAGCCATTTACCAGGTTCCATTTTATAAGGAAGGAGACAGAATTAGAGAAATACATGTTTTGTTCAAGGCCCTATAGCGGGGATGTCTAATCTTTTTGGTTTCCCTGGGCCACATTGGAAGAAGAAGGATTGTCTTGGGCCACACATAAAATACACTAACACTAACAATGGCTGATGAGCTAGAAAATAAAAATAGCAAAAGTAAACCTAATAATGTTTTAAGAAAGTTTACAAATTCGTATTGGGCTGCATTTAAAACCGTCCTGGGCCATATGTGGCCCTCAGGTTGCAGGTTGGACAAGCTTGTCCTGTAGTAATTTAGTATTTACTAAGTAAAAAACAGTTTAAAAACCATAACCTTGAGAGTACATTCTAAATTTATGACAGGTGATAGAAATAACAGAATTTTAAATGTCTTTTAAGCAGTTAACAGCATTTAATTTTTATTTAATTTTAACAACATTTAGTAATTACAATTATATCACACATAAACATTCTGCTATTTTGGGTGGGTTTATGGAGCTAAATTTGCACTGGACAATGTTAAACCGACAAGGAAGACTTCATTCCAGACTATTGCAATAGGGACAAGAGGCCAAAACTCAATCTCACCTCATCTCCACAGAAACAGAGAGCTAGAGAGTTTTTAAGGGCTAGATTGAGGGAAAGTATAGGCTGGCCCTGTTTGCTAACTGGTCTCACCCAAAGGAAAAGTAAGTTTTCTCATAACTTCATGACAAGAGGTAGCTTTGCAACTTGAACCAAGGCTTCCATCCTTTCCCATGGACGGGCTCCTAGTTTGGCTCCTGCGCTCCCACACAGATACCTTCCCTGATGATTATATTTCACAGAGATAGGCTCCCATGTCTTTGAGAAAGGATGTCCTGGGCTGTAAGGCTAGCAAGAGGCTTTTTAGAAGATTTACATCTCAAAGAGGCAGAGAGAGAATTTACACTTAGAAGTTTTCTAAAGTAAATGCTGTAAAGAAAAGGAAGGTCAGGAGCCTAATATCAGGAGGAAGCCTGTCTAAAGTTTAGTCAAGCTGAGGGAAATGTTAAAGCTGTCTGGGTTAGGTGTTTTATCTACCACTCCTTTCAATGGCCCAACGTCAACTCACCTTTCTGAGACTGTGGTCAATTCTCATTGTTTTTATTCTAACTCCCTCTTCAATATCAGGTCTAATATGACATGTATTTATTTGTTACTTCAAAGGAATTTGATGCTGTTATGCTTTGATGGCAGGAGGGCAAATTGATATAATCCTGTGTGAAAATAATTTATCAATAAGCATCAAAAGCTTGAAAAACCTTCATACTCCTAGACTTTTTAACTCCACTCTAAGAAATAGTTTTATAGAAATAATTGGAAGTGTCTTCAATTATGCACACAACTCTGATTGCAACATTTTCTATAATAGTGAAAACCTGGAAATAACCCATAGGTCCACAAGTAGGAGATAGCTAATAACAAAAACTTAAAAAAAATAAATTTATATTATGAAATTCTTTTCAGCTATTAAATATGGAAGTTAGAGTACTTAAAACATTGATATAGTTTTTAAAAGAACAGCATTTTTCCAATTTTGTTATGCATTACTGTATAAATATTAATATATTCTATGATAATATAATATGGTAGTCTATGATAGAATTTTTTCTACTTCCTAAAAGTTTATATTCTCATGGTCACCTCCTCTTCAAGTCTTATTCCTACAGAATAATGATGTCTTGCCTTCTGCAGTTCCTCATTTCAGTACATCAAAATCTGGAGTATACTTAAAAAAAATTTCTCCTAAGCATCATTAACACAAGGCAGCTTCATGTAGTAGACCACTTGTACTGAATGTTTGAGGGCAATTGGAAAAGGGTTATAGCACATCAAGCTTTCAACCTCAAATCAAATGATAGCATCTCTGTTCGCAATGTCCCTTAGCTATTTCTTCCAGGCATTTTTTAAAATCGATTATTCTTTCACCTTGCAGAGTTGCTTCCTGCCAATCTCTTTGCTTTTCTCTCCAGACTTCTTCATCATTATCCTTTTCTAGACACTTCTCATTATTTTTCTACAGATATGTCTGAGCAATTTCAAATTCTTTGTAATGCAAAGCAATTTAGCATTCTCTTAGTCTTTATGTCTTGAGGAGCATGCCCCTGGCTGTCTTCCTATTAACACACTGTCTTTTTATAAAAGGAGAATAAAAGTCTCTTTTTCTTACAATATAGCAATAAACATCATGTTTACTGTCAGTCTATACAAGCTCTATATTTCATTGGTTCTTTCCTCCAGTCTCCAACAGGACCCTGCTCCTACCCACAAAGTGCTCTCTTTTATTTTCTGGAGTCCCCTGTGCTGCTGATGACGGTAGAGCTTTTGAAGTGTCACTGCTGTTCGAGAGTTCTGGAACCCTTACTGCCAAAGGTAGATGCCAAAGCCATACCTGTTTTTGCTGAAATGAAGAGGATGCCTTATTGTGTTGTAGTCAGCTAGAAAAGAATTCAAATAGAACAATCTTGCATCTCCAATACTTTTCTGAGATACTGGAGAAAGTAGTCTTCATTCATTCCTTTGTAGCATCCTGCTCCCTGGGATTTCATTGGAATTGGACCAAAGGACGACATGAATGACTATCTCCATGATAGACCTGGTGTCACTTTGGCTGACTACTGGCTTTGTTAGTAGGTCTAATTGGTGGTGGCTCCTTCCTTTCTTAGGATATATCCTTGCTTTATTCCTAGGAATCTCTTCAAATGTTCTCAGAAATAAAATCCTGTCTACCCTACCCTGAGTTTATTTAGAGCAGTCTGAAAATTTGAGTGTTGGTGGTAGTTTACCTTATAGACAGTAAAGAAATACATTAAGACTTTGAGTTGCTATCTTTAAGTGGTAAGATCATGAATAATTTTAAGTTTTTTGCTTTTCTCTGTCTTTTATTTTTTTCATTGAATATATATTTCTTTTATAATCAGAATGGTTAACCTATGGTAATAATTTTTTAAAAATCAAGCTACTTAAAATATGTTATACTTTGAAAATTTGTAATAGTTTTTGAGAGATAGTTGATGTTCTCTTTCATGTAACAAAAAACTAGTCTGAACCCAATTATCCTAATTACTAACACAGGCCCTACTGTGGGCAAATATTTGATCAACTTTATCCAAAATACATATTTTTTCAGTTCCTGAGGAAAAACTTATCCAGAAAGAATTACAGAGAATTATATATTCTAGCAAAACGGGGGGACGCATTGCCAAAACTCCTAGAATTGTGTGCAGAGCTAAATCTATGGGAACTAGGTATTTTTAAAAGAGAAAGAGATGGAATTTAATCAGTTAAAAATGAAAAGTTTTTCTTTAGCCATTTCTAAATTCCTTGAGTCTCTGACTCAGCTGTTTCTCCTTGGTATGTGTTGGATGAATGGTCAGTATCTAATAGGGGAGAGCTGTGGGATCTGAGACTGATGATCTACCCTGGACACAGTGAATGTTCTTTCAGGGTTCTTGAAATCTGTCCAATATTCCCAGTACTCTACACTGTATTGTTGCTTCCTACAGACGTTTTATGTATATGTGATTGTATTATTAAAAACAACTCCTGTCAAATTCTTTCGGATTGAGGCTGGATATAAATAATCGTGTGTCCATGCTGTTGGCACATCATAGTGTATTAGATTATGTAGAGGAAGAAACCATGTGGGATTCCTTTTAATCAACATGTACCACTTTTGGGTTGCAAATTAAGGGCCCATGAATTTTCTCTTTTACTTTTGGGCTCCAGAAATTCAACTTTTTTTTCACAATTACCAGCACCTATATTATGTTTTCCCATTGCAGATTTTAATCTGTATCCTCTTAATAGACTGCTACAGTCAGCTGTATCTGTGTCATGGCTCTGCTGAGTTCCGTAAGTCCTTCTACTGAATCACTGAATCTGAGGGTGGTCTTGGGGATCTCTGAACACCTAATGTACTTTATATAGCTTGGATAGAAAATATCTTTTGAGATTTCTTTTCAAAATAAATTTTTTTTAAATTAAAAGCATAAAATATTATTACTACTACTGTTACTACAGTGTGAACTTCCTTACTGTGGTTGGATGAAGGAAAACATTCACTCACTCATTTAACAAATATTTTTAAGCACTTACTATATGCCAGAAAATGTGCTTGATGTGGAGGACTTTGCAAAGGATAAGATGGAAAAGATTCCAGGCCTCAGGGAGATTAGAAAAAAAGTAAATAAGTAAATGAGTAAATAAACGAGCATTAAGTAGTATGGATGAAATAGCATGAGAAGATATGGAAAAGTTTAAGTCAGGAAAGTCTTCTTTGAGGAGAAGACAGTTGTAATGATTCCCCAAAAGGCTTAGAATGGTCTAGACATTTTAAGAGCACAGGAGCAACCAATGCAAATGCCATAATTTGAGAAAGGACTTTCCCAAGTCTCAAAAGAGAAAGAAAGCTGGAGTGGCTGGCATGTACTGTCAAAAGGAAAAAAAGGCACAAGATGAGATGAGAGAGGGAGGCAGGAGCCTGGTCATGCATTACTGGTAGGCAAAGGTAAGAAGCTTGCAGTTTATTTTAAGGGAAATGGGAATGCATTTAAGACAGGCAGATAGTTTTATATTTCCATAGCTGGACTTACTTTTTTGAGAATCCCTTCAACTCAGTGTAAAATATGTAGTAATGTCAGTCATCCTAGGAGGAGTTCTTCTATCACACCAAGACATTTGGTGTTGGGCCGGGGGTGGTGAAAGGTGTGTAGCCAGTTCCATCTCTCCATGTTGGTATTCGTTGAGGCATACTTTTTCTATCTGATCCTTGGCTATGAACCTTGCAAACTGCTTCTTTTTCTCGCCTCAACCATAGGGACTCTGTAGATGCCCCTTGTCTCCTCTGTTTGTGTCTCTGTTGAAACACAAGATGTATTTGGTTGCTTTCTCATGGTGGTCTAGAGATGAGAGGAACGTTAAGGGGTCTTGTCTCCTCTGTTGAGATGTGACTTGCAGCCTTTTCTTCTTCCTTATTCTTGCACCATGCTGGACTCAGAAAACGCTAAGGCTTTATAACTGTCTCAAATTCTATTTAGGAGACAGTCTTCCTCGTTGTTCTCAGATTTCTCAAATATACCCAGACTATTTTTCCCCCCTTAGAACTTAGCCCAGCTGGTGAGGATGAGGCCTGGGGCCTTCTCTCAATGTTCTCTTTGAATCCCTCCTGACCATAGAAAGTTTGTCTAGTCTAGGGTTGGGCTGTATGTCCTTTCATCTGTTTTTCTTCCCAAATCATACTGTTTACAGTATAAACTTTATGCCCCCGAAAGGCTTTGAAACTTGAAAGGTCTTTTTGTTTTCACAAACAAATGCCTCTGCCAAGAGTTTCAAAAGACCTTTTCTCTTTTATTTGATGTCATTTTCTTTCCCTTGAGGCAATACGCATAAAGTATCTTAGCTGCTGCCTGAGGTGGAATGTCACGGGAAATATGGAAAAAAACACTTTTGCCAGTCTAAAATAATAGCTAGTTTACTTATGCCAGGTAGTCATTTAAATATTCCTCCTCATGTATTCTTTCTTCTTCTTCTTCTTTTTTTTTTTTTTTTTTTTTTTTTGAGACAGTCTCACTCTGTCACCCAGGCTGGAGTGCAGTGGCGTGATCTTGGCTCACTGTAACCTTCGCCTCCCAGGTTCAAGCAATTCTCCTGCCTCAACCTCCCGAGTAACTGGGATTACAGGTGTGTGCCACCATGCCCTGCTAATTTTTGTAACTTTCGTAGAGATGGCGTTTCACCACATTGGCCAGGCTGGTCTCAACCTCCTGACCTCAAATGATCCACCTGCCTCAGCCTCCCAAAGTGCTGGGATTACAGGCAAGAGCCACCGTGCCTGGCCTCCCCATGGATTCTTCACTGCATTTTCAAAACAATCCTGTGAAGGAAGGACTATGAACATCCTTAATTTACAGATGAGGAAGCACAGACAAGAACTACCTTGCTTATGACCACACAGCTAGGAAGTGACAGATCTGGAATTCAAGCCCAGGGAGTTACTTGATCGGATTTACATTTTTAACTTATCACTTTTACTGCTGAGTGAAGTGTGCAGTACAGAGGAGCAAGAGAAGCAGGTAAGCTAGTAAAGACACCACTGAATTCAGAGAGAAGGACAAGGTACTGGTTGTGTATGTGAATGTGCATATGGAAGCACAGCATGATGAAGTAGAACAATTCTTTCATAGATGGTTTAATGAAGCTGGAAATGAAGAGGACAGATTTACTAGTTCACAATTTCATCTGGACCAACTGTGAGTTCTAATGGCAACCAGTACCTATACATTTCATAGTTAAATGGGAGACTATACATTACAAAGATAAATCTTGGTTAAATTATTAGCAAACATTATTATTTTGTTGGTAAAATTCAGAATATTTAGAATGTTAAAATGGTCTGTAAACATTTTCTTTTTTAATTTTATACTGCTCTGGCACTGATTAGGTTATTCTTTGATATTCATATAGGAAAAAATGTATTGTCAGTGATTGGGGAATACTATGTGGTATCCCTAAAGAGCTTGGTATGAAGGATATAAGTGTGCTTTATGGCATCAAAAATGAGAAAGTACCACATAATGGGGAAGAGAGTGAATTTATTCTTCAGGGTATGTTCTCAAACCCAGCAGCTGCCAGATGCACTGAAGATGCTCATCATATTTGTGGAAAGCATGAATGAATAAAAATCACTTTATTGAGACTGAGTAGCCCTTAACTCATGATTTGATTATATAAATGAAAAAATTTCTAAAGAAGAAATGCACCAGTCATAGCTGTGTATGTGGAAGGGGATTGATCACGGTAGGGGTCACATTTATTTGTTGCCTTAAAAACTTAGTAAAAGAGAGTCAGTGAGATTAATTTTGGCAGTGCAGAGTGAGGCAGTTTTCAGGGGCTAGACTACCTTGGTCTTCTACCCTGTACCCCTGGAGAGTATAAAGGCAGTGGAAGAGGTCCTGGGCTTTGTTAGGCTGAGGTCATCAAATGTTTGAATAATGTAATTAACCTCCCCTCAGTCTGAATCTAGACTTAGCAAACACACTCTTGAATATTTTTATTATAAAAGTTGGTTTCTCATGCAAAAAGTGAAAAAGAACCAGCAAGAAGATTCAAGCTTCCAATCCTCTTTACAACAATATTCATTATTATAGTTTAATAAATTATCATTCTGATTTTATCATGTCTTCCTGGAGCTTTAATTCCATGTTCTCTAAAGTATGAATCTAATATATTAATAAGACAGGTTCCTGGGTTGAAAGGATGAAAACAAGACCATCATTCATGTTAAAGGCATCAGGTAGTTTTGTCCTGTAAGCAGTTAGGGTTTTGAAAGAAAATAGAATATACCCTGGGTGTTCAAATGAAGAGATTTAACTGAGAAACTTCTTGCTCAGATGTGAAGCCAGATTAAAAGAACAAACAGGTAATTATGGGGTACTCAGAGAGAGCAAATGTAAAAGTCTTTCCTACCTGTTGGACCAAAGGCACTAGGAAAGGAAATGGAGTTATCAGAATCCAGTGGAAGTGGGAACCATTGAAGAGGAATTGCCCAGTGGGAGTTGTATTTGTGGAAGGAAATGGTTATTTTAAGAGGCTGGCCAGAAGAAGAGCAGAGAAGGAACAAGACAGAAATACCGTATCTCCTTTCTCCTCTCACTCTCTTATCTCCTGCATGTGAATTCCATTGGCCCAAATGAAGCTGGCAAGCAAGAGAGCACAGGAGATGCCAACTGCAACATGTCAGCCTCTCAGGCCACAGAGCAGGCAATGGATGGGAGAGATGACTGAGGGGGTGTGGTGTAGAATATGATGAGGAAGGCAAGTGCAACCTCTGAGATAGAGCCAGCTGGATTTGAGAGAGAGCCCAGATGGACAATAACCTCTTTGTCTTTTTGTGGGCCTTACTCATAATTTTGCAATACGAATTTATATTGCTATTAATAGTTTGTTTTCTCATATAATTCTCATAGAAAAAGTGAAATTTATTGTTTATTTGTGTATCATTGTAACATACCAAAATTCTTAGTTCCAACAAATTAGCAAGGTTCTTATTCTGAGAGCAACAGCTAGGCTGTTTGAAGTTCCAGTGTTCCATTGAATTAAAAACAGACTAATTTTCTCAAATATTTGTTGTTCTTTGAGGTGCTTGAGGCAGAAGGTCAAAAATAAAGACTTCACACTGTGCATTTAGTACAAAAACATAAACTCCCACATAAAGATAAATGTAGAATATTTAGAACAAAATAATGTGCCATGCCCATTATTGAAATACATTATTTATAGTCATGTGTCGCTTAACGACGGGGATATGTTCTGAGAAATGCGTCATTAGGTGATTTCATTGTAGTGAGAACATCACAGAGTATCCTTACACAAGCCTAGATTGTATGGCCTACTATGCACCTAGGCTATATGGCACAGCCTAATGCTCCCAGGCTACAAGCCTGTACAACGTGTTACTGTCCTGAATACTGTAGGCAGCTGCAACACAGTGGTATTTGTGTATAGAAACATCTACACATAGAAAAGGTACAATAAAATACAGTATGAAAGATAAAAAAGTACTGCATAGGAATGAATGCAAAGGCCCAGTATATTACTGTTCACTCCTGTAGACTTTATAAACACTGTACACTTGGGATACACTAAATTTGTTTAAAAAAATCTTTAATAATAAAGTAACCTAAGCTTACTGTAACTTTTTTAAACTTAAAAGCTTTTTTTTTTTTTTAACGTTTTGACTCTTTTGTAATAACACTTGGCTTAAAACACAAACACATTGTATAGCTGCACAAAAGTACTTTCTGTATATCCTTCTTCTATACCTCTTTCTATTTTTATTTTTTATTTTTACTTTTTAAACTTTTTGTTAAAAATGAAGACTCGAACACACTCATTAACTGAGGCCTACACAGGGTCAGGATCATCAATATCACTGCCTTCCACCTTCATATCTTGTCCCACTAGAAGTTCTTCAGGAGCAATAACATGCATGGAGCTATCATCTCCTATGATAACAATGCCTTCTTCTGGAACACTTCCTGAAGGACGTGCCTGAGGCTGCTTACATTTAACTTTTGTTTCATAAGTAGAAGGAGTACATTCTAAAATATCGAAAAGTTTAGTAAATACATAAACCAATAACACAGTTGTTATTATCAAGTATTATGTATATCATTGTATGTGTTACACTTTTATATGACTGGCAGTGCAGCAGGTTGTTTTACACCAGCGTCACCACAAACATATGAGTAATGCAGTGCATTATGATGTTATGACAGCTGTGACATCCACTAGGTATTGAGAATTTTTCAGCTCCTTTACAATCTCATGAGACAATGGTTACACAGGCAGCCCATCATTGACCAAAGGGTTGTTATGCAGGGCATGATTATATTCATGCATATAAAATGCAATGCCATGCTTGCTTAAAAGATGACCAAGAAAAAATCAGTTGGCCTTTCAAGCATCCAAAAACATCTTTAACCTATCTGGTCCATATGGGATGTTTGAAGGCCAGTGATAATCACTGACTGTATCTTTAGCATTTATAGAATTTCACTTGAGTTCTATATCCACTTCTGAACTTCTGCCTTTAAAGGGATATACAAAAGTTTTAGACAGAGAGGCAGAGCAAGATGGCCGAATAGGAACAGCTACAGTCTCCAACTCCCAGCGTGAGCGACACAGAAGACCGGTGATTTCTGCATTTTCAACTGAGGTACTGGGTTCATCTCACTAGGGAGTGCCGGACAATTGGTGCTGGTCAGCTGCTGCAGCCCGACCAGCGAGAGCTGAAGCAGGGCGAGGCATTGCCTCACCTGGGAAGCGCAAGGGGGAAGGGAATCCCTTTTCCTAGCCAGGGGAACTGAGACACACAACACCTGGAAAATCGGGTAATTCCCACCCCAATACTGCGCTTCAAGCAAACGGGCACACCAGGAGATTATATCCCATACCTGGCCAGGAGGGTCCCATGCCCACGGACCCTCCCTCATTGCTAGCACAGCAGTCTGCGATCTAACCGCAAGGCAGCAGCCAGGCTGGGGGAGGGGCGCCCGCCATTGCTGAGGCTTAAGTAGGTAAACAAAGCCACTGGGAAGCTCCAACTGGGTGGAGCTCACAGCAGCTCAAGGAAACCTGCATGTCTCTGTAGACTCCACCTCTGGGGACAAGGCACAGCTAAACAACAACAAAAGCAGCAGAAACCTCTGCAGACACAAACGACTCTGTCTGACAGCTTTGAAGAGAGCAGTGGATCTCCCAACACGGAGGTTGAGATCTGAGAAGGGACAGACTGCCTGCTCAAGTGGGTCCCTGACCCCTGAGTAGCCTAACTGGGAGACATCCCCCACTAGGGGCAGTCTGACACCCCACACCTCACAGGGTGGAGTACACCCCTGAGAGGAAGCTTCCAAAGCAAGAATCAGACAGGTACACTCGCTGATCAGCAATATTCTATCTTCTGCAGCCTCTGCTGCTGATACCCAGGCAAACAGGGTCTGGAGTGGACCTCAAGCAATCTCCTACAGCTACAACCTACAGCTGAGGGTCCTGACTGTTAGAAGGAAAACTATCAAACAGGAAGGACACCTACACCAAAACCCCATCAGTACGTCACCATCATCAAAGACCAGAGGCAGATAAAACCACAAAGATGGGGAAAAAGCAGGGCAGAAAAACTGGAAATTCAAAAAATAAGAGCGTATCTCCCCCTGCAAAGGAACGCAGCTCATCGCCAGCAACGGATCAAAGCTGGACGGAGAATGACTTTGACGAGCTGAGAGAAGAAGGCTTCAGTCCATCAAACTTCTCAGAGCTAAAGGAGGAATTACGTACCCAGTGCAAAGAAACTAAAAATCTTGAAAAAAGAGTGGAAGAATTGATAGCTAGAGTAGTTAATGCAGAGGAGGTCATAAACGAAATGACAGAGATGAAAACCATGACACGAGAAATACGTGACAAATGCACAAGCTTCAGTAACCGACTTGATCAACTGGAAGAAAGAGTATCAGCGATTGAGGATCAAATGAATGAAATGAAGCAAGAAGAGAAACCAAAAGAAAAAAGAAGAAAAAGAAATGAACAAAGCCTGCAAGAAGTATGGGATTATGTAAAAAGACCAAATCTACGTCTGATTGGGGTGCCTGAAAGTCGGGGGGAAAATGGAACCAAGTTGGAAAACACTCTTCAGAATATCATCCAGGAGAACTTCCCCAACCTAGTAGGGCAGGCCAACATTCAAATCCAGGAAATACAGAGAATGCCACAAAGATACTCCTCGAGAAGAGCAACTCCAAGACACATAATTGCCAGATTCACCAAAGTTGAAATGAAGGAAAAAATCTTAAGGGCAGCCAGAGAGAAAGGTCGGGTTACCCACAAAGGGAAGCCCATCAGACTAACAGCAGATCTCTCGGCAGAAACTCTACAAGCCAGAAGAGAGTGGGGGCCAATATTCAACATTTGTAAAGAAAAGAATTTTAATCCCAGAATTTCATATCCAGCCAAACTAAGTTTCATAAGTGAAGGAGAAATAAAATCCTTTACAGATAAGCAAATGCTTAGAGATTTTGTCACCACCAGGCCTGCCTTACAAGAGACCCTGAAGGAAGCACTAAACATGGAAAGGAACAACCGGAACCAGCCATTGCAAAAACATGCCAAAATGTGAAGACCATCGAGGCTAGGAAGAAGCTGTATCAACTAACGAGCAAAATAACCAGTTAATATCATAATGGCAGGATCAAGTTCACATATAACAATATTAACTTTAAATGTAAATGGACTAAATGCTCCAATTAAAAGACACAGACTGGCAAACTGGATAAAGAGTCAAGACCCATCAGTCTGCTGTATTCAGGAGACCCATCTCACATGCAGAGACATACATAGGCTCAAAATAAAGGGATGGAGGAAGATCTACCAAGCAAATGGAGAACAAAAAAAAGCAGGGGTTGCAATACTAGTCTCTGATAAAACAGACTTTAAACCATCAAAGATCAAAAGAGACAAGGCCATTACATAATGGTAAAGGGACCAATTCAACAGGCAGAGCTAACTATCCTAAATATATATGCACCCAATACAGGAGCACCCAGATTCATAAAGCAAGTCCTTAGTCTTACAAAGAGACTTAGACTCCCATACAATAATAATGGGAGACTTCAACCCTCCACTGTCAACATTAGACAGATCAACAAGACAGAAAGTTAACAAGGATATCCAGGAATTGAACCCATCTCTGCAGCAAGCAGACCTAATAGACATCTATAGAACTCTCCACCCCAAATCAACAGAATATACATTCTTCTCAGCACTACATCACACTTACTCCAAAATTGACCACATAATTGGAAGTAAAGCACTCCTCAGCAAATGTACAAGAACAGAAATTATAACAAACTGTCTCTCAGACCACAGTGCAATCAAACTAGAACTCAGGACTAAGAAAATCAAAACCGCTCAACTACATGGAAACTGAACAACCTGCTCCTGAATGACTACTGGGTACATAATGAAATGAAGGCAGAAATAAAGATGTTCTTTAAAACCGATCAGAACAAAGATACAACATACCAGAATCTCTGGGACGCATTTAAAGCAGTGTGTAGAGGGAAATTTATAGCACTAAATGCCCACAAGAGAAAGCAGGAAAGATCGAAAATTGACACTCGAACATCACAATTAAAAGAACTAGAGAAGCAAGAGCAAACACATTCAAAAGCTAGCAGAAGGCAAGAAATAACTAAGATCAGAGCAGAACTGAAGGAGATAGAGACACAAAAAACCCTCCAAAAAATCAATGAATCCAGGAGTTGGTTTTTTGAAAAGATCAACAAAATTGACAGACCGTTAGCAAGACTAATAAAGAAGAAAAGAGAGAAGAATCAAATAGACGCAATTAAAAATGATCAAGGGGATATCACCACCGACCCCACAGAAATACAGACTACCATCAGAGAATACTATAAACACCTCTACGCAAATAAACTAGAAAATCTAGAAGAAATGGATAATTTTCTGGACACTTACACTCTTCCAAGACTAAACCAGGAAGAAGTTGAATCCCTGAATAGACCAATAGCAGGCTCTGAAATTGAGGCAATAATTAATAGCCTACCAACCAAAAAAAGTCCAGGACCAGATGGATTCACAGCTGAATTCTACCAGAGGTACAAGGAGGAGTTGGTACCATTCCTTCTGAATCTATTCCAATCAATAGAAAAAGAGGGAATCCTCCCTAACTCATTTTATGAGGCCAACATCATCCTGATACCAAAGCCTGGCAGAGACACAACAAAAAAAGAGAATTTTAGACCAATATCCCTGATGAACATCAATGCAAAAATCATCAATAAAATACTGGCAAACCGGATTCAGCAGCACATCAAAGAGCTTATCCACCATGATCAAGTGGGCTTCATCCCTGGGATGCAAGGCTGGTTCAACATTCGCAAATCAATAAACGTAATCCAGCATATAAACAGAACCAAAGACAAGAACCACATGATTATCTCAATAGATGCAGAAAAGGCTTTTGACAAAATTCAACAGCCTTTCATGCTAAAAATGCTCAATAAATTCGGTATTGATGGAACGTACCTCAAAATAATAAGAGCTATGTATGACAAACCCACAGCCAATATCATACTGAATGGGCAAAAACTGGAAAAATTCCCTTTGAAAACTGGCACAAGACAGGGATGCCCTCTCTCACCACTCCTATTCAACATAGTGTTGGAAGTTCTGGCTAGGGCAATCAGGCAAGAGAAAGAAATCAAGTGTATTCAGTTAGGAAAAGAAGAAGTCAAGTTGTCCTTGTTTGCAGATGACATGATTGTATATTTAGAAAACCCCATTGTCTCAGCCCAAAATCTTCTTAAGCTGATAAGCAACTTCAGCAAAGTCTCAGGATACAAAATTAATGTGCAAAAATCACAAGCATTCTTATACACCAGTAACAGACAAACAGAGAGCCAAATCATGAATGAACTTCCATTCACAATTGCTTCAAAGAGAATAAAATACCTAGGAATCCAACTTACAAGGGATGTAAAGGACCTCTTCAAGGAGAACTACAAACCACTGCTCAGTGAAATAAAAGAGGACACAAACAAATGGAAGAACATACCATGCTCACGGATAGGAAGAATCAATATCATGAAAATGGCCATACTGCCCAAGGTTATTTATAGATTCAGTGCCATCCCCATCAAGCTACCAATGACTTTCTTCACAGAATTGGAAAAAACTGTTTTAAAGTTCGTATGGAACCAAAAAAGAGCCTGCATTGCCAAGACAATCCTAAGTCAAAAGAACAAAGCTGGAGGCATCACGCTACCTGACTTCAAACTATACTACAAGGCTACAGTAACCAAAACAGCATGGTACTGGTACCAAAACAGAGATACAGACCAATGGAACAGAACAGAGACCTCAGAAATAATATCACACGTCTACAGCCATCTGATCTTTGACAAACCTGAGAGAAACAAGAAATGGGGAAAGGATTCCCTATTTAATAAATGGTGCTGGGAAAATTGGCTAGCCATAAGTTGAAAGCTGAAACTGGATCCTTTCCTTGCTCCTTATACGAAAATTAATTCAAGATGGATTAGAGACTTAAATGTTAGACCTAATACCATAAAAACCCTAGAGGAAAACCTAGGTAGTACCATTCAGGACATAGGCATGGGCAAAGACTTCATGTCTAAAACACCAAAAGCAACGGCAGCAAAAGCCAAAATTGACAAATGGGATCTCATTAAACTAAAGAGCTTCTGCACAGCAAAAGAAACTACCATCAGAGTGAACAGGCAACCTACAGAATGGGAGAAAATTTTTGCAATCTACTCATCTGACAAAGGGCTAGTATCCAGAACCTACAAAGAACTCAAACAAATTTACAAGAAAAAAACGACCCCATCAAAAAGTGGGCAAAGGATATGAACAGACATTTCTCAAAAGAAGACATTCATACAGCCAACAGACACATGAAAAAATGCTCATCATCACTGGCCATCAGAGAAATGCAAATCAAAACCACAATGAGATACCATCTCACACCAGTTAGAATGGCAGTCATTAAAATATCAGGAAACAACAGGTGCTGGAGAGGATGTGGAGAAATAGGAACACTTTTACACTGTTGGTGGGATTGTAAACTAGTTCAACCATTATGGAAAACAGTATGGCGATTCCTCAAGGATCTAGAACTAGATGTACCATATGACCCAGCCATCCCATTACTGGGTATATACCCAAAGGATTATAAATCATGCTGTTATAAAGGTACATGCACATGTATGTTTATTGCGGCACTATTCACAATAGCAAAGACTTGGAATCAACCCAAATGTCCATCAGTGACAGACTGGATTAAGAAAATGTGGCACATATACACCATGGAATACTATGCAGCCATAAAAAAGGATGAGTTTGTGTCCTTTGTAGGGACATGGATGCAGCTGGAAACCATCATTCTTAGCGAACTATCGCAAGAACAGAAAACCAAACACCGCATGTTCTCACTCATAGGTGGGAACTGAACAATGAGATCACTTGGACTCAGGAAGGGGAACATCACACACCAGGGCCTATCATGGGGAGGTGGGAGGGGGCAAGGATTGCACTGGGAGTTATACCTGGTGTAAATGACGAGTTGATGGGTGCTGACTAGTTGATGGGTGCAGCACACCAACATGGCACAAGTATACATATGTAACAAACCTGCACATTATGCACATGTACCCTAGAACTTAAAGTATAATAATAATAATAATAAAGTTTTAGACAAAGAATACCATCAAAACTGGTCGGCCTAGCCTCATAAATAAGAAACAAAAAAGAAAAAAGAACCTTTGAAATTTTTAAGTAAAAACAGTGATTTAAAAGCAATTTAAGATTCTTCAGTACTACACAAATACAAACATTTGTATTTGAAGTATTTACATAAAATATTGGTTATAGTTCTTATCCATGGGTAACAGAGACTCACTTATAACAGGAATTTGAATGGATATTGAGATGCTGGTAGAATTTCTGAGAAAGCTAGAGAAACAGGTTGGGAAACAGGCAGGAATAAAGACAGGCCAGGCCACCAGAACCAGTTGTGAGGACCCTGGTGTTAACCATTCTGGACCCTGGACACAGTAGCTCATAAGGCATCCTGTGGACACTGGGTATAGTGATGGCACCATTCCACTGCTGCCATCCAGAAATGGATTCCCTCTGCATCACCAGCTGCCTGATCACAGTTCCAGCCCAGTGCATCTGATGGGCTGCCCTGTGGCACATAGCCACACCCTAACTGGAAGTGGCTTCCGATCTTGAGATCTGGCTTTTTTGACTTTCACAGGGAAGGCACACTCAGCGTCCTATTAAGATTTATAAGTTCAAAGGTTCCACAAAAAGGCTAGAAAGAGTCTAATTTTAACTCTATTACATAGTAAAATTGAAAGAGGTTCAAGATGTAGTATAAAACATTTAGAGTCATGTTTAACTTTTGCTAATCAGGTAACTTTTCCTTTGACCTGGTCTAAATGTTTGTCTCCTTTCCAGAAATCTTTTAAACTAGGATTCTCACTTCGTTAGAGAGATGTTTTTGTTCTGTATAATTTCTCTGACCTCACAATATTTTACTTAACCGGTACTTATTTTGAAAGTTGTATTATTAAATGAGGGGAAAATTATTACAATAAACTCAAAGAAGATAAAAACTTAATAAAACTTGATAAATAGAAGAAAGCAGAGTCAGAGTAGGATCTGATGAGTCATATAAGACCATTCTTTTCACTTCTCTGCAAAAGCATTCCAAAAATTCAATGACGTAGACTAATATTATGATTCTTCTGGACGTTTTTAAAAATGTAAATGTATTCCTCTAAAATAGATAACCAAAAGATGCAATAAATCTTTGCGCTAATTTGAATTTACTCTTAAGTTAGTTTCAAGGTGATTTCTTTTTACCCATTCTTAAAAAAATTTAAGACGACAGCATCAGGGTCTTACTGTGGAATTTTACTGAGTGATTTCAGAAAGATGACTTTTTAGATGAATTCTGTAGCTGTTTATTAAATACCTTTTACATTGAAAACACCGGGATTACACATAAAAGAATAATGTGACACACTTCTGTTTTCAAGGAGCTCTCACTCCACTGTAGTGAGACACATATATGATATGACTGATATAAAGCAGGAAAGCAAAAGTGCCAAATAGAGAAGTCCCAAACCATCGCAGGCTAGAAAAAGGAGGGATGAACTCTATTATGGGGAAGCAGATGAAGCTGCCTTTGAACTAGGCTTTGAAAGATAAAAATAAGAAAGAGGTGAAAAATTCAGTATAGGATGAAGGGACTGAAATTTCAAAGATAAGATCACTTTAAGTGCTTGGCCTATTCAGAAAGCAGCAGATAAAGCTGCAGAGAAGGAACGTAGGACGCATAAAGGATGGCAAAGAATTTGGCTTTTGTCTTATGCTCTCCTCTGGAGCTCTCCTAGGGCCGACAGTGCTGGCTGCCTACCCCACAACCATACCCCTTCTTATTAGTAAGCAGAACCTTCATTTTGGTCATTATTGAGCATCCTAGTGGTTGAATGGCTATTATTCTAAGCCAGTTATACAATTCCTTCCCCCTTTGCAGTTATTGGTTTAGATATGCAAGTGGAATAAAACCTTGGTCACTGAGTGGTAATAGAATGTATGCTGAATGCTTTCTGGAAAAGGGAACTGAGACAGCAAGTTGATCCTACCTTGAAAAGGTAGCAATTAACCTGTGTCCCCGAGTAGAGCAGGGAAGCCATGTGGAGTCCTCTCTAGACTGAATTGCTGAAGTAACTGACCTTAGTACTACCTACTTAGGCACTTATTGTTATGAGGAATTTTACTTCCTGCTTATGGTGAATTTGATATTTGATTACTTGTAGTGAATGCATTTGCAGTAATAGATTTATCCTGTTCTGACTCAATACTGAAATCTGCTTCGGACATTCAGATTAAAGAAAATGCTTACTTTTTCATCTGTCACTCTATTTAGGCAAAACTTTTCCTGTTAACTACTTTTGTATTCAATACTTTATTTCCTTTAGGAACAAGTTTACTCTCTTAAGTTCTGTTAAATATTTATTTAGTTGTTACACCCAAGAGCAGAGGAATAAATGAATATGGAAAATGGTCCAGTAGTTAAAAGTGCTCAGATATATTTATATGCTAGAATGTGCTTTTATTGTTTCATGGAGAAAATGAGTTTTTCTGCAGAAACGTTAATATCTGTACTTTCTGCACTACTTGGGAGAATGGAAGTCATCTTTATTAGCCTTCTCATTTGAAGAGAATACAAACTTTCAGCAAAGTTTTCATGCAGGAGATTATTCTCACTCCAGGGAGCTCAGTAAGATCTGTGCTGTGGATCAGAAAACTGAACCAGGCCACGAGGACTCCATTGGAACCTGAATTTGCTTTTTGAGATTGTGCCAGCTGAGGCTTTATTCTTTTTTCTCACTCCTGATGATTCTCTTATTCTCCTTTGGTTTTTAGCAGTCACTACTGGAATTTCATCTGTTCTGTTCTTCGTATTCAATGCCAAATCTTTTCCTCTGATCAGTGTGTTAATTTGTAATTAAAGTTGCCCAAGTACCTTGAACATATCCTCATCTAATCAAGTGAAGCCTGGCAGTTGATACACAAGTCACAATCTCCTTTAGCTACATGATTATTTAAAACTGAGAGTGTGGTAAACTTCTGGAGTTCAAACAAAGTTGAAACCCAAAACTTCACACACAATAACACATTTATTTAGTCTTAAACATCATGAGTTTCTGAGTATTTACTCTTCCACTTCTTCAGATAACAAACATTATTTGAAATGTCTGATAGGTATTTCTTCATTTAAATATAAAAACTTAGGGGCTGTGTTTTGAAGTCATTGTTTATGTAAAACTTTCCATAAAAAAGAATTTTTAATTTTCTTTTTAAATGCCTACTTTTTCTATTTTAACATAATTTATATCTATTTTAAAATTTGGAAAATATATTGAGAAAACACAAAAAAAATTATTCCAGATCACACCAAGTGTGGTCGCTCTTGACTGATGAGATAGCCTATTATTTTTATCTATTAAGACATGTGTTTGCGAGTGTGCCTATGATATTTGTGTATATACACACATATGCAAGTATATTATGTATTTAATATAGAGGTATATAAATAAATTCAGATTGGTATTTACTGTGCTCACTTTTTTTAAGGTAACTTTTTATGTTGATATAATTTTAAACTTTCATATAGTTTTCAAGTTTGGTACAAGGAACTGCAGTATACCCTCTATTTAGATTTAACAATTACTTACAGTTTTCCTATTGGTTCTCAGCATTTTATAACTTGCTCTTTTAGTAGCAAGGATACCATATTTTCTAGAAATTACTAAATATGATTGTACTGCGTGATTCTAATGGTGACGATGGGGATGATGTTGACAACAATGATGCTGATTGCTAAATAGTTATTGGACACTTTTATGTCTCAGGCAGTGTTCTAATTGCTTTACATGTAATATTTCAATCTTTAAAATAACTAGGAGGTATATATTCTTATTGCTCTATGTTAAAAGAGTACAAACCAAACACAAAGAAGTGAAGCAACACAAACTGGCAGGTGAAAAGCAAGGAATCGGTTAGGGGAAAAAACCTCAACCTTCATAGCAGAGGCGCTGAAAGTAAACTGTACTACTCATTGGGTCAGAGCAAGACAGGTCATTACTCACAGCACAGCAACAGCAGAAGCATCAGTATGTTAGTGCTAGTTCTCCTTACCCTAAATATCATGGGATGATGCAATGGCCTGGTTGGGCTGGAACCCAGGGTTAAGGGCTCAGTACCTTTTATAGTTTGCAATAAACAAGCCCCTCCTGAGCAGTCACATGTATGTTTTGGTTGCCTTGACCTACTTAACTGTGTACGAGTCTATCTGCAGAAACAGCATCAGGCTAGAGGAGATTAGGCCCTATAACTAATCTCTTGACACACTGAGCAAAGATGTGCATGAATCTCAGGGTCATGGCAGACTGCCCTTCTCAACTAATTTGTAGTCAGATAAATTGATCCACATGATTATGACACATTTGATCTCATTTTAAACATTTACTATAAATTATTTGGTTAGTTCCATTGTTTGGGCTATAACAGGTGTTTCTATATTTCTTTTTTTTGAGGGAACTTATAGTCTCATTTGTTTTTAATTTTTATCTTAAAGAAAAAAGTTAGAATTTTATAAACCTTATTGTAGCATAAATGGTCTGTATCTCATGTCCCACTTTTCTCCTGGGTTTTCTTGTTTAATTTTAATTATATATTGATAAATTATAGTTGTATATATTTAAGTGGTACAAAGTAGTGTTTTGATTTTTAAAACAATGTGACCTGATTAAGCTAATCAACATATTCATCACCTTAAATGAACTTTTTTTACGATGAGGCCACTTGAAATGTATTTTCTTAGTGACTGAAATATACAGTTTTCAAGTATTAGCAATATTCACCATGTTATGTAATAGATCTCAAAAAAGAAATCAAATATTCTTCTTATCGAACCGAGATTTCATACCCTTTGACTATCTCCCCATTTTCCCCATCCGCCAGCCTCTGGTAACCACCATTCTACTCTGTTTCTATGAGTTCAATTATTTTAGGTTCCACTATTAAAGTTCCATATATAAAACATATAGTATTTGTTTTCCTGTGTTGGGCTTATTTTACTTAGCATAATGCTCTCCAAGTTGATTCATACTACAATTGACTGAATTGCGTCCCTTTTTAAGGCTGAATAATATTCCATTGTGTTTATATACCACATTTTCTTTATCCATTCATCCACTGATGGACACTAAGGTTGATTTCATAACTTGAATATTGCAAATAGTGCTACAATGTAGGAGCACAGATATCTCTTCAACATACTGGTTTCAAATCTTTTGAGTAAATACCCAGAAGTTAGATTGCTGGATTATATGATGATTGTATTTTAGTTTTTTGAGGAAACTCCAAACTCTTTTCCATAATGGCTCTACCAATTTACATTTCCACCAATAGTGTACAAGGATTCTCTTTTCTCTACGTTCTCACTAACACTTATTTTTCATATTTTTGAAAATAGCCATTCTAACAGGTATAAGGTGATATCTTATTGTGGTTTTAATTTGCATCTCCCTAATGATTAGTGATGTCACAGACTTTTTTCCTGTATCTGCTAGCCATTTGTATGCTGTCTTTTGAGAAATGTCTATTCAGATTCCTTGCTCTTTTTATTTTATTTTATTTTATTTTATTTTATTTATTTTTTTGAGATGGAGTCTCCCTTTGTCCCGCAGGCTAGAGTGCCGTGGTGCATCTCAGCTCACTGGAAGCTCCACCTCCCGGGTTCATGCCATTCTCCTGCCTCAGCCTCCCAAGTAGCTGGGACTACAGGCGCCCGCCACCACGCTCAGCTAACTTTTTGTATTTTTAATAGAGACGGGGTTTCACCGTGTTAGCCAGGATGGTCTCGATCTCCTGACCTCATGATCCGCCTGTCTTGGTCTCCCAAAGTGCTGGGATTACAGACGTGAGCCACTGCGCACACCCCTTGCCCTTTCCTTAATCAGATTGTTTTCTTTCTATAGATTGAGTTCTTTATATGTTTTGAATATTAATCCCTTACCAAATGTATGACTTGCTAATATTTTATTTCTGTCCATAGGTTATCTTTCAACTCTATCAGTTTTTTTCTTTGCCGCACAGAAGGTTTTCATTCTCATTTGTCTATTTTTGTTTCTGTTGCCTGTGCTTTTGAAGTTAAATCTAAAAAATCTTTGCCCAGACCAACGTTGAATAATTTTTCTCCTATGTTTTCTTATAGTTCTACAGTTTCAGACCTTATGCTTAAGTCTTTGAAATATTCTGAGCTTATTTTTATATGTGGTGTGAGATAAAGGTCCACTTTCATTTTTTTACATATGAATGTCCACTTTTCCCAACATCATTTATTGTTCTCTTTGCATACTCTTTGCACCTTTGTCAAAAATGAATTGACTGTCGTTGTATGGATTCATTTCTGGGCTCTTGTTCAGTTTTCACTGGTCAATGTGTCTATTTTTGTACCAGCACCATGCTGTTTTAATTATCACCACTTTGTGGTATAGCTTGAAATCAGGTGATGTGATGCCTTTAGCTTTGTTCTTTTTGCTTATGATCGCTGTGACTATTTGAGATTTTTTGGATCCATATGAATTTTTAAATTGTTTTTTTCTATATCTATGAAAAATGACATTGGAATTTTGGTAAGGATTACATTAAATCTATAGATTGCATTGGATAGTGTGAACATTTTAACAATATTAATTCTTCCAATCCATAAGCATGGGCTATCTTTCAATTTATCTTTGTCTTCATCTATTTCTTTCATTAATGTTTTATAGTTTTCAATGTACAGGTCTTTCATCTCCTTGGTTACATTTATTCCTAAGTATTTAATTTTTTTGTAGCTATTGTAAATGTGATTGTTCTCTTGATTACCTTTTTGGAAAGTTTGTTTTTAGTGTAGAGAAATGTTACTGATTTTTGTGTATTAATTTTGTATCCTGCAACTTTACCAAATTTGTTATTAGTTATAACAGTTTTTGGTTATAGTCTTTAGCTTTTTCTGTATATAAGATCATTCCATCAGCAAAGTAGCAATGGTTTTAATTCTTTTTTATTTATTTAGATGCCTTTTATTTCTTTCTCCTGCCTTATCGCTCTAAGAAGGACTTCCATTACAATGCTGAATAGAAGTAGCAAGAGGTGGAATTTTTGTCTTGTTGCAGTTGTTAGAGAAAAGGGTTTCAATTTTTCATCATTGAGTATAATGTTAGATGTGGGTTTATTATGTATGGCCTTAATTGTGTTGAAGGACTTTCCTTGTATACCTAATTTGCTGAGTGTTTTTGTCATGAAAGGATGTTGAATTTTGTCAAATTTTTTTCTGCATCTGATGAGGTGATTATATAACTTTTTGTCCTTCAGTCTGTTAATATGGTGTATCACATTTATTGATTTGTGAATGCTAAACCATCCTTGCATCCCAGAAATAAATCTCACTTGATCATGATAAGTGATCCTTTGTGATGTTGAGTTTGGCTTGCTGCTAATTTGTTGAGAATTGTTGTGTCTATATTCATCAAGGATATTGGCCTGTAGTTTTCTTTCCTTTTATATCCTTGCTTGACTTTGGTATCAGAGTGATGCTGGCCTTATTTAAAAAAATTTTGGGTTCAAGGCCAGCCTGACCAACATGGAGAAACTCTGTCTCTACTGAAAATACAAAATTAGCCAGGCATGGTGGTGCAGGCCTGTAATCCCAGCTACTCAGGAGGCTGAGGCAGGAGAATTTCTTGAACCGGGAGGCAGAGGTTGCAGTGAGCCGGGATCGTGCCATTGCATTCCAGCCTAGGCAACAAGAGCGAAAAACTCTGTCTTAAAATAGATAAATAAATAAATAAATAAATAAATAAATTGATAATAAAAGTTTGGAAGTAGTTTTTCCTCTTTAATTTTTTGCTAAGTATTACTATCCCTGTGTTATTTTGGTTTTTATTTGCATAGAATATCTTCTTTTTTTAGTCGTCATTTTCAGTCTGTGTATCCTAAAAAGTGAGTTAAGTCTCTTGTAGGCAGTATGTAGTTGGGTCTTATTTTTTATAAATTCATTTACTGTATGTCCTTTTATTGGAGAATTTAATCTATTGATATTCAAGGTACTTATTGATAGGTAAGGACTCACTACTGCCAATAGTAAGGAATTACTGTTCACCATTTTGTTAATTGTTTTCTGGGTTTTTGTAGATACTTTGTTTCTTCCTGTCTTGCTGTCTTCCTCTGTGGTTTGATAAATTTCTGTAGTCGTAGTTTTGAATCTTTTTAATTTTTCTGTGTGTCTCCAATAAACATTTTTTGCTTTTGTTTACCATGAGGCTTACATAGAGTATCTTCTACTTATAACAGTAAGAGTAAGCAAATTTTGCATACAACAAATCTATACTTTTACTTCCCCCCCCAAATTTTCATTTTTAATGTCTGAATTTACATCATTTTATAGTATGTATTCCTCAACAATTTATTTCAACAGTAGTTATTAATTTTTTTGTCCTTTACCCCGTACTAAGAATAAAATTACTTTACATAACAACATTATAGTCCTAGAGCACTCTGATTATTGCTCTGTATTACTTAGACCATTGGGTTTGTGCATGTATAACTTTTATGTTATTTATTAGAAGCTTTTTGTTTCAGTCTAAAGAACTCTCTTTAGCAATTCCTGTAAGGCAGGCCTAATGCTGATAAGCTTCCTTAACTTTTGTTTACCTGAGAATGTTTTTATTTTTTCTCATTTATTTTTTCTTTTTTAAATGTTTGTAGCAACTTTATTCACCAGAACCAAAAAACCTGGAAAAAATTCAGCCATCCTTCAATGGGCAGATGGTTAAACAAACTGATACATCCGTAACATGGACTACCTCAGCAATACAAGAAATGAGCTAGTGATACTTGCAGCAAACTGTATGAATCTTCAGGGAGTTATGCTGAGTGAAAAAAACCAGTCCCCAAAGATTGCACATTATATGATTCTTCTTATATAACGCTCTTAAAATGACATAATTATAAACATAAATAACAGGTTAGTAGTGGCCAGGGGTAGGGAATGGAAGAGAGGAGAGGAGTAGATGGAAAGGTGGACAATACAAGGGATCTCTTTGGTGATGGAAATTTTCTGTATCTTTACTGTATAAATGTCAATATCATGGTTTTGCTATTGTGCACATCTTGTAAACATCTTATTTTGTAAGATGCTACCATTGTCTCCCTCATTTCCAAAAGAATGCTTTGCCAGATATCCTTGGTTGACAGGTTTGTTTCATTCAGCGTTTTGAATATTTCATCCCACTCCTCCCTGCCTTGCAAGGTCTCTAATGAGAAGTCAACTGATAGTGGTATTAAAATACTGTTGTACGCAATGCATTTCTTATCTCTTGCTGCTCTCAAAATTGTCTTTTATTTTTGATAATTTGATTATTATTTGTCTTGATGAACTCTTTGGGTTGAAAAATATGGAAAGCTTCACAAATTTTCATGTCATCTTTGTGCAGGGACCATGTTAATATGCTATAATTCCAATTTTAGTACAAATGCTCCTTGGCTTACAGTAGAGTTACTTTCCAAGAAACCCATTGTAAGTAGAAAGTATTATGTTGAAATATGCAGCTGACTGAAAGCAATGGCTGGCTACTTTATTTAGCGATGGTGAAATAAGTATGGTTTCTACCAAATGTTTATCACTTTTACACTATTGTAAAGTTGAAAAACCACAAGATAAACCACCATAAATTGAAGATTATCTGTATATGTGCTGCTAAAGTGAGCGCTCTATTTTGTTTAACTAGAGAAATAAGTTATTGTAAATATTCTTCACACACACATCTTCTCACATCTCTGGTTATTTACTTCAAGTAAATTTCTTGAACTAGAATTATTGCCTCAAAGATATTGCATATTTTAAGTATTTTTTTTGTCATATTGCCAATTGCACCCCTGAAATATTTCATGAATCAATTCTTCAGCAGCATTTTCTACAAATATTGCTGTATCTTCCTTTTCAGTATTTATGTTTCAATATTTCTGCTTAGCCTTCCTTCATCTTACTGAATTGACAAGAAAGCTCAGAAGATTGTTATTGGGAACATTTATACAAGCAAAAATCCATTTCTAATGAAAATTCTATGTTTTCAAATTATCTGTTGAAAACAAGTAACACCCAGATAACAAACCTTGTTAAAAACCAAATTTATTTGCTTATCTATTTTCTGTTTTCTAAGGATCAGAACTTTGATGAATATATGGAGGGGTTGTTAAAGTTAGTATAAGACAATAAAAAATGTCTTCTAAGTAACCAAAAATATATATGGCAATACTAGACTAAAATTGTTTAGTTTTTGTTTTATAATTATGGATTCTCAGCAGCATGTACTGATACTTCCATTTTCTTCTCATAATAAGATTAATAAAAATCATCAGTATAGACATGGGAGCAGGTTTTTTTTTTTTTACATGTTTAATTTCCATGTTTCTTCTCCCAGTTTCCACTGACTGACTGTCTTCTGCATTCTTCCCATTTTTATTCCACAGTATTTTAGTCCTCTGTCAGTTGGCTCCAGATGTTTTCTTGCAACTGTAATTTGCATAAGAATTCTAGTCTTTGCCTGTGCCTTTGCTCAGCATTCATTTGAATTTGAGTTTTTATAACTGCCTTACCAAAAAGCTTTTACATCTCTCTAAAATACCCTGTAAAATGCTTGCTCTTGATTACTTACACCCTGAGAACAGCTTTGTTCTCTGTGAGGTACCAGAGCTCTGTTTCTGTACTCTTATTACTCTGTGCTTTTGCTGCCTCTGGCCTTTTGTGTTTTGAACCACCTATGGCTGCTATGAGAAGGTCAAAGCTACAGAGTGGCTAAAATGATTGGTGAAGGGCCAACCTGAGAGGATATTGATCTGCTTCTCCATGAAATGGCAATCATAATGTTTCTTTATTTTCAGAATTTATTTTTATAACAATTTAAAATGTTAACAGAGATAAAATAGAATTGAATAAATAGTATAGTTTATTCAATATGCCTTTTCACTGTGTTTCATCACATTGGTGATACCAAAATATTCTTCTTCTGAGACAGATTTGGGATCTAAGGGCAGGCATGTTGTAATCTGAGGGAGAGAGGCTGACCAGTTAATGTCATAGACTTTTGAGTCTGTTGATTCATTTTCTATCCAGTAGAATGAGCAGTTAAGAATTCTAGCTGGCCCAGGTTCTGTCTACTGGTATAACTTCTATATCTGATGTCCTTCAGAGATACCCTGAAGGGAATATTGGGGAGGATTCTCGTAACGAGGCTGTTCATAATGCATAGAAATCCAGTCTGGCTCTGCCAGCATTTTTTGTAGTCCTGACTTAAACAAACAAACAAACAAACAAAAAAACTGAAAGAAACCTTATTTTAGCTGAGTTTCCCATATTGGTTCGAGTCATTTATGTTCTGTTGTTTAGGTTCAGAGTTTTTTTTTTTTTTTTGAGACGGAGTCTTGCTCTGTCACCCAGGCTGGAGTGCAGGGGCACAATCTCGGCTCACTGCAAGCTCCGCCTCCCAGGTTTACGCTGTTCTCCTGCTTCGGTCTCCCAAGTAGCTGGCACTACAGGCGCCCGCCACCAGGCCTGGCTAATTTTTTGTATTTTTAGTAGAGATGGGGTTTCACCATGTTAGCCAGGACGGTCTCGATCTCCTGACCTCGTGATCCACCCGCCTCAGCCTCCCAAAGTGCTGGGATACAGGGAGTTTTCTTTTAAAAAATTACTGGTCTTTTTTTTTTTTTTTACGTCAACATTCCTGTAGACTTTGATAAAATCTTTGTTGATACTGTTTGGTTTTAGGAAGCTGTATTTGCAGTAAACCAAGCCAGATAACTTGTTGCATCACGGTGCTTAATGGATTTGCTTGGCTGAACTGTCAGAACTTGGTTTATTATTTTTATCCACGTCTTATCCTGGAATCCTGACTCCATTTTTATCTGCTTAATGGCTTTAGTCTTAAGGCCCAGAAGAAAAACAATGACCAGCAGAGCACAATTCCTTAATTCGCTCGTGTGTATTAAGCCTAAATCATAAAATCCAGATTATGTTTTGAAGATATTTGCAAATGTGTTAAATTGGAGCTATGGTATGGCACACGATAGAAGGCCATTCTCTAGCTCATGAAGGAGCACATGGATAATGATTTCTTTCCATGATCTTAGTTGCACAGATCCCATTATAAATATTAGTATTCAATAAGGACATCAGCCTAATTTGGAGATATATGATTCAAATAATTTAGATGTTGCATTTTGGCAGGACACATAATTTATTGATTGGAAAGACAGCAGTCTTAAATTGCTATCCCTGCTTTTCTTTTGGTCTATGTAATTTCTTGCCTTAAGATACTCTGATACCTTCAAGTGGGCGATTACATCCTTTAAAGCTTCACTTTTTATGAAAATACAGACTGAATAGCCAAATATAACAATGATAGCTGAACTATTTTGTTACTGCCAAACCAAATTGCTGTTTTTCTATTCCTTGATAGAGGAATCATCATTGCCCCCCAACCCAGAACTCACTTTAATTTATCCAGCTTAATGGTTTTATTTGGAACTGTTAATTATAATGTCATTTCTTATACTAAGGAGGTTTCTTACCTCCTTATATCTATTTTACTGATTTATTTCTATGAACTAGAATTCTTTTTGGCCACAGTGCAAGTTCCGATAGTACATATCTTCATCCACAGGATCAGTGTCTCAATTCCAGGCAACAGGGCAGAGGATCTGATTGGTCTAGTTGGGTTTATTATGCATTCATATTCAGTCAGCTCTGTCCATGAGATAGGGCCATGTAGGACAGACAGAACTGTATAACCATAGGAACTCAAGAGGGCAGAATTTAGAATAGGAGATCGTGTTCTGCTAGACATCCAAATAATTATCTACCACATTTTCCACTGGATAGAAACATAAACACCATGGAACAGCATTAAATAACATCTCAGTTTAAAAACCTCAGAGTTTGATCATTTTATCCAGATTGCCATGTAGTCTACACTTGATTTTGAGGCTAACTTTGGAATATTGAACTCAAAATAGTATTATTATTTCAATTTTATTTTCTAATGTCTGCATAATAATCACATGTGTTTAGCTTTGTCTCAAAATTTAAATTAATTTTTAAGCTCATGTCTGAGTAGCTTTGTCTTTCCTAGTTTATTTCACTTCATCCTTTCTTGGCTAGATTTCATTGGCTGGAAGTTTTATGAACAAAGCTCATGGATGCTGTAATCCTTGAGATTGTCTTGAGAATGTCTGATTTTATTTTTTTAATAGTTGAAGAGTGACTTGGCCAGACAGAATCCTTTAGTCCTACCATATTTTCCTCAAAACCTTGACTGTGCTTCACTCTACTTATAGTGTTGCTGTAGAGAAGTTTGACACAGTCTGATTATTTCCTTTTGCTTGGAGTGTGCTTCCCCTACCTTAAGTGCCATGTAATTTTTTTCCTTATTATGAAAGTTCCATAAATTCATCAGGATATAACTTGGGATTGATTATGTTTGTCAGTGTTTCTTAGGACATGATGTGCTAATATTTCAGGGAGGTTATATAATAAAATACTTTTGAACTTTGATGAGTTCTCTTTTTCAGGAATAACAAGCATATTTTGGATCTTCTTTGCTATCATTTTCTAGATAAAGGCTGTCTATTCTACTCTAAAACTCTGTTATTACACATTTCATTCATTTTCTTTTACCAACCTATTGTGCCTTTTCTTGAATTTTAGTCATGTTATTTTAAGTTGATTACTACCTGGTTTTCTTCTTGATGATTTTCTGCATTGCTCTTGTCTTTCTTTACTGCGTTCTGCTAGCTTATGTTTCATCTTCTGTCTTCATGTAATTGTCAGATGATCCTTTGGGTGTTGCCTCACCAGCCAGAAACCTCTGTGGCCAGCGGTGCCTCTACTTGAGTTTTGCTCATGCCTGCTGGACACATTCTGCCCACTCAGCCCAGCAGGCTGTACTTGGCTTGTGCTACCAGCCTGGATCTGATGTCTGCCAAGGGTGAGCCAGGTGTGGAGTGGCAAGGGATGTGTGAGCGAGTGAGTGCAGGGTCTGGCCATTGTGCACAGCCAGGCACGCCAGCTGCTGCAGTGAGGCAGGCAACCCCAGGCACTGTCACACGTGTCAGCTGTGTTAAATGCTAGGCCAGATCACAAGCAGCTTCTGCTGTGGGCACCAGTGTCTGGACAAGGGGAACGCAGTAGCACCCGGAAACTAGGAGACACCAGAAACCGCAGAGCCACAAAGAGGGTGTTAAAGCGTGTCACAGCCCTGGCCTGGGGAGCCGCAAGGTCTGGGCTCCCAGAAAGGCTGCGGCTCTTCTCTGCTTCTCATCACCTGCAGTGCAGTGAGTGGGGGAGGCATGTTTTGGGGGGATGTGTTTCACCCAATTTGTGTTACATCTCTTTCAGTTTGGTTATCCCACTCCAGCCTGCGGCTCCAGGGCTGGCCTGGCTCCTGCCACTGCTTCCCGTCATGTGGAGCACCCACCCAGTGCTGGCAGAGAGCAGGAGAGCTGTAGTGTCACAGCCCCTTTAGCTCCTGCCCATAGGTTGGCATGCAAGCCAGGGAAGTGTTACAGCTGCTTTCACTCTGCCATTTGGTGGGTCCCGAGTTCTTGTCCTGCATCCAGGAAGAAGGAAGTTACACAGACAACTGGAGGGTGAGCAAGGTGGAAAAGAGCTTTACTGGGAGACGAAACAGCTCTCAGCAAAGAGGAGACCAGAAGTGGGCAGCTCTTATCTGCAGGCAGGTAGTACCAATGAATGTAGAGGATACCCCAAGTGGGTAGCTCCTATCTGCAGACAGGTAGACCCCACAAATGTCTGACTGAGTCTGGCTGAGTGGGTGGTGGAGTGGAGTGGGGATGGGGATGGGGCTTTATGGGCTCTGAGTGGAGGAAATGCATGCTGATTGGCACATGGGCGGGAGGAAGTGTGTGCTGATTAGTCCATGGGTGGCCACAGGTGGGTGTGGAAAAAACATCATTTGGTTAGCCAAAAGACATCAAGGAAGTTCCCACTCCAGGTTGCAGACCTCACCGGGAACTGGCAGCCTGGCCCCCAAGGTTCAGACTGCCCTGACTTGAAGGTGAGGTTTCACTGGGGACTTGCCCCTTCCTGCCCAGGAACCCGTCTTCCTCCCACCGCCATCAACCTACTATCTAGGGCACCCAGGCTGTCTGCACTGAAGGACGCCCGCAGGCCCATGTCCAGCTGCCTTCAGCACTCAAAATTTCCCTCCCTTGCACCTTGGTGCCCCAAGTCCGAAATGGGCCAAGGCAGCAGAGGGCTGGCATGTCAGAGCCACCCTGAGCATGTGCACACCTCACCAGGTTGTGACAGTGCCTAGTCTCGACCACAACTTAGCTCTGCAGTGGAGCAGGCGCCTAGAGCAGGGAGATGCTAGGAAGCAGGAGCACGCAGGCTTCCCGGACCCCAGGGAGTGCGGGAATGCCTGTGTCCGGAGCTGTGGCTGGGGGGCTGGCTGCAGCTGTGCTCGGTAGCACAGGCTCCCGCCCCGCCAACTTGACAGAGTGCGGGGCTCCTGCTGGAATCACCTGTTCCTGGCTCCTGCCAGCTCCGCAAAACACACAGCCCCAGCCACACCTTCCCTGCTGTAGCTAGTGTCTTTGCAGGGGCGCCAGATGGGCTGCCACTGCCATCATAATCTCATCCTGGAAACTCTGTATCCCTTCCTTGAACCTTATCCCTTTGTGGTAGGTAGAATCAGTTTGTTGTAATCTGAGATTGGAATAACATGGAGAAATTTTATTATTTAGTTTGTTCATATACATTTTTCCCCGTTATCTATTCTTAGATTCATGTTAGTTGTACTTTGAACATTACTCATGTTTAAATGGGACCAGATTATATTTTTATGTGAATAATGTGGAACAACTTTGGTAGTTGTTCCAGTCAACTATGAGGTGTTGCAGTCTCAAGCTTGTTGGGACTTATTGTCTCAAAGACTCTTTTACCAAATCTATGATCTTCTTTGCCCTGGATGCACATCTCCTTTCAATATTTTGTGTGTGTGTGTGTGTGTGTGTGTGTGTGTGTGTGAGAGAGAGAGAGAGAGAGAGAGAGAAATTAATGGTTTCTAAGCAATACTCACTAAACTTCTAGCTTTCTGATTTTTGGTGGGACTAATCGTTCAGTCATTTATTAAAAGACGATATATTTGAGTAAAATTTTGAGAGCTTACATACATGGAAATGTCTTTGTCTTTCCCTCAAACATAGTTGATAATCTGTCTGGGTATAGAATATTGAATCTAGAATATGGAAAACTTTATTCAAGTTTCCAAAGTTGCCATTAAGAAGTCTGATGATTTTGGATTTCCAGTCTTTGTATTTACATTTTTTCCTCATCGCTTTTTAAAACTTCGAATTTTCTCTAATGTTATCAAAATTTTAATGGGTTCCTTCATAAAGGCAGTATTCATCCATTTTGCTTGGCATTCAGTGGTCTCTTTTAATTTGGATGCTCATGTACTTCAGGTCTAGAAAAATTGTTTGTGTTATTTATTTGAGACTATTTACCCTGCCAATTCTCCTTTCTCAGATCAGAGTTCTTTTGAATTGAATGTCAAGCACTATAGATTGCCATCCATTTTCTGAACTCTTCTGTTTTATTTTTATCTTTTGTTTTAAAAATGCTTTTAAGAGGTTTTTAACAACTTTAATGGATTAAAATTATTTCTGTAATGTTTTTAATATTTCAGATTTGTTGAGTGCTTTTAAAAAATATTTCTTTAAAATAGATACAGCATATATTATAGTATCTTTGAAATATGCTAGTTAATGGATATAATATATAGTTATCTGTGTATGCTTATACATGCATATATAAACTTATGTGTAAAGTATATATATTAAATATATACAATAAATTATGGTGTATTTGCAGTTTTCCTTTGATCCCAGCATAGTCTTTGCTGCCTCTGCCTACTTGTTTGTTTCTGTATCTACATTGAATATTGCAGGCTTTTGTCAACCACCAGGTAGCAGTCTTTTCATATTCTAGAGTGAAACACTGAGATTCTGACTGCGAACTCTGTGGCAAGAGCAAAGTTTGTTGACTGTAGGGTTTCACTGGTAAGTCAAAGATTAACCATCTCATTAGAGGATCCACAATGGCCAACATCAATTGATCCTTTTTCCTAGTCAGTTTTTCCTAAGAGGATATCTTCAGTCTCATGCCTGGAGATACAAATCAAGGTTCTGGAAGCCCCAGTGGGTCTTACTCTTCATGTGTCATATTTTCTGAGTTTCCCCGGTTTTGATTCTGGTATCTTTTGCTTAGCTCTGCCTAGTGTCTTGACTCAAGGCATTGGGTTCTGCCTCATTTTATAGAGTGAATCACCAGGCTTCTCAGAGTGGAGAAGAATTGCTTGCTATTTCCAAGTGATCTAGAAGCCCAATTGCACCTTATAAAGCTCTTCTGCCAATCATTCTGTTTTGAAACTACACAGTATTTCTTCCCTTTTTTTGTAGTTCCAATTATTGCACTCCTTGTATTTCTAATTCTTGAGATTTTCCAGGGTCCTGTACATTTCTAAATTTCTTGGCTTTCACACACCCAAGCTCCTAAGTAACATCTTTCTCTGCTCTGCATCGTTATTGATATGAGCGTCTTGCTTCTAAATTTTTTTGTTTACTGAGATTTACTTTCTCATTGTCTTCCTAGATTAATATCTTATTAACTCTTTAACTGTAGTGATATTTTCAGAGGGGTTGATGACAAATGCATGTATTTAATCTGTGGCAATTCACTGAAAACTCTTATGTACAGTTTATGTCAATCTCTAATAAAAATAGATAACTTTTCAGGGTCTCTGATGAAATGCGTGAGTCAGTATGCAAGTCCTTCATGTAGTGAGAATGATAGATATGGGTCATCCTGCTGAGATCAAGCATGTTTCTATTAAATCTTGTAGTTTTAATGATGAACCTTAGAAGCAAAGTCTTTCTTTGATAACGGAAAACTATATATTGTTATTAACTAAAATACTAGAACTTTTTCAGAACGTTGACTGAGTATATTCTTTGAAAGATTTTTGCTTGAAATGCTGTAGGGAAATGGGAAATGGTACAATCAGATAGTATTAAATTGAGATGAGCTGACAGAGAGAGTCCAGTCTGATCTTAAATTTTCAGACTGCATTTAAACTCTATTATTTTGTGATTTCTACTCTATTATTTTGTGATTTTTGATTTAACTTTAAAAAATTTGTGGGGATTAACACTGAAGTAAACTATTGCAGAATTGTGTAAATAATAGCTTTATTTTTGTACTAGCAATTGCAAGAACTTTTTGGAGTTCTGATAGACTCCAGGGTAGCTTTTTAGAAAAATTCAAATTTATTGACCTTTGTTTGATTATTATCGGTTAAAATTTTTAAATTGCAATCTTACCCTTCTAAAGAAACTTGTTTTTCTTTTTTTTTTTTTTGGTAAGTGAATCCTTTACTGATCATTTTAATGCTGAATTTCTTTGGAACTATGGTGTAATTTACAATATGTGCCATCTCAATTTTTCAAAACTTTTATTTAACAAAAGAAAGAAGAAAAACACTAACAAATATTTATGTTAGTGGTATAAGATACTTCAACATTTCACAAGTATTCAAATGTGAAAATTATCCCAGTCAATGAAATACGATAACTAATGTTTATTTTAACTGCCTGTATGAGTTCTAGTATCAAACAATAAAAGAATAGTAGAATGTTATACTTTCTAATAAGCAAATTATAAACTGCTTATTATAAAATCTGTAATTTTCTAAATGCTTAAAATAACATAATTTATTACTGATATACGACTTTCTAGAAAAAGTCAGAATTGCTATTTATTGTTTTATTATTAAGGATATGATTTAAGGCAAATGGATAGCCATGTTTAAGTTTTTTTCAAAATTTATAAAACAAGGGAAATTTTTTAAATGATACTTTCTTAAATTTTCCTAGAAGACTTGTATTTTCTATAATATATATAACCTTTTTAAAAAAGATATTAAAACTCTTTCTAGTACTTTAATTCTAAAAAATAATTTATTATCTACATACACTGTACTTCCATATTGCTTTACCATTTTAAAGAAACTTTACATAAATTGCATTATAGACATTTTCTTTTTACAGCATGTATAGTTACATGCATGCATTGAACATTTATTTATTTTTACTTTAAAAAAAGTTTCTTCTTTTCCAATTGAACTTTTAAAATCTATGGTTTCTTTCTTTCTTCCATTCCAGATACATGTAGTAAAGGCATAATGTACCCTAAAAACTGATTTCTTTTCATATGATTTAGCAGGAGAGGTAAGGAGGCGGGGTGAGATTAACTAATGCTATGCTTTCCCCCTTTTAAATTGTATCAATTATACTTCTAAAATAAGTTTTGCCTTTTGAGTATTTCTTGTAGAATAAACAAATATTCCTGTGCCTCTTTAACTCTTTCCCATAATGTGACTAGAGAAGAGCTCAACTTTGGTCCTGTCAAGGGCAATTTTTTTTGTATATATTTAAATGTCTTTATAGTACTAAAATAAATGTTTTGAAGACAATTGCAAAGCAATCTGAGTGCATAATTCCTTTAGAATCTTGTAGATTTTCCTACAACTTTTAGGGTTTCCTTCTGTATCTCATTTCATAGCACTTTTATCTTAGTAACTTACCTTTTTTAAGTTTTCCAAAGATTTCCATTTAGTTTTCACAGAAACAGTTATATTTAGCAATTATATTTCTTTAAGTTGTGCTATAATTACAATAACATGTAAAACCGTCATATATTTTGGTGAAAATGTAACAGACTTTTGGAAACTGGTGGAAACAGGAGAGACTCAATAGAAAGTAGCTTGACAGCTTTGAGTATTTAGTGTGATGGTCATCATTTACTACATTTACTGAAGAAATGGGCATTGCCTAAACTGACGAGTCTGTTACTTAGAGATTAAGAAATCTATTGCTGTAGCGAAAACCTGAGCATTTGCTGAGTGACAAAGGGGTAATGGAATTTGTTATGTTTCCACTGAAGTAGGTGTAATTTCTTTTATAGATATGCAACACTTACATAGATTTAAGTTCTTTTAATTCTGCTTAAATTGTAGTACAACCATATGATGGACTACTACTTATAAAGTAATATCATGCATCATGAAGCCAATTTAAATATTTAAAAGAAAGATGCCTATGAGCTATACTGAAGTGTGTGCATATATTTATGTGTGCCTGTGTGCTTCACTGCTTCAGAGGGGGATTGCAATGGATGCCGGGAAAAATTACGCTTTGAACACTTTAAACTGTTTGTACTTATATTATAATCAGGTATTGCTTTTACAATGCTACAAAAAAGAATATATTAAAAAGCCCCCTGCACTGGGAAATTTATCTTTTCTTGCTACAAATGCCGTTCTTAAAGGGAAATAAGAATACTTTCCATACACAGTTGTTAGAAGGATTTTTTAATAGTTAATACTTATTCAGTACTTAACTTGTCCCAGACACTTCCCATGAACCATCTTTTTTTTAAAAAAATTATATTTTGAAATGACATATAAAATTGTATTATGTACAACATGATGTTTTGAAATATATACACATTGTGGAATGGTTAGATCTAGCTAATTAACAAATGAATTATCTCACATAGTTTTGTGATGAGAACACTTAACATCCACTGTCTTGGCATTTTTCAAGAACACAATATATCGTTAACCATAGTCACCATGCTATGCAACAGATCTCTTAAACTTATTATTCCTAACTGTAACATCTCCCCTCCCTCTTCCAAACCACCCCAGCCTCTGGTAACTACGGTACTATTCTCTACTTCTATGAGATCAACTAGAAGGATTAAATGAGGTAGTAAATGTAAAGTGCTTAGAATTCCGCCTTGCACATAGTAAATGCTGTATATGTTTGCTGCATTAGCAACAGTATTACTATTATTGTTCCAGGATCTGCGAACCAGCCCTGTACTCAGACCTCTAATGCCATTCTTGACAGATCTGGGCCTTGAGCCTAGAAAGAGTGTGTGTGGGCTTTGGAGTCAGACAGATGTGGTTTGAAGTCAGGCTTCATGTCTTACACGTGTGTGTTCTTGGACAAATTGTTTAAATTCACTCTTTCAAGGGTTTGTTCTCTAAAATAGTGATAATAATAACTACCACTCAGAGTTTGTGAGTATAAAATAATTGTAAGGGATATAAAATATTTAATATGTGATGGGGAACATACAAGTACTCAGTGATGCTGCCTTCCTTCCTTCCTTCCCTCAGGCCTCCTCCTCCTCATCGCTTCCTGCTTTGCTCTGCGTGACAGAACAACTTTTTTTCTCACTTCTTTTATAGTACCTGTAGGAGTCTGTATGCTCTTTCTCTTGGCATTTTATTTGTTTAACTCCTACACAGACACATGCCCAATGCTGTTATAGTATTAGTCTTGATTGCAATATTTGCTATTAAATTTTACTATATAATTTTACAATTTGGGTTTCTGTCTAGAGAGAATAAACGTTAATAGCTCTTTGTGTTTTCCTGATATTCATAGGTTCAGACTAGAGCACAAGTTTAATTATTCATTTCTACTTTGATGGTTCCCTCCATTTTTTATGATTTTGGGAGTGATTTAGGACAGCTACCTCACTTAACCCCAAATAAGATTTCTTTTGTTGTTATGCCACTGACAACTTTCAAATGAGTCACATGCCTTAGTGTACTTTTTACCTTGTAAAAGTGTCTGAAATTCTAGAGGGCATCCAAACAGATTTTTTTCAAACTTCCTTTAATAAACAAACTTTTTTTTTTTTTTTTTTTTTTAAAAGAAGCAACCTGGAAGAGGAAGTTAGAGAAAATTAAGTATATGATTGAAGTTCTTGGTATCATTTGTCAATATATTTAAACTGAATATGTCTACATTTTCTGCTACCTGGATTTTTAGAAAAGCCTTCTTGGTGGACATATAATGTAAGGCTGATAACACTGTGTGCACAGAGTACCCTTTATCTTTAACTTTTCAGAGATTTTCAGAGATTACTCTAAGTTTTATTGTACATGCAGGTGTAGATTCCCGGGTTGTCTGGGTTAAAGGTTATACAGTTGTTGAGGGCCCTCTTTAATAAGAGGAATCCAGAATTTAAAATTCAAAGTTAGATATAAACATAAACATTTATTTAGGATAAAAAAGCATAACTTAAAATTATATAAAGCTTACATATTCTATGAATATTTTAAAACCCCCAAATAGAACTTGCTAATTTGTCACTGCAGCATGACTTCAGTTCTTTCAAAAAGCCCCTAAACTTGTGAAATTCACCTGTGCACACATTTTTGCTTGCTTATAGACATGAAGGCTAGATGCTGGCAACAACAGACTAGCCACAAGGTGAGACTTGAGTTCTGTAGTGCTACCCTAAGCTGAATGCTTGCCTTGTTACCAGACTAAATCCCCGTGCAGTGGGAAGGGATGCACTTTGCTAGGCACATGTAGTGTCAGGCACAAAGGAAACAAACTGCTACACTTGAGCTCTCTCTGGAAGTCCCACCTCTGTCCCTGAATCCTGCCCCCAGTCTCCACCTACCTGTCTTAAAAGCCCTTAAAATCCCCCTTTACCTTACCCCCCAGAGAGTAAGTTCTTTGAGTAGAAGCGCCCCTTCTGCTTTCCTCCATCAATGAATGAAGTTTCTGTTCTGCATTACCGAGCCTGGTCTTGTTTTATTGGTGTGAACAACACCGAGCAGGGAAAGGGCCTATTAGGGTCAATGACCTTTTTGAAGGTTGGTAACATTTTATTAATTAATTGCCTCACAAAGTTCTATAATACTCTTTCCTATATATTTAGTTGCATGCCCTTTGATATCCTCATTGTAAAACAAATAAATTTGTAATATCCTCCATGAAAACTATAGAAAGATAATTTTATTTTAGCCTAGCTGATTGAAATTTGTTTTTTTACTGTTAATATCTGGGACACATTCAATATGTGATTATATGAGATATACTTACTATTTGTAGTCCTGCTCTTGGTTTGTGTCCTACAAATGCAGGTATTCTAATAAATTCTATTTTGAAGAATGCCTGAAAAACATGTTGTTTAGATAATTATGCAATATTATTGAGAATATTATTGGAGGAATAGAACTTCCATGTTGATTGGTGTCAGTGAGAACTGAATCATTTTCTTATAATTTCACACATCTGATAATTAGAAGAATTTTCCATAGATAACTTGTTGCTCCAATATATTTCAAATCTATTTATCCTCCATTATCTATGAATATTCTGTGCTGAAAATCAGAGGGAATGTTCATATCAAATTATAATCTCTGGAAATATACATTAATTTCAGTGATGCCCGATGAGTCAACAACAACTATACATATAAAAACTGTGAAACTTAAGTAGATTCGATCCAAGAGAATAGATCTCCAACTCAACTTTCTCTTAGCCGGATTCTAAAACATCCATGGCTAATCCATTTCTATTGGACTTCAGGGGGTTTGTAATGGGGACGAAGTCAGAAAAGAAAGAGACAGCAATCCAACCAATTGCCATTAAAATGTCTTATGTTTGAAAGTTTTAGAAAAACTAGTGATTACGTGAACACGTTGCAAGGGAGCCTCCTAGGGCATTGGAAGGTCCTCATCTAGTGAGGTGCCCTAGAGATAAGCTTCGTTAGTTTCACGGGAAATCTCCCTCTGATTACAAAAACTTCTGAGTGAAAGATTTGTCTAGAGGGACCTACTTTCTTTAAACTCAGATATGTCACATTTGAGTCTTTTCCTATTTAGTTTTTTATTAAAAGTTAAGAGCAACTCCAAAGTAACTGAAGTTGTAACCTAAGAACCATTCCCTGTTTCTTAGAGTACCAATTCTATATGGACTATTAAAAATGAATGTCTCACAACATTGTAGAGAACAAGGAAGTTGGAAGGAAGCAAAGAATGTGTGCTGATCTAAAAAAACAAAATTAAAAAATTTAAAAAAAGGAAGCCTAGTTTAAACTGTTGAAGGTAAAAAGACAAGTGTTGTATAGCTCAGGAATTCCCAGGAGATAGCCACTGGCTTTCTAAGAGTTCTATGATAACTTACAATAACAAGGCTCTCTCCAGACACTGAAGTATAATCTCAAAAACTAAATTATTAACTTATAGGAAAATAAAACTTTACACAGATCAGAATACTTGTGTTAACATGACAAGGTTTCTGTCCTGTACGCCAGCTTGAATGGCAAGTCTGATTATGAACAAAAAGTTGCCTGGTAAGTGTGAAATGTGAACATAGAGTGTATGTGATCTTAAGCAGTTCCTCAGACAATATATTTTGATCTTTCTTCCTCATATCTATTGGCCAAGGCTGGCTTTTCCCTTGACTTGGTTAGATGTGCATTGCCATATTTGTCATGTATGTTCTTCCTGATTGAAACAGTCTTTGTTCACACACATTAATGTCATTGTTATGACTGTGGTCAAATGTTATGCCAAACTGGGAACTATTCTAAATCTTCCAGGTAACATAACATACATAAATATATATGTATGTATATTACATTTTTAAATGTATATCAAAGTAATATTCACCTACAATTGACAAAGCATAGGGCTGAAACAAAAACAATAGCCCATTGCATCATCAGCCTCCATTCCTAGATTTTTCTCCTGAGGATTACCTGCATATCTGCAAACGATGTGTACAGTGAAATTGCTTGATTGCCAATTTTTAGATATTTTGTATTTAGGTTCTTACCAAGGCAGATGAAGGTTTAGCCTACTTATAGCTACCCCATCTTCCTTTCTTTTTGTATAGTTATAATATCATTTTGTTCCTGAATCCTTGTATTTGAAACATTAAATAATATTCTTATATCTTTACTATTTTTTCTAATTATAAACAGTAATTTTTAAATTCTGTAGTTCATAAGGTGTAGATATTAGTTGCTTCTTGCTCCTCCTTTCAGCATTTCTCTCTTCCAGTTTCTCTTATGTACATTTTAACTTTTACATTGTCACAATTGATAACAATTTCTTACTATGTATTATGTTAAAGAGGGGGTTAATTAAACTCAAGACTAATAATGTTTGCATTCTGTGAATTGGTTAAGAAAAAAATAGACCAAAGCCAATTTTGTTCACAATAATCATGGTTTTAAGAAACCTGTACCTTGCTTTGCTTAAAAACTTCAGAAGAAGCCTCATAATATGCAATATGAAATGTGTTTAAAAGTTGCTTCAAGTGTACACTATATCTTTAAGATCTTAACACAGATACTAGGTCAATCAGTTCAAGACAACCAGTCTTATACTTGGTAAACAGCCTGATATTACTTTCTGATATTCTGTGTAAATTCTTCTCCTAAAAGTCCTTGGTGAACTCATGTCTTTTCTTCCTCTTATCCCACTTCATATAGTACAGCAGCATTCAACAAATCAAGATAACAATAAGAATAAAAATTTTCTCCTATATAGATCCCAGAAACCCTAAATTCAACATGTTAAAAACTTAATTCAGAGCCAGGCACAATGGCATGTGGTTGTAATCTCAGGTACTCAGCAGGCTGAGATTGGAGGATCCCTTGAGCCAAGGAGTTGGACACAGCCTAGACAGTACAGCAAGACCCCATCTCAAAACCACAACAACAACGACAAACAAAAACCTCAGTTCATTGTCTTTAGCCCAGCTCCTCCTATATTCTCCATCTGAGGACACCCACTGCTAAGGACAAAAATCAAGAAGGCATCTTGGGTTTCTCCTCTCGCACTCCATATCTTGTCTCCTGTGAAGTCGTTATTTGTTCTGCCTCACAAAGAACAAATGGATTAGGATAGTTTTCTCTGTCCTCACTACTCACCTGCAAGCCATCCTACATTTCAAGTTAGAATAATGTTTCTTACACTCAGATCTGAGTAACCACATTTTGTATTTAAAAGCCTTATTTTTTTTCTCATTGCATGCATGATAATACCCCAGATTTCTCAGACAATATTCAATGGGGTTCATTATGTAGGTTGAGCTCATCTCAGCAGCCTTGTATACATCTCCCCTTACTCTTTACTCCACTCTGAACTGTCTCTGACTCTCCAATATGCCACTTCCTCTTTTGTCTTTAGGTTTTTAAATATTTTGTCTGTTCTCACTGGAACATCCTCCAGTCACTCTTCACGTGGTGAACATGTGTGCCCAGTCTCAGTTTAGATGGTAAACCCTTCCTTGAATATTTTCTTTTAGAGTCATTGAAGGCCAACAATGTGCTTTCAAACATAATGTCTTAACTGCTTGTCAGAATACATATAGTATGCTGAGATGATTTCTTTAACTGTTTTATACACTAGAGTGTACATTCTTCATGGAAATTTTATTTTATTCACTGTGTAGCCCTAATGCCCAGTATAGATGGCAGCATTGCCTGGTGTCTGTTTGCCAAGTGAATGAATGAAAACATCCAAGTCCTTTCCATAGATTCCTTGATTCTCTCAAGTTATTTTCATTAGAACAGATGACTGTTTCATGGAATGATATAAGTATAATTTGGCTTTAAAAGGAATAGAGAGAATAGATGACACCTTCAAGTTGCTCTGAGGGTTCTGAGAGTAATAAATTTACTGTCTTCACAAATTCCAAACTAGATACCATTACAATGGCTTTTTCATGGCCCTCTTCAAGATACTGAGAATGGCAGGAGGCATTCAGATGCCTAGGCAGATAGTGGTGGGTCCCTGGTGAAATCCCACCTCCAAGCTGAAAACAGTTTAATGCCTGAAAACCAAGCTACAAGTTAAATTCTTGGAATGGACTGAGAACATGTCTTTCTGTTCGGTAGAGATCATAGATTTTCCTCCATAGATCCCCACCCTTCTCCTATTTTACATATACCTATCCTTTCCTAATTTGTTTTCTACACTGTCATGTCCACCTTTGGTGTCTTCACTTTAACCTTTTTTGCATATGCACAAGCCAGTCAGCATGCACTCCCCATTCTGAGTCCATATGAGGCCCCAGACCCAGCCACATGGGGGACTTTCCTCCGTTCAGGTACGGGAATCACCCCCTACATCCCCTCTTTGCTGAGAGCTTTCCTTTTGCTCAGTAGATTCTACTACATTCACTCTTCAGTGTCCGCATGCTTAATTCTTCCTGGTTGTGAGACAAGATCTCGGATCTAGCTGAGCTAAGGAACAGACAGACGGCAACAATACCAAGTCTACCTATGGCTTGTAGAAATTGCCACATGACTGAGAAAGCTACTCTTATATATATTTTAATTCTCCAATGACATTAATGTAAGAATAGCAATTGCTGCTTGTACTTTGGAGATTGTAAATAAGATCTTTGTAGTGATTCTGAAAGAGATTGCATTATGATAAATTTGTGCCAACTATTTAAATTTAACAACTTATTTTATTTTTCTCCCAGAAAGCTATTTGAAATCTTTTTCTGTAATAAATTGATTTGAAAGAAACTTTCCAAATGAGAAATTTGTTCTCCAGTTCTTTAACCTCCAAAACTGCTAGCTGGCATTCTTTCTGCAGAGATTTCAAAATTTCTCTGTGCATTCTAACATGGATATATCACTGAGAGAGCTGTGTTTCTCTTGGAGGGTTGGATTTAGTGCCTAATTTTGGCTCATTCATCTCTTCCATAGCTATATCCATTGTTAACAGCAGAAATTTTCTTTTCCACATATTCTATGTCTTTTTCTGTACCTTCCCATAAAGATTTGCTCTTCTTGTTTTGTAATGGCATGTTTGGTGTTTGAGGCAATTATGACTAGTTAAATTGTCGACATTTAAAAGTTACTCCAAAAAGCGTATTTTCAGACTAGGGGTTAGTATGAGGCAGAGCAACAATTGTAACATTTATAAGCCCTGTTCTTTCATTTGCTCTGAGACTGACTTTGTCCACTAGAGTTATGGATTTTCAGCAGCTTTCCTTGAAGCCCCACTTCACACACAAGCTTGGGGCTGGTGGCAGGAGAAAGCTGGGACCAGATGAGTGGCACAGAGCCTTCTCCTCTCCAACACTCAACCCAAATATCTCTCCTTCTGTTTTATTTACATGTTGAGCTTCTGAGTAAGTTTTCATCTGGGAAAATAAACTGAATGGAGCATGTTATTACAAAATAATTTTAAAACCTCTGCCAAAGAAGCTGAATAACATTTAGGAGGTGAATGTGATACATAACTACCTAAGAGCATAATTTACCTTTGGTTCTGGCTATCTCCTGTATGGCCTGAGTATTCTATCCATTCCATGTACAAACTGATCAACACTTTTGTCATAGAACTATGACTTGTCACACTCAGAATCTTCAAGGGCAATTCCTATTTATAATAAAATGGATCCAATACTCACCTTCTGCAGTAATTGTTCAGTGAGTCCGTTTGAAACTTCTGCCTCACTTGGGGCTGAGAAAGGCTGGATTCTTCATGTTGGGTAGCATTCTGAAAGATATATTTTTCCCTGAAATCTTAAGTAGGCACAGTACACATTTTATTCTGCTTATCTTTGCATTTTTAATACCCACTATAAATGTTAAATATCTAAGATGTGCAAGTGCATAGAAGTGACTCAGATCTTGTTTACTTACTTCTAGTGCTGCTCATATCTTACTTGTCACTTTAGAAGGCATTGCCTGGTTTTTGTCTGACCACCATTCTTTTTCCCTACTACTGGAGATGGCAACACCCACCCCGTTGGGGAAATGCTCTTCCTCCTCTGCATGGGTTTTAGGGAGGAGAGTTTCAATACAGTCCTCTGGAACATAGCTGAGAGTGAGTCACCTGACCCAATTAGCGAAACAAAAATGCTCATGTAGGATTTATACTTTATTTAGAGAGAAATAAGTTCTCTTTCCTGTGGGCTTTATTAAAGTGAGATGAGGTGAGTCTGAGTACTTGTAGAATTTCCTTGGTTACCTCTGGGTTTGCTCAGCTGTTGTCTGTCTGAGATTTATATACTCTCATCATAATATTCTTGGGGGTGGCAAGAAGTCTTATCTCCCTGGAAGGGTGCCTGTAGCATGACTCTACCCAGAAAAAAATAATTTCTATAAAGTAGAGGATTTCTGTTTCCAAGATTTTCAAAATTTTAGTCTTCCCATTTCAAAACACTGCTATGAAAACTAAAACTGAATTTGATGATGGATTGCTGTTCCCAGAGATTCTGTGGTTGGTAAGAAAACCAAGCATTTAACATGCTTACCTTTTAACTCTTTCGTGTTTGTGAGGTACTGAATAAATTCACACAAATTATTACAATATGCATCCTAAAAAATGTCCACTGTAAAATATATTGTTTTCCTGTAGCCTGTTTGCTTATATTGATTCCATGGGTCTACCCTATAAACATTTGCATTAAATATAACTATTAATGATGATCCATTTGAACTAGTCTAATTGTTTTACCTTTGTTAATCTTCTTCCATGAAAATATAAAGATAACTACCCTTAAACTCAAATAGTTTTTTCATACCTTGTGAGTTAGTTTCTATCTTTCCAATCAATGCACATTGAATAGACTCCTTTTCACTCCCTGACAAATAGAGTGAGAAGGAAAAATTAGAGCTAGGGGTGAGACTGAAGTCATCACTATCCAAATGACTATCCAGGTGAGCAGAGAGCTAGGAAATAGGTCATCATTTTGGTTCTTATTGTTTAACCTGACTGAATCCTACCTCTCTTCATCCCTAAAAGACTATAGTCATTGAGATAAGACATCATTTTAGCAGAGTGTATTTTGTTAATAATAACAATAAAGTAAAGCTTTAGGGGTTTGTTTATTCTAAAGTCACAATCAAAATAATTTAATTGCATTACTTCTCTAATCATTGACTACTTCTCTGCTGATACAAGGGTAGGTAAACTTTGTAGCAAACCTAACCTTGCCTACAAAACTTGGGATAGCTCTTCACTACAGTAATTGCTACCCCTCTGCTTAGGACATCCCTTTCCCACTTATCAGGCAGAGGGATACCAAAGCTGGAGGGAAATGCATATTTAAATCATGTGTTATATCAGGAAATTTCAGATTTATATATGGTGTTGAAATCTAAATCTTAGATGCCTTGACATGGCACATGATTTAGACTGTTAGAAGAAAAACTTCAGCTGAATTAAATTTAAAGGAGTTTAATTGAGCAATGAACAATTCCTAAATTGGGCAGCCCCCCAGAATTACAGTAGATTCAGAGAGACTCCAGGGATGCCTCATGGTCAGAACAAATTTATAGACAAAAAAGGGAAATGATGTACAGAAATCAGAAGTGAGGTACAGAAACAGCTGGATTGATTACAGGTTGATGTTTGCCTTATATGAACACAGTTTGAGCACTCGGCTGATTGAAGTATGGCTGTTGGGATTGGCCAAGACTCAGTTATTGTTATAAGCACACACTTTAAGTTAGATTGCGGTTCATCCACAAGGACTCAAATATAGAAGTACAGAGTCCTTCTCAGGTTATATTTAGTTTACTTTAACAAGACTAAAAGGTTATAGCATTTCTCTCCTACTGGCAAAGATTACCCAAGACAAATTTTCATTTGAATGAGGTGGATCAACCTAAAACAATTATGCATATAGTTTAGCAATTAATTTAGCTCCAAGTAAGTTAAAGAACTAACAGGTGTTCAAAAATAGATTTTTAAAGATATCACAATATCCAAAAGTACTTATGAATTATTTTATAGTGAATTTTCCTATGTAGACCTTTACTAAAATTTACTTAGGTAAAAAGACATATTCAGAAACACATTTCTCAACCATAGGAAAAGGAAGAGCCAATTCCCACAATAAGAATTAGGAATTCTCACAAGTGATATAATTAGAGGAAGAAGTAGTAATCTTATATTTGCAGTTCAAATGCTGAAATGAGGTTGTTGTTATTTGAAACCAAACTGTGGTGTATATTCTGAAAGTATTCACATGTTACAGCAGTGTAAGGGCCAGCAAAGTTATTAAATACTTCAAGTATAAATGGTATGGCTGCAAAAGGGGAACTGCCCCAAGGATATGCCCAGCTGTCATTTACAAATAAGAACTGAAGATAGCATTATCAGATATTCTTACTAGCACTATACACTGCTCATTGGAAAGCCAACACAGGTCTATAATTATTATTATGCTCACATACATTGTATTCAAAATATGTAATTATTTCTAGCCCCATAGACAAATATGTACTGCAGCATTTAGAGTTGCATAAGAAAAACTTCTTGAGTGTACAGTATGAGGTGAAATGTGAAAAAATACCATAAATGTTTTTAGCTTCAGATAAGATGATTTTGAATTAGCAGAAAAAGGCAATAGTATTAAACTCTATATTACTTTCTGAGGTAAAGTCATCTATGTGGTCTAAATGTGTCTTACTATGGCAAATCAGATTTAAAGTTTGCATTATGAAGAGGCAAAGTGTGAAACAGAACAAAATTCTATCTAGTCTGTTAACCACATTAATAAAAACTCTACTTATGAGATAATCTATCTGATAATTTCATGAACCATTAAAAGTATTTAAGAGGTTTATCCGCAGTATGTTTTTGAGGTCCTTTAACTTAAACTCTTGATGGGGGAGAAAATTTAATGTTCCTTCTGGTGAATTCTAAACTAATCCTTCTTCAGAATTCTGGGTCAAGCTTTACATTTGATTTTTATTGAGAATTGGGAAAGAAAGAGAGACCACCTCGTGTCACTCCTGCCTTAAGGGAGATAAAAACCCAGTTACCCAACAGGAGGGCAAGTTTGCTTTGTTTATCCCAGCTCTCACTGTAAAACTTTCAGTTTTAGGGGTGATTGTGGTAGAGGTGAAAATGGATCTTTATTTCCCTGTCAGTTGCCAAATACCTTAATTTATCTTTTCCATCAACTTTTCCACAAAAATAAAAATCCCCATTTCATCAATGTGTTGAATATTTTAATATTTTTTGAGACGAAGTTTCACTCTTGTTGCCCAGGCTGGAGTGTAGTGGCGCTATCTTGGCTCACTGCAACCTCTGCCTCCGGGGTTCAAGACATTCTCCTTCGCAGCCTCCCCAGTAGCTGGGAATGCAGGTGCCTTCCACCATGCCCAGCTAATTTTTGTAGTTTTAGTAGAGACGGGGTTTCATCATGTTGGCCAGGCTGGTCTCAAACTCCTGACCTCAGATGATCCACCTGCCTCGGCCTCCCAAAATGCTGGGATTACAGGCATGAGCCACTGCACCCAGCCCAAAGTGTTGACTTTAATAATCAGTTGGAGAAGAAACGTAGTGATTAAGTGTGAATATTTGAAAGGTTGGCCTTCCATGCTTGTTTATAGTTTATAAGAGTGTGTGTAAATGGAGAAATGTATTGATGATGACAAACGAAGTGCAGGAGCTTCACAGTCAAGAGAACGAAGTAAGAGGGGTTTTGGTTTATCTTGTTATTCACTTGCATATATAAAATTTAGGAAACATTTTGGCAGTCTCCTTCTCAAAAGGATTGTGGTACTTTGTTCTAAGAGAATTGCGTGTTGATGCTCACTTTGCATACACATGGATCTGGACATTCCAGAGATTGAGAGATGGAAAGGTTCCCTTTAGAAAGCTGTGGACAGAGCCAGCAGTAACTATCAATTGTATCTTATCTCACCTTTTTGTCGTCTTTCCACAATACAATTTCAAAGATGCCTCCTTCTAACATATTAGACTACTCCTCCCATAGCTGAAAATACTGCAGTGATTTTCTCTGGAGGGTGAGATAAACAGGATATTTTTTCCCCTTTGTATAGTTCAAGTTCTTACAATTAGCTTGTAATTATTTTATAATTAGAAAAAGACAATTTCTATTAAAAATGAAATAAATTGGATGTAAAACTAATCAAGAGAATCAATATGGTCTTCTAAGGAGATATTGAAAATTATGTAAGTAATGAGAATTTTGAGACAAAGAGAATATTTGGTATTACTGATATGCTTTAGTTGGAGAATAGTATTTTGAATCAAGCTCTATAATTGAAGAAAATCTTCTGAGAGTCATTGTAAATGTGTAGTAGGGACAGTCACTCACCTGGAAAGAACTAAGGAGAAATGAATGGAGAAAAATCAGAAGTAGGAGTAGCAAATGTGCCCTAGGCCCTTACATGCTTATTTTACTTATTTTTAATTTATTATGAAAGGAAAGGGTTGATAGCTGGTCTGTGACATTTCCTCAAACCTCAGAAACCCCTGAGAATTTGATGCTGAATTGAATCCTCCCGGGACTCAAACTCAGGAATTATAGAAATATACCAGATCCACAATAACAGTACCCCTACTGAGCACCTATACCTCATCCTAGGAACAGTTTATTGATTGCCAAATCAGTGTATTGATGAGAAGGAGCTCCAGCAGAGAATGAGAGTAAGTCATGTATCCTGATGGGACAATGTGACTAGAAGTGCATAAATGCAGGGTACAGTTATATAACCTGAAGGGCAGTAAGAGAACTCATTGCTCATGGCTTTCTTAGGCGAAGTGGTCTACACCCGGCCCTTTCTCCCCTGACTGCACATGTTTAAAGTTCAGCCATGGGGCCTCTGCTATGCTGTGGATTTCTATTTCACATTGCCTGTATTGGCTCGATAATTTGGTACTAGGAGGAACATGTGCCTCTCACTGCCGCTGACTGAGCAGTGAGTGTTGCAACGTATGCCAGTGAGTCTATTTTGCAAGATTTTTTTCAACTTTTAAATAATTGTATTCAAAAATAGTATTGGAAAAAAATATTCAAGTCATAGTATAAGTTCTTCAGTATCTTTTGGGGAAAATAGTAGCTGCTTTTATCCCCGTTGCAAAGAAATCTGATGGCTTAATTATTATGATACAAAAAACCTCTCAGTTATAAAATCACCTCTTTTCTCTGAGATCAGAACATCAAGAAAAGCACACTATAAGGTACTGAATTGTATCAAATTGAGTGGAGACGTTTTCTAACATTAGTTTTTCGCTATAACTAAATGTGTAAAATAAAGGACATTTTCAAAAAGGAAAATTATTTTCAATTGTATTCAGTCGCTCGGAATCACCATGTAGATTTGATAAATATCATTTAGTTTGACTTTGCACTTGTGTTTTCACATAACTTTTACAGATAAAATGATAAAATGTTACATTTCAATGGAAGCCTTGAGTATAATTCAAATAGGACAAAGTTGCTAAAATATGTGTTTTGAGAAATTTAGGACTTCACACCCAAAAAAGATAGGATAGTGACATATACTAAGTCTTTTCTGAGGAATCCCAAGCACCTTACATGTATTAATATGTTCTCACAAATCAATATAGGGAAGCAGGAAGGAAAAAAAAAGTGCCTTTGCAGTATATATCACATGGGTTGGGGATAATACATATCAGGGTAGAACATATTTTTTTCATGATCCGAGATTTCAATGTCTGCATTTTTTGATACAAAAGTATTGTTTTTATATCCCTTTAGACCTTATTTTGTAGACATAGTATTTTAGGAATTATTGGAATGAGTAAAATTTCTAAAGACAGCTTTCTAAAGACATTTCCTAAAGAAAATTTTTATTTTTCATATTTTGTAAGGGATGTTTCTGAATAACAATAAATATACAAATTTATTCTTATTGAAATTTAATTAAAATGTTTTATTCATAAATTCCTTTTCCCAACGAGAGTTACCAGACAAGGCATATAGTTAAGAATTTTTAGTTGTCTACTTTTTGGACATTGATTTGATAATGTAGTTGCTGGGATCAATACAATGTTAACATAAAAATTGAAATGCCATAAATAAGCTTTTTTTGTACTGCAAAATAGATACATTTTGAAAGTATAGAAAATATCATCCTTTCTAATTTTCTACCTTTTGGAGGCTCAGTTGGTATCCAACGGTCACTATTTATATCTCATGCTATTTTTGCAAGAAACAATTACCTGAACCCTAAGAGAGCATTTATCTGAAAAAAGGTAAGATCATCCACCACGAAAATGTAACTATTTCATTTGTAAAGCTATTCTTTGAGAAAAGTTTAAAAAATCAAAGGTGAACTTTATATTTACACAGTCTCTGATCAAGTTATTAATGGATAGACACTGATGAGGGTTTATCACTCATTTCCACCCTGTATCTTTCCTATATTGTCTTAGTTTTATTTCCCTTTCTTATTTTATCTTCTTTTTTCTTCTTTATGTTTCTTTCTCCAGGGCTAGATGTATTTTATTTATCTTAGATGAAATTTTAGAGATTGACTGGAATTAAAGGCAATTAGAAGGAACATGAAAACTCAAGTAAAGAAACAATTATTAACAACAACAAAAATACTTCCGCAGCTGGGTGTCAACACTTCCTCTAAATTCAGCTGTTGCCACTTTATTAGCTCTACCTGGAGTATATGTAGATCTATCCTGGAAATTAGCCTCCTTTACTCTCTTGACAGTTTTTTTTTTTTCTTTTTTTTTTTCATGAGATGGAGTCTCGCTCTGTCGCCGGGCTGGAGTGCAGTGGTGCGATCTTGGCTCACTGCAACCTCCGCCTCCTGGGTTCAAGCAATTCTCCTGCCTCAGCCTCCCGAGTAGCTGGGACTACAGGTGTGCACCACCACACCCAGCTACTTTTTGTATTTTTAGTAGAGATGGGGTTTCACCATGTTGGCCAAGATGGTCTCTATGTCTTGACCTCATGATCCGCCTGCCTTGGCCTCTCAAAGTGCTGAGATTACTGGCGTGAGACTCTGCACCCAGCCATTTGGCGGTTCTTGAGTGCATCTAGTCTTTTAGTCTTAGAATTATCTCATAGACTGTTAAAGCATTTTGGTGGAGAAGGGGACTTCCAGTACACAGACAAGGAAGATTAGTTAGGTCTATAAGCTGATCTTAGGTGGTGGTGGGAGAAGTCTTCCTTCTGTTGCCCCTGCTGGCCATTTGGTATACTAGCCACTGTGCCATGGCCTCTGCAGAGACCTGGTTGATGTCTCAAGGACCAGCTCTGAAGTGGGCAGAAACAGTTGAGAACGTGAAAAACTATAGACTGGATGTACTAAAATGTATTTCAGTACAAAACATTGTTGCGGAAATTAAAGGCAAGAAATATTTCTTTAGAATACATAGAGAACAACAGGAACATACTTACTATTGTGGTTTTGTCATTTACAAATATGCAATTGCATATTTCATAAACATTTTGTTTTTCAGTATACCATTTTGGCAGCAATAAATTATAAATGGAAAGTGCAGATTTAATTATTATGAGTCCAATTTCTGAATGCCAAGAAAATTGTTGATTATGCAACTTAAACATAATGTCTATGAATATTTACATCCACCATGGGGGCTATAATATTACTGATCACATAAAAACCAGAAGACATGGGAACACTAAAAAAGCATCAAAAAAAGGAGGAGCCTATTCTAGATAGCAGACTAGTGGGTGCCTCATCCATGGAGATGGATCAAAATAGAAGTAACTATGCCCAGTTCAAATAGATCATCTAAGAAAGCACACTGGAATTCATCAGAGAAGCGATGGGAATCATGAAAAGCAAAGAAAAGTGAAGCCAAGTAGTTTGCTGAGCTAGGATCAACATGGAGCCAGGGGAAAGCTGCCTGATGCATGGAGCGGGTGAGTGAGTAACTTCCAGGGGTCCACACTCCAATGATGGACATTTACAACCCTAGCTATGGGAGACGCCCCTTGACTAGCCCCCCAGCTCTGGCCTCTAGTCTAACACAGGAAGCTGCTTAAAGATTTCACAGAGGCATTAGTGGAGCCCATATGAGAATCCACAGGCTTTTGATCCCTGATTAGCTGCTGGTGAGGAAATGAGGAGGCCAGGCAATTTTGTGTGTCCCCAAGATGGAAACTGTAGCTGCTGCCATGGGATGGAGGAGCAAACCAATTGCACACCTGTGGGCCTGTTTTGGTGTTCCCACTAAGGCGGAGCCTACCTTTCCTGGTAGCAGGCCCTCAGTGCAACCGCCATACCCCTTCTAAAAGCCCATCCCCTGGAGGCCTGCATTCTGCCCTGTGGCAGATCACCTCTTCTCTTACAGGAGAAAGATGTGAGCAGGCCACATAGTCCACAGATGTGCCTGACTGGGGCCTATCTTCCCCGGTGACAGGTCAGAAGCATGGCTGCTTTGCCCCACTTGATTTCAGCTGCAGCCTGGTACTCTCCTAAAAGCCTAGTCCCCAGAGGCCTCTGATCTGCCACCATCTGAACGTTGTGCCCCTGCTTGACTGTTCTGCTGGTGGCCTGGGGGCCAGCCTGCCCCTCTCTATCAGCTTGTACCTAAACCATGGGGACTTGAGGACAAGTCCATTGGTCCAGTCCAGGTCCAGTTTCTCCATGACTTGTGTACACTATCCAGGGGACATATAGGGACCTGAGCATCAGGGAGTTGCTAGTCCACCGCTGCTGGCACCTGTTCACATTTCCTAGGGTCTGAGGTTTGGCCAACCCAACTAGTGAGCACCACCATCACAGGTGACACCCACCTGCACATGCTGAAAGGCAGAGCTCCTCACCCACTCTACATGAAGCAGTAGCATTGCTGCATTAGAGAACAGGTGAACTACAAGATGTATGTATTGGGCTGAGGGAAGAGATTCTTCCCTGAAGTCATTTCTATGGAGAACAATGGGACAGGTGTTTTCTGAGGCTCTCAGTTGCACTGTGGCCTAGAGATAGACGACTGCATCTGTTGGAAGTGAGGGTCATGAATCTTGGGATGGCGTGTGATCGGGAAACAGATTGCATTTCTGCCTCCCTGGGTCATGGAGCTGGTGCAGTTCCTTCCTCCCTGCAAAGACTTCAGTGCATTTCACTGGGAGTTCCTCTAGGAACCCCCCTGCCCCCACTGGGGCAGTGCTTGTGCTCATCATTGGCGTATTCATGAGCAAGTCTGGCGGTTCAGCTCTATTAACATCTATTGCCATATGGCCCCATACCTAACAGGGAACTTAAGGTATTGAGTATGCCACAGACCAGCCCATCATGTGAAACAACAGGGAGCGCATCCCAGTATACAAAAATCAAGCACATACACATTTGCTTCTGCCACAGCCAGCTCTTACCCATAAGCAGCACCTATGGCCAAGAGGTTGAGCTGCACAACCCAATATAAAACCTACTGACAGAAATGCACAAGGTTAAAGCAGCAAAGCCAAAGCACCCTACTTAACATACACTACAGTCACACCTTCAAGGTGAAAAAATCCCATCCAAATGAAAATAAGTTTAAAAATAAGCAGCAACAACTTTGCCAGATAAAAAGAAACCAGCGTAAGAACTCTGGCAATGAGAAACATAGTGTAGCCACACCCTCAGAGGATCACACTAACTCTCTAGCAATGAATCCTAACCAAAATGAAAATTCTAAAGTGACAGATAAAGAATACAAAATATGGATTGTAAGTAAGTTCAGTGAGTTCCAAGAGAAAGTTGAAAACCAATGCAAAGAAATCAGAAAAAATGCATGAAATGAACAGATTGACATATTAAAAAAAATAACAAAATACAGTTGAAAGGTTTAAAAATAGGCTCCAACTAGCAGAGGAAAATATTTCAGTGCTTAAAGGTAGGCCCTTCAAACAAAATTTAAAAAAAAAATTTTTTTTAAATGAACAAAGCCTTCAAGAAATACAGGATTGTGTAAAGCAACCAAATTTATGAGTTGTAGGCATTACTGAGAGAGAAGAAAAGTAAAAAGTTTGGAAAACCTATTTAAGGAAATAATTCAGGGAAAATTTCCTGGCCTTATTGGAGATGTAGGCATCCAGATACAAGAAGTTTAGAGAACACCTGAGAGATACTTTATAAAACAATCATCATCGAAGCATATAGTCATCAAATTATCTAATGTCAACTTGAAGAAAAAAATTCCAAAAGCACAAAGAATCATCAAATCATCTATAAGGGAAATCCCATCAGACTAGTAGTAGACTTATTAGCATAAATCTTAGAAGCCAAAGAGAACTGAGGTTCTATTTTCAGTCTTCTTAGATAAAATAACTGCCAAGAATTTTGTATTTTACTAAACTATGCTTCATAAATGAGGGAGAAATAGTCTTCCCCAGAGAAGCAAATATTAAGGGAATTAGTCACCACTAGACTAGTTCTACACAAAATGCTCAAGAGCTCTAAACAAGGAAACAAAAGAACAATACTCATACAAACACATGAAGCACAAAGCTCACAGGTCCTATAAAGCAGTTACATAACTGAGAATAAAAAACAACTAGGTAACAACAGGAGAAAAACCTCACATATCAATATTTACCTTGAATGTAAATGGCCTAAATGTTCCATTTAAGATACAAACAGAAAAATTTGATACAATTCAATGTTGAATTATTCACTGCTTACAAGAGACCCATAGGAAGGTGAAAGATATCTACACAAGTGGAAAAAGTTACATCAGATAAAACAGACATTCAATCAACAACAGTAAAAAGACAAAGTAGGTCTTTAATAATAAATGATTCAATTCATCAAGAAGTTATAACTGTCTTAAATATATATGCACCCAACACTGGAGCACCCAGATTAATAAAACAAATAGTACTAGACCTAAGACAAGTATAGAAAGCAATAAAATAATAAAAACAGATCATCGAGGCAGAAACTCACAAAGACACTTAGGACTTAAACAGAATTCTAGACAAATGGATCTTATAGACATTTACAGATCATTCTGTGTCTGAAATTGGTGGGTTCTTGGTCTGGCTGACTAGCTGCTAACCCTTGCAGTGACTGTTACAGTTCTTAAAGATGGTGTGTCTGGAGTTTGTTCCTTCAGATGTTCAAATGTGTCTAGAGCTGCTTCCTTCTGGTGGGTTCCTGGTCTCGTTGACAGGAGTGAAGCTACAGACGTTCCCAGTGAGTGTTAACAGCTCTTAAAAGTGGCGCGTCTGGAGTTGCTTGTTCTTTCCCGCAGGCTCCTGGTCTCGCTGGCTTCAGGAGTGAAGCTGCAGACCTTCGCAGTGAGCGTCACACCTCATAAAAGCAGTGTAGACCCAAAGAGTGAGCAGCAGCAAGATTTATTGTAAAGAGCTAAAGAATGAAACTTCCACAGTATAGAAGGGGACCCCAGCGGGTTACTGGGGCTTGGGCAGCCTGCTCTTTATTCCCTTATCTGACCCCACCCACATCCTGCTGATTGGTCCATTTTACAGAGAACTGATTGGTCTGTTTTACAGAGAGCTGATTGGACAGTTTTGACAGGGTGCTGATTGGTGTGTTTACGACCCCTGGCTAGACACAGAGTGCTGATTGGTGCATTTACAATTCTCTAACTAGACCTAAAAGTTCTCCAGGTCGCTACTAGACTCAGAAGCCCAGCTGCCTTCATCTAGTGTATTCCATAGGGGGGCTGCTGGAGGAACTGCACCCAGTCCCGTGCTGTGTGTCCACAGTCCTCAGCCCTTGCTCCCAGTCCCATGCCGTGTGCCCCTACTTCTCAGCCCTTGGGCAGTTGATGGGACCTGGCACCACGGAGCGGGGGCAACCCTCTTCAGGGAGGCTTGGGCTGTGCGGGAACGCACTGACGGGGGGTTTGGGCATGGCAGGCTGCAGGTCCGGAGCCCTCCCTGCGGGGAGGCAGCTGAGGCCCAGTGAGAATTGGAGCACAGCTCTGGTAGGGCGGCACTGCCGGGGGACCCAGCACAACCTCGGCAGCTTCTGGCCCAGGTGCTAAGCCCCTCACTGCCCGGGGTGGCGGTGCCAGCTGGGGGGCTCTGAGTGCAGGGCCTGCGGAGCCCATGGCTCACCCGGAACTCGAGCTGGCCCGCCAGTGCTCCACGCAGCCCCCATTCCCCTCCAGGCCTCTCCCACACCTGCTCGTCAACGCCTCTCCCTCAACACCTCCCGGCAAGCAGAGGGAGTCGGCTGCGGCCTGGGTCAGCCCAGAGAGGGGCTCCCACAGTGCAGTGGCGGGCTGAAGGGCTCCTCAAGTGCCACTAGAGTGGACACCGAGGCCGAGGAGGTGCTGAGGGCGAGGGCTGCTAGCACATTGTCACCTCTCAATTCTGCCCAACAACCGCTGATTATACATTTTTCTCATCTGTGCAGGCAATATTCTCCACAATAGCCCAAATGCTTGGCCATGAGGCAAGCCTCAATAAATTACACAAAATAATTAAAATTATATCAAGTATCTTCTTGGACCAGAGTGGAATGAAGTTAGAAATCAGTGTCAAGAGGGACTCTCAAAACAATACATGGAAAGTAAACAATTTGCTCCTCAATAATCTTTGGGTAAATGATTAAATTCGGGCAGAAATTTTAAAAAAATGTTCTAAGATGACTGAAAATAGAGACACAAACCAAAACCTCTGGAGTACAGCAAAAACACCATTAAGAAGAAAGTTTACAGTGTTACATGCCTACATAAAAAGATCGAAATATCTCAAATTAACAGCCTGATTTCACATCTCAAGAGATAGAAAAGAGCAAACAAAACCCAAAGTTAGCAGAAGAAAAAAATACAAAGAGCAGAACTTAATGAGATTGAGACAAAAAATATATAAAGGATCAACAAAATGGAAAGTTGGGTGTTTAAAAAGATAAAATTGGTGTACCATTAGCTAGATCAACCAAAAAAGAGGGAAGATTCAAATAGGCACAATCAGAAATAATGAAGGTGACATTATACACACTAATACCACAGAAATGCAAAAACCATGAGAGACTACTATGAGCATCTCTATATGCACAAACTAGAAAACCCAGAGGAAATGGATAAATTCCTGGAAACATACAAACTCTCAAGATTGAACAAGGAAGAAATAGAAACCTTGAACAGACCAATAATGAGTAATGAAATTGAAGTAGTAATAAAAAAAGGCCACCCCCTGCAAAAAAAACAAACAAACAAACAAAAAAAAAACCCCAGGACCACATGGATTTACATCAACATTTTACCAGACATGCAGAGAAGAGCTGGCACCAATCTTACCAAAATTATTCTAAAAAAATTGAGGAGGAAGGATTCTTCCCTAACTCATTCTATGAAACCAGTATAACCTTGATACCAAAATCAATCAAGAACACAGTAGAAAAAGAAAATGATAGGCCAATATCCTTAATGAACATAGATGCAAAAATCCTTATTGAAATCCTAGCAAACTGAGTCCAGTGGTACATCAAAAGGATAATACACCATGATCAAGTGGGTTTTATTCCAGGGATGCAAGGATGGTTTAACATACACAAATCAATAAATATATCATATCAATAGAACTAATGACAAAAACCACATGATCATTGCAATAGATGTAGAAAAAGCATTTGATAAAATCCAACATCCATTCATGATAAAAATCTTCAGCAATGTAGGCATCAAAGTAACATACCTCAAAATAACAAAAAACATATATGACACTGTGGTAGTACTCCTCATACGGGGGCACCAACTGTTGGGGGGGGGGTCTGTCCCTTGCAGACCCCTGACCTGGCAACAGATGAAAAACGTACACTGACACACAGATATTTTACTTTGCCAGTCCAGCTGAGTTTGTCCAGGCTGCTTACAGACTCCCTGCTGAGTCCAGTAAACAGTTGCAACTGCGACCCTGATCAGCTAGTGAGACGTTTATTCAGTAAGATTAATTAACAAAGGCTCGAGTCAACACCATTAGAAGGTAGTTGACGTTGTGGACTTCCCAAGTAGAAAGCAATTAAGCACCGTTGACACACCCCCGCCCAGCACATCAAAGGTTAGTCTTAAGCACATCAAAGGTTAGTCTTAAGATCACATGAGTAAACAAGCTAGCTAGGTAGACTACTCTGCCTTCCTTTGGTACTACTTTAATTTGTTTAAAGGTAAAGGGACCAGGCCGCCTTCAGCCAGATCTATTACCAAAGTTATGTAAACTTCTTGCCTTCCAAGAACACTTGTGTCTATCTCTATAACTATCTCTAATATTTTCCCCACCAGCCTGATTGAACCCCAACATAACAAATCCACAATCAACATTATAATTAATGGAGAAAATCATAAGCATTTCCTCTAAGACTTGGAATAAGACAAGGATGCATACTTTCACTACATCTATTCAACATAGTGCTGGAAGTGCTAACCAGAGCAATTAGGCGAAAGAAAAAAATTAAAGGGATCTAAATTAGAAAAGAGGAAGTCAATTTATGTCTGTTCACTGATGAAATGATTTTATACCTAGAAAACCCTACAGACTCTCCCAAATGTCTCCCAGAATTCATAAATGATTTCAGTAAAGTTTTAGTACATAAAATCAATGTACAAAAATCATTAGCATTTTGATACACCAGTAATATTCAAGCTGAGAACCAAATTAAACACTCAATCTCATTTACAATAGTCATAAGAAAATAAAATACCTAGGAATACTTTTAACAAAAGAGATGGAAGATAAGATCTCTACCAGGAGAGCTTCAAAACAGTGATGAAAGAAATTGAAGAGGCTATAAATAGAAAAAGACCCCATGTTCATGGACTGGAAGAACCAATATTGTTAAAATGAACACATTCCCCAAAGCAATATGCATATTAAACACAATTCTTATCAAATTATCAATGACATTTTTCACAGAATTGGAAAGAAAAAGTTCTAAAATTCATATGTAACAAAAAAAAAAAAAAAAAAAAAAAAAAAACAAAACCCTGAATAGCCAAAGCAATCCTAAACAAAAAGGACAAAGCTGGAGGCATCACATTACCTGACCTTAAGTTATACTACAATATCATATTGCAATTGCAAAAACCGCAATTACTTTTGCACCAACCCAATAGTAACCAAAACAGCATGGTACTGGTACAAAAATGTATACACTGATCAATGTAACGGAATAGAGAATCAAGAAATAAAGCCACATATGTACAACCAACTGATCTTCGACAAAGTCAACAGAAATATGAGAAAAATGCACGCTATTTAATAAAAGATGCTGAGAAAATTGGATAGTCACTTGCAGAAGAATAATACTGGATTTCTATCTCTATAAAAATCCTGGAAGAAAACCTAGAAAAAACTCTTTAGTTAACCTAGCCAAATAATTTATGATTAAGACCTCAAAAGCAAATGACACAAAAACAAAAATAGACAACTGAAAATTTAAACTGAAAATCTTCTGCACAAAGAAAGAAATAATAGAGTGACAGACAACCTAGAAAGTAGGAGAAAATATTTGTAGACTATGCATTCAACAAATGACTGATATCCAGAATCTGTAAGCATGTCAAAAACTCAATGAGAAAAACAAATCATTAAAAAATATGCAAAAGATACGAAAAGACATTTCTTGAAAGAATACATACAAGTAGCCAATGAACATATGAAAAAATGCTCAGCATCACTAATCATCAGAGAAATGCGGATTAATACCCCAATGAGATACCATCTCACACCAGTCAGAATGGCTATCCTTGAACAGTCAAAAAACAACAAATGTTGGTGAGGATGCAGAGAAAAGGGAAAGCTTATACACTGTTGGTGGGAATGTGAATTAGTACAATTTCTATGGAAAACAGTATGGAGATGTCTCAGATAACTAAAAATATAATTACCATTTAAGCCAGCAACCCCACTACTGGGTATCTATTCAAGGGAAAAGAAATCACTGTATCAAAAAAACACCTGTACTCTATGTTTATTGCAGCCATATTTATATAACATATGTACATTATGAAATACTACACAACCATGAAAAAGAATGGAAATCATGTCTTTTGCAGGAACATGCATGGGGCTGGAGGCCATTTTCCTAAGTGAAATAACTCAGAAATAGAAAATGATTAACTCAGGATGAATTAAAAACTTAAATGTAAAACCCCAAACTATAAAAATCCTGGAAGACAAGCTAGGGAATACCATTCATGACATAGGAACAAGCAAAGATTTTATGATGAAGATGCCAAGAACCAGATGCCAAGATCACCAGAAAAGCAAAAATTGACAAATGGAATCTAGTTCAACTTAAGGGCTTCTGCACATCACGGAGTAAACAGACAACATATGAATGAGAGAAAATATTTCCAAACTCTGCATCTGACAAAAGTCTAATATCCAGCATCTACAAAGAACTTAAACAATTTACCAGAAAACAAACAAACAAACAAACAAAAAAACGGCGTTAAAGTAGGCAAAGAACATTAGTAGACACATTTCGAAAGAAGACATACATGCGGTCAACAAGCATATTTAAAAAAGCTCAATATCACTGATCATTAGAGAAATGCAAATCAAAACCACAATGAGGTATCATCTCACACCAGTCAGCCTGGCTATTATTAAAAAGCCAAAAAATAACAGATGCTAGTGAGGTTGCAGAGAAAAGGGAACACTTATACACTGTCCATGTAGTGTAAATTGGTTCAATCATTGTGGAACGCAGCATGGCAATTCCTCAAAGATCTGAAAACAGCTACCATTTGACCCAGCAATAACATTAATGGGTATATTCCCAAATGAATATAAATCATTCTATCATAAAGGCACATGCACACAAATGTTTATTGCAGCACTATTCACAATAGCAGAAACATGGAATCAACCTAAATGCCTATCAGTGACAGATTGGATAAAGAAAATGTGGTACATGTGCACCACGAAATACTATGCAGTCATAAAAAAGAAAGGGTCGTTTTGTGTGTGTGTGTGGGAATATGGATGGATCTGGAGGCCTTTATCCTTAGCACACTAACTCAGGAACAGAAAACCAAATACCACATGTTGTCACTTATACATGGGAGCTAAATGATGAAAACCCATGGAAACCAGAAAGGGAACAACAGACACTGGGGTCTACTTGACAGTGAAGAGTGGGGAGGAGGGAGAAGAACAGAAAAGATAACTATTGGGTACTAGACTTAGTACCTGGATGAAGAAATAATCTGTAAAACAAACTCTCATGACGCAAGTTTACGTATATAACGTACCTGCACATGTACCCTGACCCTACAACAAAGGTTAAAAATCTTTTAAAAAAAGAAAAGATCTCATGTTCTCACTTATAGGTGGGAGCTAAACAATGAGTAGAAGTGGTCATACAAAGAGAAATAATAGACATTGGAGATTCAAAATGGGGGAAGAGTGGGAGGGAGATGATGTCAAAAAATTACCTATGGGATACATTGTTCACCATGAAGGTAATGGGTATAGTAGAAGCCCAAATCCCACTGTGTAATATATCCATGTAACAAACATGCAGATGTACCTTCCTGAATCTAATACAACAAAATCAAAAGTATTAGCACCTATTCTAAGCGTTATCATTTAAGAAGACCATGCATGAAGACAATGATATAACACCTATAGTTGTAGGAGGTCAATTTATACATTGATCTTTGAGTTATGACTTTCATTTAAATCAAATGACAGTTGTTGTATATTGACTTGCTTGTTTTTTTTCCTAAATTTGTATGGGCATATGTATAGCTGTTACTGTGTTTGGTTTCTTCAGCAGAGGAATAACTTACCAAATGTTTAAGAGGATAGATTTATATCAGTATTATTAGAATAGAGGTCAATCAAAATGGAAATAGAGATGAAATAGAAATTAGATAATTGTAATAATGTTCAAATTTTTCTTCCAAATCATGAATTGTTACCAAACAAAACTTTGTCTATTTGCCCATGTCAAATTGAAAGCCAAACACAGAAGTATTTCTATCTTGTAGAAAAGTTTATTACAAAGCTGCTGAGCAAGAAGAGAGGAGTCAGCCTCAAATGTCTTATTGAGCTGAAGGCTGGGCAGATTTTATGGCTGGAGGGTAATGAGCATGATCTGACTGGATCTTGGAATGAGTTGATGCCAGGAGGCACTCTCTGACGAGATCATGTCATGGGGTGCCCAGGTTCAACCTGATTGGAACAAGGATTATGTCATGAAGGTATCTCCTTAATTCGGTCCCTGTTCCTTTGAGCACCTATGTTCCACTGCTGGTGGCATGCTTGGTTCATCTGGACTTGCTCAGGTTACATAACTTGAAACATGGGGGTTCATGGCAACTGAAAAACAACTCACCATTTTACAAAACTTTGAACCAGATTGGGCTGCTTCTGTGGTTACAGAATCAAACACATCTGGATGTTCACTCTGTGGAAGATGAAATAGTTGACATTATTATGATTGCTATTGTAAATTTGGTGAACATGTTCAAAATTGAAGATAGATTTGTTTTTGTGGTGACGATAGGAATGTGCATTTTGGCGCACTGCATTATCATGGTACCAGCAATGTTCCTGCTAAATTAAGAAATTCGTGAATCAAAAATGAACTTAGAATTGACCTTTCTGAGCACATAGTTCATAACTGCATTTGAATAAGCTGCATTTGTCTACTGATCAAACAAACAGCTGTAGTTGACAAAATTTAAAAAATATTTTTATATGTAAACATAGTAACTGAACTATACACAATACTGTAGCATAACAGACATACTTTCTTTGCTCTTCTTATCATATTTTTAAAATATTTGACTTTACAAAACACTTTGTTAATTTTCTTGTTTGTGACCCTTGCAAATATTTATTGAATTTTGCTCAAAATCAACTGAAAATCTTTAATCAAAATAGTTATGTAGGGTGTTAAAAATTTTAATTTTTGAATATTTTAGCAAATTGTGATTACTAAACACTAAGCTTACAAATAGAAAGGCTTTGAAATCTCTACCTACAAAATCAAGAGAAGAACTCAACAAGTAGACAGTGAGAGGGCAGAATCTGCAGAAGGTATAATTTTGAAATTCTAAAATTATGGTTTGGAATCTTGATTGTAGGAAGACTTTTTGATGGTGCATTTATGTGTAATTAGATAAATGTAGATTCTGTGCCTTCTTAAAATGTAGCATCTAGCTTTAGCAATATTTTTAAAGGAATCATAAATATAAATAACGTATTAGTAAATTTTATATGGTAAAAACATTTGTTGAAGAGAGATACTTTGAACAGAGGAAAGACTACCTATACAAATACTTGGGCTGAAATATTTACAAAATTTAATCAAAATTTAGAGTTGGAAACTCTTCATTTTATAGAATTTTCACTGAGCTTACGAGGTACATCAATAATTGTAGAGAGAGAATTTTCGTGTTTAAAAATATTTTAGGATACTGAAAAGAGTCAATTGAGAGTATCAACATATAAGAACATTAATTATATAGTTCAACCCTGGTCAAATTAGAAGGCAACATAATATTAAAAATTTAAAATAATATCCTTTTTAAAAATACATTATTTTTAAAAATACCTGTGCCATTATATTTGGTACACATGAGGTCAGAAAACTAATTAAAGTAGATGAATGTATACCAAACTTAAAATTGCTTATAATCAATATAAAGACTTTATCTTGTTTTAATACATATTGATACACAAAGATATATAGCGCTTTAATTTTTATAAAATGTTTTATCCAAAAATTTGCTTTTGACTAGAATCATTCTGGTAAACGAAGCCATTACTTGGGTCAAATGGAGCAATTGTTTTAACAGAACCATTCTTTTTTTAAATAGAATCATTGTATAAGTACACCAAGAAAATAAAACTAATCGTCAGTGTCTATGTAAATACCCCAAAGTGTATAATTTTCTTATTGCATTATTTCTTGTGCCCCTTTTTATTCTCAAAATTTTCTACTTTGGACGTTAAGTTCTATCTTCACTGGCAAACCTACTTGACAGAGATCTAGCCTAGATTGCTGTGTTGCTTTTGTTCTTATAGGATGTATTAACTTCCCTGTAAGTATTGTGACATGATTACTATGGCAGTTTTACAATCCAGCTTCTGCTTTGCTCAATCCTTTTTTTAAAAAAAATTAAACCACATAAGCCAGACTTGTCTATTTGTGTCTAATTTGTCTATATAACCTATTTTCCAGCCTTTGATCCCTGACCACATTTACAATTTAAATGTGGAAGGAGGTAGTAATGAAATCTCTAGACTGTAAAACTGTCATTCTCCATATACCTTCACTTCCAATATTCTTGAGACTCAAAAATAATCTCAAGGCACTCACTTTCTCCTGGGGTATGTAGAATGAAACTGCGATACATGCCAGATTGCGTTCTTGTAAGCATATAATGACAGATATCTCCAGAGATTATTAACAAGAGGATACTGATAGTACCCCTATGGCTGGAGAAATGCAAAGAAGAGATGGTGTTACCAGAACCCAAAACTAGGAGAAACTAGACCCAAGGAGGGTGAAGATGTTCAATGAAAACCAAAATGTTAAAAGAGTTGCAACTGCTGAAAGGAAACAAACCTAACCTAGTTTTTCTCACCTCCAGCTTCTAATTATCTTCCAGTGCCCCCTTTGGTCAAAGCTACCACCTGTGTGTGCATGCATTGTAATGCATTGTATACAAAGATTATTTGCCTGTACACACAGATGTACACAGAGATAACCTTTATACATAATGCATGTTCCCAAAGATAAGATTGGGTCTCTTCAATGGTCACCATATTTACAGTAAAATATGGCACATGAATATAACTGTCTGGCAACTCCCAATAGTACAGAACAACAGTTACTGATTTTCAAAAATGAAAGTATAATAGCCAACCACTTTATTCAGAGGCCTTCACTCAGAATCTACTTATTTACTCTAATTTTGCACATAATTACCCAGTGTGCTAATTGAAAGCTGACAAGATTAGCAATGTAGTAAGATAAAATGAACTGTCAGGTGTAGGCAAAGACAGATCCAAAGTTGGAATATTTAGCAAACTAACAATGAGGAGAACAGAAAAAAACCAAACAGTAAAATTCAGACAAAATTATTTTAAAATTTTTCTCTGGTTGTTTAATATGGAAAAACCATCTATCAGACACAACTTGAGAGCCCCTGAGGGTATGCCCCTGAAGCTTGAAATCTTGGCATTTATTGATATTGTTAAAGGTGAACATGAATCACTAAGAAAAGGTTAAATTATTCACAATATCAGCTGTTGAAATGGGGAGAATTTATAAATGTTATACAGATCTGTAGACTCAAGTAATGCCTGACCCCAGTGGAAAAACTAATTATTTTGAATTATTCATAACATCTTAATACAATATATGTGGTATATTAGAGTAAGATATATAAAAACATTAAATGTGAACAAGAAAAATTATTGTGAAGAAGAAAAACAGGAAATGCTGTGCAAGCGTCTCTAAAACACATGCCTCCCCCCACACACGCACACACCTTATAATAATCCAAAGGTAACATTAATCTATTCCACAAATATTTAATGAGCACAAAATTTTCAGACAAATTTTGAATGTTTTCTTTGCTTAAAAGTGACTTATTTTCAAAAAATCTTCTCAGAGTGTAATTATAAAAAGCTGAAATAGCTAGATGCATTTTTAATTACATCATTTATTTTAGATTGTCTTGGATATATGTAACTAGTCACATGCATAAGCCTGACATTTTACTTTGCTTATTTACTGATACTAAAATAGTTCTTTGGGGGCATATTTGTTAACTGAATAGATTACATTTTAAAAATATGGGAAATTTGGCAAGGATGTCAGATAATTTAAAAAAGAAGAGAGGTGAAACTAGTATTTGCATATAATGGCTAAAATATCTACAATGTTCATAAAAAGAATTTTTGTGAAGATTTTTGTAAAACTAGAGTAGAAAGTCAGATGAGAGGTAACACTAGAGATCGAGTTCCTACCCCCATACCTGCCACCAAGCTTACCACCCAAAATAATCCTTGTAAAATTATTTTGTATTCCTCTGCATATTTCTGGAGAGAAAGCCCTTAGCTTCCATTAAATAGAAACCCTCCAGGCTGGGCGCGGTGGCTCACGCCTGTAATCCCAGTGCTTTGGGAGGCTGAGGCAGGCGGATCACGAGGTCAGGAGATTGAGACCATCCTGGCTAACACTGTGAAAACCCATCTCTACTAAAAATACAAAAAACTAGCCCGGCGTGGTGGTGGGCGCCTGTAGTCCCAGCTACTTGGGAGGCTGAGGCAGGAGAATGGAGTTAACCCGGGAGGCGGACCTTGCAGTGAGCTGAGATCCGGCCACTGCCCTCCAGCCTGGGCGACAGAGCAAGACTCCGTCTCAAAACCAATAAAAATAAAAAATAAAAAGAAAAGAAAAAAAAGAAACCCTCCAAACAGTCAAGCAGCATTGAACTAGTGTAACTTCAGTCTGTTCTCTCAGTATCTTAATCAAAATTACACTAAGAATCACTGCTGAAAATACCTCATTTATGGGTTTGGTCATTTGTATGTTTTAATGTGTTTATTAGTGATTAAATTGTCACCATTATTTCTCTCAATGTCTAGACAAGTTTTAGTGAGTGACAAAAGCAATTAAAATAATTTTAATATTCTTATGTCATATTTGCTATTGGATATAAAATTCCAAGTATAATATTCCAATGAGCTAAAATTTAGATTAGCCCTTAGGGGAAGGATATAAAAAAATGACAGCTCTTCATTTGTAAAAGTTAAATGGTGGAAAATGGAATGGCATTTTTAATAATGTATAATTTAACCAATGAGTGAGCAAAGATATTTATCTCACAGAAAAGTATATTTTATATGTTAAATTTATACCTATCCCTGAATAGTCTCAAATCACTAAACATGAAAAAAAGTAAATTTCTGAAAGGGCCTTAAATAAATAAATCACAGGCTGGGTGCGGTGGCACACGCCTGTAATCCAAGCTCTTTGGGAGGCCAAGGCGGGTGGATCACCTCCGGTCAGGAGTTCGAGACCAGCCTGACCAACAAAATGAAACCTCGTCTCTACTAAAATACAAAAATTAGCCGGGTGTGGTGGCATGCGCCCATAGTCCCAGCTACTCTGGAGGCTGAGACAGGAGAATCACTTGAACCCGGGAGGCGGAGGTTGCAGTGAGCCCAGATAGCACCACTGCACTCCAACCTGGGCAATGGAGTGAGACTTTGTCTCAAAAAAAAAAAAAAAAAAGAAATCATAGAAGACAAGTATATTAAACTCACCTTCCTCTCTCTCTCTCTGTCTCTCTTCTCATTTGCTTTCAAACCCCAGCTCTCATTTTTATTCTTGGGCTAGAGTCTATGTGCTACAAAATCTAAAGTTCTTGAGGACAGTTTACTACATACATTTCATCTGGTGCTGATTTTTTAATTTCTTGTCAATGAGTAACAAAATTATTTAATCTATACTTATAAATTTATCTTTTTATTTGTGTTGCTAAATACAGTGGGCTACTGCCATTTTAGGCTGAATGTTTTTGATGAACCAATGTTATTGGAATTGAAGATATAATAAGTAGATAACAATAAGTGCAAAAATAGGAATTAGGAATCAACTCATCCTAATGTGTTTCTTCATTTAAATCAAAATTTAAGCCCCACCAATGAAAACATTTTTATCAACTTTATGCTGTAGCATTCTGAATTGTATTACAGTTCATGGAATTCAGGTTTATTTCAAATGGTATCATTAACAAATGGGTAAATTTTAAAGGAAGTATACACAATTGAAAATCCTTAAGCTGCATGAAAATTGAGAATTGAGTGAGAAAACTAGAGAGATGGACTTCACAACTTCTTGACATTTATATTTATATATGACATCCATTTATGTAGAATGTACTAAATGATAGTCACTATATTATGTTCTGAAAATTAGTCTGCTCAATGACCTGATGAGGTACGCAATATTGTCCGCATTTTATCTGTTCAGAGGAGTTAGCAATTTGTTAAAATTTACAGACAATAAATAGGTAGTGACCGAGGATTAAAATCAGGAATATATGATGATGAAGTTGATGATTGTTATTCTACTCAAGTTAAAAATTTTCAGCGTAAAATAACTAGAACATATACTGGTAGAAAAATGAGCTACAGTAATCCTAATTTATGTTAGTAGAAGAAGGGGCTAGAAGCTATACTGGCTGTATTTCACATGGCTTTCTGTCTTAGCTGACTCTGGAGGTCCAGTGGTTGTCTCTTGTTATTTCTTCTTATGTTTTTTTTTTTCTTGTTATATTTGCAATGTAAATGATACTGGATGAGGAAGACAGGTATTCTGATAGCCAAACAGGCATTTATTAAATTTAGATTCAGCTACCAATATTAACTGAGCATCTATGATATGCTGATACTAACAATACTAGAGAGTTTTCTATGCATGGTGTCATTCTGGCCATATAACAGTCCTTCAGTGGTATTAATGGTATTGGTTCTGTTTCCTATATCCGAGTTGCCTAGCATTCTGACTGTAAGGTTATCTTTCTCTCTAGCTCTCCATCGCTGACTCTCTGTCTCTCTCATTTCTTTCTACTTCTCTCCTCCAACTTTTAAGTTCCAGTGTACACATGCAGGATGTGCAGGGGGTAAACATGTCACAGTGGTTTGCTGCACAGTTCAACCCATTGCCTAGGTATTAAGCCCAGCACCCATTAGCTATTCTTCCTGATGCTCTCCCTCCCCCTGCCCATCCCCCATGACAGGCCCCACTGTGTGTTGTTCCCCTTCATGTGTCCATGTGTTCTCATTGTTCAATTCCCACTTATAAGTGAGAACATGTGGTGTTTGGTTTTTTGTTTCTGCCATTAGTTTGCTGAGGATAATGGTTTTCAGCTCCATCCATGTCCCTGCAAAGGACATGACCTCTTTCCTTTTTATGGCTGCATAGTACTCCATGGTGTATACATACCACATTTTCTTAATCCAGTCTATCATTGATGGGCAGTTGGGTTGATTTCACGTCTTTGCTATTGTGAACAGTGCTATAGTGAACATACACATGCATGTATCTTTATAACAGAATAATTTATATTCATTTGGGTCTATACCCAGTAATGGGATTGCTGGACTGAATATATTTCTGCCTGTAGGTCTTTGAGGAATAGCCACACTAGCTTCCACAATGGTCGAACTAATTTAAACCCCTACCAACAGTGTAAAAGTGTTTCTTTTTATCTACAACCTCTCCAGCATCTGTTTTTTGACTTTTTAATGATCACCATTCTGACTGGCATGAGATGGCATCTAATTGTGGTTTTGATTTGCTTTTTTCTAATCATCAGTGATGTTGAGCTTTTTTTCCTATGTTTGTTGGCTGCATGAATGTCTTTTGTGAAGTGTCTTGTCCTTTGCCCACTTTTTAACGGGGTTGTTTTTTTTTCTTGTAAATTTGTTTAAATTTCTTGTAGATTCTGGATATTAGACCTTTGTCAGATGGGTAGATTGCAAGGATTTTCTCCCATTCTGTAGGTTGTATGTTCACTCTGATGCTTCTTTTGCTGTGCAGAAGCTTTTTAGTTTAATTAGATTATAACTGTCAATTTTTGCTTTCGTTGCTACTGTTTTTGGCATTTTCATCATGAAATCATTGCCTGTGCTTATGTCCTGAATGATATTGCCTAGGTTTTCTTCTAGGGGTTTTTATAGTTTTGGGTTTTACATGTAAGTCTTTAATCCATCTTGAGTTAATTTTTGCATAAGGTGTAAGGAAGGGGTCCAGTTTTAATTTTCTGCATATGGCTAGCCACTTCTCCCAGCACCATTTATTCAATATGGAATCCTTTCCCCATTGCTTGTTTTTGTCAGGTTTGTCAAAGATCAGATGGTTGTAGGTGTGCAGTCTTACTTCTAAGTTCTCTGTTCTGTTTCATTGGTCTATGTGTCTGTTTTTGTACCAGTACCATGCTTTTTGGTTACTGTAGCCTTGTAGTATAGTGTGAGGTCTGTCAGCATGATGCCTCCAGCTTTGTTGTTTTTGCTTAGGATTGTTTTGGTCATTTGGGCTTTTTTGGTTCCATATTAATTTTAAAATATGTTTTTCTAATTCTGTGAAGAATGTCAATGGTAGTTTAATGGAAATAGCATGGAACCTATAAATTACTTTGGGCAGTATGGCCATTTTCATGATATAGATTCTTCCTAGCCATGACCATGGAATTTATTTATTTATTTGTATCCTCTGATTATTTGGAGCAGTGGTTTGTAGTTCTCATTGAAGAGGTCCTTCACTTCCCATGTTAGCTGTATTCCTAGGTATTTTATTATCTTTGTAGCAATTGTGACTGGGAGTTCATTCATGATTTGGCTCTCTGCTTGCCTGTTGTTAGTATATAGAAATGCTAGTGATTTTTGCACATTGATTTTCTATGCTGAGACTTTGCTGAAGTTGCTTATCAGCTTAAGAAGCTTTTGGCTGAGACGATGGAGTTTTCTAGATACAGGATTATGTCATCTGCAGACAAAGGTAATTTGACTTCCTCTCTTCTGAAGGGGTGGCCTGCCCCTCCACACCTGTGGGCGTTTCTTGTTAGGTGGAACGAGAGATTTGAGAAAAGAAATGAGACACAGAGACAAAGTATAGAGAAAGGAAAAGTGGGCCCAGGGGACCGGCGCTCAGCATACAGAGGACCCACGCCAGCACCGGTCTCTGAGTTCCCTCAGTATTTATTGATCATTATCTTTACCATCTTAGAAAAAGGGAAATGGCAGGATAATAGGATCATGGTAGGGAGATCAGCAGTAAAACATATGAATAAGGATCTCTGTGACATGAATAAGTTTAAGGAAAAGTGCTGTGCCTTGATATGCATATGCAAATATCTCCATAAACCTTTTTAGTGCATAAAGATCAGCATTCCCACCTTCAGCCCTAAGGCAGTTTTCTCCTTTCTCAGTAAACAGAACATACAATCGGGTTTTACACTGAGATGTTCCATTGCCCAGGGACGGGCAGGAGACAGATGCTTTTCTCTATCTCAACTGCCAAGAGGCCTTCTTTCCTCTTATACTAGTCCTCCTCAGCACAGACCCTTCACGAGTGTCAGACTGGGGGACGATCAGGTCTTTCCCTTCCCACGAGGCCATATTTCAGACTATCACATGGGGAGAAAGCTTGGACAATACCTAGCTTTCCTTTGCAGAGGTCCCTGCGATCTTTGGCAGTGTACGTGTCCCTGGGTACTTGAAATAAAGAGAATGGTGATGACTTTTCACAAGCACAAGCATACTGCCTTCAGGCACTTGTTTAACAAAGCACACCCCACACAGCCCAAAATCCGTTAAACCTTGAGTCACCACAGCACATGTCTCTTGCAAGGAAAAGGGTGGGGGTAGGGTCACAGATGAACAGCATCTCAAATACAGAACAAAATGGAGTTTCTTGTGTCTACTTCTTTCTATATAGACACAGTAACAGTCTGATCTCTCTTTCTTTTCCCCACATCTTCCTATTTGAATACCCATTATATATTTTTTTCTCTTTCCTGATAGCTCTGGCCAGAACTTTCACCACTATGTTGAATATGAGTGCTGAGAGAGCATTGTTGTCTTGTGCCAGTTTTCAAGGGGAAATGCTTCTAGCTTTTGCCCATTCAGTATAATAATGGCTGTGATTTTGTCATATATGGCTTTTATTAAATTGAGGTATGTTCTTTCTATACCTAGTTTATTGGGAGTTTTTAACATGAAGAGATGTTGAATTTTATTGAAGGTCTTTTCTGTATCTATATAGATAATCATGTGATTTTTGTCTTCAGTTTATGTCATGAATTATATTTATTGATTTGTGTATGTTGAACCAACCTTGCATCCTGGGATGAAGCCGACTTGATTGTGGTGGATAAGCTTTTAGATGTGCTAGTGGATTCAGTTTGCCAGTATTTTGTTGAGGATTTTTGCATCGGTGTTCATCAGGGATATCGGCCTGAAGCTTTCTTTTTTCCTTTATCTCTGACAGGTTTTGGTACCAGGATAATGCTGGCCTCTTAAAATGAGATAGGGAAGAGTCCCTCTTTTTCAATTGTTTGGAATAGTTTCAGTAAAAATAGTACTAGCTCTTTGTATCTCTGGTTGAATGCAGCTATAAATCTGTCTGGTCCACTTTTTTTGGTTGGCAGTCTATTTACTACTGCCCCAATTTCAGAACTTGTTATTGGTCTATTCAGGGATTCAACTTCTTCCTGGTTCAGTCTTGGGAGGGTGTATATTTGCAGGAACTCATCCATTTCTTCTAGGTTTTCTAGTATGTGTGCATATAGGTGTTTATATTATTCTCTGATGGCTGTTTGTATTTCTGTGGTTTCAATAGTGATTCCCCCTTATCATTTCTGATTGGGTCTATTTGGCTCTTCTCTCTTTTCCTCTTTATTAGTTTAGCTACCAGTCTATCTATTTTATTAATTTCTTTTTTTAAATAAAAACAGCTCCTGGACTTGATTTTTAAAGAGTTTTTCATGTCTATCATCTTCAGTTCAGCTCTGATCCTGTTTATTTCTTGTCTTCTGCTAGCTTTGGGGTTTGTTTGCTCTTAGTTCTCTAGTTCTTTCAGGTGTGATGTTAAGTTGTTAACTTGTGACCTTTCTAACTTTTTAATGTGGGCATTTAGTGCTATACATTTCCCTCTTAACACTGCTTTAGCTGCATTCCAGAGATTCTGGTATGTCGTCTCTTTGTTTTCATTAGTTTCAAAGAACTTCTTGATTTCTACCTTAATTTTATCATTTACCCAAGTGTCATTCAGGGACAGATTGTTCAATGTCCATGTAGTTGTGTGGTTTTGAGTGAGTTTCTTTATCTTGAGTCCTAAATTGGTTGTGCTGTGGTCTGAAAGACCATTTCTTGTGATTTCAGTTGTTTTGCATTTGCTGAGGAGTGTTTTACTTCCAAATATTTGGCCAATTTTAGAACAAGTGCCACACAGTGATAAGAATGGATATTCTTTTGTTTTTGGATGGAGAGAGCTGTTGATATTTATCAAGTCCACTTGATCCAGAGCTGAGTACAGGTCCTATAAGCCTGCACATTTTAATGCAGTATATCATCACCAATTGTATTCCTCTGCCATATCTTGAATGAAGGCAGCCCTGCATATTTTTGAAACTTGTCTGCTGACTAACAATGTAGGTGAGTGGTAGATGCCCTAGATATTTTGCAGCACCGCTCCACTTAACATTTCACTCTTGCCTTAACTTTTGGCTTACCATCCTGTTCCTTAATTTCTTACCTTTATGTTGATATTTGGTCACCATGGTTTGACACTTGGCTCTCTCTTAAGAACTTGATTTGACTCCAATTCTTATGAAACATTTCTGAAAGACCTTTCCATATGTTAAAGTAATTTTCAATGACAAAACCTTCATATACTGAGTGTACTATCTCATTTCTTCTGTAAATATACCCCTGAGGGTTTGTGTCTTGCCATTAATGATGATAGAACAGTGCAGTGTGAAGTGTATATTATGGAGTTTAAATGACATTTTAAAAAATGATTATATAACAAATTGAAATAGTTTATTCAATTAGTGAGTGCTATAGAATATAAAATGGATCTATTAGAAATGCAAGTAGTTATTTTTAGTAGTGGTGTCATTATTACCTGCTGTATCATTGAATATTATACTCTCTTGAACTTAGTGCAAGGAAAGTGTTAAATGTGGGTGTGCATGTTTAACTAGGTTACATGCAAAGAATTTTAGGCCAGGCTCTAGTATTGAGGGATTTGACAGACCTGGTCTTTGACTTTTAACAAATAATCATTTGAAATATGTAAGATGTCTAACAATTTAGTGACATGTAAATGACTTTCAGTTCTGAGGTAATCTATCTTTCCTAACAGGCTCTCCATTTAATGTGTGAACTACCATGTAATGATCACTACCAGTACAGTTAAATGCTTTTATAATTAAATCTATATTGAATGGACTTCTTTATCTTTTCTAGGCACTTTCCTGCTATGTGTTTAAACTCTATGTAGTTTGGAGTATTGTCATGTGAAATATGTGAGACTGGAACAGAATCATGTTCTGTGGCAGGGGGAAATATATTTTTGCTGAATAAGTAGGCATTGAATTGCATTCATCTATCTAATTACATAACTTGCAATGCTAGTTTATGGCCTGGGAAATATAATACCTTTTTGAAATTTATGGAAAATATTATTATAATATAGCTTGTTAAATAATATAGAAATGCTTATAATGATCTCTTTTGCTGTACTATCTGCCTAAGTACTCCAGGGAAACTGATTTATGGTGGTTGAAAGCACTGACTCAGGAGTTAGCATGAATTTAAGTTCTGATTGTTCTATTTACAATCAATGTGATTGTGGGATATTTATTTATCATTTGTAAGCCTGTGAAATGGAGCAAATAATAGAGTTGTTTCAAGTTTAAATGTGAATACGTGTAGGCAAACTGCAGTACAGTGTTTGATGACTAATATTATGATCTCTTTTTCTTAATCTATCAACATAAAATTATGTTGTGATTCTATTGAGGAAAACTGTATAAATGTACATTTCAGATTTGGCCTACAAATTAGAAAACAGATATTCATTAAAAATTTATTTTCTTTGCAAAATTATTTATATAATATTTCCTGTTCCACAATGCTCTATGTTATAATTCACCCTGAATTAGGTTATATTCAAACATGTTAATTTAACTGTACATAGTAAAATCTCCAAAATGGTTGTTTTGGAGCCAGTGCTTTTTCTTAAGACTCCAGATTCTCTTTCAAAAACTATAGGATAGATTTATTAGCTTTAATAGAATAATATAAATATTTGAATATGTGTAACCTAAAAATATGTTTACAAAAAATGTTTTTGTAGATACAATTTATGGCTCTATTTTACAGTCATGGATGAATAGATATTTCTAAATCTGTTATACAAACAAGTAATAGTTGTTGAATATTTGAGTTTTAAGTGTTCAAACAACTACTAGTTAGCAGACTATTAAGGTGTAATGGGTAAATTATTGTCTGTAATTGGCTTATTCTTAAACTTGTATTCTTTTTTTTTTTCTCTCTTTTTTTTTTTTTTTTTTTTTGAGGTGGAGTCTTGCTCTGTCGCCCAGGCTGGAGTGCAGTGGCACTATTTCAGCTCACTGCAGCCTCAGCCTCCCGGGCTGAAGCAATTCTCTTGCCTCAGTCTCCTAAGTAGCTGGGACTATAGGCATCTGCCACCATGCCCAGCTAATTTTTGTAGTTTTAGTAGAGACAGTGTTTTACCCGGTTGGCCAGGCTGGTCTCAAACTCCTGACCTCATCACTTTGTATTCTTAAATGCCACTTGGGTTTTTTTTAATTGGTGGGATTGTCATATTTTTAGAATTTCTACCACCACAGCTTGTGTCTCATGAGATTTAATCTGAAATTACTATCCCAAATTCGTTAGGATATTCTGAGATGTTAGAAAGAAAGAAGAAAAAATGAGATTTCCTACATTGTCATAGTTCCAAAGGTTTCAGAAAGTAAAAGCTCAGAAATATGACTATAAAATATTTTAAGTGATTACTAAAATATTATTTGGTGATAGGAATTGCCAGAAACAAATGGACAGATTTTGTTTTTCTTTTCAATCTAGCACAAATACAAATGTATTAAAATATACTAATGTTTTTGATATATCTGAATGCAACAAGGGACTGGGATGCCAATGTGTAGCCTGTGACACTCTGTTCTTTCATTGATAGGGATAAACCGGTTCATTTATTTTCTTTATAGAAGTGTACTCTAGTCTGAATCTTGCATTCTGTCTAACTTACATGGGCCAGGCACTTGTAAACCCAGAAATAACAAAATGTAACTCAGTCCATTTCTGTGACTGAATATGCAAACCTGTGAGCCAAAAATCAGCTTATATCTCCCCAGTGAGTCAGAATGAAAACACAGAGAGAAAACCTTGGCTAAGGGAAGGAGTGAAAGAAGCATTGTACAACTAACTGAGACATGAAGACTTGTACCTTATTTTCTTAAAATTACATGGACAACATGGAGGTAATTAACACAGTGTCCAAAAGAAATACCATTTACATAGTTTTGTTTCAAAAGTAATCTGTTTGCTATCTATTGACATAAGTAAAAATCTGTATAGATTACATAAGGTGAGTACAAATTCTTAATGCTATATCACATATAACATATTTCTGGCTATCTTTGAGTTCTATGATGCCTTGTGGAATTTAGAAAAGAAAAAAAAAGATCATTGGTTTTGATATTACATAGTTCAAATTCTACCTCTGCCATTTACCAGTGATGGAGTACCACTAATTTTTATGAGCTTCAACTTTTTAATTTATAAAATGGAGTTTTGAAGGGGTAAAGTGTGAGTATATAGTTGTAACAGCCTCTCAAGTTGCTTCTGTGCTATAGTGGTTATTTCTTTGTTTTGGCTTATTGTCAATTCATTATTTTTTTTTTACATTTCAAGCAAAATCCTGTGAGATTCATTAGAATGCTTTTTCTTATACTCATTCCATGTCAAACTGGACTTACCAGAGATGACAGAACCACTATATTAAAATATATATTTTTTCCTATAATAGTCATGTGTTTGCAAAAAAAAAATGGGTATTAAAAAGAAATAAAGTACTAATAACCTGGGCATTAATTTTGTGCCTCCAACCTAATAGCAAATTTAGTCTGTCCTCTATATTCATTTGTTTTTCAAGTAATAATTTCATTTTTTTGCAGAATGATTGAATATTGGTGATTTTTTTACATTCTTGACATACTTTTTCATAGTCATACTGGATCTTTCAAAATGGCTGGCAATAATTAGGAGGGCAGCCTGTTGCCTAGCAACAGTGTTTTCTGAATGCCCACTCTGGCAACAGAGCTTATGAACACATGTATGCACTATAAACTATTACTCACTCTTACCAAACAAATCTGTGGCATTTCTACAGCTAATTATGTGAACAATAATTTGATGACCATGACTAAGAACCATGGGTGTTATAACATGGGTTAACAACTCTTAGATAATTTTTAAAGAAATTGTATTTTACCTATTCATCGTAATTATTACATTTTATTTTTTGTACTAGACATCTCTTTTATTATAATCATTACTGCGTATAAGTAAGAGCTAATGTCCCTGAATTTCACAAACATCTACAAAATTATATGTTTTCTATATATTTGGCAAGTATTCAGCCTTACTAAATATATACTTGTAATAAGAGCGATAGTCAAAGCACAGAGTTTTATTTAAACTATCAAATAATTAACCTTCATAACAGATGTATAAACAGGTCCTTTATTAATAAATTTGTCATTGGTTGTTGCTGATTTTAGAAATGAATTCAATTAAGCTAACATAAACCCTTAGTTTTACTAAATGTCATAGTGAATAGCTTTGTTCATATACATAAATAGTAGTTTGTTAAACAAAGAGAGAACCCTCTCATAATTTCTTTGGGGTTTTTAGTACTTGTAGTTCTTAGGTTCTACTGAAGCACGTTTTTCTCAAAGTGACCAAGTAAATCACTGAAAGTGTGCAGGCATTTGGAGTAATCTGATGTTTCTCAGTAATCAGTCTGAAAATAGTTCTGATAGTTCACATTAGAGCTAATTAGTTTGTGGCTATGTTAATTGCTGTAAGACTAGCGGATTGTTGCCTTGGGTTTGTTACTTGTTCTTTTCCAAAACCTTTGAAGCGATTATAATATCCATTTGTAAAACCAGATATAATACCTTGAGATTTTGCATTTGCACTTTAACATCTTATAATATGGCATTAGCAATATAGAGCATTCCTTGATGCCTTAAATTCAGGACATTAAATTTGGTTTGTAAAAACTATGATAGTGTCTAAATTCATCTAAAGTTTCTTTCTCTTTGCTTGAGTCATCATATGACTTTTCAAAAAATGAAATCCTATATTTTATGTGTAGAGTCTTGTTTTCACACAGCATTCAAGAAACACATGCAAATTATTTTTTTTTGCCACTTACTGTGATATTATTCCCATGTGCGACTTCAGGAACAGAATGGTTATAATTAGTAGAGATTTTGGGAGTGGAAGAATTAAGAATGATGTTTCTTGGCATGCAAGTTCTTTTTTATTTGAAAATAGAGACCAGGTCTTACCGTGTTTGCCTGGCTGGTCTTGAACTCCTGGGTTCAAGCAGTCCTTCCACATTGGCCTCCTGAAGTGTTGGTATTACAGGCAAGAGCTACTGTGCCCAGCCTCATGCAAATTCTTAATATTGGTTGATCATAAAGTAAAAATATTGCAACAGTGCTATCTCCATGTCTGAACATAAGGCATATGCATCTCTTTTCAATCAACAATGCCACATATGAGTTTTCACTAGAAATCTTAGTATACAACAACATGCTACTCAATGAATAACAACCATTATTTGTTTTTTAGAGAAATGGAAAAAAATTAAAAAACAATTCATGGCCATAACCATTTGAAAAGATGTGTTATGCTACTGTGATAAGGGGACTACACGCGTAAAAATAGTTACAAACTTATTTTGGAACCCATAGGACTGGGAAAAATGTAAATTTCTAACAGTGTCAGGTTTTGAGATTTTCTGGAAAACAACAACTCTGCTACACTTTTAGTGGGGATCAAATGTATCGCCGTCATTTCAGAGGCTGTAAACTGGAAGTATATACACTGTGACCAGTAGTTTCGATTCTAGGTATCTGCAAAAGAGATTAGCACATCTGCTAAAGGAGATAAGAACATAGATGAATTGTAAACAAACTAAATGTTCATTAAAAAGGAAAAGGATAAGTAAAATGTGGTACATTCTTATATGAAGAAACAATCCACCACAAGCAGGATTTAGCAGAAATAACAAGCTGCAGGATCAGGCCCCTACAGAGTTAAGAGGTATAGGAATGATGAAATAAAAAAATATAAAGTAAAGCTACTGTGTTTAAAGAATAAAAGGTGGAATTTAAAGTATGACTGCGAAATAAAAGCCTGCCAAAATTCACAGCTAGATTTCTTTACAAAGAGAATCTAATAGAACTTCCAGAAATCAAAACAGTATATAGCAATTGAAAGAAAAGCAACTCATTACAGAGTTAAAGTTGTAATTAATTAAATGGAAGAGAGAGCAGAGAAAATTTATTTAGAATGAAGATGAGAGAGAAAGAAGTGGAAAAAGCAAAGGTGAAATTTGAGAAATCTAGATTACAGAGAGACAGTCCACTCTACGTCAAAAAGGGTTCCAGAAGGAGATAAGAGGCAGAAAGCTGGTATTATGTGATATAACAGCTGCTTTTCTGCCCTAGAATTTGTCAAAGATACAAATCTTCAGATTCAGAAAGGTTCACATATCTCAAGCAGGATAATTTTTAAAAACGTCATACGTAGACTGTAGTAAAACCGAAGAACCCAGAAGACAAAGGAAAGAGTTTTAAAACCAACCAGAAGAAAACAAGACTGATTACTTAAAATTTGACTGTTAACATCTCAACAGTAGAAGCTGAAAGGAAATGGCAATGATATTTTTCATGTGCTGAGAAAGAACATTCAACCCATAAATGTCAGTTCAGAAAGAGTATCATTCAATAATTGAGATGAAAGAGTTCCCTGGACCCCTTTATGGGACTTGTCCTGGTTGATGGCTCATTTTGTTCAGTCACTGCACTCAAACCCCTTGAAGGAGGTGGAGCATGCAGGTGAAGGGGAGCACGTGGGGGCTGGGGCAGGGGCTAGTGCTTTTGGGCTCTGGCCCCACTATAGTATCTAGGGGTGTGTTACAATTAATACTCTTTTAGCAGTTGCCATCAGTGAAGGGCTAAGTGTTAACCAGCTCAGTAGAGAGTCAAGGTGACAGCCTTTTACACCCTGTCCTCTTGGTACCCAGGTCCTTGTCTGGTGTCCAGGAAAAATCAGGTAATACGGACTTGAAGGATGGTCAATGTGGACGTTTTAGTGAGTGATGGAGGTGGCTCTCAGGGGAATGGGGAGCTGGAAAGGGGATGGAGTGTGAAGATATTTTTCCCCTGGAGTTCGGTAGTCCCTGGCCAGACTCGTCTCACGTCTTCCCTAGCTGAACTCCTCTTGCTGTTCAGATGCTTCTTCTCTTCTTTCTTTCTCTGCTGCACTGCTCTGCTGCTCTGCCTCTCTGCCACTCTTCTGCTCATGGAGCTTGGGGTTTGGGGTTCTTATGGATGGGAGGATGGGGGTGCGATGTGCCAGAGTGGTCTTGGAGAAGGCAACATTCAGACACTGTATTGATTTGTTTTCATGCTGCTGATAAAGACATACCTGAGACTGGGAAGAAAAGGAGGTTTAATTGGACTTACAGTTCCACATGGGTGGGGAGGCCTCAGAATCATGGCGGGAGGCAAAAGGCACTTCTTATATGGTGGGTACAAGAGAAAATGAGGAAGATGCAAAATGGAAACCCCTGATAAAACCTTCAGATCTCCTGAGACTTATTCACTACTATGAGAACAGTATGGGGGAAACCACCCCCATGATTCAGATTATCTCCAACCAAGTCCCTCCCACAACACCTGGGAATTACGGGAGTACAATTCAAGATGAGATACGGGTGAGGACACAGAGCCAAACTGTATCATGTGTGAAAACCGGAATGTCTGTTCTCATTTAGGGCCACAGATTCCAGTTTGAGGGTGGAGCCCTCACCAGGGCTCCCACCCTCCTGCCTTCTGTCCATATCGTAATGACACTGGAATAAAGGTATTGTCAGACAGCAAATACTGCGAGTGTTCATTACCAAAAAATTCCCCCTAAAGGAACTTTTACCCTTTGCAGGGGAGAAAAGATCACAGATCTGGCATACTAAAAGGGAACATCAACAAAAAAATGGCATGTTTCTGAGTAAACTGAACATTTGTTGTATAATAATAATAAATATATCTAGTTTGGAGGGTTAAAATCAAGCTAGAATTGAAATCCTGGAGAACAACATAATCATTGTAAGTGGTCTTAACTCACTTAATTAAAAGACATTGTCAAACATCAATTAAACTGCTTTATATGAGATATAGCTGAAATATGACATGAAAGGAGGATTCACCATACGTGGGTGGAAAAATCTACATCAGATATAAATCAACTAAAGATGGCCATTGGAACCATACTCATATTTTACAAAATAGATTTTAAAGCAAAAATATTAAAAGAAAAAAAGAGGGTACTATTTTGGAAAAAAAAGTTTCAATACATATAGCTTTAAAATATATAAAGCAAAATCGACATAACTTCAAGGAAAAATAGATATATCCATTATTACATTCTTAGGAAAAAAAACTAGATTAAATTACTTTTTAAAAATTAAGAAGGATTTAAGATTTAAACAGCTCCATTAACAGGTTTTATTCTATTGGACATATATAGCACCATGTACTCCAAAACTGAAGAATAAATATGCTTTACAAATTTTGTAAACATTTTGCAAAAATTGATGACAGAAAAGGTTATAATCTGAATAAATAAAAAAGTGCCAGTATTATACATCATTGTTGTCTGATTGATATACAATTATAGACAGAACCAATACACTGCCATTTTTGAGTTATAAAAATGGAAATAAGTTTATATATACTACAAATAAATTACAAAAATGGTATTATTCTGTATATTCAGAAATTTAAAAGGCATATTTCAAATGATCATGGTGGAACTGGCCCAATTGTCCCATAGAACTGATGTTTATGATTTATTCTGAATAAACCTAGGAATTGACCCTCCCAGTCTTACAATTGTTGCATTTGTCTTATCTGAGTTCCTTTCTCAGGAAACCAAGTTTCAGGCCTGCCAGATGGTATCAAGGAACTGAAACTTACTGATCATCAAATATGGACAATGAGATGGCCAGACCCTTCACCTGTCATTATTGCCTAACTGATTACCTGCTTACTGTTAGCCAGTTCTTCTTCCTTACCCCTCCCTAGCTGATCTCCCATTTCTTCACCTGCAGCACCTTAGTAAAGCTTTCTTCCCTGGCAATACTCATCACCTCAGTGATTGGCTTGCTCTACAGTGAGCAGCAGGACCTAAATGAAACCTCTAGAGTTTCAGTAACAATGCCTCAAGGGAAAAATAAAAAGGTAAATTAGAAAATATTTAATTTTGAAAAATAATAAAAATTATAATACTTGTTGAAGCATATATAAATGGGCAACTTATAGGATTAAAGTATTATCTTAATAATTTTTTTTTCTAAAGAAGGAATGAGGGTGGAAAATAGAGGCTAAGAAATCAAATTGAGAAAAAAACTAAAATAGAAAATGTTATAGAAATATTTTCTATCTTAAGGAAGAAAAAAACCCAAAAGTAAAATAATGAAAAGAAAAATGTTAATACCATAAAAGAAATTAACAAATAGAAAACAAATATATCCTTGAAAGGATGAACAAAGATAAAACCAATTCTTTAAAAATAGAATGAATATAACTTCTGGTGAGACTAATCAATAGAAAAGACAAAACTAGAAATGAAAAAATCATATGTAAAGAAGCAGTAGTTATTTAAAAACATGACAAAGATAATAAATTTGCTCTTCCCACATCGGTTAGTAGAAAAGCTGCTAAATTCATATCATATAGTCCACTTTGCTCTTTTAAATCTGCTCTGATGAACTTTTTACAAGATAATCTTCCCCTGGAGTAGTAAAGGTAAACTCCCTGTAAATGTAATAGGGTAACCAGGCACGTGAAATCATAGGATCTTTTTTTTTTTTTTTTTTTAATCTCTTTCTTTTAAATATTTATCTTTTTTGTTGATGCTATTAGGCAAATGATGCTGCCTGTAAACCTATAACTTTGGTTATATGATAGATAATTAGGTTATTAGTTTTCTTTTTAGATGAGAACAGATGTTTGTTTTTCTTTCATTTATCCATAAAATACCTGACATTCTTTGATTTTCTTTGACTGCTTTGAATTGTCCTATTCAACTTCTATTTTATATACTTCTTGTTGGAGAAGTTAGAAAACTGAAAATGACCTTTCCCAAATTCTCTTGCAACTAGGTTTCTTGTGAATTAGTTTCCATCATTTAGATACGGTTACTGCTGACCAGCAAATGGACACATGTTTGCTTGCCTCCATGTGATCTGTCTCTAGCTTTCAGGTGTAAAGAAGCAGTGGTGGCAGTGGTGATGGTTCTTGCTCCTACTTCCTAAACCCTAGGGTTGAGTTTCAAGTTTTATTTTATTTTATTTTTATTCTGGGTGTGAGAAGCATTAGTGGCTGATAGGCATTTTTGGTTTCAGTTTCTGTATGGTTGTGACTTCAGGGCATTGGCTCCACATTGTTCTGGTATTCATTCTAAGAGTTCCAATCTAGTATCTGGTTCTTACGATATTTAGCTATGTAATTCCCTAATTAAATTGCTTCCTGCTTTAAAAAATAATGTCTTGTTTCTTGTCCTAAACCTTAACCAAGACAGACGCAGATCCTGTGGATATTTTTTTCTTTATACTATAGAGAATAATATTGAGGCAGGAGATCTTCTGTTGTGCTTCTTAGCCACAGATTTGACAATAGAATCAATGTCAACCTAAGTAGTGTTGATTTGTTCTGCTCACATGCATCCTTAGGTATTAGTACAAATATGGATAATCATTCAACGTCTACAAACCAATATTGATTTCAATTTGAGAAACCTCCTTGTCAAGGTAAGTCTTGCTACACCACTTTTTGTAACATAATTTTCCTCTAGCTTTCTCCTAGTCAGACATTTAGTATAGGTAAAAGCCACTGCCTGAGAAAAACAAAGGACAGTGTCAATCTCTATCCCTGTGGTTAACCAAATATAATACTGGGAAAAGTTTTCATTAAAATTTCTCAGTGATAAACTGATTAATGTTTTAATATCAACAGATCCAATTAAGCTATAGTTATTCATGTTCATGTGTGATGTGATTGCTAATTTGGTAAATTTAATTAGAACTCCAATGAGTTATCCATTCATTAATAAGAAGCGTGTTTTACCTTAAGCAATACTTGGACACATCAACAGACCCTTGACCTAAGTCATGTGCTGCTCCTGGGAAGAAGTGATGGGCGACAAGTGACCATTTTTCAAAATCTATACCTGCCATTTAGTTTTGCCTCAATAATGTCAGAATCTTCATTTTTAGACAAGTTTTGTAGAAAACAATCCCAGAGGGTTTGAACAGTCATGTCCTAGGGCATAGCACTTGCTGTCAGCTATTCTCCCTGCATAGAAGATACATTGTGCTACTTCTATTTTTTAATGTTAAATTTAAGAGAAATAGAATAGGAATTGAGTTTTACTACTGTATCTAAAATTTTCCAGTTTAATATATTACAAATTTAATTCTGTTTTATAGAAAACATCTATTAATAGCTTCCCACTCCAAAAATGAATTTGTTTATGTAGATCTACTTTGCTGATCATAGTATTGACTTTGAATTAGTGACCAATATATGGTGCTATTTATCCCATGGCTTTAATGCATGGGTCTAAGAATCAAGGGATGTGAACTAACACAAAGAATTGAATTATCTAATCAGGCTGAGATATTACCCAGTAACCTGCTTTACTAATACATTCAAGGGTACAATCAATCAAAAGGCACAGATGACGTAGGAGAAGTCTGTGTCATTCTTTAGGAAACCGTGACTCATGAATTCATAAGTTGGCATACCATAAGCAACTCTAAACCAAAGACAAGGAAATCCTTTAAAAAGTATCCATAAAGATTTTCTTTCGATTTAATGTCATTAGTTTATTTACCAAGATAATGAGATATCAACTTGTTTGTAAGTTGATTAGACCACAATTGTCTGTCTTCTTTCTTTCCTTTGGGTATTATTCCCCCTCATCTTTGCAACTGACAGAGAAATTGATCACATGGCAACTTTAGCTCCTTTTTTCCCAGGGTGGAATGAGAGTGGCTTCCTTCACTATTATCCTTAACCTACCTGCAGAACTTTTGCTTCTCATCTCTGTAACTTTGAGCATTGCTGATTCAAAGGTCTTAGTTCCCAAGGGAAAAAAAAAAATTGCTTCCACCAGTTGATGCACAATGGTCCCATTAAAATGGAAGTTGAGACTTTCACCTGACTATTTTAGTGAGTTACAATATTGGATGAAGTGATGGGTCCAAGTTATCAAGGGGAAACAATATTGTGATTATACAATGGGCCAGGGAGCACCACCTGTGAACCCAAGGAAGTCCTCTGGGTTGCCCTATGTATTAATAAATATTAATGGAAAATTAAAATAATCCAAAATTTGCAAGACCACTGAGGTTTCAGATGCTTTTTGGTCTTAAATGACCAAGTAAAGAATTTCAACCCACTAAGGTGCTGGCCAGCTACAAAGGGAATACAGAATGGTTTGTGAAAGAAGGAGGTTATAAATATCAACAATACTCATGGCAAGCTACGGAATTAAGACTACTACAGCTGTACGTATTTCCTTCTGTGATTATCATATGTGTATACATATGAACTAATTTTTTCTCCCTTCTTTCATCTTCTAATTTTACGTAAAGATTGTCATTGATGGTTAATTTTACAATTAAGTTTTTAAGTTTCTTAATACTCAGATGAAATGTTGACAGAATTAGAGGAGAATTGACATTGCCTAGATATTGACACTGAAGCTGTCTATTAGAAATGAACAGAATGACAGTTGGGACACTGCGCCTCCTTTTCGGGGGAGAGTATTTAAAACTGAAATTAATCTGTGTGAAGGATAGTTACATCTTATCTTGTAAAGCATAAAGCTATTGTTGTTATATGTGTAAAGGTGCAAAGTAGCCAAAACGATAGACTTCCATTAGCTATTGTCTCTCAGCTCCAAATTCACCCTTCTGTATTCTGCTTTGTGATGCTGAGGCTGGGACTTTGCAAAATATATTGCTGTCAAGAGTGCTTATCAGCGCTCTCCCTGTTAGGTTCTGCCAATGGAGGGCAATAAAGGGAGACTAGAAAATCCTGCGGAAGTATGTTATTTGAGTTGGCATTTTATAAAGTGCTTTATTTAGGCATCTGATTTAAAATGGCTACCTAGGAATTCTCCCAACTCTTTCTCTAAGTCCCTGTGAAAACAATGAAAAGATGAAAACTCATCACTGAAATTATGGATAGCATTACCCTATTGTCAGATTCTGAGAGCTCTTAAAAATTAATTTCAAGACTGGTGATAATTGTCAGTTCATGTCCTTGGCCCACTGTTTGATGGGACTGTTTGTTTTTTTCTTACTGATTTGTTTGAGTTTGTTGTAGATTCTGGATATTAGTCCTTTATCAGATGTATAGATTGTGAAGATTTTCTCCCATTTTGTGAGTTGTCTGATTACTCTGCTGACTGTTTCTTTTGCCGTGCAAAAGCTCTTCAGTTTAATTAGGTCCCAGCTATTTATCTTTGTTTGTATTGCATTTGATTTTGGGTTCCTGTTCATAAAATCCTTGCCTAAGCCAATGTCTAGAAGGGTTTTTCCAATGTTATCTTCTAAAATGTTTATAGTTTCAGATCTTATGTTTAAGTCCTTAATCTATCTTGAGTTGAATTTTGTATAAGGCGAGAGATGAGGATCCAGTTTCATTCTCCTACATGTGGCTAGCCAATTATCCCAGCACCATTTGTTGAATAGGGTGTCCTTTCTACATGTAATGTTTTTGCTTGCTTTGTTTAAGATCAGTTTGCCATAAGTATTTGCATTTATTTCTGGGTTCTCTATTCTGTTCCATTGATCTATGTGCCTATTTTTGTACGAGTACCATGCTGTTTTGGTGACCATCGCCTTATAGTATAGTTTGAAGTCAGATAGTGTAATGCCTCCAGATTTTGTTTGTTTGTTTGTTTGCTTAGTCTTGCTATGGCTGTGTAGGCTCTTTTTTTGGTTCCATATGAGTTTTAGAATTGTTTTTTCTAGTTCTGTGAAGACTGCTGTGAAGAATGATGGTGGTATTTTGATGGGAATTGCAATGAATTTATAGATTGCTTTTGGCAGTACGGTCATTTTCACAATATTGATTGTACTTATCCATGAGCATGGGATGTATTTCCATTCGTTTGTGTCATCTATGATTTCTTTCAGCAGTGTTTTGTAGTTTTCCTTGTAGAGGTTTTCTGACTCCTTGGTTAGGTATATTCCTAAGTATTTTATTTTATTTTATTTTTTGCAGCTATTGTAAAAGGGGTTGAGTTCTTAATTTAATTCTCCACTTGGAAACTGTTGGGTATGGGTTGAAAAATTACCTATTGGGTACTACACTCACTACCTGTGTGCAATATATCCATGTAACAAACTTGCATATGTATCCTCTATATCTAAAATAAAAGTTGAAATTAAAAAAAAAAATGACTGATGATAGAGAAATAAAGGACAATCAGTGGCACAGTCATATTCCATGGCCAGAGCAGAAGACCCAACCTCAATGAAATGTGGAATGAAGACACCCTTGATTCCTTTTCCTCATGACCCCTAGTACTTAGTGTTGTTGTTAAGAAGTTTTATGTTATTCTGATGTATCAGAATATTCTTATGTTATAATGTATCCACGATACATTATAAATCACCTGATTTTTTTTCTCTCTGAAAGCATTTGAACTTTTTATTTATATGTGATGCTTTGAAATTTACAATAATTTGCATCGATGTCTTGATTTTTATTATTCAATTTACAACTCACAGACTTGGCACTTGTCTAAAGACTCACATGGAACTTCAGATCTATAATATTGTTTTCTATAATTTCTTTGAAAATGTCTTCCCTCTGTTTTCTCACTCTATGTTCTTATTAGTTGGGTGTCAAACTCTTCTAAGTTGGTGCTGTTCCCTGGATTGTAATATTTGAATCTGCAGTCATTTTTTGTTTATTTAATTTAACCTTTTTATTTATAGTATCCAGTATCTTTAATGTTTGGTATTTTCACGTGTTTTTTTTTTTTTTTTTTTTTGATAGAGTCTCACTCTGTCACCCAGGCTGGAGTGCAGTGGCACAATCTCGGCTTACTGCAACTTCTGCTTCCCAGATTCAAGTTATTCTCCTGCCTCAGCCTCCCTAGTTAGCTGGGAGTACAGATGCCCACCACCATGCCCAGCTAATTTTTGTATTTTTAGTAGAGACGGGTTTCACCATATTGGCCAGGCTGGTCTTGAACTCCTGACCTTGTGATCTGCCCACCTCGGCCTCCCAAAGTGCTGGGATTACAGGAGTGAGCCACCACGCCCAGCCGCGTGTACATTTTTAATTAAAAATATTATTTTTAGAGATTTTGTCTGGTGTCTTTCTTCTACTGACTTCCCCAGAAGTGGAAACATCTCAAATTTCAGAATGTGGGCATATACTAAGGCAAAAATGCATGATCCTACTTCTAGACCAGTTTAAAGATAAACACATTGTTGTTGTTGTTCTTTTGTCACTTCTTTCTTTTATTTGGCTAACGGGGTAAATACATGCCTGCCAGGCATTCTGTACGCTGAAGTGGAAAGTTCCATTGTTTAGTATTTATTATCCAAGTATTCCGATTTTCATACCCACCTTTTTTTCACACCATTGATTTAAAGTGTTAAACTTTTCCAGCGTCTAGCCAGTCATTAATTTCCTTTGCACACATTGTAGGGGATGGATTCTTATACTGTATGTCAATCACTACTTCTCTGTGTGTTCTCTATCTTGCAGAAAATTGAAATTACCGAATCTATCATTTTCTCCATGCCAGATGTCATTGGTATAGTTCACATGCCCATAGTGTCTCTTCTTTGACTCATAAAAGCCATGGTTACATAACTTTCAGGTTCTTCTCAATTCAGTTAAAACTTGCTTTCGCCATCAGGGTTTTCCACCTAAATAACAAATATATTTATGTCATTACAGTGTTTAAAAACTTCTCTAATTTCACCATTGATTATGGAATTAAATGTAAACCTGTATTTTAGCCTGCAGTGTCTGTAAAAATCTCTCCCCAACGTAATATTTGTGTATGCTTTTAATAATTAGCTTAACTTATTTGACAGTATTTTATTCTATCTTTTCTAGACAATATGCCTATTAGAAAAGGGACAGGTTTTATTTACCTGTGCGTCTCAGTGCCAACAAAAGTTTGCCACACATTTTTTTATTAAGTCCAAACACTTTTTGAGAATTCCTACAATATCAATTATTTGTCTAGATTCTGGATATACAGTTTTGAAGAAGACATAGAGAATTACTGTTTTCATAAAAATCTGTTGGACGCATTAAATATATGTGTAAAACTTTCCATCCTGTCTCCTTCCCAGCTATGTCCTGCAGCTGAATTTTTCAGCATTGTCATAAAATAGCAAGAATATTTAGAATTCTGGGTCTTGTAAATTCATTTCTGTGGTGTAAGACTTAAAATTAATACTCAAAATTATGTACTACCTTGATATCTGGTAAAATCAGGAGGGCTTGAATGTCCTAACCGCAAGTTCCCCTCTACATTCTGCCTCCACAGATGAGGCCCCCTAGATAACTAACCCTAGCTATCAAAGGATCAGGCGTGGTTCCGGTTCATCTCTGTATTGTGGGCTTCATTTTCCTGACAACTATGAAATTATTCAAATAAGGAAATCACATTGTCCTACAGGAAATAGAGGAGTACCCCACCCTCTTGATGCCACAAAGCCCATCTTTCATGACCCCTGGTTGCTCACTCTGTTCCTATGCACAATTCCTGTGTGGTACAGTGTCCCCTTCCACCTAGATGTGAGTATTTGTGACTAATAACTGCTGTTGATCTAATTTGTCCGGTGTTGGGAATATGTATGCAATTGTCCTACAACCATAGGGCAAGAAAACCTCTTTTGCCAATGGGATGAATAGGCAGCTATTGAAATAATTCCTCTGCTTATAAATCTTTACATTTCTTTGACTTATCTAGCCTAAAGTGTCTTCTTTCATAAAGGTTTTTCAACTTATCAGGAAGATTTACTCCATTTTCTTTACTATTTCTAATTTTTATTAATCTCCTTATAGTATGACATATGCTTTTAATTTATGCATATTATTTTCTCTCATATATGGTGAGCATCTCAAAGAAAATAATTCTCTTTTTACTCCGAGTAACTAGTAATATGCAGAATACTAAGTATTTGCTCAGAATTATTGGTTAGAAAAATTAATATATCCAAATATATGTTATTCTTTTTAGCTGGGGCTCAGCAACCATTTCACTGAGAGAGTCTTCCATGGTACCTATTATTTAGCAAAACTTAGTAATCTGAGATTAAAAGTTATGGCCAAGAAAATTCAGTTTGATTCCTCAAATAGTTTTTGTATATAAAGAAAATAAGCATGTAATAATATGATTGAATTGGAATGTTTCCTGTAAAATTGTATACCATTTGAAGATTTCATTTTTATGATAGTATATTGAGATAACTAAATGTACAAGACAATAGAAAAAGACTAGGAAAGAACATGTTCTAAAATGTGTCTCAAGGAAGTGAATAGTTCCTGAGAGGTCTGGTATATTCAGGCAATATAATTATATGGAAATTGCTGGAAAATCATTTGAAATCAAAAGAGTGGCAATCTCTGTTCCATTTGGATTGCTTCATTAAGTGGAAATAATAGAAAGCCATAGCAGCTTTCGATCATCATTTCTGAACAGTTGAATTCCTAATAAATAATGGAAGGCAGAATACACAAAGTGGCACATTGTTAAATTCTTGTACTAAATGTTTTGAGAGAAAGTCTGGGAAATAGTGTTCTGATAAATTTCTATATAAATCAGTAAATAACCTAATTTGCCAAAGGAGGGAGTAAACTACCTCTGTAGTGTAACGTTTATTTGAGCAATGAGTTGCCTATGTTCTTTTATGTGAGAAAGAGAATAAAAATGGAATGGAAGTACAGGTAAATAGAGAAAACAAAGAAAGAATGAGTGATTAGTAGAAGGAGCATGTTCCTATGATTTTCAGTAAAACAATTGCAACATACTTTAGTGTGCATAATTCTAGATAATGGCAAGAAAAAAAGCATAGCCTTTTGACATTTTACACAAGAATTATCCTTAGTAAAAAGAAAATATGTTAAGAATGCTATTTCATAGTGACATATCCATCCAGAACCCTAATGTATTAGACTATGCATATCTAATTGCATCAAATAGATGCTACTATGAAATAAACCATCTCAAAACTTAGCAGCTTAAAACCATTTATTTTGCTTATGGTTTTGCTGGATGTCAATTTAGGCTGGGCTCAGTTGGACAATTTTTCTTCTTGGATGAGCTCCTTCATACATGTTTAGTCAAGATGTGATCAGCAGCTTTGGTGATCTTGGCTGGGCTTTCTCATATGTCAGAGGCCTTTTATAGGACAACTAGATAGACTCTGCCCTGGTTCACGCAATCTCTTATCATCCAGGAGACTATCCCAGGTTTGTTCACATGGTGGCTGGACAGAGTGTCAAGAGAAAAGGAAGCATGCAAGGCCTCTGGAGGTCTGGTCTTTGAACTGCGACACTATTACTTTTACTGTATTGTATTTGCCACCACAGAATCATCTCAGATTCAAGGGCTGGAGATGTATGGACTTCTTCGTAAGAGAAGCTATGATGTCACATGGCAAAAGATACTGATATAGAGAAAAACAGAGTATCGTAATTGTAGCAATTTAGTACATACATCTACAGAAAAAATGGAGACTACTGAGAACAAAGTCCTAGAAAATGATGACAGACATAAAATATTTTAAAATCAGAAGTTCTTTCAGAATATTGTTTTAAAATTTGATAAGTATTTATTTTAGGTTTTTATTTCCATTGACTATTTCTCAAAAGCACTGATGAATGTAATAGGAAAACAATGGATCTTGCACAACATAAATGTAAGCTAATCTACAAAGGAATATAAACTCAGTTGCCATTACTAGTTACACAAGTTTGTGGTCTTCCATTGATTCTATTCTAGCTAAAAATAAATTTTTCAGCTATTCTTGTGTAATTTATTATAGGTCAATAAATTTGAATGGAAAGCATTTACTGATAAATTTGATATTTCATTAATATTATTTAAAAATATGTAATAATTTAAAAGATCTAGGCTGGGCACCGTGGCTCACGCCTGTACCACCAGCACTGTGGGAGGCCAAGGTGGGTGGATCACGAGGTCAGGAGATCGAGACCATCCTGGCTAACATGGTGAAACCTGTCTCTACTAAAAATACAAAAAATTAGCTGGGTGTGGTGGCAGGCACCTGTAGTCCCAGCTACTTGGCAGGCAGAGGCAGGGAGTGGCGTGAACCTGGGAGGCGGAGCTTGCAGTGAGCCGAGATGGCACCACTGCACTTCAGCCTGGGTGACAAAGCAAGACTCCATCTCAAAAAAAGAAAAAGAAAAAAGAACAAAAGATCTAGCTATTAACAATTTAAAAGGCCATGATTGATTGCAGTTTTTAGCTATATTTGTTATTAGAGAAAAAAATAATAGAATCTCTCTGTAATTGATAAAGAGTATTTTTTTTTAATTTCCTGTACCATAGCTAAAAATGTGACTCCTACAAAAACGTGAAACCTCCTTCATATAACTATAGAAGTTCCCACTACAGAGTGAGTGATCAGAATCAACCGGTGTTGGTTCTAAAATATGAGTTAGTGAAATTATCTGCAATATTTCTTAGAACAGCATTTTCAGCTTCCTTCACATAAAGATTGATTATATAGAAACAGAAAGCTGAGGTACCCAAATAAAACATTCCCTAATTTATTTATTATTAGCTAGCTCAGAAAGCAAGGAATCCAAAGTTTTATCCAATTCAGATAACTCATATTCAAAGAATGTTACCATGAGTATTTATATTAATAATCCATTTTTATATACTGGAAGCCAAACAAAACAGTGCTGAAATGAGTTGACACTAGATTTCAGATTTTTAAAAAGAGAGAGACATCTACCTGAATTGCTGATTGATAAGAATACCAGTAAAGACACTAGTGTTATTATTTAAGTAAAACAGTGACTAAACTCTTCACCCAAAACACAGAGGAGATAAAACAAGGTAATTGCTTTTCTACAAGCTAAATTATAGAGCATGCCAGTGCTAAAAATTATGTTTGACTTCCTATGGGAACGGAATAGCGGCAATTATCCTAAGTATGTACACACCAACACAGGAGCTCCCAGATTCATGAAGCAAGTTCTTCAGGACCTACAAAGAGACTTAGATTCCCAAACAATAATAGTGGGACATTTCAACACCTCACTGACAGTATTAGGCAGATCATCAAGGCAGCATATTAACAAAGATATTCAGGACCTCAAATCAGCACTTGACCAAATATATGTAGGAGGGGAGTTTATTAAGTATTAACTTACAAAATTACAAGGTCCCACAATAAGCTGTCTGCAAGCTGACAAGGAGAGCCAGTCAGTCTGAGTCCCAAAACTGAAGAACTTAGAGTCCAATATTTAGGGCAGGAACCATCCAGCAAGGGAAAGTACTCTTTCCCATTCAAGAGGTTTGTCTGTTCACTCTGTTCAGTATTTCTTTTGCTTTGCAGAAGGTTTTTGGTTTAACTGAGTCTTATTTGGCTATTTTTGTTTTTGATACCTGTGCTTTCGATCTTAGTCATAAATTCTTTGACGAAATCAATGTGATACCTCCAGCTTTGTTCTTTTTGCCTAGGATTTCTTTGGCTATTTGGATTCCTTTTGGTTCCATATGAATTTTAGGATTATTTTTTCGGTCAAGAATGGTTCTGATATTTCGATAGGGATTGCTTTGATTTGTGGATTGCTTTGGGCAATATGATTATTTTACTGACATTAATTCTTCTGATACATGAGCATGGGATGTTTTCTTCCATTTGTTTGTGTCAGTTTCAATTTCTTTTATCAGTGTTTTGTAATTTTCCTTGTAGAGATCTGTAACACTCTTTGTGGAATTTATTTCTAGCTGTTTTTTTTTTCTTGTACTTATTGTAAGTGGGATTGCTTTCTTGAGGTCTTTCTTGGCTAGATCATTGTTGATATATAGAAATGCTACTGATTTTTGTATGTTGATCTTGTATCCTGCAACTTTCCTGAATTCATTGATCACATATAGGAGTTTTTTGGTGGAGTCCTTTGTTTTTTCTAGATATAAGATATATGATCTTATATGATATCATCAAAAAAGAAAAACAATTTGACTTCTTTTCAAATTTGTTTGCCTTTGTGAACACCAAACCTCTGAGACAGATTTCAGTTCATTTAGACAGTTTATTTTGCTGGGGTTGAGGATGCATGCCAGTGACACAGCCTCAGGAGGTCCTAATGGCATGTGCCCAAGGTGGTCAGAGCACAGTTTGGTTTTATACATTCTAGGGAGACATCAACAAATGCAAAATGAACATTGGTTAGCTTCTGGAAAGGTGGGACAGCTCAAAGCAAAGGTGGGACGACTGAAAGTGGGGCGGGGGGGTGGCGGTTTCCCAGGTCAGAGATAGATAAGAGAAAAATGGTTGCATTATTTTGAGTTTCTGATTGGCCTCTCCAAAGGAGGCAATCAGATAAGCATTTATCTCAGTGAGCAGAGGGGTGACTGAATAGAAAGGGAGGCAGGTTGGCTCCAAGCAGTTCCCAGCTTGACTTTTCCCTTTAGCTTAGTGATTTGGGGGCCCCAAGATTTATTTTCCTTTCACACTTTCTCTTTCTTTCTCTTGTCTAATGGCTCTGACTAGGACTTCCAGTACTATGTTGAATAAATGGGATGAAAGGGGGCATTCTTGTCTTGTTCCTGTTCTTAGAGAAAAGGCTTTCAACTTTTCCCCATTCATTATGGTGTTAGCTGTGGGTTTTAGTATCAGGGTTACAATGGCCTCCTAAAATAAGTTAGGGAGAATTCTTTCCTTTTTAAATTATTTTTTGATGTGGTTTTAGGAGGGTTGCCATTAGCTCTTCTTTATATATTTGGTAGAATTTGGTTGTGAATCCAACTGGGCCTGGGCTTTTCTTTTTTGGGAGATTTTTATCACTGATTCAATTTTGCTGCTTGTTATTGATCTATTCAGGTGTTCTATTTCTTCCAAATTCAATCTTTGCAGGTGGTATGTTTCTGTAAACTTATCCATTTTCTCTAGATTTTTCAGTTGGTCAGCATATAGTTGTTCCTAATAGTCGCTGATCTTTCATAATTCTGCGGTATCAGTTGTAATGTCCCCTTTTTCATTTCTGATTTTGTTTATTTGGGTCTTCTCTCTTTTTCTTAGTCCACCTAGAGGTTTATCAATTTTGTGTATCTTTTTGAGAACCAATTTTTCATTCCATTAATGTTTTATATTGATTTTTTTTTTTTTTTTTTGAGATGGAGTTTTGCTCTTGTTGCCCAGGTTGGAGCGCAATCCTGTGATCTCGGCTCACCGCAACCTCTGCCTCCCGGGTTCAAACGATTCTCCTGCCTCAGCCTCCTGAGTAGCTGGGTTTACAGGCGTGCACCACAAGGCCTGGCTAATTTTTGTATTTTTAGTAGAGAGGGAGTTTCACTGTGTTGTTCAGGTTGGTCTCGAACTCCTGACCTCAGGTAATCCACCCACCTCGGCCTCCCAAAGTGTTATATTTAACATATATTTCTAAGTGTTGTTAGAATTAACAACAATTAGAAAAAATTAGATTTTTTTCTACTTTTTTAATGTAAGCATTTTTTGCTATAAACTTCTCTCTTAGCAATGCTTTTGCTGTATCCCATAAATTTTGTTACATTGTGTCTTCATTTCCATTTGTTTCAGGAATTTTTTTATTTCTGTCTTAATTTCTTCATTGACTCAGTGGTCATTCAGGTGCATGTTATTTAATTTCTGTGTATTTGCATAGCTTCCAAAGTTCCTCTTGATACTGATTCCATTATTGTCAGAGAAGATGTTGGATACGATTTCAATTTTTAAAAATGTTTTGAGAGAAATTTTTGAACCTCCAGGTGGCTTGCTTGGATGTTGGTAGTTGAAGCAGTGGACTTGGTGGGTGGGTGAGGTAGGTCCCTGGGCAGCCTGTGTGTCATGGGCAATGGAGTAGCAGTGACAAGACAATTCCTTGGGTCCTGAGCAGCATGTTTCGATGTTGTCAGTAGCTGTGGTGGGTTGGGTGTGCCAGTCTCCAGGCTCGGAGTTGGTGCTTGCAGGTACGTGCCATCTGAGGTGGTAGTAGCCGGGAGTTTAGACCCAACTTCAGGCACCCAGAAGGAATGCTCAAGTGCCCAAGGTGGTGGCTTGGGTTGGATCGTCCAAGACCTGGATTATGTGCTCTGTCTCAGAGGGAAATGCGAAGTCAGTCTTGACTGACTTGTGTTCAGGCTTCTCAATGGTGAGAGCACACACTGGCCATGATGTGTGGGACAGAGTTGATTCTCAGGCTCCAGGCAGAGAGCTAGGGCGATGGGCAGTAGGAGCAGCACTGAGGCCATACCATTGGAGTGGGTGGGGCTTGCCTCAGTGTCCATAGCTTCGACCAGTAGTAGGGGAATGCACATCCCTCTCTTGCCCAAGTTCTGGTGGGCTTGTCCCTAACTCCCCACTATAGGAGCACTCTTCCAGCTTGCAACTAAGTTGCAGCAGCAACTTGTGCCCCACTTGTGTCCCAGTTTCGGTCCTGCCAATGCTCGCTCCCTAACTGGCAGAGTTGCAGCAGCAACTTGTGCCCCACTTGTGTCCCAGTTTCGGTCCTGCCAATGCTCGCTTCTAGCACTGGCAGCTGTAGCCCATGTCCTACTCGATTCTCAGCTTCTGCTGAGAAAGTCTGTTCACGGCTCAGCCTGCAGTCCCAGCAGTGACAGCCTGTGTTATTCCAATGCCTCTGTCCCCGGGTCAACAGCCACAGAACATGAGTTTCCCTAATGCTGGGCCCTAGGACAAAGGCTGCGACTGAAAATGGCTCCTTGCTGTAGCTGCTTGGGTCTCAGAAAGGGTGTGGGACCCAGCAGCAGCTTCTGTCCTGGAGAAGTGCCATATCATGGGCTCCTAGTAGCTCCCTATATTAGTTTCAGAGCTTGGGAGGGTGGAGGGGCTGCCCAGTGGTCAGGATTACACAATTCCACAGTGGGGATGTGGAATGCTGGAAGTCTTATCCCAAGGTTGGGAAGTCACTCTGGCTCCCAATTGATCCTGGCCAAGCATACTGCCTTTTCTTCTTCTCCTTCCCTGCTTTTGGTGTTTCTCTGTCAGTTTTCTGTTAAATTCCAGTGTTCTCTCTTGGATAATTATTCAAAGTGTGACTGTCTGTACACTATTTTGGTTCTTCTAAGTGGAGCAGGTGAGCATAAAATACTTCTAGACTGCCATCTTGAAGCTGAGATTCTAATTTTTTAAGGTCATAAAGTTTATTTAGGCCCTATGTAATTTTAGCATTAAAGTCATAAGTAGCAATCTTTTAAAAGGCAAAGGGCATTTGCTATTTTTATAACTACGTTGCAGCATTCTTATAATATTTTATGTAATATTTTCAATAGCTAAATTTCGATAGGATTTATTATGCCAGTTTAGTTAAGTTCTTAGAGACTTTTACGTATACACAGTAATTATGCAAATTAATATTGCTTTGAGAATTGACCACTAACATTGATCACATGCAGTCATCAGTCATATAATGTGTACAGAATAATTTGTCCTTTTGAGAGTTCCAGCTGACTTATCAAGGTACTTGCTGTAATTTAATCCTTGTCAGCTGTATATATAACAGGGGTTGCTTTAAAGTAAGAAAATTTAAAAAGTGCCACAGTTTTAATGTTCATCTTGTTACCTAAGCAAATGTTCTTGCTGGTATTCTAATTGGAGTCTAGCTTTTTTCTACTTTAAGACAAAGTTATTGAGGACTATGAGTAAGTGAAAATTAAGTTTATCATCCTCATGGTCTCAAAGTTGTCCTTAGAGGGCAGATAATGACTGCCTTCATCTATTCCTTCTCTTGGGGTGCTCAGGCTTGACTGGCCAGGACATGGTCTGATGGGTTGGAGGAAGAAGTCCTCATCTAAGACTGTGGAAGATGACAAATAAATATCTTGGGTTCACTGGTCCCAAGTAACAAAATGAACCAGGACTAAAGCCAAAAAGAAATTTCTTGTAAGACTGGAGAACCAGGCTTAATGGACTACATTTATTGAGTGCTTAATAGGGGAAAAGAGCTGTTCTCAGTACTTGAATTGTCTCATTAAATCTTTACTATAAGCCTAGGATGTGTGTTATTGTTCTTGTTTACAGCTAAAGAAGCAGAGGTACAGAGAATTAAGTAAATTGTTCAAGGTTACACAGTGAATGCAGTACAGGCCCCAGGACAGGAACCAGACTGCCCTGGGTGACTGTGCATAACTGCAGTACTATTCTGCCTGGGAAGAGCAGCTGGATCAAGTGCACACCAGCCATTTTTAAATCTGTGGAGCTCTCTGTCCAATATTCAAACCTCACAAAAGACATCTATTGATGTGACTTGGGTCTTAGCTGATCAGTACAGGGGACTTTGAAAGGATTCCTATAATAATATGCACAATGAGAGATGAACAGTTTCCCAAAAGGAAATGGCAATGCTGTTAGGAAGGAGAATGGATGATACATGTTTTAGTTCTTTTAGTCTGCAAGAACAAAATACAATAAATTAGCCCTATAAACAACAGAAATATATTTGGAGACTGGGAAATTCAAGATGAAGGCAGATTTGATGTCTGGTTAAAGTCTATTTTCTGATTTATTTATGGTGCATTCTTATGCTGTCCTCACATAGTGGAAGAAGTGACTGAGCTCCTTTGGACCTCTTTTATAAGGTACTAATCTCATTCATGAGGGCTCTCTGCCCTTGTGCGGTAATCACCTCCCGGAAGTCCTGTCACCTAATACCGTCACCTTAGGGGGTTAGGATTTCAACATATGAATTTTGAGAGAATAAAAATATTCAGGCCATAACACTGGGTAATTCTCTAGAAATCGAATCCCTTCTACACTAGAGGACTAACAAAACTAAAAATCAAGTCTTATCTCTTGCAATAAGGACGAGTCAAGAAGGTTATCAGCACCAAGGAACTAAGAGAGGAGAAAGAAAGATTTTTTTTGTTGGTGTTCTAAGGAAGCTATAAACAAGCATGAGATGAAGAGGATAAAGAGTTTCCTAAAACATCAGACTGTAGCCTACTTTTATAATACATGCTTAGTTTATAAGCTACCAAAAAAATTGATGGGAACTGAACCCATACTGTAAATTAGAATGGTATAGAGTTTACTCCCTATTTAATTTAAATACATAGCCAACTATAAACCATATACAAGACTATTCAAGTAGTGATTAATTTACATTTTTCCCTTGTTAAGAAAGTGCTGAAACCCTTAACAAGGCATATCCTCTTCCTCCCTAGTTTAAGTGCTGTGTTGCCCACATGGTCATACTTGCTTATATCCTGTGCCATCTTTTCTTTACAGAGGCTGAAATAATAATGGATGCTACTCAGATACATCTACAAAAAAATGGTCATCTTACTCTTGGAGTTCAGCACTGGGCAGATCAGGTAAATGTTCCTTCTTCTCTTAACGAGGCTTCATGATGTTTGGGGTGTACCATGCTATTCATTAACAAAGGCCCAGAGAAAGCTTTTAAAATGGTGTGTGATCTAGCTGCTGTATCTGTTAATTCTTTCAATTCAGTATCTTAAAGTTTCCAAGGGGAACTTCAATGCGAAAATGAGAAAAGAGATGAGAATAGACAAGCTGGGAAAGGCCAAAAGGGGGCAGGGAATACAGGGAACACTGGCTAGAAATTTTTCATGAAATTCTCATCTGATGAATGATTGGTTCCCTCTAAAAGAGAAATTTGCTTATGAGGTGTACTTGTAATCAGTTCTTTATATTTAACCAAAATGTTTGATAAATTTTGTTTATAATTTTATACATTGTAAAATTATAGGTTATCTTATACAAAATTCTTTTTTGCTTATTTTTGTCCTAATTTTAAGAATCCTAAGGGTAATTTTTGTTTTAAAATATTATAGGAGGGTCATTTATTATATTAATTCTAATGTAACAATTGTGCTATTTGCTATAATGTTTATACATTTGAATAGCTAATAGTTAGATTTTTTAAATTAAAAGAAAAATGTCATATGATTTTCTGATTCTGGGTGTACTTTACTAAAAATATATAAGGTTACTTGTTTGTTAGCTTTGGCATAGACCCACTAACTTTTGTTGTACTTGATGGAAGTTCCTTTGTAACAGGTAAAAAGGAAAGCAGGTTGTGAGTGAATGCCATAATTTCTCTGCAGTGCAATTCACTTGTTTAAATAAATTACTTTTTAAAGTGTTTTTGTTTATGTGGACCTTGAGATAGAATATAGCGTGGCTTACTTGGCTATGATTCAATTTAAATTCAGTCTGCTATCTTGCAAACAGCTCTGATTTTTCAGTATTTCTAAATTAATTTATGGAGACACTAAGTTTATATTTGCGCATGGTAATCATAAAATTTTGACAAAATAGTCTAACATTTTAATATCTATTGTGGGTAGTATTAGGTCTTTCATCCAGTTGAAAAAAACAAGACAAATCACAAAGATAAACAAGGAAAATGGGCAACAGGTCGGATTGTGTGTGGGGGGCAAAACACGAAGGGTCAGCAAAGCCGTGGGCTGATACAGGAGGAGATGCAGAATTGATTCTTAATGTCCTATCTCGAAATGATTTTTGAAAATAAAATGAAACAAATTATGATGCTACCTTAGAATTCTTAGAAGAATAGGAAAGTTATCTTTTTCATTTAGTCATGAGTGAATGAATGAGCTACTGCCATACTTTCCCCTTCTCAAACTTGAATAAAAGTTACGGCTTCTATCTACACTTACTGTAATTTTACTTTATCTTCACTTTTCCCCTGAAATTGCTCCTGTCAAGGTCAGTAATTAGCTTCTTTTCATGAATAAATCCATCTAGATATTTAGCTTCGGCCTATTAGCTTCTGTATTACATTTGCTTCTATTAGTTTCTGTGTGTTTTTAAAACCACTTACTTAAAAAATAAAAATTTGTGGTTTTTTGTTTAAAAATATTTCATACAAAAAAAGTCATATATACTAAAGGCATCATAGTAAAAACGATAATAATAATGGTCCTGGTCACCACCCAGTAGTACCCTTCTCCACAGCTCTCCAGATGCAAACAGCTTCTGCTCTTTTAGATGTTTACAATTACTGTTGTAATTGTAAGTAGTTTTCTTATTCTACAACCTAAAAACTTAACTTTAGACTTTAAATTTTTTGTTCCGTGAGTATTTTAGTTTATACTTTCTCTTCCTCTAACCATCTCATCGCAATATAATTATACATAAAAATGTGGATAGCATATTTAGTAGCTTCACTGTTACGATAATTTAAATAGTTTATTTCTATTCCAAATAGTGTCTTTAATTTTGTTTTTTCTTATATGAGCTTATTAATAATGCCTCATTTTAAATTTTCTAATAGTTATTAGAATAACTATTTGCAGTATAATTTTTGTAAAATGTTTTCCAATGCGGTTTTCTATATGGACAAGTTTGCTAAACAATTTATCAGTTCAATCACTTTTTTACTGGAGACATCTTCCTGGAACTCTGATCTCTTCTATTCAGACCCACCAACTCTTTTGGCAGTGGTATAGCATTTGTCTTGGAAGTTCTTGTCTTTCTACGCCTTTGTTAGTCTTTCTTATTCTTGTTTTACTCTTCTTGGTGGCACGTGTTTTTCTAGTAGTTTCTTAAAAACAAATAGGCCCATGGCAAGCAAATATATAAAGATTTACCTATTGAAAAATGTTTTTATTTTATATATTCCCTTTGCTAATTAGTTTAAATAAGGGAAGAAATCCATACTGAATCTCATTTTCACTCAGAATTTTGAAAGCATGGCTTCATTGTCTTCTGGCTTCTAGTATTGGCATCTTTTATTTTTTCTATGTGACTTTAGTCCTCTCTTGGGAAGATGCAAAGGCTTCCTTTTTGTTATTTTATTTTGAAATTGTATGAGAATGTGTCTCAATATAGTTATTTAGTGTAGGTTTAATTTTTTTCTTTCCAATTATTTGGGTACTTGAGTAGGCATTTTCTTATCGCTTAGAGGTTCCCAAGTTGTGGAAAATGTAATTTTCTTATTTTTTCAGTGATTCCCTTTATTTTCATATCAATTTTCTTATTCTCAAATTTCTATTGGTTTAATATTTTATTTTCTGGATTGATGCTACACGTTTTCCCCCTATTTTTATCTTTATTTTTCTCTTACGTTTTGGAGGATTTCCTCTCATATATTCCAGACCTTCCATTGAATCATCTTTTTAGTTATTAGTTATCAGAGTTTTTGAATAGATCTTTATTTTTCTCTGAATGTCCACATGTCTTAGCAGTGCACCTGCGGCACTTTGAGATTTGATCCCAGCCTCATTTCCTGTCATATCTCTTCAAGCACACAATTATCTCTGTGTATAGAAACTTAAGTCAGTCTCCTGAACATGCCATGTTGTCTCATAACTTTGTGACTTTGTGTATGAGGACCTAGCTTTTGGAAACACTCTGGCTGTCTTGTGGTTGAGCCTTCCCTTGTATCTTTCTCACGTTATATTTCTCTCTTTGTGTTTGTCATTGACTATTTTAATACTTTTTCTGGTTGTTGTTTTTTGCCTTCTCCATTAGATTATGAGTTTCTTATGGACAGAAACTGAGCTCCATTTGTCACTGTATCCAACGTGGCTTGCTAGTTTTTTTTTTTTTTTTTATCACATAATAGATGGTCAATAAATATGTATAATATTTTTTACTGATTCCATAAGACACATGTACAAATTAAACCCATGCCATTAAAGTTTTACTTCATATACAGTCAGCTCTTTTGTGATTCAAATAGTATGGTTTATCACTTTCCAGAAATTAATAATGTATCATTTAGAAAATAATAAACACAGTAAAAATAATTTGTGAGACAGTAACCATTTAATATAATTTGTGAAAAAATAAACACTGAATACTTTTTTTTTGCATTTATAGGACATCTATGGCTCGTATCAGATGACTGCTGAAACAGTAGTTCATCCGCAATCTCACCTCTTATATTAAACTAGATAAACCTACTCTATTATTAATATTGAAAGAATTTAACTGATAGATACACTACTATATTTGAATAACCCACTTTTTTTCCTTTGCTTGATGTCTAGATCCTATATTGGATAACATAAGTATAAATGAAAGAAAAAGGGAGGCTGTAAAAATTAAGATTATAATGTGGGACACACAAAAGAGCTGTTCTGATCCACGATATATTTAAAAAAGATTAATGTCATTTTCCAGAGACAAAGTGCAACAGAACTACTCTAAAATATGATTTGGAACTTGAATTTCTCTGAGTTATTTTGTTCAAGCTTGTAATTTTCTTTTTCTTTTTTTATTTTTTATTTTTATTTTTTTGAGACGGAGTCTCGCTGTCCCCAGGCTGGAGTGCGGTGGTGTTATCTCGGCTCACTGCAAGCTCTGCCTCCCGGATTCAGGCCATTCTCCTGCCTCAGCCTCCCAAGTAGCTGGGACTACAGGCGCCGCCACCTCGCCCGGCTAGTTTTTTGTATTTTTAGTAGAGATGGGGCTTCACCATGTTAGCCAGGATGATCTCGATCTTCTGACCTCATGATCCACCCACCTCTGTCTCCCAAAGTGCTGGGATGACAGGTGTGAGCCACTGCACCCGGCCAGTTTTTAAAATTGTGATTGTTAAATGTTACTTTTAAGAGCAGTTTTAGATTCACAGCAACACTGAACAGATAGGACAGAGAGTTCCTATATATCTGGATCCCTATGTCCTCTGTAAACAAAAATAGTTTTATTTCTTCCTTACCAACATGTAGACTTTTTATTTCTTCTTCTTGTTTGATTGCATTAGCCAGGACTTCCAGTACAGTGTTGAAAACCAGTGGTGTGAGGAGACATCCTTGGCTTGTTCTTCATCTTAGCAAGAAAACTTGAAATCTCTCACCATTAAGTGTGATACTAGCTACACATCTTTTGTAGATACTCTTTATCAAGCTGAAGATGTTCCCCACTACTCCTAGTTTACTGAGAACTTCTATCATGAGCGGGTGTTGGATTTTGTTAAATGCTTTTTTCTACATCTATTCATAGAACCATGTGAATTATCTTCTTTAGGCTATTGATATGATGGATTACATTTGTTGGTTTATTTAAAATATATGTTTTTAACATTGACTGATTTTTGAATGTTGAACCAGCCTTGCATACCCAGAGTAAATCTCACTTGGTCACAATATAGAATTCTTTATATATATATATATATGTATGTATGTATACACACATTGTTGGATTCCATTTGCTAACACTTTGTTGAGAATTTTTGCATCTATGTTCATAAGAGAAATTGGTCTGTAGCCGCCTTTTCTTGTAGATTTTTTGTGTGGTTTAGATATTCTGGTAGTGCTTGCCCTGTATAGTGAGTTAGGAAGTATTCCCTCTGCTTTCATATTCTGAAAGAGAATATGGAAAATCGGCATAAAGTCTTTCTTCAAGGTTCGAATTCATTAGGGAATTTATCTGAGCCTGGGTACTCAATTTTAAAAGGTTATTAATTTTTTATTCAATTTATTTAATAGATATTGTTTGCTATATTCTGAATGTTTGTGTCCCCCAACCCCAGATTTATATGCTAAATCCTATCCCCCAAGGTGCTGATATTAGGATATGTGGTCTTTGGAAAGTGACAAGGGGCAAAGCCCTTGTTAATAGAGTTGGTGCTCGTACAAAAGTGACTTGAGAGAGATCCTTCGCCCCTTTTGCCATGTGAAGTTACAGTGAGAAGGTGGTTGTCTAGACCCTCATCAGATACCAAATCTGCTGGTACTTTGATCTTAGACTTTCCAGCCTCCAGAACTGTGAGAATTTTTATTTGGAAGTCACTCAATCTGTGGTATTTTCTTACAAAAGCCAGAACAGACTAAGACATAGGCCTATTCAGATCTTACATAAATTTTGGAAGACTGTATCTGTCAAGAATTTGGTCCATTTAATTTAGGTTATCAAATGTGTACACATAGAGTTGTTTATGCTGTTCTTTTATTATCATTTTAATGTCCAGGGAATCTGTATTGATGTTGCCCTTTTCACTTCTGATATTAGTGTTTTAGTTTTCTCTCTTGTTATTTTAATTAGCCTGGCTAGAGGCCTCTCAGTTTTATTAATCTTTTCAAAGATCCATCTTTTGGTTTCTTTGATTTTTCTCTATTGATCTTCTGTTTCTTTTTTTTTTTTTCAGTTTAATTGATTTATGTTCTAATTTTTGTTATTTTCTTCTTTGGATTTAATTTTCTCTTCTTCAACTAGATTTTTAAAGTAGAAGCTTAGATATTTGATTTTAGATATTTCTTCTTTTCAAATATATGCATTCAACATTATAAATTTCCCTCTAAGCACTGCTTTTGCTGTATACCACAAATTTTGAATACATTGTATTTCCATTATCCTTTAGTTGATAATATTTTAAAATTTCTCTGGAGTTTTTATTTATTTATTTATTTATTTATTTATTTATTTATTTATTTTTTACCTATGTGTTATTTAGAAGTATGTTGGTTAATCTCCAAGTATTTGGGGACTGTGGTGGTTAATACTGAGTGTCAATTTGATTGGGTTGAAAGAAGCAAAGTATTGATTCTGGGTGTGTCTGTGAAGATGTTGCCAAAGGAGATTACCATTTGAGTCAGTAGTGTGGGAGAGGCAGAGCCACCTTCAATCCGGGTGGGCACCATCTAATTGTCTGTCAGTGTGGACAGAATAAAAAGCAGGCAGAAGAAAGTGGGGAGATTAGACTGACTTAGCCTCCCAGCCTACATCTTTCTCCTGTGCTGGATGCTTCCTGCCATTGAACATTGAACTCAAAAGTTCTTCAGCTTTGGGACTTGGACTGACTTCTTGCTCCTCAGCTTGCAGATGGCCTATTGTGGGACCTTGTGATTGTGTGAGTTTATACTCCTTAATAAACTCCCATATATATATCTCCTATTAGTTCTGTCCCTCTGGAGAACCCTGACTAATACAGGGACTTCCCAGCTATCTTTCTGTTATTGATTTCTAGTTTAATTACACTGTGGTCTAAGAGCAGACATTGTATGACCTATTTTTAAAATTTTGTTAATATGTATTTTATGGCTTAGAATATGGTCTATCTTGATGAATGTTTCATGTGATCTTGGAGAAGAATGTATAGTATGCTGTCGTTGGTGAAATAGTTTATAAAAGTCAATTATATTCAGTTGATTGGTGGTGGTGTTGAGATTCTTTCTTCAGCTGTGTCTGGCCTACTAATGAGCTTATTAAAGGCATTCTTCATTCTGTTACAGTTGTTTTTTATCTCTGGCATTAGTTTTTGATTCTGTCTTGGAGTTTGCATCTCTTTTCTTACATTGCCGTCTGTTCTTGTATGTTTACTTTTTCAGTAGAAATCTTAGCATATTAATCACGGTTGTTTTAAATTCCGAATCTGATAATACCAACATGTCTGCCATATCTCACTCTGGCTCTGAGGTTTGTTCACTTTCTTTAAACTATTTTTTGCCTTTTAGTATGCCTTGTAATTTTTGTTGAAATCTGGACATGATATACTGGGTGAAAAGAACTCTGGTAGATGGACTTTTGGTGGTATGACATGAAGATGTGGGAGGAGAAAAAGCATTTTATAGTACTGTGATTAGATCTTAGTCTTTTGGTGAGCCTGTGACTAGACTGTGAACTTCAACAGTGTTTCTCAGTACCCCCACCCCTTAAGTGGGACAGGATGGCTAGAGGGGGCTGGAATTTGGCATTTCTTTTCCTCCATGTGGAAGTATAGAGGGAGCTAAATTTGGGTATTTCCTTTCCCCCATGTGAAAGGCCAGATGATGTTAGGTATTTTCCTTCCTCTAGATAGGTTAGAGTCTGATAAAACCATGCCAGGTTAGGCTGTCCTAAAATAGTTTCTCCAGAGGGCAGGCCTTGTTAAGATAAACAGAATACTCTGATGTATTTCAAAATGGTTTATTAAGATATGATAATACCAATGTATCATAAAGTTGTTGTAAGGATTAAATATGTTGATATACTTAAGAATAGTGACTGCTACGTAATAAGTTCTAATATCTGATAGACTTAGATTTTCAATGACTTCCTTGCTAGTTAATTAACTATGCTATATACTTTCCTGTATGGATGTGAGATTTCACGATTAACGAGGTTGATTGTGGCAAACTGAAAGTCTGGGAATTATATCATTGTATTGTTTCATGCAAAAATCATTTTGTTACATACAAATAATGTGAGTAAATTTGATAAGTGCTGGTAACATGACAATACAATATCAGATATTATTCTTAATACAATTAAGTAGCTCACGGCTTATGTATTGACCTAGAAATATTGGCCTAGACTAAAAAATCCCTGTTTTTGCTCTTTCTACCTCAGTGAGACATGCAATTTAGAGAATACTTGTTTTTATTTCAAAGGAAACAAACAACAGGGTGTGTGTGTGTCTGTGTGTGTGTGCATTTATACAAAGATAAAAATAGAAAAGAAAATAACTACTGGGATGAATAGCAGCCAAATAATTGAGAGTTAGCTAATTTATTTATGTAATTCACTTCATAATAAGCCAAAATATAGTAAATCAGTATGCTTTTGAGCTATTCCTTCAAAGATGATAGAGGATGGTTTTTGGAAAGACAGAGATTTTAAAAATACATGTATCTCTGGACAATCCACATTATTATTATTATTATTATTATCATGTTTTTTTTCGGAATCTAACCAGGAAGTAACTCTTCCTGGTTAATCATGCCTTAGAATTACTCTTCTTTAACCCGTCAGGTGAATAATGTACAGAGAACACTGAACTGGCAAATAAAGACCTGGAGGATCCCACATTAACAGCCAACATTTTGTGGAGCAAATTGGATAAAGGAGCACTCAGCAGATAATTCCATTCTTCAATTTTTCTTTTCTTAACCCAATCCTCCCTGATTCTTGTTTCCTTGCTCCTCTCCCACTGAGACACCTCTGGTCTCCACCTTACCAACTGTTCCCTTATCAGTACTCATCTCAGGTGACCTCTCAGCAACTTTATCAGTTCAGCTTGGCCTTCTTGAAACACTGTCATCTCCCGTCCTCTCTGATACCATCCCTGTGAATTTCTTCCTGCTCCACTCCCACTTATCTTCTTGCTCTCATTGCTGGTTCCTCTTCCTTTGTCTTATATGTTTTGAGTTTCCTAATTCCTCTTCTCTATCTGCATACTGTTTCTAGCTTAAGGTATCATTTTTGTGTTGATGTTTCACAAATGAATGTCTGGGCTTATTATTTTCTCTTAGACTCTTTAAAATAAGTGGTAGATGTCTAATTGGGATGTTAAACTTAAAGATATCCATAGAACTTTTGATTTCTCACCCCACCTTCAACCCTCATTCCTCATTATCTCAATAATGACAATACCTACCATCAAATTACTTAGATCCAACTCCTTTTTTAAACTTCCGTTTTAGGTTCTGGGGTACATGTGCAGGTTTGTTATCAATGTACACTCATGTCACCGGGGTTTGTTGTACAGATTATTTTGCCACCTAGATACTAAGCCTAGTACCCAATAGTTTTTTTCTTCTGATCCTCTCTCTGCTCCCACTCTCCACCCTCAGGTAAGCACCAGTGTCTGTTAGTTCCTTCTCTGTGTGTTCACACTTTTAAGCACTCTCATTTGCAGGGGTATGGATGAAACTGGAAACCACCATTCTCAGCAAACTAACACAAGAACAGAACACCAAACACTGCATGTTCTCTCTCATAAGTGAGAGTTGAACAATGAGAATATGTGGGCACAGGGAGGGGAACATCACACACCGGGTCCTGTCAGGGGTGGGGTGCTAAGGGAGGGATAGCATTAGGAGAAATACCTAATGTAGATGATGAGTTGATAGGTGCAGCAAACCACTATGGCACGTGTATACCTATGTAACAAACCTGCACGTTCTGCACATGTATCCCAGAACTTGAAGTATAATAAAAAAAAAGAAGCACTCTTGATTCCTCAATTTTCTTTATACCCCATTTCTCATTTGCTATCAAGTCAGTAACACCTGCTGAAACTTCTTGACTATGACCCTTCTCTCTACTATTCTATACCCATCCAAGTCTCCAAGCTTTCTTACATTTTTCTACTGTGAATTCTTCATCCAGCCTTCAAAATGCTCTTGTAATCTTAAATGGGATCATATCCCTCTTTTTCTTAACAGAATATGGTGAGAATTAAGTAACAAGTATTAATATGGTGTACAGGCCTCTGTCTTGCCTGCACACTGCCTATAGCTCACTTTCATATGCTTTAGATGAAATGGTCTTCTTTCCTCCTTTCGAATATACCAAACTTCCAGGACTTTTCATTTGCACTTCTCTATGCCGACAAACTTCTTCCAGATTTTTTTAAAAAAATTTTTGAGACGGAGTCTCACTCTGTCGCCCAGGCTGGAATGCAGTGGTGTGATCTCTGCTCACTACAACCTCTGCCTCCTGGGTTCAAGCAATTCTCCTGCCTCAGCCTCCCATGTAGCTGGGACTACAGGCGCAACCACAGGCGAATTTTTGTATTTTTAGTAGAGACAGAGTTTCACCATGTTGGCCAGACTGGTCTCAAACCCCTGACCTCAAGTGATCCACTCACCTCAGCCTCCCGAAGTGCTGGGATTACAGGTGTGAGCTACTGCGCCTGGCCTTCTTCCAGATTTTTAAAAGGTTATCTCCTTTTCATTTAGTCCTCAGCTCAAATGTCATCTTTGCCAAGTGGTCTTCTAGCCTGGCTAAAGAATCCAACCTTCACTCCTGCTATTTAACCTTTTACTCCTTTTTTTATTTCTTCATGGCACTATTATTATCTCTGATGAGCATGAAAGACAAGCTCCACTAAAATATAAGGTTGATGAGGAGAGGAATTTGACAACTTTTTAATATGTGGTTGGAACCTAGAATAGTATGCAGCAAGAGCAGATGTTTGATAAATAGCGGATGAATGAATGAACTGATAAAAATTCAGTTCTTGAAGAATGCATTTGATGAATAACAAATTGAATCAATAATAAAGGACTTGAATAAAAAAGTAAGATATTATGACCCAGATAGCATTAGGAAAGAAACCATTGGAATTAGAATTTAGAGAATAGAACGAGGCTATGCTTTCACTCATAATTGTTTAAAATGATTAATAATATCATCATGAAGAGGAGCTGAATTTTGGTATTATAATCCCTGTATTATTTGTTGTATATAAGCTTAATCAATGATATATAAGGCAGAATAAATAATTCCTAACATTTATTTTGTCATCTTTAAGGAATCCACAGTTAGATAATTTTTTCAATGATTATTAATGTGGATACTGTACTTGGTATATCCTATCTATATGCACAAAACCAGGTAAGCAATGCAATGCTGTTTTGTGAATTCTGTCTTCACAAATTTCATTTCTATCAGAGTCTACTTTGATATAAATGAATATTAAAAGACATTTGACAAAAATATAAGACTATAACATTAATATTACTAATTTTAGTAGAAAGTGCTCCCCCCAGCCAACCCTACATCTTTATCTATATCTATATCTATCTATATACGTTCTGCTCTATTTACTTATTTTCCAAAACACTGAAAGCCATTGAATCATCAAAACAGATATGCTGGAAAGCCATATATACTATCTCAGTTTTCAAAAAGAGAGGAATATTTAGCCCAACAAGATTTGAATGTGAGAATTTAAAGAGGAAATAACTCCCTAAGGGACAGGGTGGATTGACTAAAAGGCACACTTGGATAAAATGCATTTCTTTCTGTGAGGTAGTTTCTCATGGTAGTACAAGTAATATACCAAATTCTAATGTCAGTAACAATTTGACAAATTTTAAATATCATATCTCATGGAAAAATACATGTATAATACTTGATAGGAAATTAAGTGAATTCTTAATCAGTGAAACCGCTGTACTTGAAGAGTCCTACTGATTATACTGTCATCAGCCTGCAGGACATAGATGCCTGGTGGTATGTTGTTGAGTTTTTTTATTAATATCACTGACTTGAATGTTGACACAGAAATAATTCTTTCTAAGTTTGTAGAAAGCATGAAGCTGGGAGTATAATAAATGTATTTAGTGACAGAATCATCATCTAACATGACCTCTTTATGTTGCAAAATAGTTCTTTAACGAGATGAAACTTACTTGGAAAAATACTGAAGTACTACATTTAACTTTTTAAGGAAAAATGTCATCTTTATTTCATATAGAAAAATTTTGTCTATAAAATCAATATGAACCAACAGTTTTGTTTACTAAATAAATATTTATTATGTACCTATATGTGCTTACCTTTTAAAATCTTTTATGGATATACTTTTTGGTTAAGTTTTCCTTTTTATTTTTGGTAAAATTATTCCTGTTAATATGTGTTCAGTTCTCAGAACTCACCCTAAAATTGACATACACAAATTAGGGTTCATAGAATGGGGGAAGATTCTGATAATTTTAATTTATAAAAAATGATGTAAAATTCTGAGAGGATGCCTTGGAAAAAAGACAATTTATTAGGTTGGTGCAAAAGTAATTGAGGGTTTTGCCATTACTTTTAACATAAAGTATTACTAGTTCTAAAATGAACTGCAGATAAAAATTGATTTATTTGTGGCTCCAGTGGGAAGGATTGGGACCAATGGACAAGCGTTACACAGAAATAAGTTTTAACTCAAGAATAACCTTTTATCTATAAGGACTTCCTGGAAAATAAAATGTATTGCTTTACTGAGAGTTTTCAAACACTGGGAAATGTTCAAAGAGAGACAGAATGTCCAATTGTAATGAATGTTGATGATAGGATGGATGAACAAGTTTAATTTGCTTTCCAACATTCATGTTTACTGCATCCATCTTAACTTTTAGAATTACCTGCTCTTGGCAAAATCTCTATAATTCTTTTCAACTGAAGACAAGAGTCATCTGTAATGCTTTCTTTTGGCTCCCCGAATATTCTGGCTGTACTCCTGGTTTCCATCAGACTGTAAAATGTAAATGCTCAGAAAATGTACCTGCAATTTCTTAAATCACTGTTTTTGAATGTTGTTTTTATTTTTCTCTTATGTTTATGTAATTTGAGCTTTGAAAATTTCTGGTAATGGTTTATAATGACCTGAAGAGTTTTACATTTTCTATTAACTTTACTATATGTTGGCCGGGTGCAGTGACTCACACCTGTAATCTAGCAATTTGGGAGGCGGAGGCGGGCAAATCACGAGGTCAGGAGATCGAGACCATTCTGGCTAACATGGTGAAACCCCATCTCTACTAAAAACACAAAAAATTAGCTGGGCGTGGTGGCATGTGCCTGTAGTCCCAGATACTAGGGAAACTGAGGCAGGAGAATCGCTTGAACCCGGGAGGCGGAGGTTACAGTGAGCTGAGATCACGCCACTGCACTCCAGCCTGGGCAACAGAGCAAGACTCCATCTAAAAAAAAAATGTACATTTTGATAGCATTAAATTATAGATAGCATTAAAAATATTTTCCAATACACAATGTAAGTATTTTAAAGACGTATTTCATTAGTATTTTTGTGTGGAAAATTGTACACTAACAAGTCATTCCTTTTCTTGCCTACATGTATTTCTTCTGCATGAAAAATGTACATAATATTGATGTTATATTAGCCCTGCCACCTTTGTTACAATTATTTTAGCCTTTATAGAACTGTGTATTTTTTTTTTTCATGAGTTTCTTTCACCCATGAGAATGTAAAATCAAACCAAGTTATTTACTTCCAAGATACAATGGGGGTACAGGCGTTAAGTAGGCATTCTCTGTCCAGAAGGCAGAAATTAGCCAAAAGAAAAGGGCTATAGGCTCCACACAAGTCTGAAACCCAGCAGAGCAGTCATTATACCTTAAAGCTCCAAAGTGATCTCCTTTGACTCTGTGACCCACATCCAGAGTATGCAGCTGCAAGGGGGTGGACTCCCAAGGTCTTGGGTAGCTCGGTCCCTTTGTCATTTCAAGGTTGAGCCCCCACAGCTGCTCTTACAGGTTGGAGTTGAGTGTCAGTAGGTTTTCCAGGTGCATCATGGAAGCTGATTGTGGATATACCATTCTGGGGTCTGGCGGATGGTAACTCCTTTCCCACAGCTCCACTAGGTATATTCCGGTGATACCTCTGCGTTGGGGCTCTAACCCCACCTTTTTCCTTCTCCCTGATCTCCTAGAGGTTTTCTGTGAGGACCCTGTTCCTGTGGCAGGCTTCTGCCTAGGTACCCTAGGCTTTTCTATACATCCTCTGAAATCTCAGTGGAGACTGCCAAACTTCCTTCACTCTTGTCCTCTGTGCACCTTCAGGCTTAATACCACATTGAAGCCACCAAGGCTTGCAACTTTTACCTTCTTGAGTGGTGATTGAACCATATCTAGGCCCCTTTGAGCTAGATCTGTAGAGTGGGGATGCAAAGAGCAGCCACCATAGGTGGCACAAGGCTTTTGTGCTTCTGGCCTGGCCCAGGAAACCATTCTGTCCTTCTGGGCCTCTGGACCTGTGATGGGAGGGGTTACCTTGGAAGATCTCTGAAATGGCTTGGAGGCCTTTTTCCCATTGTCTTGGCTATTAGTTCATAGCTCCCTTTTTGTTATGCAAATTTCTCTAGCAAGTGGTTGCTCTGCAGCCTGCTTGGATTCTTCCCCCGAAAAGGGGCTTTTCTTTTATACCATGTGGCCAGGCTGCAAATGTTTCAAACTTTTATACTTCTGCTTCCCTTTTAAATATAAGCTTCAACTTTAGGTCATTTATTTGCTCCCACATCTAAGCATAGGGTGTTAGAAGCAGTCACACCACATCTTGAACACTTTTCTTCTTAGAAATTTCCTCCACCAGATACCCTAAATCATCCCTATGAAGTCTAAACTTCCACAGTTCCCTACAGCATGAACAGAATGAAACCAAACTCTTTGCTAAGGGATAACACACATGACTTTTGCTACAGTTTCCCATAAGTTCCGTATTTCCATTTGAGACCTCGTCATCTTGACTTCCTATACATGTCACTATCAGCATTTTGACCACAACCATTTAACCAGTCTCTAAGAAGATCCAAACTAACTAACTTCCTTCCTTCCTTCCTTCCTTCCTTCCTTCCTTCCTTCCTTCCTTCCTTCCTTCGACAGCATCTCGCTCTGTCACCCAGGCTGGAGTGCAGTGGCGCAATCTTGGCTCACTGCAAGCTCAGCCTCCTGGGTTCATGCCATTCTCCTGCCTCAGCTTCCCGAGTAGCTGGGACTACAGGTGCCCACCACCACAGGCAATTTTTTGGTATTTTTAGTAGAGACGGAGTTTCACCATGTTAGCCAGAATGGTCTCAATCTCCTGACCTCGTGATCTGCCTGCCTCGGCCTCATAAAGTGCTGGGATTACAGGCATGAGCCACCGCACCCGGCCCCAGAAGACTCAAACAAGAAACAAGATATTCTTGTCTTCTTCTGAGTCCTCCAGACTCTTTCAACCTCTTCCCATTCCAAAATTTCTTCCACATTTTCAGGTATATTTATATCAATGCCCCATTTCTTGGTACCAATTTTTGTGTGTGTGTGTTAGGCTATTTGTTCTTGCATTGCTGTAAAGAAATACCTGAGGGTGGGTAATTTATAAGAAAGAAGGTATAATTGGCTCATGGCTCTGCAGGCTGTGCAGGAAACATAGTACCGGCATCAGCTTCTGGTGAGGGCCTTAGGAAGCTTCTAATCATGATAGTAGGTGAAGGTGGAGCAGGTATCTCACATGGCCTGGGTAGGAGCAAGAGAGAGACAGTAGGAGTTGCCACACATTTTTAAACAATCAGATTTCACATAAACTCACTCATAACAAAGGGGATGGCACTAAGCCATGCACGAGGGATATAGCCCCATGATTCTAATGCCTTCCATCAGGCCTCATCTGCAATACTGGGGATTGCATTTCAACATTAGATTTGGGGAAGACACATATCCAAACCATATCAATGGTAATGGCTTTTCACTGTATAGGATATTAGCAGATGAAATGATGATAAAACATTAGATTTTCTCTGCTAGAACCTCAGAGTTTCAATGCTTCAAGGGACTTTGAAAGCTTTTAATGCAATATCCCAATATTGATAAGAAGAAATTGATACCCAGGAATGCTAAGTGACTAAATCAAAGGTAACAGAGTACAACTGGGCCCTTAGACGTTTAGCAGTGATAATGAGTCCTTTTCACTGATAGACAGAATGGTGTGGTAAAAGGCTTTAGAGCCTGGTGGAGTTGGGCTTGAAACCTGGTGAGGCTACTTATGGCCATGTGCCTTGGAAAATTTATTTAACAGGCTTCTCTACATCGATAAACTGGGGATAATATGACTTAATCTGATAGGAGTACTGTAGATAGAAGTAGACATAATTATGTAAAATATCTGATTCAAAGTATGCTTTAAACCAGTGTTAACTATCAAAAGTTATTATCAAAAGAAATGCTGTTATTATTTGTTGTAGATTCATTACATTTGAGTTTTTTCAAAATAGATCAATTTTTTTTCTGTTCTTTAGAATGAATTTTGATCCTATATTACTTTCATTATTGATCATGTTTTCCTGTTGAGTGCTTTGAATTAAATTACATCAGAGGAATATGAATACATACAGTTTTCATTTTTTTAAGAAAAGGAAAACAAATGTGGATATTTACTCACCAGGCAAATTTTTATTCATTATTTCAAATCTAAGAATAGAATGAGGACCTACATGCTATTGTATTTGTGAAGGGAAATAATGCTACCATCTTGGTAGAATGAAAAGGGATGATTTGGCTGGAAAATAAACTATAGTGGATATAAAAAGATGATCAAATATTAGAGAATAACTTCAAATGTTGAAAAAGCAGATAAAAAAGTACTTTTAAATGAAGATGGCCCTTAAAGAACTTAGTGATAATATTGAACTGTTAAAATATTCATAATGATTATCGATAAAGCTGAAGATAAATAGCTAAAAAACAGGTGAAATAATGGAAATGGCAAATACATGTTAAGTGGACAAATTATAAAATATTATGTTCATATAAAGTGGTAGTAGGAACTTTTAAAAATAAAGTAAGGGTATGATATGGATTTTTTAGTTTTGCTGAAATCTTTTGCCTTCGTTCAATTAATTAAAAAGATAATATTCAATTTTATGGTTTTAAAGAAAGGACTAGGAAAAATATTTATAAAAATGTAAGTTGTTGGACTAAGAAAAATAGTAAAATTTCAAAAGGGCCAGATACACACTGCTTTCTGACTCTCAATGAATGTTTAATACTGTTGGGTTTAGGTAATGGATAAATATTTTAGCTTGCCTATTCACATACATGATGCAGCAGAACCTGAAGAGTCCAGTCTTCAGCTCTCTTTCAGGGGTTTGGATTTATTAGAGTGGGATAGGACCTGGAAATCTGCATCTTAAAATATTTCTTCAGATAATTTGCAACTAAGTTTGGAAAGTACTGCAACATGTTAAAATATCAATTATGTTAAGAAAAATGAATATTGTGCTTTAGTTACATAGAAGAAATTGTTCTAGACTCTTGGAAGCATAGATGATCATTTTCTAGATCCTCTTCTCAGAGAACTTAATTATTAGAAGAGAGTTGTCCTAGCAATCTCATAAGAAAAGTACTCTTACATTAGCTAAATGCAAGAGTGGATTACTTTCCTTTTGGAAAGGAGAAATGTAAGAGAACAAGTTTTCTGAATAAGGCTTTGATAAACTATGAGGTCTTAACAGGATCCATGGGAAGAAGGCTTTCCATGAATGAGCAATAATGTGAGCACCAGCAACAAAATCTGCTCAGAGTAGATTTGGAGAAGGGCAAATCATTTTAGTTTAGAAGACATTGATGGCCAAATATTCATTCAGTCAATAAATATTTATGGAGAGTAAACCAGGGGAAAAATAGTTGTAGTATGGGAAGAGAGAAGTAATTAGATTCAAATGATATTCAACTAGAACTTAAAGATTAATAAAATGTAAGCTAAAGCTTAATGATTAATTGGGTTTGGGCAGAATGTGAATGAGGGAGAGGAGTAAAAGATCACTTGAGATTTCTGGTGCAAACCACTGCCTGTGTGACAATAATAGGTACTGGTTTTTGGATGCCTCTTACAGACACTGAACTTGCTCATTTGACTTGGTTTCACTTAAACTTTGTGACAGTGCAGTACAGTGGGAAATACAGCACCTTTGTTGATACTAGAGATAGCCATATAATCATGAATGGATAAGGAACATTCTCCATACTTGACAGGACCACTTTCATTCGTTTCCTCTCCTATTAAAGAAATCAGGAATAGTACAATACATTGATTAATATTCCACTACTGTCAGTGGGAAATGATACATTCCAATTCATGTTCAAAATAAAAATATTTTGAATTATCATTGCTTTAGCTAAAATACTTAATTTTGGTAAACAGTCCTCTCATTGGAGATCAACTGTGATTGTGCTTAACATTGAGCTTAAGAATTCATTAACACTGTTTATTACTCTCAATTTAGTTGCATGACCTTGGACAAAGTTATTTATTTTAAAATAATAATTCCCTAAACCACTTATTATCAGGAGTTATGAAAATAAATGGAGATATTTTAGGGTGTGCAAATCAAATGTATTTTCCTCTTAATTTTCACTAACAGTAGGGGTGAGTTTTTAAATATAATCCCAGGAAGAGCTCATGTTCCCTCTCCAAAAAGTATGCTTTTTCACAGAAAGACATTAAAAATTCAGAAACAGAGTAAAATTAGAAAATCAAAGATTACTATTAATAAACATAATGCTCTTTCATAGTTTCTGCTATTTTATTTTTCATTGTAATTTATGACATTATGAATTTTGTAAAAGAATTTGGTCAGAATTTTAAAAAAAAGGAACCTAGTATAATTGCCAATTCTAACTTTAATGACCAATTTGTTGGAAGTTAAGCAGTACAGCCACAAGATGAATATATGTACAATTACAATAATTCTCAACTAGAATATCACACCAGGGCGTGGTTCCTTAGCACACAGTTCAGTGCTGCTCATACTTGCCCCCCAAATTTAGTTAGCACACATTTTTGCTTGAAGAAAGAACATCCTGTCAAAATCTAGTTTAAGGGTGTAGTCACCAATGATGAAATAGAAGAAATTTAAATTCTATTGCCTAATGCCCCTGGGGCATGGGAGAGGTTTATAAGTAAGGCCACATTCTGCTCTTACCCAAATATCCCGTCAGCCCTGGATCCTGCTAAATTCAATAGCAACTAGAGACAAGACTGTGTACCTCAGAGTCGTTTGAAGTGTCTGTAATTAAGAGAAGGATTAGAAAAATTTGGAGACACTGTAAATATAATATATAGATCTATAAGCAGCCTTAAGCTTGAAGTAATGGTGTAAGTTGCAATTTTTGTCATGTTCATAGAGAAGAAACTGCTATCATTAATTTCTTTTCTGTTCGACTTCAGTACATAGATTAGAGGAATGTCTTGTCTATGATCAAGCAAAACTATCAGACCCATATGAAAATAGTATTATAGGTAGATTAGATAGATAGATACCAACTTATTTCTACTACTGTTCAGAAGGTTGGGACAAGAACATATGCTTAGTCTTTAGAGCTGTGTCTTCTCCGTTTCTTGGTTTCCAGTAGTGAGGGGTGACAAGCACTGTTAGAGCACAACCAGTGGAGAATACACTGGGGACTGGATGAGGTCTAAGGCCTGCAGTTAAAACCCTGTGTAATTAACTACTCCATTTTTGTAGGACTAAAAGACATACTGCCAATAACAAGACGACATGATTTTTTATTATAGAACAAAGGAAAGTAAAATGAAAGCCAAGTGCAACTAGTAATTCATTACCAATGTAGTTAACACTGATTAATATACAAAGGTCATTTGCAGTTGTGCTTTTAGTCCTCATGATCCATTTACCTCCAGGTTAATATTGTCCTCTTGCTTACTATTGTTAGTGAGAATCAGAAGCAGCAAGCTCTTTTGGGTCCCAGCTATTTTGTGTCTTATTAATAGCCATCTTCCTACAGTAGAATAGTTTGATTCATCTCTCCCATGGAGCAAAACCTACTGCCTATTTCCATGCCCACTGCCATTCTGGCTGTCTCTGTACAACACCCACTTTACCTCTAAGTTTAACCTAAGCCCCAATTTCCTGCTCTTTGTTGGCCTACCTTTTCTATTATAGTGGTTAGTAGGTCTGTTGACAAATACTCCAATTTGCCTCTCCTTACAGAAACATGGTAAAATTGCATTTCACCTGTGATTTTAAATTAAGTATGGTCATCTAACTTGCCTTGGGCAAAGAAATGTTGAAGTGTCATGTGCCATTTGGAAGAAGTGTCATTTCCATGTGGAAGCTTTAAGAGTCAGTGCATGCTTTGCCACAATCACTTTTTCCTGCTTCAGAGATCATGAAAATACAAGTTATTAATATTAAATGTATGTCAGCAGCATCTTTGGATAAACACAAAGAGCAGGGCCTTCTTTCAAATCTGCAGTGGACATGAAGCATTAGAACACTGAAAATTTGAGCTTGTTTATTACTGCATCAGAAATCAGCTTATTCTGACTCACTTTATACTTAGAACTTGGCAATTTTCTATTCAGCTTGATGGTGTCACCAGCTAAAACTGGTGAATGATTTGAAAGTTGATTTTTGAAAGCTTATTCTTATTTTAATCCAGAATACTCCCATTAAATAATCACAGGAAACAAATTTTTAAAATTGATCTTTATTTTTGCATGATGAAAAATCTATTTTTTGACTTTCTTTATAATTTGTTCCCTACATTGCAAGGTTCAATTGTCTAGATAATATAAATGATTTCTCCACAGAAATTATATGTTTATAACCCTAGTGAAAATAGCAATTAAGCTAGGCACAATGGTGCATGCCAGCTACTCAGTAAGCTGAGGTGGGAGGATTGCTTGAGCCCAGCAATATAAACTTCAGTTTAAGTCTAGTATAGGCAATATAGTGAGACTCTGTCTTTAAAACAACAACAACCGTACATCTAGATAGTTGTTGCTATATATATGTGTGTGTATATGTATATAGAGTTGTTGCTAAGTATATATAAAGTTATTTAACTATATATAATTTAATTGCTACATTATGTTATATAATTGTAAGTTATAAACATATAACTTCTGCAAAGATATCATTTATATATTTATTATATATTTATATTTATATTACATTTATATTATTTAGACAATTGGACCTTGAAATGTAGGTGGTAAATTATAAAGTCAAAAAAGATTTTCCATCATGCCAAGAAAAACTATTTAAAATATTTGCTTCCTGTTTTAAATATATAAAAAAAATTATATATATTTACATATATATAAAACAGGTATACATATATATACACACACACACACATATGTACACACACACCAATTAAAATTATTTTGAACACCAAATGTTTAGGCAAAACTATATAAAAGCAGATAAAATGGTCTCTGACTTATCCTATTTTTGTCTTTAAGTTATTAGCTTAAACTGTATATCATGTTACTTAAAAAATAAAAAATCTGTGTAGATCTGAAATATATTTTTTTACCATTTTAAAAGTTTAAGTTTTTCTTGTTAAATGGCTGTCTGAGCCTGATTATAAAGTCTGATTATAAAGGTACAGCTATTGCCATAAGAACTCTAAAACCAGTATGTTAGCTCAGTTTTAATCATTTTAATTTTTTCCTTTTTATTTTTCCTTTTTATTTCAGTATTTTTCATTGAAATTGAAAATTATTTTCTGTCTTTATAGTCTCTTCTCCAAGATTCAAGGAAGAGTTTAAAGTTGTAAATTAGAGAAAGTTTGACTTTTGCTATTTCTGAGTTATTTCTTTGTCCTCTGCTCTATTCCCTGTCAACACCTCTCCTTTCTTCTGCTATTTTCACACATATAAACAGTCACAGATCCAACTCAGGTCTAATGCCAGTAAATTACACCTTTGCACAAATTGAAGTCACTAGTTTTCCTTTTCTTAAGAATCCATGCATTTTAAACTGTCTGTGATAATAGAAGAGCTGTTGTATATCCTTTGAAAAACATTTCATACATTGGATGGGAGAGGGGCTTTGGGGAACAAGAGCTGCTTTCTAGCACCTCTCCAATCATGCCCTTTGGTGGAAACTTTTCAGTCAACAGATGGGAACATCCTGGCTTTGAAGTTTAGACAAAGCAAGAGGGGCTCAGGCCACTCACTTGCATAAATGCTTTTATTTGTATTCAACTGTGTTTCAACTGACTTTCTAACCTTTTAGAAAGCAGCATTTTGGATTGTTTGCACCACACAGTAGCTCTGTGTGAAATTTATAATAATTTAAAAAGAAATTCCCTCTGGCTTCACATGACTGAACATTTGATTAAAATTAGAGAAACGGAGCTACCAGGCAAGTCATTCTAGCTCCGTATGGAACATCTGCTGAAGTAAGCCTTCAGAAGTCAGACAGAATTGAAATGTCATACTCTAGGGGAAATATACATAACACAAAATTAAATGATTATCATGAACAGGAGAGTTCATAAGGTATATACTGTGTGTAAGCTGATTAGTTACTGGCTTAAATGTAGGGGCTTCAGGAAACAGTAAAAGAGGGGTTTGTAGATTTGTTTGCTTGTTTGTGTTGTGTAATACTGTAGTACTGCACCCAAATGTAGGTGCAGTAAAATTGCAGGTAACATAAAGGTTTTAAAAAAGCAAAGGCTCATTATAATTCAATTTTAAAATATATTTAAATGTTAAAATATTATATACATTTCAAAAACTCAAAAGAGTAAAAAATTATTATATTAAGAAAACATCAGTATACAAGCCAAAATTTTTAGAATGCAGGAAAGAACAGTTATTGGCTTAATGTAACATTGAAGAACTAAGGCTTTTAAGGAAATTATAATTTGAGATACTGGGAAATTAAAACATATGAAATATTCTTGCTAAATTTTTAACATCTATAAATACATAACTGACAGTGAGAATTTCACCAAAAATTATCTCCAGAGATGTGTTACAATATTACTTGACCAACTAAGCTAAAATTTTTCTCAAAGTTAAACAAGTGGCATATTAAATCCACTGAAACAGTAAGATGAATAATTGTTGGTACTTTCTTACTTTGACAAAACAAAAATTATTGATATCATTTTGGGCCTATGCCAGTATTTACATCAACCAGCATTGTTTATAGCTGAATAAACAATAGGTAGATGATAAGTCAAAGCAATATTATTGATTATTTCTTCCTCTATTATGATTAATTAGACAATTACCATAAGCATAATAAAGTTGTATGTAATATTTTATTGCTCATTTCTCAAAATAACCATGGGTATTAAGTTTTATATATTCAAAATTATTTAAATAATAGATTTGGCAATTGTTTGACATGCTTTACTACTGTAATATTCTTATTGAACAAAATGGTTCAGTCCACTTGAAATATTGTCTATAAAATCAAAATTCTAATGCTTGGTACTTGAGAACGAAATAGAAAAGTAGAACTTGAAAGACTGAGGTGCAGTATAGCAAGGCGGTATTAAAGGGAAATGAATTTTGAAGAATTTATGTTTCATCTGTGCTGCATTGGTACCATTTGTTGAAATTCACACAGCTCATTACTTTCAGCAAGAAATATAACATAAATAAAGATTTAAGAGATTATAAAAATGTTAGCAACTCATTGGTTAATAGAAATATGTTTTCATAAATGACTACATCAGAAAGATTTTATTTCAAATATATGCTTTAATAAAATATCCTCATACATATTCATGTGGAAATTCATGTGTATGACTCATAGGACTTCTCAGTGATTTGTGAAAGAATTAAAATTAGCCTGTGGGAGAGGGCAGGTGTTTCTCCTGTTGCTGATCCTTAGAAAACCGTGGTACTCAAATGATTAGGTAAAATTTAGTTACCACGTTTAGTCCTTAAGGATTAAACTTTAGGACTCAGATGTTACTTACTAGTATTAATGTTCCACTAATATTTTAGAATACATTTTTTCATCTAGGTTAGGTTAATTGGGGTCCAGGAAAAGAATAGGCAAATTAAAACTTCAGCCTATGCAGTATTGAAGTGGAGGCCAAAATGTTGTATTAAAGTTAGTGCATGGTTTTGAAAAGGGAATGCGTACTGAGAAAGAAATATAGAAAATTAAGCCTATCCATGTAAGATCACTGAAGGAAAACACCCCAAAGAGTCAGAGGCAGAATAATGTTGAAGCCATAGTTCTATCCCACATGAGTAATATACTGTGCTCATGCACTACTCTGGGTATTGGAATTCGAAATTGAGATTAGATAGGAGATTGACTCTCCAAGAGCTTGTAGAATAAAGAAATGCAAAAGCATTAAAAAATTGCAAAGTACTGTATATGAGTTTGTCTTTTGGCTACTAAATGATGTTGAAAGGTGCAGATTTCTTTAGCATAGAACATCCTTCTACAAAATAACTTGTGTAGTTATTAGGGATCAGATATAATAAGTAATTAAATTAAGATACATCTCACATTATGTCTATCAGTTTGAGTTAGAGGTCACTTAGAACTTGTAACTGTGTTATGAAGTGTTGCTCTTTATTTTTATAAAATAGAAAGCAGGTACAATCTGGAAAACTTAAAGTTCTTGTTAACTTTTGACTTAGTTGATTCTCTAATGTAGTTAATAAGCCAATACATTTATATATATGTTAGAGAAGGTTCTAAAATAAATTTTTTTGTAGACTTACTCAAAATCAGTGAGCATGCTTTAATAAGCAGTTATTTGAATAGATATAAAGCAAACAAAATAAAATGTAAAAGTTGACAATTTTGTCATTTGCCCAAACTATTTAGCAGTATGAGTTATATATTTTATATTTTATAATATTTCTATTTATTTTAGTGCAAAATGACTCACTGCCATTAGGTTTTCATGGCAAAATAATACATTATACTAATGTCTTCTTATATACAATTTTATCTAGTGGCAAGCATGTCTTCTTTTCTCAACTAAGGATTTTTGGAGAATATACCACTCCATCTAAATCACTGTTTTAGATACTGTATTTGAAATTGGTGAAATTTTTACCTTATCATTCATAAGGTTGTTATTCATATGCATGCCAAGCTAAATTTTACTTGGAGTTTAAAATAAGATACATAATATATAAGCTGATAGTAATGCTGCCCCTTTAGATACTGCCTGATAATGCAGTACATGTGTCCACATTTATATACTCAAAAGTTATCATCCTGAGACATGTTAGTGGAGCCAAATGAGAACCAAGGTTGTACCATTCTCCTTATGTAGCAAAGTCAACTGGTAAAAGAGCATGCAACTAAAGGATTTATTGCATGTATTGACATGATTAGAGTCAACAAGAAGAATACCATACTTGTGGTATCCAAAATACTCTCCAATATTTAGGTTAGATTTACATGTTTACATATTTATATGAAGCAATAGGAAAATTTTTCTTCCTTATTTTTTTCCCTTTACCCTAATTAGTGCCCCATATGTGTCTTAGGACTGACCTGCCTAAAACCATATGAAGCCTGTACTTCTGATTCTTTGTAATGTAATATAATATGGAGAACTAGATGCTTTGTGTTACGAGTCACTAGTGATTTTGTTTTAAATGGACCTGATTTTAATCTCCTTTTAAAAGATGCCATTCTGGATTTTGTGACCATTTTTGTCAAAATGAACTTTTGTTTTGTTCTTTATCTCCTGGCTTCTTTTTCTATTTATAGTGACCTAATTCATTCTTTTTTTAAATTTCATATTTACTTTGACTTGCTTCCTGTTTTTTATTCTACGAGCAGGTAGAAAGCTCAGAGGCATTTGTACCTTTTCTTAATATTATGTGGGTTTTCTCCTCTACATCCTACCTTACTCCCCATTTTCATGAACTTATCAACTTTAACCTTTGTTACAAACTATTCTAGATATTTTCCCCTCCAATACTGTATACTTATTTGTTGCTGCATAACAAATTTTCCCTAAAATGAGCAGGTTAAAACAACAATAAATGAGTATCTCACAGAATTTCCATAGATCAGGAATTTGGGAACAGCCTAGCTGGGAGTTCTGGTGATTTTAGCTGGTAATCTCTCGTGAGTTCCAGGCAAGATACTAGCAAAGGCTTAACTGAAGCTGCAGATTCACCTCCACGTAGCCTACTCATGTTCCTGGCAAATGAGTGCTGGTTATTGGCAGAAGGCTTCAGTTCCTTGATATGTGTTTCTCTTCAGAGGGCTGTTTGAGTTCCTCATCATATAGCAGCTCATTTCCTTCAAGGTAAATGAACCAAAAGAGAGTAAGAGAGAAAGTGCAACGTCTTCTATTACGTAGCCTTCAGAAATCAAACTGTTAGTTATCCAGGTCAGCCGTATTCTCTGTAGGAGAGAACCACACAGTGTGAATATGAATAGGCAAGAATCATTCAGGGGCATCTTGGAGGCTAGTCACCACAAGTCTGTGCAACATATGGCTTCCCAGCTCAATTCTAATCATTCGAAATTTCTCAGTTGGATAAATTTTATTGAACACTCACCATCATTTACGTATCTTTCTAAATTTATCACCCTATGAAACAAGTCCATGTTTGCCTTTTATTATTTTGCCTGACTGAAACTTTGTATCAGACTCACAGAATTTTAGATGCTCAATGCACAGCATTTTTTATAGACAAGGGAAACTCACATGTGCATACCCTCTAGCACAGTTTTTGTTACCCTTTCCTGTCAGTGTCAATGTCAACTTGTTCTGATTATTTTCCCTGTTGCTGCTCAGCTTCTCTTTACTTGGACGCTACCTTTTTATCTAGGCTGTGCGTTATTATTTTTATTATTGTAATCACAGAGTACTCTAGAAGCATTCTTTCACAACAAAATCTGAGATTTTAACCAAAGTTAAAACTTATGTCCACACAAAAGCCTACACATGGATATTTATAGTAGCTTTATTCATAATTGCAATAACTTGGAAGCAACCAAGATGTCCTTCAACAGGTAAACTGATAAACTGTGGCACGTGCACAAACAACAGAATAACATTCAGCACTAAAAAGAAATGAGCTAATAAGCCATGAAAAGACATGGAGGAAACTTAAATGGGTAGTAATAAGTGGGAGACACCTATATGAAAAGGCTACATACTGTATCATTCCAACTTTAGGACATTCTGGAAAGGCAAAAGATCAATTATTGTGAGGGGTAGGGAGGACATTCAACAAGCCGAACACAGAGGACTTTCAGGTTAGTAAAAATATTCTGTAAGATACTATAATGCTGAATACATGTCGTTATAGATCTGTACAAATTCAGAGAATGTACAACACCAGCAATGAACCCTAATAAAAATTAAGGACTTCTAGTGATTATGATATGTTGATATAGGTTTATCAGTTGTAATAAATGTACTATTCTGGAGGGGGTGTTGATAATAGGGGAAACTATGCATATATGTGGGGAGGTAGAGTATGGGAGATATTTATATCTTCCTCTCAGTTTTGCTGTGAATCTAAAATTGCTCCAAAAAAGTATTTTAAAAAATCAGATCTATCTTGCTTTTTCCTTTCACAAGACATTAAATCAGCTATTATTCAAGGAGCTCTGGCTCTTTTAGTAGAGAATAGCATTAATGACCAAAATATAGGCACCAGAAGAGCACATTTGATTGCCTCACATGAACTCTGGAGGTAGGCAAGTTGTTCTGTTTGATGTATATGGCTTTTGTTTTGTGAATTTTAGATTATGTGGTTATGTGAAAAATAGTCACAATCATCCTTTCAATAAAAGTTTCTTGCTGTACACGAACTCTAGAAAGAGGATCTGATTTCGTAAGTATATAAATATGAAGCAAGAAATTAAAGGAATAAAATGAGATGATGTGCAAATGTCAGAAGGAACCAAGGAGAGGGACTAGTTGATAATAGTTGATGTCTCACCTGAAATTTAAAACGCTTTTATAGAAAAGTCATTTACTAACAAGTATATTGGATAAGAGGAATTCAGACCTCCTGGCTTCCTATTTGAAGCTGTATGTTGTAGGGCAGCTCTTCATTTTCTATCAAAATAGCCATCATAATTTTCGTTAGTCTCCTGGTGCTTTCCCCAAAATTGTGAGGCTTAATGGTTGGGAACTCTAGCTCTAAAGTCAGTTCTACTGACACCATTACATGGAGCTGTGTGACCTTAAGCAAGACATGTGAAGTCTCTAAACTTTAGTTTCTTCGTCTATGAAATAGGAATAAGAATAACAGCCTCATGGCATTTTAAACATAACTATGACATAAAAGGCATTCAATTAACATTGAAAGAATGAATGAATGATAATGTGTTATATTTTATACGTGTTACATCATGAAGGGATTTGCATAGTGTCTGGGACCTAATCAGTTTTGGTTTAATGATAGCTTCTGATATTAATCCAATATGACTTTTTCTTTTTTATTTCAAGAAACTTTTCAGTATCCCTTTTTATCGCAGAAGTCCTACCAATAATCTAATGCTTTACATTGTGCACATGAAGAACATCACTGAAGTGTTTATTAATAGACTTTGGGCAAGAAAACGATGTGGTTGACTGAAAAAGTACTAGTTTTAGAATACATTTGCAAACTAGCCAACGGGGTAAATTGTTAAGTCTTTCTGAGACTCATTTTGCTCGTTCAAAAAGTGGTATAATATCAATCATTGGAATTGTAGTAAGAATTAAATGAATAACTCTTATTGTATAGTAATAAATAATCCTATTTTTTTTGAAAGAGTGACCACTGCTTGATATAATTACCGTTTCATTATACTAAACATGCCAAAAAATATACTTGCCTTCTTCCCCACCAGCCACTCCAACCACCAAATACTATGGAATCTATACTCTATATTTGTGGTGATTATCCTGTTCAGTGACATTTGCTTTGAAGTGGGGTTGAATTTGTTTTGGTGTGTGTTTTACCAGTTTATTTTTATTTTAAATAAAAAAGCTCACTTACATTTCTCAGGCATTAGGCTTCATTAATGCTTACCTGTAAAACAATATTGTGTTATCACACTTTAGGAAATAAGGAACTCAAATGATTACAGCACAAATACAGAAGCTGATCATCTTATGTACAGATGATTGGAGATGTTGCTTAAGCGCTTCTATGTACTGCAGCTCATCATTTTGGTCAGGGCACATACAAAGGCCATATCTGGAGTAACTCAAGGGCAATCTAGTAGAAGCTCCTCGACTTACAGACAATACAACACAACCAGGGGTTCATGACATATGTCTATAGTCCTGAGTTCTATAGAACAATTTGTTCTCAGTCTTGTCATTTTCTGCCTTATTATAGATATTATCCATCTATTGACGGGATTCTAGCTCTTTTTCATAAATACATTTGTGCTGAAGGGGAAATTGTTAGAAAAGAAATGAGGGAAAAACAATGTCAATAAAATGCATGCCTTTAAACAGATATTCTGTGGATATTTAACTGGATCAGTTATTTCTAAGGTTATCTTCAACTAAAGATTTAAAGAGAAAAAACAAAAAGAATTTCTTATTTATTTTTAAAAGTACTGTCAGCAGGCTATGACATGGGACTGAAGTTACCCTGGAAAATGTTGACTATAGGAGGATACCTAAGCATGAGAATAGCTTTTGCGATTTTACTCTGCAGAATATTTCCTAAGCATTGGATTCCTCAGTCCTTATGTTTTGGACTCAAACTGATGATTATTTAACAGAAGAAAACCATTTTTCTTGAAATAGTAACTGATTATTATTTAATAGAATAAAACCATTTTTCCTTGGAATGGTTTTGCACAGTTAGAAATATAATGTGTTCGTCCGGGTGCGGTGGCTCACGCCGGTAATCCCAACACTTTGAGAGACGGAGACGGGTGGATCACGAGGTCAGGAGATAGAGACCATCCTGGCTAACACGGTGAAACCCCGTCTCTAATAAAATTACAAAAAATTAGCCGGGCGTGGTGGCGGGCACCTGTTGTCCCAGCTACTCGGGAGGCTGAGGCAGGAGAATCGCTTGAACCTGGGAGGCGGAGCTTGCAGTGAGCTGAGATCCGGCCACTGCACTCCAGCCTGGGCGACAGAGTGAGAAGCTGTCTCAGGAAAAAAAAACCCAAAAACAAAAACTATATATATACACACACATATATACGTGTGTATATATGTATATATGTGTGTGTATATATCTATGTAATGTATTCTCCATCTTCCACTAAGCATTAAACAGTACTCACTGATAGATACAGAATGTCAAGCCAGATTAACTACTGACATTTTAGGCTTAATAACTCTTTTATTTTCATGGTAATTATCATTGGTTGGACATTAGTGTATATAAGGTATACATGAAGTTTCAAACTAACTATAGGGCTACATTAGCTTCAGTGTCCCTCTAAGTGAGAGAGGAAAAAAAAAAGTCAAGTGAAAAATGTATGAATGAAATAGCCTATAGAACCCCATGACCTTTATTAAATGACCTGAAATTTTATAGGAGCTACTTTATGGGTGATTGGATGCAGTCTTCTAAATACAACACGATGTAGAAAATTGATTTAGAAAAACCTGACACTGGATACAGAGGGAGAGATCTATTAGAAAAAATGTATTAAAATGGAAAGATATATGTTTGATTAAAAGAAGCAGAAACAAAAGATTTAAAAATATGAAATTGAAATGAAATGAGATGATGAACATTTGTTAATAGCCATGGGTATGGCAGTGCAACCTGTAATCTCAGAGCTTTGAGAGGCCAAGGTGGGAGGCTCTCTTGAAGACCATTTGAGGTAATGTATTGAGACTTACGCTCTACAAAAATAAAGAAACTTAACCAGGAGTGGTGGTGCATGACTGTAGTCCCAGCTACAGGAGGATCACGGGAACCTAGAAGGTCAAGGCTGCAGTGAGCTATGATTATACCACTGCACTCTGGGCTAGGTAATAGACCAAGACCCTGTCTCGAAAAAAAGTTTATTAATAAAATATGGAAACAGAAGTTATAAAATGCCAATAGCATGATTACCTAAAACAAATGCTTAAAACACTTGCAAAGCAGCTTTCATATAGAGGGCAACAATTATTTATTGAATTAATAAATTAATGCCTAAACCCGTCTACCCTAAGATGCACTTGAAATCACCATTTCTGGAAACCCTTGAAAGGATATGAACAGACATTTCTCAAAAGAAGACATGCACACAGCCAACAGACACATGAAAAAATGCTCGTCATCACTGGCCATCAGAGAAATGCAAATCAAAACCACAATGAGATACCATCTCACACCAGTTAGAATGACAATCATTAAAAAGTCAGAAAACAACAGGTGCTGGAGAGGATGTGGAGAAATAAGAACACTTTTACACTGTTGGTGGGACTGTAAACTAGTTCAACCATTATGGAAAACAGTATGGTGATTCCTCAAGGATCTAGAACTAGAAGTACCATATGACCCAGCCATCCCATTACTGGGTATATACCCAAAGGATTATAAATCATGCTGCTGTAAAGACACATGCACACGTATGTTTATTGTGGCACTATTCACAACAACAAAGACTTGGATTCAACCCAAATGTCCATCAGTAACAGACTGGATTAAGAAAATGTGGCACATAGACACCATGGAATACTATGCAGCCATAAAAAAGGATGAGTTTGTGTGCTTTGTAGGGACATGGATGCAGCTGGAAACCATCATTCTCAGGAAACTATCGCAAGAACAGAAAACCAAACACCGCATGTTCTCACTCATAGGTGGGAACTGAACAATTTTGAGATCACTTGAACTCGGGAAGGGGAACATCACACACCAGGGCCTATCATGGGGAAGGAGGAGGGGGGAGGGATTGCATTGGGAGTTATACCTGATGTAAATGATGAGTTGATGGGTGCTGACGAGTTGATCGGTGCAGCACGCCAACATGGCACAAGTATACATATGTAACAAACCTGCACGTTATGCACATCTACCCTAGAACTTAAAGTATAATAATAAAAAAAATAATGAATACATGCTCAATTTGTTGAATTTCTACAATGTATCTTCAAATATGCTAGATATGTTACATGCATTATCCCTACAGTAATCGTATCAGGTAAGAATTTTTACTCCATTTGACAGATGCACAAACTGAGGTTCAGAGATCAAATGTAACTTGCTCAATGTTGTACAAATAAGAAATGAATAAGCCAGGATTTCAACCTAGTCTGGCTGACTCCAAAACCTAAGCTCTTGACATTTCTGCTACATGCACCTCTACATTCCGGAAGAAAGAAAAGGTAAAGTTAAACTTAAAGCTCATAGATAATATTCACTAACTTAAAAGACATTTCACAAGCATGAAATACAGAAGCAAATAATCTATGGTCTTGAGTGGTACCAGAGTCAGGCTGAAACAGATGATTATATTTTCAAGTAAATGAATTATGATTTGAAAAAAGGAAATCCTAGGATGGCTTGGAAGCACAGATTAAGGTCACCTATCCCTGTCTAGGTAGGTTTTTTGGGTATGAATTCTGAGCTAAATATTTAACAGCATATAAGAGTGAACTCAGTGAAGTCAGAGGTGGGTTTTTAGAGAAGGGAGTAACATTTGTAAGGTTTATTGCAGTCAGGGTGCAGGGAAGAAGCCCAGATATAGGCTAGGGGAGATAATAGACCAAAAGGGATCTCGTACTGAATTAAGGTTTTTTCCCCTGAGGCAGTGATAAGCTACTGAAGGATTTTAAACAGGAGTCATGTTTTTTTTTTGTTTTTTTTTTTTTTCTTTTGAGAATGACTCTTCTGTCTATAGTGTCATAAATGAAGACAGAACACTGCTGCAACATTCTAGGCAGTCTAGCATGATGATACCTAGACCTGTGGTCTCTGAAGTATGGGGTATATACTCCTGGGATACATAAGGGCAGCTAATGGGCCAGACAAAAAAAGAAACATTAGAACTTCTATTTATTTTTATTTTATTTCAACCATGTTTTTAGTTTTGCGTATTTTTATAACATATAAATGTATACACACATAATAACGTTTTGAAATAAAATGTTTAGAGAACACTGTTTTAAAAGAGATGGTCAAATGTAAGTAATGTGTTAGATTTTTGTAGGATTTGGTAGGATTTTATTAAGAGTTAGATAAATGGATGTAAGATAGTGGGTAATATAGGTAAGAGAAAATACAACAAGAGAAACATAAAATGAGTAATTTAATTTTATGATGAATTTGTGGTGCTATAGTTTAAGTAAAAATGCTTAAAAGATAGATCAATCTACTAACACTAAAGTAAAATGATATATTAGCTAGTGCCATAAGTTTTGCAGTCAATGTGATATGGAGGTCAATTGAAACCATGTAAGTGAATGAAATCAGCAAAGGAGTCTAGGGAAGGTGAATAAAAATGATAACCTGGCCCAGAACCCCAGGAACACTGACACTTAGAATGAGCACCAGAAAGGCAGAGGAGGAGAATGAAATAGAGGGGCCACAGAGGAAGAATGAAGACTGATGTAGAGAGTGGTTTAATAGAAACTGAAGAGAGTACTGATGTTGAACAAATATTGATGTGCAATTCTGCTGAGAGGCTAAGTAGGAGAACTAAAATGTATTTTGTGTTTAGGATGTGTAGTGATTGGCAACCTTTTCAAGAAGCAGCTTCAGTGACATTGTGGGAATGAAAAACATTGTGGGAATTCTAAGGGTGGAATAGTGAATGACAAGTGAGGAAGTGAGGATTAGGAATGATTTCGATAATTTTGGCTGTGAATGTGGATGAGAGAAGACTGGAGTGGGATGAACTATTTAAAACATTAAAATAGGGAAGAAACGCACACATTTAAATGATGCTGATGAAAAAACCACTAGCAGTAGCAAAGCAGAGGATACAGGGATCTGTGATTTCTTTCCTGTCTTTATCAATGTCTATCTTGTTCCTTATGGCAGCTCTGAACAAAGAAACTGAGAGGCAAAGTTTTCCCAAAACACAGTCCTAATCATCTGTGAATTGAACACGGAAGAATAGAATGAACAGTACTTTCAGTCCCCCATGACAATAAGAGTGAAAAACAGCCAGAAATACATAGAGGCACAGAGATCAAAATAGGCCTGCATTTTTTAAAAAGGAAACTATCTGCAATGGATTCCTAGAGAGGCTCCCACTTCTCTTCCCCAAGTGTAGCATCTGCTTCTTGTGAAATTAGCAGAACTGAAGATGCTGAACATTATCCTCTCTGTTAAATGTGACTCGGGTGTGGGGTGGAATTTGGGGCACCGCTGCCTCAGGTTGGGTTAGGAATTTGAGAGTGGTAGGAGCTGACAACAGGAAAATAACTGCTATTGATCAGAAAATCTTACCTCTAGCCCATTTTGTACATTTCCTAATTTATTGAGGACTTGATGATATATTTCCATTTTGTCTTATCCCATTTTACTCTGAGAAATAGATTTAATAGAATTGTCTAAAATTATCCTATTTTTTTTTTTTAACATGCTGCCTCTTTTTCTGAATCTAGGTTTAATTCTTTAACATTTTCCATTGCCAATTCATGTTTTGTTTGTTTGTTTGTTTTTGGTACAGCATTTGCAACACCTTAGCTAACTAATCAGTTCATAGTACTATTTTTCCTAACTAGTATGTGAATATTACATGAGAAGATGTCATAGTCCGTTGTACTATCCTTGGGCACAGCATATATTCTGACAACTCTTCTAAAGTTTAATATTATGAAATGAGTGAGTGAATGAATGGATAATGCATCATGGGAACAATTTTCCTGTTTCTCTAAAATAGGTACTTTTTATGGATTATTTTTATACATATAATGTATAAGTGTGGATTTATCATATTACTTTCTAAATACTTATACTTACTTACTTAATACTTATACTTACTAAATGTTTATATGTATCCCTATTTGTCAATGACTGATTTATTTGGCTCATTTGTGACCATTCTGCTTCAATTACTGTTTCTGTTTAAGATTAGCTCACTGTGTCAAACCTGGTTCTTTCTCCTGAAGTCACATTTCCAAGTCGCGTTTACACAGCTCATTCAGAAAAACTTTCAAGCTTCCAGTTATTCTTCTTCCTAGAGTGGACTCGTTTCCATTTGTCTCTGCAGTGAGTACTTCCAGAACTGGCAAGAATCAGAGAAAAATAATTGAGTTTTGATATATCACTTGCTCAGAGTTATTTAACCATAAAGACTCTTATAAAACTCTTACCTCTGTTTTAACCCATTCACCCCCATCTCCACTCTCTGCTTTATTTTTCTCTGTAGTACTAATCATTTCTTAATCTCCAATCTGATTTACTCATTTTTGCCAGTTTAAAAAAAATATTTCCAGGATTCTCTAGAATGACACTTAAATGAGGGTAGATACCTTTATTGATTCACTACTTTGTCAGTGACACATAGAATGTGCATAATAAATGTTTGTTAAATCAATAACGAGCTAACATGGAGATCTGCTTCTTCATCTGTATATTTTTGATAACGAAAAGTATAGACATAACGAAAGTATAGAAAACGAAAGTATAGACATCTCATTAGCCAAAACTTTTTCATTCCTAAAAGAGCAATAGCAAATTGCCAGATAGCAAGAGCCTATATTTCATTATTTTTAATGGAAAAAAATCATAATAAGTTCTAAGCACATCCCAAAATGCCAACCAAGTGTTATTAAAACATGTAAAAATATCAAAGTCATAATCCGCAAATGATTTCTGGATAGCATAAAACAGAATACAACATACCTAATTATTTAACAAGTAATAAAGTGAAGTTACTTCACTGGTGAGTATATTTCTGTTCAGTATACAATATTACTGTGAGTTTTCCTTTCATACTGCAAAGGACAAGAACTCCAATGCAAATAAAAAATAAAATAATATGATAAATATAGAAAAGTGACTAACTAAATTGAAACTTGTTAATAGTGCCCTCAGGCATCTGACATAGCAAACAGGAATCTGTTTTAGTATAAACTTCAAAGTAAAGTGTGGAGAACATAATAGTAATAATGTAAAAGGTTTAAACAACTTTAATATGCATCATAATCTCATCAGGAGAACAGCAGAGATAAAACTGCAATATGATTGATGTTTTCTCACAAGGAAGAACACCCAATTTAGATGTCTTTGCCGATATGCACATGCAATTTTGTTTAGGGACCTTTGGACTTTGATAGTGAAGTTTTGGTAAAAAACAAAACAAAACAAAACAAAAAAACAACTGCAAGTCATTATAGTGAATGAATAGTGAAGTTTTTGAATAGCAAGAGCTAATTTTATTATCTCCAAGGGTTTTTGAGCATTAAATGGGATATTCTCTGTAAAGGGCTTGACTCTTTTACTCATTGTATAGTAACGAATGTTATGTCTGAAAGTAGGAGAAAGATAGATATGATTGTTGTCACTGAATTCACTATCAATTAATGATATGCCTATTTTTGCTTGTGAACGTTCTCTGTCCCCTACTCATCAGTGATTTTTTTCTAACTCAGCAATCTTACAATTTGCCGATTTTGGGAAAATGAAATAAAAGAGAGGCCCTAAAATAATCACATAGAAGTGTCATTCTAATCAGCTGTAAGCAAGTAATTGACTATCCTGTAGCTGCAATGATGACTGTTATTCTTTCCAGCTGCTCTTAATAGGACTCATATCGATTTGTCTGGTGTCCAAAATAATTTTCCAAAAGTGTTACCCTAGGGCCTGGGAGCCAGTTATGTTGTTAGCATCTGGTTTTAACATTTTGGGAAGGACTGATATCCTGTTCTGCCTGTTTTAAGTCCATCCACGTTATTTGAGATGCCGGGTCTCTAGCAGGTTTATGTATCCAGTATTGCACTTATGAAATTATATATTTATTTTGAAATTAAATAAATATTGTATATGAAATATGGCTGGAAAACTGGTGCTGGCTTTGTAGATTCTGTTAGTGTCACTGTGGAACTACCTTGCATATCAAGCTTGGTTGATAATGACCAACTACAAAAAACGAACAGAGGAAAATATGAGTCTCCCATGCTACCTGATAGTAAAATTTTATTTTTCTTTTAGAAAACATTATCTACAAGTCAACTAGAAAAATAAGTCTCTGGTTAAATAGCTAAATGGTTTATTTCCCTTTGCATGGAAAATCTCTGTAGTAGTCTACATAATTTAATAAAGGGGTACCTTATTAACCTAAAAAGTTAACTGAAAGAGATACCTGTTAGTCTCATTCTTTACATTACCAATGACTTAAAAATATACTATTCACCTACAAGAGTATCACTAATTAAAGCCAGAATTTGTATTCATATTACCATTTAGCTTCCTATGCACAGCTTTAGTTTAGTTTGTTTCTTTTTAAAATTATCCTGTGCAATTTGGAGCTCAAGAATATGTATTTTGAGTTTCCAGGTTAAATAAACAGCATTTGCTCTCATCCTGGTAAACAAGCTTGAATGCAATTTGGAAGAGAAGTAGAATGCTAAGCAATAAAGAGCTAAAATGCAAGCATACTGAGTAGATTAGGGAAATACAAGTTTCTCCTATGAAAAAACTAATTGCTTTTTATTGATAGTGGATTAATTAATATGCATATGATTTAACTATATCTTAATTAGTTCACTCATGTAACAAATATTCATTTAATACTTTTACAATTTCAAACACGTTACTAGCACAAATTAATTTGCATAATAACAAGAAGAAATACACAAAAAATTATAAGGAAAACTCAAAGACTAAGATTAATATGCGCTACTATTCAATGGAGTTATGGACTAGAAGCTGGGAAATTCTCCATGATTCCAAAGACATCTGTCTTGACCACAGAAGTCTTTTTTCATGTAAGCAATATATCTTCAGCCTTATTTAACAGAGACAGTAAAAATCACTGAGAATACATAGAGAAGGCTTAAGAATTAAAGAGGAAAATGAAACAAGAGTGAAAATCAGTAAAAAAGAAATGAAAGATGCAAAAGAGATGTACAACAAAGCAAAGTTGGTGTTTCATAAAAACACTAGTGGAAAAGACAAACCTCTGTTGTGATTAAAACAAGAATGAAAGAAGACACAGATAAATATTGTGAATAAAAGGAAGGCATACATACAATAGCGATTACAATGATAAGACAAATACTATAAAATATAGCAATAATTTTGAAAATTTTAAAAATATATTAATGTCTAAAAACCTGCAACTATGAGAATTGACTCATGATGAAATAAAAACATTAATAGTTCTATGTCTGTGAAAGCAATTGAAGCACTTGTTAAAAATATTCCTCAAAGAAAATACCAGCCCATGATGATTTTACAAGTTATAAAAAATAAGAAACCATACCAATTTTCTTTCTTTTTTTTGTGATAAGAATGTTTAACATGAGATCTTGTATTATTTTCCTGATTTTGTTTAGTTCTCTCTCTGTATTATTTGTAACTCACTAAGCTTCTTTAAGGTGATTATTTTGAATTATTTGTCAGACAATTCATAAATCGGCATTTCTTTAGGGTCAGTTATTAAAAATTTACTTTTATTATTCTTTTAATTCTGTCGTTTTCCTGATTCTCCATGTTTATTGTAGTTTGCATTGGTGTCTGGTCATGTAAAGAAACAGCCTCCTCTCCCAATCTTTACAGACTGGCTTTGGCAGGAAAATATTTTCCTCAGTCTGCCCATCTAGAGATTCTGAGATCCTCTCAAACCTTGTCTATGGATGTATTATCTCTGGAGTTATATGTACCATGGGCCAAGACATTGGAGGCATGTTCCACTCCTCTCCCCTCCCTTCTTGTGGAGAAGCCTTGTGTTCTGTGCCTCTCCAATCTCTCCCAATCTTTCTAAGCCATGCTAGGCATATCAGGTACCTTGCCCCTTTTTCTTTGCTTTTAGCTGCCCCCCCTGCCCCCCCACCCGACCCCTACCCCCAACCGCCAAACTGTGAAAGTTCCACCAGTGCTCCAGGTAAAGTGAAACAGAAACCAGCCCTCAGGAAGCACACTGAAAGCAGGCACATTGGAAAAACCCTCTACTTCTCTTGCTCCTAAGAGAGTAGCTTCCATTTCTGCCTCTCCTTTTAATCTTGCAGAGCTTTGATAGCCACAGGAACCTTCCCATCATTTTTTCTTTATTCTTAACTGCTCCCAGACATCTGAACTATACTTATTCAATCAGCACTTCATCCCAATTTTTAATCAAATTTTCTAAACAACAGAGAAGCAGAAAAATTATTTGCCCCATTCTCCAATTCATTTACCAAAATCAAAATTATTAGGAGAAAAAAATTACATGCACGTTTTAATCATACATATATAACAAAATCCACAAAGAAAATATTAACATTATTCAATGTGTATGAAAAAAGATACACTCCAATTATGTTAGGTATATTTTACGCGTAAAGGAACAGTTTAGTTTTACAAAATATATAAATATAATTCATGTTAACATATAAAAAAGAAAAATCATATGATCTACTCAGTTGATGCAGAAAAAACATTTGATTAAAAAACTAACCACAATTCACAAAAATCATTATTAGAAAATTAGTGTTAGAAGATAACTTTGTTTTCCTGAAAAATTGATTCTATTTTTTAAGTTACACTTTTTATACTAATTGAGAAAAAACGAAAGATTTGGAAATATGGAAATATGCAAAAAAAATCACATAATCACCACTTCCATTCTATTTTATATTGGAAGTTCTAGGAAAACATGACAAATTTTTACAATAGATGATTGAAGAAGAATACTATATTGCTATACATGCCATATTCAGTTATATAGAATATCTTAAAAAACTAAAATTATTAGAAATGATAAGGGTATTTATCAAAGTAATTATGAGATTAATGTATTAGAGAAAATAATATTAAATTTGCCATTATGTGATCCTTTAGACATATAAAAATGGTGTATGTTATGGTTCAACCTAATACAAAGCCTGTTGAATTTCTAAATACCAAAAGCAAACAATAAGAAACATGTTTTGCCTGTGACATTATTTATAGTATTAATAATATCAAGTATCTATAAGTAAAGCTGACAAAAAGTGTGAAATTCTGTTGTTTGATAGCAAAGATACCTAAATAAGTAAGAACTTATGTCATGGTTATAAATAAGAAGGATTCATGCTATGAAGTTGCCAATTTTCCCAATTGATCTATAGACTTAATAAAATCCCAATTAAAGGTTGTGAGAAAAAATTAATGCAAATCTAATTACAGGGCATTACAAGAAACTTTATTAGATGATTCTAAAAATTTCTGTGTTAGAGTAAGTAAGCAGACAAGAAGAGCCAGGATATTTCTAAAGAACTACAAGGAGCAAGGAATTATCCTACCAAGTTTTAGGATTTATAAAATTTTTCATTAAAATACTGTGATACTAATCCATACATTAAAAAATATTTGTAACCAGTGCAGTAGAATTAGGTAAGTGGAATACACCTATGCATTTATGAATATTGATATATGACAGAAGTAGCATTCTAGATCATAGGAGAAAGTAAAACTGATCAATACATGGACTGAAAAATTGACTATCTATATTTTAAAAGGTTACATTGAATTCCTACCTCAAACCATACACAAAAGTAAATTCTAGATGGATTAAATACTTAAATTTCAAAAACAATGATTAAAAATAAAGGTAGCTATTTTTAAAATCTTGGGGTAGGAAATATTAAAATAAAAAAAAAACACTTAAAGAAAATATTGGTAAATATTACAATGTTAAAAGTAAGAAGATTTGTTTATCAGGACATCATTTGTGTAAGTGACAAGATTATATAAATTAGAAAAGAGTATTCTTGTTACATATGACCAACAACATATTAGTAAGAATAGCTAAAGAACTTCTACCAACCAATAAATAAAGCACAAACAACTCAATTTAAAAAATAAAATATATGCAAAAGCATTTCACTGAAGAGGAAATACATGCAGCCAATAAATATATGAAGAGGTGTTCAATATCCTTAGTGATCAAGGAAATACAAAACAAGACATTATCGACATTAATTTTTACGCTCATTTGATTAGCAATGTTAAAAGCAATATCAAGAGATGTGTGTTCACCAGCTGTCTTATACCGTGTTGGTGGGAGGTTTAAATGGTGCAATGAATTTTGCAAATGGTTTGGCATTATCCCTTAAAATTTAATAATCACATACTGTATGACACAAAAGAATCTGTAAGCATGTATTCAATAGGAAATGTACAATAGGAAACTGTGCCAGAATGTTCATAGTCACACATTTCACAGTGGTTCAGAGGCCCAGCAAATGGAGACAGGATGGGTGAGCTATTCACCTAGTTTAGTTTTCTGGTATCATGGCAGACAGGGTGTGAAATATTTAAAGGTTGACAGATGATGATCTTGCTCTCTGGGACTTGTAATTTTTACAGAAATATAAATATTAGTAGAAAAAGTCCAAAGTGATGAAATTCAAATGATCTAATTTTGATGTTCTGATTTTCCTAAGCTATGGCTTAAGTAAAATCATATTAAAATTTGTGGTCTTAATGTAATCACCTAGAATACCTGGAGTGTATCACCTGGAACAGCACCTGGCACATGGTAGGTGTCCAGTAAACGTTTGTTAGATGAATAAATGGTATTTATCAAATTCCTAAAATTATGCATATTTAGAATACTAAATTTAAGTAGTGTATTAAAATATAATCTATAAAGTATTAAAATACTGAAAAATGAAAATGTTTGCCCAAAACTCTCTTTGGAGATGGTATTGACAATGACAATCAGGAAAAATGGCATATAGGAGGGAGGACTAACATGCAGCTCCTACTCAGACAGATAGAGCAGCATGAGGAGACTTACATCATAAATTTTGCTGCAAGAACTACTGTAGGGACATACCAGGAAAGCTACGATAATCCACAGACCCTTTGAAGGAAGCAGCTTGCTGCAACAGGCTCTGTGACATGGCTGAAAAACTGTGAGTACTCAAAGGGTGAGAGGGGGAATGTCCATCCCCGAATACACATCCTCACCGGGGAACCTGAAGGTCCAGATCATGAGGGAAGGATTTGACCTTACCTATATAGAACGTAGGGGTAGAGGAAGCAGCACCAAGAGCCCTGTGGACATGCTTGGTTCCAGGAATCCATTCTCGACTTTGTCTTTCAGGGGTTCTTGGGGAGGAAACCGTGGCAGGTGGGGAGGTGTGAAACCTGAAAGCTCTCCTTGCATTCTCAGTGGGGAGGCTTATAGCCTGAGGAAAGATCTCAGGCCTGCTCACCAGCTGCGTGGAAACAAACTTGGTGCTGTTGAGGGGAGACATAGTGGGAGTGAGATGGCCTTTTGGGCTGCCTGGGAGCTGGGTGAGACCTGTCACTGCTGGCTTTCCCTCACTTCCCTGGCAACCTGTATGATGCATCAGAGGCAGTCATAATTCCCCTGGGAACATAACTCCATCAGCCTGAGAACCACACCCAATCCTCCACAGCAGCAGCAAACCCTGCCCAAGGAGAGTCTGAGCTCAGACACCCTGCCCCCACCTGATGGTCTTCCTTGCCTGCCCTGGTGGCCAAACACAAAGGACATGATCTCTTGGGAGCTCTATGGCCCCACCCACTGCCTGAGAAACCTGAATACTTATTTAGGACCCCCTAGGACAAGGTTGTGTCCTCCCTTACAAGACCACAGCTGATACTCTCTTGAAAGCACTACCTCTGAGCTGTAGACCAAGCAACAGAAAGCCAATGCACTAAACAAAAATACAACCAAGGACCTTCACAGAGTCGACTTCACTTCCCTGCTGCCTTCACTAGAGCAGGTGCTGGTATGCATGGCTGAGAAACCTGGAGACTGCATCACAGGACTCCTTGCAGACACTTTCCAGTACTAGCGTAGAGCCTGGTGGCTCTGCTGGGTGGCTAGACCCAGAAAACAAGTAACAATCACTGCAGTTTGACTCTCAGGAAACCTCTTCCACAGGGGAAAGGGGAGAGCAGCACATCAGGGGAGCACTCTGTGGGACCAAAGAATCTGAGCAACTGTCCTTGAGCCCCAGTGTTTCCTCTGACATAGTCTACCCAAATAAGAAGGAACCAGAAAACCAATTCTGGTAATATGACAAAACAACGTTCCTTAACACCCCCAAAACATCACACTAGCTCACCAGCAATGGATCCAAACCAAGAAGAAATCTCTAAATTGCCGGAAAAAGAATTTGGAAAGTCAATCGTTAAGCTACTCAAGGAGGCACCAGAGAAAGGTGAATACCACCTTAAATAAATTAAAACAAATGATACAGAACATGGATGGAAAAAATTGCAGGCAAATAGCATAAATAGAAAACAATCACAACTTCTGGAAATGAGGGATACACTTAGAGAAATGTAAAATATACTGGAAAGTTTGAGCAATAGAATCGAACAAGTAGAAGAAAGTACTTTGGAGCTTGAAGACAAGGCTTTAGAATTAACCCAATTTGACAAATACAAAGACAAAGTAATTTTAAAAAATGAACAAAGCCTCTAAGAAGTTTGGGATTATGTTAAACAACCAAACCTAAGAAATGGTCTTCCCAAGGAAGAAAAGCAATCTAAAAGTTTGACAAACATATTTGAGGGAATAATTGAGGAAAACTTCCCTAGCCTTGCTAGAGATCTAGAGATCCAAATACAAGAAGTCAAAGAACACCAAGGAAACACATTGTAAAAACATCATCACCTAGACACATAGTAATCAGGTTATCTAAAATCAAGATGACAGAAAGAATCCTAAGAAATGTGAGGCAAAAGCGTCAGGTAACCTATAAAGGAAAACCTATCAGATTAACAGCAGATTTCTCAGTAGAAACCCTACAAGTTATAAGAGATTGGAGTCCTATCTTTAGCCTCCTCTAACAAAACAATTATCAGCCAACAATTTTGTATCCAGTGAAACTAAGCTTCATAAATGAAGGAAAGATAGAGTATGTTTCAGACAAACAAATGTTGAGAGAATTTGCCACTACCAAGCCAGCACTACGAGAACTGCTAAAGGGGCTCTACATCTTTAAACAAATTCTCAAAATACACCAAATAGAACCTCCTTAAAGCATAAATTTCATACCTATAAAACAAAAACACAATGAAAAACAACAATAACAAGGTATTCAGGCATCAACTAGCACAATGAATAGAATAGTACCTCACTTTTCAATACTAATATTGAATGTAAATGGCCTAAATCCTCCACTTAAAAGATATAGGATGGCAGAATGAATAAGAATTTACCAATCAAGTATCTGCTGTCTTCATGAGATTCACCTAACACATAAGAACTCATATAAACTTAAGATAAAGTGGAAAATGACATTCCATGCAAATGGACACCAAATGCAAGTAAGAGTAGCTATTCTTATATCAGAAAAAATAGACATTAAAGCAATAATAGTTAGAAAGACAAAGAAGGACATTAAATAATAATAAAAGGACTGCCCAATAGGAAAATATTACAATCCTAAATATATATGCACCTAACACTGGAGCTCCCAAATTTGTAAAACAATTGCTACTAGTCCTAAGAAATGAGATAGACAGCAATACAATAGTAGTGGAGTACTTCAATACTCCACTGAAAGCACTAGACAGGTCATCAAGACAGAAAGTCAACAAAGAGACAATGGACTTAAAATATACCCTAGAACAAATGAACTTAACAGTTATTTGCAAATACATTCTGTCCAACTGCAGAATATACATTCTATTCATCAGCACGTGGAACATTCTCCAAGATAGATCATATGATGGACCACAAAACAAGCCTCTAAACATATAAGAAAATTGAAATTATATCAAGTATTCTCTCAGATCACAGAGGAATGAAAATGGAAATCAACTCCAATAGGAATATTCAAAACCATGCAAATACATGGAAATGAAATCATCTGCTCCCGAGTGTCATTGTGTTAACAGTGAAATCAGATGGAAATCAAAGAATTATTTGAATTGAATGATTGTAGTGACAGAATCTATCAAAACCTTTGGGACACAGCAAAAGCAGCACTAAGAGGAAAGTTTATAGCATTGAATGCCTACATTAAAAAGTCTAAAAGAATAGAAATAGGCAACCTAAAGTCACATTTCAAGGAACAAGAGAAACAAGAATAAACTACTTTTACACTGTTGGTGGAAATGTAAACTAGTGCAACCACTATGGAAAATAGTGTGGATATTTCTTAAAGAACAAAAAGTGGATCTCCCATTTGATCTAGCAATCTTACTCCTCGGTATCTACCCAGAAGAAAAGAAGTCATTATACAAAAAAGATGCTTGCACATGCTTGTTTATAGCAGCACAATTTGCAATTGCAAAAATGTGGCACCATCCCAAATGTCCATTAATCAACAAGTGGATAAAGAAAATGTTATATATACACACACACACCATGGAATACTACTCAGCCATATAAAGGAACAAAATAATAGCACTCACAGCAATCTGGATGAATTTGGAGACTATGATTCTAAGAGAAATAACTCTGGAATTGAAAACCAAACATTGCATGTTTTCACTCTATGTCAGAGTTAAGCTATGAGGATGCAAAGGCATAAGAATGATACATTGGAATTAGGGGACTTGGGAGTAAGGGTGGTGGGTGGCGTGGGATAAACGACTACACATTGGTATAGCGTACACTGTGTGAGTTATGAGTGCCCCAAAAATCTCAGAAATCACCACTAAGGAACTTATCCGTGTAACCAAACACCACCTTTTCCCCAAAAACCTATTGAAATACAAAAATTAAAATTAAAAAATAATTGTTTTTTATTAAAAAATGAGTCAAAACTATAGAAATTAGTTTTCTATTAGTGATTGTTAATCTAGTAAATAGCACTCATGAATCACTATAAATAACTAATAGTTTTTTACTGTTAGTAATCCACAAGGTAAATATTTCATTGGTATAAATTAGTAAGTAATATGTAATGGCCCACTAATTGTATTATTGCAGCTTGTTGGTTTTAATGATACTTTTACTGGTACAAATACTAACTCTGCTAAAATTTAGTGATGTATTTCTACATGTTATTTTTTTTTAACTTTTAGGTTCAAGGGTGCATGTGTACCTTTATTACATAGGTAAACTTGTGTCATGGGTATGTGTTGTACAGATTAGTTTGTCATCCAGAAACTAAGCCTAGTAACCAATCGGTCTTTTTTTTTTTTTTTTTTTTTTATCCTCTCCCTCTTCTTAACCTCCACCCTCAAGAAGGCACCTGTGTCTGTTGTTCCTTTCTGTGCCTACATGATATCTTAAATGATACAAATTTTAAGAGTTCCAAAAAGAATGTAATAAAATAATAATAGGTGCCATAATCAAGATCAACCATAGAGCATGGAAAGATATTAGAAAAATAATTAAAAATTTAAAAAAAAAATTTGCATCGAACAAAAAATTTAGGGAGAAAAATATAGAATGCCAGGGAAAAAGAAAAAAAGTTTTAGTTTCAGTTAAATATATCTTAGAAACATAAAATATGACTGATAAATTTCACTAAAAACTAAAACAGAAAAAAAATCTCAGGAATTATTAAAACTGACTATAGATTTTGCAAATCTAAGCATATGATTATGTAATTTGACTACTTAAATTACTCTCTTTTTGAAAATTATTGATCTCAAGCAAGAAATTCTAACTTTCCAGATGGTAGGAAGTTTTGGAAATGAATATTATATAAAAATTTCAAATGGCAAAATAAATGATTAGAATCTTTTTACTTCATCCTATTTCAAATGATTCTTCATTTTGTCTATGTTTTAAACTCTTTGCAGACAGAACAGAATGGACTCAAGAGTGGCAGGTTTTTCATGTATTTCAGATAAACATGACGAAAGGGGGATATATGTTAAATTAAATATTTCTAATTGTATTCTGATTTTAAATATGTATAATTACCAGTGCTGCAATAAAGAAACTATATGTAAATGAGGAAAATAATGCCATGTGGCATTTGAATTCCTGATTCAGTTTTTAGTGATGCAATGTCTAACATCAAAGATCAGCCAGGAAACTTTATGAGCATGATTATGAGAACTTTTGCATTTGGCAGGAATTGTAACAAAATTTGAATATTATGGGAAACATTTATGCAGAATACAAATATTGCCACCAAAACAACTACATGTTATTTGGGGCATGAAAAACAAGTGAATAATTAAGACAATAATAAATATGTTTATGAAAATAACTGAATATGAATTGATACTACTTGATACACACACACATGTACACATATATAACTCATCACATAAACTTTGCTCAATTGAGAATAACTGCTGTTTGATTTGAAAAATTCCAAAATGCATATTTTGCAGATGAAATATTTTTGTGTGGGTTTGCTCAGTAGATGACAAAATTGAGGAAAAACTAAAGACATTTTTAGTAGACTTGTAAAACCTGAATGTAACCAAAGATAATCCAAGTGGAAGGGTAAAACAATGTGCAAGGAAGAGAAAAGATTGCAACAAGGGGGAAAAGGACTGTATTCAATAAATGGTTCTGGGATAATATGCAGAAGATTGAAACAGAACCCTTACTTTCACCATATACAAAAATTAAATCAAGATGCATTAAAGAAATAAATGTAAGACCACAGACTGTAAGAATCTTAGAAGAAAACCTAGGAAACACCACTCTGGATATTGGCCTTAAGAAAGAATTTATGACCAAGAGACCTATCGGTGTGCTGTATTCAAGAGACCCATTTCACATGCAAAGACACACATAGGCTCAAAATAAAGGGATGGAGGAAACTTTACCAAGCCAAAGGAAAGCAGAAAAAAGCAGGGGTTGCAATTCTAGTTTCTGAAAAAACAGACAAAGATCAAAAAACCAACAAAGATCAAAAAAGACAAACAAGGACATTACATAATGTAACAAGATCAATTCAGCAAGAAAAGCTAACTGTCCTAAATATATATGTACTCAATACAGGAGCACCCAGATTCACAAAACAAGTTCTTAGACCCTACAAAGATACTTAGACTCCCACACAATAATAGTGGGGGACTTTAACACCCCACTGACAATATTAGACATATCAAGACAGAACATCAACAAGGTTATTCAGGATTTGAACTCAGCTCTGGATGAAGTGGACCTGATAGATATCTACAGAATTCTACACCCCCAAACAACAGAATATACATTCATCTTGGCACCACATCACACTTACTCTAAGATATATCACATAATTGGAAGTAAAACACTCCACAGCAAACGCAAGAAACTGAAATCATAACCATCCCTCAGACCACAGCACAATCAATTTAGAACTAAAGATTAAGAAACTCACTCAAAACCACACAACTACATGGAAATTGAACAATCTGCTCCTGAATGACTACTGGGCAAATAATGAAATTAAGGCAGATATAAATAAGTTCTTTGAAACCACTGAGAACAAAGGGACAATGTACCAGAGTCTCTGGGACTTAGCTGAAGCGGTGTTAGGGAATTTTATAGCACTAACTGCCCACATCAAAAAGCTAGAAAGATCTCAAATCAACACCCTAACATCACAACTAAAAAGACTAATGAATGAAGAGCAAACAAACCCAAAAGCAAGCAGAAGACAAGAAATAACCAAGATCAGAATGGAACTGAAGGAGACAGAGACATTAATAATCCTTGAAAAAAATCAATGAATCCAGGAGCTATTTTTTTTTTGAAGAAAATAACAAAATAGATAGACTGCTAGCTAGACTAATAAAGAAGAAATGAGAGAAGAATCAGTTAGACATAATAAAAAAGGATAAAGGGGAAATCACCACTGACCCTACAGAAATACAAACAACCATCAGAGAATATTATAAACATCCTCTATGCACATAAACTAGAAAATCAGGAAGAAATCGATGAATTCCTGCAAATATACACCCTCCCAAAACTAAACCAGGAAGAAGCTGAATCCCTGAAAAGACCAATAACAAGTTCTGAAATTGAGGCAGTAATAAATAGCCTAGCAACCAAAAAAAGCCCAGGACCACACAGACATATAGCTGACTTCTACCATAGGTACAAAGAGGAGCAGGTACCATTTCTTCAGAAACTATTCCAAACAATTGAAAAGTAGGGACATCTCCCTAACTCATTGTATGAGGCCAGCATCATCCTGATACCAAAACCTGGCAGAGATACAACAAAAAAATAAAACTCTTTTTTTTCTTTCTTTCTTTTTTTCTTTTCTTTTCTTTTTTTTTTTTTTTTTTTTTTTTTTTTTTTTTTTTTTTTGTGGCCAGCATCCCTGATGAACACTGATGCAGAAATCCTCAATAAAATACTGGCAAACAGAATTCAGTAGATGCTGGAGAGGACTTGGAGAAATAGGAATGCTTCTACACTGTTGGTGGGAGTATAAATTAGTTTAACCATTGTGAAAGACAGTGTGGCAATTCCTCTAGAATCTAGAGGAATCTAAAGTTTCTTGGCTGATTTTTGATGTTAGACATTGCATCACTAAAAACTGAATCATGCATTCATGATCTAGAACTAGAAATATCATTTGACCCAGCCATCCCATTACTGGGTATATACTCAAAGGATCATAAATCATTCTACTATAAAGACACATGCACACGTATGTTTATTACAGCACTATTCACAATAGCAAAGACTTGAAACCAACCCAAATGCCCATCAGTGATAGACTGGATAAAGAAAATGTGGCACATATGTACCATGGAATACTATGCAGCCATAAAAAAGAATGAGCTCATGTCCTTTGCAGGGACATGGATGAAGCTGGAAACCATCTTTCTCAGCAGACTAACACAAGAACAGAAAAGCAAACATCACATGTTCTCACTCATAAGTGGGAGGTGAACAATGAGAACACATGGACACAGGGAGGGGAAAATCACACACTGGGGGCCACTGAGGGGTTGGGGGCTAGGGGAGGTATAGCATTAGGAGAAATACCTAATGTAGGTGATGGGTTGATGGGTGCAGCAGACCATCATGGCACATGTATACCTATGTAACAAAACTGCACATTCTGCACATGTACCCCAGAACTTAAAGTATAATAATAATAATAAAGATTATCCACCATGGACAGGTGTAGTGGCTCACTCCTGTAATCCCAGCACTTTGGGAGGCTGAATGGGGGTGGATCACCTGAGGTCAGGAGTTCGAGGCCAGCCTGGCCAACATGGCAAAATCCTTTTCTCTACTAAAAATACAAAAATTAGCCAGGCATGGTGACACTTGCCTGTATTCCAGCTACTCGGGAAGCTGAGGCAGGAGAATTGCTTGAACCCAGGAGGCGGAGGTGGCAGTAAGCTGAGATCATGCTACTGAACTCCAGCCTGGGTGACAGAGTGAAACTCTATCTCAAAACAACAACAACAAAAAACAAAAACAAAAACAAAACTAAAAAACAGATTATCCATCAGGATCAAGTCATCTTTGCCCCAGGATGCAAGGCTGGTTCAACATATGCAAATCAATAAATGTAAATCATTACATAAACAGAACTAAAGACAAAAACCACATGATTATCTCAATAGATGTAGAAAAGGCCTTTATAAAATTCAACATTCCTTTATGTTAAAAACTCGCAATGAACTAGGTATTGCTGAAACATATCTCAAAATAATAAGCCATTTATGACAAACCCACTGCCAGTATCATACTGAATGGGCAAAAGCTGGAAGCATTCTCCTTGAAACCGGTACAAGTCAAGAATGCCCTCTATCACCGTGCCTATTCCACATAGTATTGAAAGTTCTGACCAGAGCAATCAGACAAGAGAAAGAAATAAAGTGTATTCAAATAGGAAGAGAAAAAGTCCAACTGGCTAAGTTTGCAGGCGACATGATCTTATGTCTAGAAAATGTCATTGTCACAGCCCAAAAGCTTGTTAAGCTTCAACAAAGTCTCAGGATACAAATTAATGCACAAAAATCACAGGCATTCCTATACACCAACAATAGACAAGCAGAGAGCCGAATTATGAATGAACTTTGTAACTCACAATTGCTGTAAAAAGAATAAAATACTTAGGAATACAGCCAACAAGGGAAGAGAAGAACCTCTTCAAGGAGAACTAAAACCACTGCTCAATGAAATAAGAGAAGACAAAAACAAATAGAAAAACATTTCCATGCTCATGGATAGGAAGAATTAATATTGTGAAAATGGGCATACTGCCCAATTTATAGATTTAATGCTATTCCCATTAAACTACCATTTACATTCTTCACAGAATTAGAAAACTACTTTAAAATTCATATGGAACCAAAAAAAATCTTGAATAGCCAAGACAATCCTAAGAAGAAACAATGAGACTGGAGGCATCACATTACCTGACTTCAAACTACATTACAAGGATACAGTAACCAAAACAACATGGTACTGGTACAAAAACAGATGCATAGACCAATGGAACAGAATAGAGATCTCAGAAATAAGACCATACATCTACAACCATCTGATCTTCATCAAACCTGAGATAAACAAGCAATGGGAAAAGAATTCCCTATTTAATAAATGGTACTGGGAAAACTGACTAGCCATATGCAGAAATCTGAAACTGAATTTCTTCCTTACACTTTATTCAAATATTAACTTAAGATGGATTAAAGACTTAAATGTAAAACCCAAAACTATAAAAACCCTAGAAGAAAATCTAGGGAAAACCATTCAGGACATAGGCACGGGCAAAAATTTTATGATGAAACATCAGAAACAATTGCAAAAAAAGCAAAATTGACAAATTGGATCAAATTAAACTAAAGAGCTTCTGCACAGCAAAAGAAACTGTCATCAGAGTGGCCAGAAGACAACCTACAGAATGGAAGAAAAATTTTGCAGTTTGTCCATCTGACAAAGATCTAATATCCAGAATCTTAAAAAATTTACTTAAGGAACAAATTTATTGTTAAATTTTTTTAACAAGGAACTTAAACAAATTTACAAGAAAAAACAACCCCATTAAAAAGTCAGCAGAGAACATAACAGACAGTTCTCAAAAGAAGACATTTATGTGGCCAAGAAACATATGAAGATCATTTGAAAACTGGCACAAGTCAAGAATGCCGTCTCTCACCATGCCTATTCCACATAGTATTGGAAGTTCTGGCCAGAGCAATCAGACAAGAGAAAAAAATAAAGTGTATTCAAATAAGAAGAGAGAAAGTCCAACTGTCTAACTCAAAGTCACTGATCATTAGAGAAATGCAAGTTAGAACCACAGTGAGATACCATCTCATGCCAGTCAGAATGGCAATTATTAAAAAGTCAAGAAACAACAGGTGCTGGCATAGTTGTGGAAAAATAGGAACACTTTTACACTATTGGTGGGAATGTAACTTAGTTCAACCATTGTGGAAGACAGTGTGGTGATTCCTCAAAGACCTAGAACTAGAAATACCATTTTACCCAAAAATTCCATTACTGGGTATATACCCAAAGGAATATAAATCATTCTATTATAAAGATACATGCACACGTATGTTTACTGCAGCACTATTCACAATAGTGAAGACATGGAATCAACCCAAATGCCCATCAATGATAGACTGGATAAAGAAGATATGACATCTATACACCATAGAATACTATGCAGCCATTAAAAGGAAAGAGATCATGTCCTTTGCAGGGGCAGGGATAGAGGCTGGAAGCCACTATCCTCAGCAAACTAACAGAGAAACAGAAAGCCAATCACCACATGTTCTCACTTTTAAGTGGGAAGTGAACAATAAGAACACGTGGACACAGGGAGGGGAACAATACACAATGGGGCCTGTCAGAGGGGGGATGGGGAGGGAGAGCATCATGATAAATAGCTAAGGCATGTGGGGCTTAATAACTAGGTAATGGGCTGATAGGTGCAGCAAAACACCATGGCACATGTTTATCTATGTAACAAACCTGTATGTCCTGCACATAATCCTGGAACTTAAATTACAACAATTTAAAAAAATCCTAAATTATGACTAAGTCCTCAAAAGCTAATGCAGCAAAAACAAAAATTGACAAGTGGGACCTAATTAAACTAAAGATCTTCTGTGAAGCAAAAGAAACTATCGACAGAATAAACAACCAACCAACAGAACAAGAGAAAATATTCACAAACGATGCATCTGACAAAGATCTAGTATCAAGAATCTATAAGGAACTTAAACAATTGAACAAGCCAAAAACAAATAGCCCCATTAAAACAGGGCAAAAGACATGAACAGACACTTCTCAAAAGAAGACATACAAGCAGTCAACAAATATTTGGAAAAAAAACCACTCCACATTACCAGTCATTAGAGAAATGCAAATCAAATCCACAATGAGATATCATCCCACACCTGTCAGAGTGGTTATTATTCAAAAGTCAAAAAACAACCGATGTTATTGAGGCTTTGGAGCAAAAGGAACCATGTTGCTGGGATTGTAAATTAGTTCAGCCACTGTGGAAAGCAGTCTGGAGATTTCTCAAAGAATTTAAAACAGAACTACCGTTCAAAACAGCAGTCTGACTACTGAGTATATAGCTAAAGAAAACAAGTTGTTCTACCAAAAGACGTGTGATTCTATGCTATCATAGCACTATTCACAATAAGAAAGATGTGGAATCAATCTAGGTGCACATTAATGGTGTATTGGATGAAGAAAAAGTGGTAATGTGGTACATACACATCATGGAATATTATGCAGCCATAAAAATGGATGACATTATGTTCTTTGCAGCAGCATGGATGCAGCTGGAGGGCATTATTCTAAGCAAGTTAATGTACTAGCAGAAAACCAAATACCCAATTTCCTCACTTATAAGTGGGAGCTAAACATTGGATACTCATGGGCATAAAGATGGCAGCAGTAGACACTGGTGACTACAAAAGGTGGGAAGAAAGAAGGAGTGCAAAGATTCAAAATCTCACTATTGGGTACTATGCTCAGTACCTGGCTGATGGGATCATTTGTACTCCAAACCTCAGCATTATGCAATATACCCAGGTAACAAACCTGCTCATGTACCTCCTGAATCTAAATAAAGCTTGAAAAAAAAGATTGCCACAGGAGATTAAAAAATACAGCCTAGGTAATTTTATATTGCTTGGTTTGTGAAAGTTTAAATTTCTTAGTGAATGATGCAGCTAAAATCTCTTTTGACACAGTTGATATTTTGTTATTGCTCTTGTTAAAGAACTATACAACTATTTTTCAGCTTCAAAGAAACATGGGAGTATGTTAAAAGCACATTTATAGTCGTAGACTTTAAACTGGCAACAGATAATTTTTAATGTGATATTTCTTAAAGAGTACTCTGTAAGGTTAAAATGTTTTTAAAGGTAAGATTTGACTTTTTTTAACTATGAAGTTTACATTTTAGGCTATATTAATAGATTTTGATACAATATTGAAAAAAATTAACATTCTGTTACCTCATACTACCATCTCCCGAATTTTAGCTATAGTTTTTAAAAAAATTATCAAGGTGTATGACATTTATAGTGTGCTGTGTCACTATAAAATTGCATAGTTTTAATTCTATGTTTAAGTTACTTAGACTCACTACTCATTTAAAACAGCTTATCAAGTCCCATGGATGTTATTTTCATTAGTTTTTTAATTTACTGGGTTTTGGTTCTTGCATGTTAAAATATCTATGACATGCTGAATAATGGCCTTTTAAAGAGATCCACATCTTAATCCCCAGAAACTGTGAATAAATTACTTTATGTAGTAAAAGGGAATTTGCACATGTGGTTAAGGTAAAGACTTTGAGATTTGGAGATTAGCCTGTATTATCTGAGTGGGCCCAATGTAATTATACATGGCCTTATAAGAGGGAGGCAGAATTAGAGTCAGAGAGAAGAAATGTGATGAAACAAGCAGAGGTTGAAGTGATGTGGCCAGAAGCCAAGTCATGCCAGGAACCTCTAGAAACTAGAAGACATGAGGAAGGGATTCTGCCCCCAAAACTCTAAGACAAACCAGCCCTGCTGATACTTTGATTTTAGGCCCACAAGACTCATTTTGCAATTCCGGCTTCCAGGACTGTACAAGAATAATTTTATATTGTTTTCAGTCATCAGGCTTGTGGTAATTTGTTACAGCAGCAATAAGAAACTAATACAACATCTACATGTAATACTTATAATTGAAGAACACTTTTGCATCTTTAACTGCTTATAATATTCTTAGGTCGTAATTCTATACCTGACAACTGTGGAGGAATTTGAAAATTTCTTTTACAAGTAAACATTAATTTAAAGAAGTCTAAAGTCAGTCTGATTTATTCCTCCATATTTTAACCTAACGTTTAAAATATTTTTATTTGTTTTTGAAGTTTAATAACTTCCCCAGAATACTTATGGTTTTAGTATTTTCTCTCAATTTTTTTTCTGAAATAGCACGTTGTTTTAATATGTAGATTTAGTTATTACCATATATAAGCAAAATATTATTTTATATTTGAATACAGTTTCTGCTTTCTTAGTTGGACATTCTTAGTAATCAATTATATTTATATTGAGTTGTTTTTGTTGTTAGTATTGTTTTTTTAAATTGTTTTACTTTTATGGTTTATCATCTATATTTACTATGATATTTAGCAGCCTCTAAGATGAGGATGTGCACTCACACTGCTTTCATTCAACATAATACTGGAAGTACTGGCCAGAGCAATTAGGCAAGAGAAAGAAATAAAAGGGACCCCAATTAGAAAGGGAGATGACAAATTTGCCTTGTTTGCAGATAGCATGATCTTATACCTAGAGTAACCTAAAGACTCCACTAGAAAACCATTAGAACTGATAAATGAATTCAGTAAAGTTGTGGGATACAAGATCCACATACAAAAATCAGTAGCAATAATATATGCCAATAGTGAACAATCTGAAAAAGAAGTCAAGAAAGCAATCCCATTTACACTAGCTACAAAGAATACGAAATACTTAGGGATCAATCTAACCAAAGAAGTGAAAAATCTATATAAGGAAAACTTTAAAACTCTGATGAAAGCAATTAAAGAGGACACAAAATCTGGAAAGATATTATATACTCATGAATTAGAAGTATTAATAGTGTTAAAACAACAATACTAAACAAAACAATTTTCAAAGTCAATGCAATTCGTATCAAATACCAATGACGTTCTTCAAAGAAATAACAAATTAGTTTGATTTTCAGATACACCTTGCAAATCTAACTTAGTGTGCTTGTGACATTGTTATGTCATTTTACTGGTGTTCTTATTTTTTGCAATCACATTGTTTTATTTCGTTTCCTTTGATTATGCTTTCTTCTGGTCTGAGTTTGTTGTTTAGAGCACGCACTTTTCTTTCTTTTCTATTATGTTTTGCCTGTTGTTTTATTGGATGGTTGCTCTGCCACTTGTCTCTGTCATGTATTTAAATTAACAGGATCATCCCTATCCAAACACAATTTTTTTTCCTAGTAGTTTCAAGTGTTGGTATGTTACAGTCTGTCTCATAAGGGAACCAAGAACTCAGGGGAAACTGTGCAGTCCGCTGAAAAACTGGCTTTCATTAGATGTTTGTTAAGTTTATTACAGTAAAGTTTGTATCACATTATTGGAGCTGTTTGCCATGGAGAAATATCTGATGCTTTAAATACTTAACTCCAGTTTTTAGTTTCTCCATTATACTTATCTTTCTTTAGTAACAATTGCTTTTTTCCTTCTGTCAGTTTCTCTTCTGATTTTAGGCTATTAGTGAGATTTGTTAGGAATCCTTGACTCATTGTTGGGGAATGAAATAGAGTTAAAAATTGCATGACTTACTCAGTTTTTCTTTGAGTTTTGAGATCTGAGTGAGGGTGAAAAATAAGTTTCCATTCTGATTTTAGAATATTAATAAAAATTCTTAGAATTAGTTGACTCACTTCTCAGTACTTAATAATTATTATGCTTAATAAGAGTTGCATAGCAACTTTTGTCTTTATCTTTTGGCTAGATACTTACCACATTATGTTGTAACCCTTTGCTTGCTTATTGATGGGGAATATTTTTCTTGCTTAAAAAATTAGTTTGCAGAAGATTCTGTGATATAGCTTTCTTCATTATAATCTAGAAAGTCCTTTTCTCACTGCCTCTGTTTCTAATTAGACAAAATCCCTTCATACAGTATATCTTATATATCTCTAGTCTTTGCCTTGTGCTCTTTATAAAGTTTGCACTTTAGGCCAAGTGCAGTGGCTCACACCTGTAATCCCAGCACTTTGGGAGGCCGAGGCTTGTGGGATCACTTGAGGTCAGGGGTTCGAGACCAGCCTGGCCAATATGGTGAAACCCTGTCTCTACTAAAAATATAAAAATTAGCCAGGCGTGGTGGCACACACCTGTAATCCCAGGTACTTGGTAGGCTGAGACATGAGAATTGCTTGAACCCAAGAGGCAGAAGTTGCAGTGAGCTGATACTGCGCCATTGCACTCCAGCCTGGGCGACAGAGCGAGACTCTGTCTCAAAAAAACAACAACAATAATAATAAAGTTTGTATTCTACTATGAAATACTCTAAAATATATATTTTCAGCAAGTTACATAACTTTCAATAAACAAATATTAAGTGTTTGTTGTACGAATAGCACCGTATTTGGTAAAAATGATAGGGACAGGAAACAGAGAAATTCTAGTCAGGAATGGTGAGGGCCCACCCTCAAGCCAAAAAGCCTGAGACTGAGGCTCAAAGTGGGAACCAGTTCTCCTGCTTGAATGTTACCTTTTCCAAAACCACCCATGGCCAGCCCCACCCCCATCCTGTGCCTATAAAAAACCCCAGACTCAGCGGGCAGAAAGAGGAGAAGTAGCTGGATGTCAGAGAGACTATGGTTGGACATCGGATTCCAAGAAGTGGCTTGACTTCTGAGGGACAGCTTGATGGCAGAACTTCAGAGAAGACTTCAAGGGAAGATTACCTTCCTTCCCTGTCTTCTTTTCAGCTTCTTTTCCCATGGAGAGCCACCTCCATTGACAATAAAATCCCCTAATTTACTATCCTTCAATTTGTCTGTGCAACATCATTTTTCTTGGTCACCATACAAGATCTTGGGTGCCATGAGTGTGGATGCAAAAGGCTGGCACACTGGTCCTCGCTGGTGGAAGGTAGCTGCCTCATGTGAAAAGGCAGAGGGCCCTCTGAGTTGTTAACACTTATACTGTCTGTAGATGGCAGAGCTAAAAGAACACCGTAAGACTCCCTCTGGGGCTTTGGGGGTCATGAGAATCCATCCCCTAGACTCTGCCATGGGGCTGGCATGGAGTTGGCTCCTGCTGGCACCCCAAAGCGCTTGCCCTGGCTCCTGCACCTGCTTACCTGTGTGCCACTTCTCACAAGGGGCAGAATGCAGTGGGACCGAGTGAGTGGACTTCACTCCTGCCAGTGCCAGAGCAGCTGGTTGAATCCAGCGCTCACGCCCTCCAGTTCCTGCCTCGTTCACTCATGAGCTCCCTTCCATGAGGAATTAAGAGCTGCAGGCCGACTAAATAGGGCATCCCCTTTCTGAGTCCCATAAAGGGGTCAGGGAAATATCTTGCTATGATATTATAATATGCTGACAATAAAAATTAGAATATTTTGTTGGCATTATTGGTGAAGGATCCAGGATTTGACAAATCCTGCCACACATCACAGTTATTCATCCCAATGACATGTCTGAGGAAGCTAAATATATAGAGAATAATGACCTAGAAATGTATAATAATAACTTATTGTTAAATGTCTTGGATCCTAAACTCCAGTAGCAATAACTCTGCTTAACTGACTGGGAGGCTATATACCAAACTAAAGATATGACTCTTCTCCCCTTTGCTATACCACCAGCAAGAACATAAAGGCATTGCCCTCCAAAAGAATACTCCATCCCACTGATCACCCCAAGTCACACCTGAGACTCAGATCTTACCGCTGACAACCAGCTGTATGAGACAAGAGAAGAGACATTGTCTGTCAGACCAGCCACAACTTGTTTCCAGACAAAAACATGTGGGTAGTTTATGACATTTACCTCATAATGGGAAATGGAAGTGAGAGACCAACCTGGCTCTGCTTACTCCCACATGAGAACCAATGCCAACTCTGATTGCTCTGGCCAAATGGAAGTAGTCGTCAGACAGGAAGATGGCATTTTAAATTGTTTCTCTCTGTGTCTTGACTATTAGTTTAAGCAGCCTGAGCCATGTGTTGGAATCTAACCAACCAAGATGTTGCATAACACTAGCAACATTACGTGGGTTTAGAAAGGTATTTTAAATTTTTTAAATTTTAGGTCTTGGGGTATATGTACATATCTGGTACATGGATATATTGCATAATGCTGAGGTTTGGGCTTCTAGTGAACCTGTCACACAAGTAGTGAACATAGTCATTAGGTGGGTTTTTAGTCAGGGCTGAATAGCAGCTATATTTTCTAAACCACACATCAGGATATGTGATCTGACAAAATAGTTTTATGCCCCTTCTTGGTATAAGTGGCAGTTCAGGAGACAGGCTAAAAAGTTGGCATATTTTCATTATACTGATTGTTTATGGGCTAACGGGGGAAAATATGAAATGTATATTCATTTAGAATAACCTAAGAATTAGAGTAATGTAAGGTGGCTGTAAAAGAATAGTAAATATATAGCTGTTGACCTCAAGTAACTTAAAATCTAATTCTGAGTGTATGCCAAACATATGGAACATCCAGACAATTGAGAATTCTGAAGTTAAAAGAAGAAGAGGATAACATTATTTAGGCATAAGTTTATAAGGGAAAAGTGGTGTTTCACTTGAGTTAGGAGGGATGGGAAGATCTGGATTTGTGAGATAGGAAATGAAGTCTATTTTGGGTAGAATGAACACTTTATATGTGAGGATGAAAAGGGATGTAAAACAGGGCGTGGTGATGCCCACCTGTAGTCCCAGCTACTCAGAAGGCTGAGGCGGGAGGATCATTTTTAATCCCAGGAGTTGGAGACAAGCCTGAGAAACATAGCAAGACTCGTTCTCAAAAAAAAAAAAAAAAAAAAAAGGAAAAGAGACAAGGTGAGAATGAAAATAAACTGGCCTGTAGCACTGCGAATGCAAGCCCTTGAGTGTTAAGGGGTAAAGTGGCACAGGTAGGTAAGGTGACAGGATAGAACCTGAGAGAGGCCCATCCATCACTTCCAGCTCCATACAGGCCTATGTAGCTACATATCTCGTTTGCTAAAATATATCACAAGTTTAGCCATGCAAGATAAAGATTGAACTATCTGATTAATAGATCAAAGGAAATTACTTACTGTTCATCCAATTCTTAAATATAGTTGGCCCTCCGTATCTGTGAGTTCCACATGAAAATATTTGGAAAAGAACTGCATCCGTACTGAACATGTATAGGCTTGTTTTCTTGTAATTATTCTCTAAGAAATACAGTATAACAACTATTTACATAGCATTTACATGTATTGGGTATTGTAAGTAGAGATTAAAGTATAGGGAGTATTTGCGTAGGTCATATGCAAATACTACATTTTATATCAAGGACTTCAGCATCCGAGAATTTTGTATCCATGGGAGGTCCTGGAAGCAAATCCCTACAGTTAACAAGGGATGACTGTATATATTTTAATCTCAAATTACATCTTAATAGTTACCTCTCACTTTGAAGGAACAGAAAAAGATGATAGTTTGCCACCTTCCTGGGTAGAAAATGAGAGAAATTAAATAAATTATAATGGAGCCGATTTAGAAACACAAAACATTCATTTTTTTTTTTTTAACCATCTGGTAAACTGAGAGGGAGTATACAGGACATGAAAACCTGAAAGGCTCTAATGTCTGTTGAAGCACATTTATATTAATCACATAGAAATGTATCATGACTTTAAACTCTCTTTATTGGCTCACCGAAATCAGATTGAAAAATTATGTGGTTTCTATCTGAAATATCTATAAGCTGGGCAGATAAATTTATGTGTGAATCAGGTTGAGTGCAAAACGATAGTGTGGGGTGTGGGCTGAAAAGAGTATGTGTCTGTGCACTGCCTGAAAGGATTTCAATTTAATTTTTGTAAAACACTGTGTCTGCAGAAAATATGTGCAATGGCCATATGCAACCTGTGGGCAGCCAGTTTGCCACCTTCATCCTAATTTGAAACCTGACCTTTAAAGATAGAACAGATATACCGGCAGCCTAAGAAACTATCAGAAAAGCAATATTAGCTAATTCCATGATACACCTGAAATCTTCTTTATAAGCAAGGTAAGATATTAGCGACACATAAAATAAATATAAACCCAGTGATCTCATCCTTCTAGGCTGTGTTCAGGTGATTAGAGCTGTACTCCTACCAGCAAGCAGCTTTATAAACAAAGGTGAAATTTTCAGCTCTTTTACTCTCTGCTGCACTGCTGCATTCATTTCCATTCCCCTATACTCACTCTCCCTCCTGGCTCCTGAAACCAGATAATAGAGGCTAACATATTGGGAGAACAATAGAGGTTAAGTAAGGACATTGAAATGATTAAATCCACAGGGAAAAGCTGGACCAAAGTATTGCATTTCCATACATCTCCTCACTGCTTTAAAATACCGTTTAGCTTTTTTTTTTTTCTTTTTTTCTTTTTTTAGACCTGATAGCTGCTTATCACTTGTTAATTGACTCTGAGTGCCTAGTGGGTTTAGTTTCCATTCAAATTGAGCCTGCAGAGAGAAAGCAATGAGAGAAAAATGATAGCACTAAAGCAAAGGATGGAGGCAGAGAGTGTCTCCTGCCCAGTAGCATTACAATGATCTGAGAGAATAGGGGAAGATGAACGCTCTGACATCTCATAACTGTGGAATAAAAAATGGGGATCAGGCAAATAGTACTGTAGGTAAGAAATTTTCCTATTACCATTGTATTCCACTTCAACCAGGCATAATGACAAGAAAGCTTCAATTGGCATTTATAACCATGCACCAAATTATGATCTTGGTAGAATATTTTTTTCTTACTTTGCAGCTTCTTATTCTTTTTTCAGTTATAATGCGAAAGCCCAAATGAGAAAATAAAAAAGTGTTTTTGCAAAGTATTTTGTTTTAAATTTCCATTTGAAAAGATCAGAAAGATTATCTAAAAGATGAGGTCTCTGAATTGGCCTGAATTTTATAGGCAGAAGAGGAAAGACAGAGAAATGTGTGTCTATACATTTTAAATAAACAGAGTTTTATTTTTCAGCTATTAAAGGATAAGCTTTGAACTAGAAATAGAAAACAATTCATTAAGATTAATCAGCTTTTCAGTTAAGGAAAATATCGTAGTTTGACACTTACCTGAATCACTGTTTCTAAAATAATTTTTAATTTTTCTAGTTGTGCCTATGTTTCTAGCATAGGTACTAGCAGCTTTATTTCTCTATAGGTAAGTTTGCCTAGAAGGCTTTCAGTCATTGTAAGGACAATTTTAAATAAAGTATAGGAGGCTTAATTTTCCCTGTTGAAAATAAGAGATTTCCTTCCCCTCTTTTTCTTAGTGCATTTACTTTAGAAATTATAACTAGTTTCTCCTCTTATAAAAAACTGTATATGAATACTTTTGAAAACTAGATAGGTTGTTAGTTTTATGACCCAGAGATGTCTTTTTCAAGGACTTGGGAATTATATCCTTTGAACATAAACACCTAAAAAGATAGCACCCCTATATTCTATTTTCAGGAGAATACAAGCCTAACTTTAGCTGATGCCTGACTCCAAGTTATAAAACTACCTAATTTCATAAAGATATGAGAAAATTGTTTTTCTTTTGTATAAGCCAGTTAACACAGATGGTAACTTCAATTATCAGGTGAATTTAAGATAAATTATGCGAAATAAATGGTGCTGTCAGGGCCTCTTACTAGAGAATTAACATTGTTTCCCTTGAGGATATGTATATGATGGATTGTATTTGCTTGGCTACATGAAGGGTGAGATCTCTTTCTGTCTTTGCTGTCTTTTGGCAGAGTACCTATGATGTGCATTACATTCAAATTTAATGCTTATTCAATCATCAAAGTATTTTATTCTCTACTACTGTGGAGAAGATTTCTAGGTTGAGAGAAGAGTTTGTTTTTAATTCTATTTCCCCAACATCATCAATGATACTAAACTTATTTTCAGGGTATGTTTTATTTCACCTGGGTATAATACACTTGTACACAAAGGTGCAAGCTGGCAGCCTGATTATAATATGTCATTGTGTTTACTCACCATCAGGTGTTCATTGAGAGGAAACATGACTTTCAGCATCCTTGATTCTAAAAATGTGTTTTAGAATATTTCCACTTAGGTTTTTTACAAAAGAAATATGGAAAAGTCTTGCTTAGTTATAGAATCTCTCTGTATTTAAAAAAAAAAAATACTCTGGATGGAAGGGAAGAACATCATGGTCAAATAGAAGCCTCCACCAGTCATCTTCCCAACAGGAACACCAAATTAACAACTTTCTACATAAAAAACACATAAGAATGAAAAATCAGGTACCAGTCCAGACACCATGGGGTAGAGCACCAAGCAGGCTCTACGCTCTTGGACAGCATTTCTGGACATGCCCAGGGCCAGAGGACATCCCACGGCTCTGAATGGTGAGTTCCAGGCCTCACTGCTTTCACCACAAGCTGACTGAAGAGCCCTTGGGCCTTAAGTGAACCTCAGCAGTAGCCTGGTAGTACTTGTGGGTCTGTGATGGTAGTCGCCATGAGGTAAGGCTACTCTGCCCGTGGAAAGGGGAGGAAAGAATGGGAAGGACTTTGTCTTTGGTTCGAGTGCCAGCTTAACTGCAGTAGAATAAAGCAACAGGTAGGTTTCTGAGGTTTTTAACTCCAGTCCCTGCCTCCTGAATGATATCTTCCTGGGGCCTGGGTAAACTGACTGCCCTGAAGGAAAAGACCTGGCTGGCTTTCCTGCCTGCTGATTGTAGAGCTCTAGGGTCTTGAGTAAACATAGACGGTAGCCAGGTAATGATTGCGGTAGGCCTTGAGCAAGACCCAGTGCTGTCCTGGCTTCGTGTCTGACCCAGCACAGTACCAGTGGTGGTGGCCACAAGGGTGCTTGTGTCATCCATCCCCCAGCTCCAGTGGCTCAGCACAGAGAGACAGAGACTTCATTAGTTTGGGAGAAAGTAAGGGAAGAGAGTAAGAGTCTCTGTCTGGTAATGCAGAGAATTTTTTCCAGATCTTATCTAAGACCACGAAAGCAGTACCTCTAAAAGTCTGCAAGAACCACAGCATTACTGGGCTTGGGGTGCCTCCTAATGCATATATCGCTTAAATTGAAATACCCGCATCTCTTTGAATACCTGGAAACCCTTCCCAAGAAAGATGGATATGAACAAGCCCAGAGTGCAAAGACTACAATAAATACCTAACTCTTCAGTGCCCACTTGAAAGACAATGGTTTTACTCTTGCTCTCCCACTGTCTATTCTCAGGGCAGCAGCCACATATAATTCAAAGAGAAGTCAGATCCTGCCTCTCCTCCACTCAGACTCTCCAGTGCTGTGTATCTCACTGGCATAAAAGCTGGTGTTCTTTTGGCAAGACTCCCTGTGATCTGCTCCCCACGGCTACCTTTCTGACCTTATTTCCTACCTTTTCCCCCATCATTCCTGTCCAGCCACACTAGCCTCCACCTTGTCCTCCAGCTCACAGGCCCTGTGCTTGGCATTTGTTATCTCTGCCGGAGTTGCACTGCCCTGCGGATGATTCATTACTTCACTTAATTTATATCTTCACGGAAATGCCACCTCCAATGGCCACCCTAGCTAAAATTATACCTCTCTTTCTCCACAAGTTGGGGATTCCTATGCTCCTTTCCTGTTTTTGTTTTTATGTTTAACATCTACCATCATTTACACAGGTATACATTGTTTGTTTTTCTTGATTATGGTCTATATCTTCCCAATACAATATAAATTCATGAAGGTAGAGATTTTTGTCTCTGTTGTTTACTGCTGTATCCTGAGTAGCTAGGACAAGTATATAGTAGGTGTTCAAAAACTATTTATGTATTAAATAAACTAACGTGAGTCTATACAATTTTTATTTTAATTAAAAAAATGCATTTAGAGACAGTAAGCATTTGCCCAAGGTCCCAGGTACAGCTAGTGGTAGTGGTAAATGAAGACAAGACTGAAGCCAAAAAGGATAGATTAACAAAGCCAAAGGTCATTTCATAGGCAGAAACAGCTTCTTGTGACGACCGTATCCTTCTTCAATTGAAGCTTCTTTGTGGGTACTCCCAATATGATACCATGCGTCTTATTCAATAGCATTTATTGAGCACGTTATGTTCCAAGCCCTGTTCCAACTGCTGGCAATTGGCAGCGAGCTCAATGAGCAAGAATCATGCTTATTTTAAACTTGTCTTCCGGTGGAGGAATACCAACAATAAAAAAAGAAATTACCCGCCAATGACAAACGCCGTAAAACATGTTGGTATCATACTAAGTGTTAGGTGTAGAGGGGAGAGGGGCTTATTGTAAACTTACCGTCCAGAGAAGAATTCTTCAAGGAAAGGAAATTTGAATCCACAGTCTGCATAAGAAGAGTAAGATGTCTGCAAAATGTCTGCAGAGATCTTGTCAAAGACCTTTCCAGATACGGGAAATAACTATTCATAGTATAAGAGTTTACAGTTGGAAAGAGCCTTCCACACTGCAGTAACAGAATGCCAGAGCAGTTGGAACATAGCAAAAAGGGACAGCATTATATGAGCTGAGTTTTGAGAGCCAGGCAGATGCTAGTTTATATGTAGCCTCATAAGCCAAAGTAAAAAAGCGATGGATTGTTATTATTAAGCAAAAGAAGAACACAATCTGATTTACTGGGCACAGATCACCCTACTTGTTACTTGACATGCTGTGTAGTACATAGAAGAAGGAGAATATTGCAGTGGTTCAAGATAAATATGATGATATGCTGAGGGAGGGTTGAAACCATGGATGTGTGGAGAAGTGGATGAATTTGTGAGATAATTTGGAGTTTGAATCAACAAAAACTGTTTGTGGATGAAGAGAGTAAGGGACCAGAAAAAACTCAAGGTTAGATATTCGGATTTTGGCTTCAGGTACTCATGAATGGGATGGCCAAGGAAGAATGGGATGCAGAAGATTTAGGGGGAAAAAAACAAGAGTTCTGCTTTAACCATGTAAATATCGAGATGTCTATTCGAAGTCAGGTGGAGATGTCAGATTGGCAGGTGACTACGTGGCTTTGAGCTGATGATGCAAGTTGGGGAGTAAACATAATATTATGAATAAGATTTAAGCCCAAAGGAAGGGGATCACTTATAGAAAAGGTATGGTTAATGGTTTGAGCCAATATTTGATGTTTTAATAGAAGAGAAGTCATCCAAGTCTTCTGGGAAGGAAAGGCCAGTAGGGAGGAGGGATACCTGTAGGGTGTGATGTTATAGAAGACAGAGAGGGAGTGGTTAATTCTGCTAGATATCGCCCCGTGGTTCACTGAGATGAAGACAGAGTAGTGACCACTGTGTTTGGCAACATGGAAGTCATTGGTGACCTTAACAAAAGCGGTGGCACTGAAGTGGTGGGGACCGTACTATGGATAGAGGCTCAGTGACTTGGTGACTTTCTTCACTGAAAGAAAGCAGCAATTGAAGTAGACATCAATTAATGAATTATCCATGACTTCAAATCTTGTTTATGGATACTAGTCCTAGTTTTTTCCATGACACTATTCAATATCTGTATTCATATTTAATTATGGATATTCCAGTTGTAAATGACACTTTTGTTAAAAAAAGGAAAATCTCATGCGTGAGTTTACCTATAAGATTGAACGTTTAACCAGTTAGTTGAAACAGTTATGAAGCCAATTACACTTGAAAACCAATTAAAGGGGAAGAGCTTCTTCTCCTTATGGTTTCATCAGTATATATATTTATAGGTTTAAGGAAATGTTAAACAGATATTTTCAAAGACACTTTGAATTTATAATACCTGGAAGGAATACTTATACTTTACTCTTTCAATACTTGCCAGATGGCAAACCCCAGAAAATAATTTTGCCTTTTATAAACATAATATATTTCATCAAGACAGTAGTTTAAATCTCCTACTTTCTATGGCTGGTTGGGTTCCTTTGCTCCCCACTGACAGAGAACATGGGCAAAGCATCAACAAAATGCACAGAAATGCTCTGAGAAGCTGGCGTTCATTGTTTAAACTTATCATGTTCTAATATTGAAAGCTAGAAATAGTCAGACTTCAAACTCCTCACAGCAGGTGTTAAGTAAAAAGGAAGAAGAGAAAACCATCATTAATTCAGCCTATTGAACTGTCCTGACATGTACAATATGGCATGCTGTTTCAAATATATGTTATTTTCCTGCTTGTAGTAGTCCATCTGTTAAGAAGGTTTCTTTGAGTACTTTAGTTAAAAACAAGAAAACTTCAACAATACGCTTTCTGAAACCTTTTGAGTTCTTGTGGATTTTATGACATTCAACATAATGTATCACAAATGAAGAATTTGCAAACAAAACTCATTTTCTCTCTGTCTTTTAGAGATCACAGCTTGAAGATGTTTGGAGCACAGCATAGCACAGTACAAAGTGTTTCAGGGGAAATAAGTTGTGTAGGTGGCAAAATACCCCTACATCAGGGGGTTGGTGACTGCTGTACATTAGCCAAATAAAGTTACCATTTATATTCTAATTGTAACTATGTTATTTTTTCTTAAAGTTGGCATGTTTTAAATATCTTAAGATGTATGTATCTTAAGATATATATAAAATGGGTGTGGTTTAAATATCTTAAGAACAAACATCTTTAATAGCAAAAAATATTGCTTTATTTAAGTGTGAAATTGTCATTAAATGTGCAATATAAATTCAAGGGGAATGAATATGGTCTAATGGGTCTCCAAGTATAGATTATATAGGTAGAGATTTCTATACAATTTAATAAGCAATTCCCTCTCTCTTAAAATAAAATATATTTTCAAATAAGAGAATGCTTGCATTAATTCTAAAAGCATCAGTATAAAATATACCCAGTAAAGATTAATATGGAAAAATTATTTGAATTCTGCAGTTCTTTTTCTTCTTCCATTTAGTTTCTATAAATACTTTTTAAGGTATTTACTTTTTAGAACCCTCCACTACACTGTCTCTATAGGTTTGGCTACTGTATATGAAATTCAATAGGCAATGCAGGGCAGTCTTATCAGAAGAGTTGTCAATGTCTTACTGGGATCCATTATTCTTAACAAGTACTCCATATATCATGTAAAAGATTATTGAAAAAAAAGAAATTCAAAATATTCCAAAGGCATTTCCAACAAAATGTGACTCTCAAGGCTTCTGCTTACTTTACATTCCTTTTCATGTTTTTTTTCTAAACCTCTTTGCTTGTCTGCATTTTCCTCCCCCTGATCATTTTCAGCAGATGTGTATGAGGCATTAAAATAAAAAATTCTGTTTCTGCCTGAAGCAGCTCATGCAGTGACACTGCACAGTCATTTTGAGGTATGCAAGACAAAAATTTGAAAACATCTATGATTAGTTTGTAAACAAATTGCAAGTCATTTGTGGATTTGGTTAAAGAGATTGTATTGAAAATAGTGATTTGTATCAGCAAAGATAAGGACATTTCGTGCCAAGCAGAATGTATGTCTGATAGTTTCTTAATAGAAAACCTAAAGCAATTTTCTGATAATTTGAGTGCCTAAGTGTTGGATCATATTCCCGTAATTCTCACTTCATTTCTTTTAAACTCAGTAACACTTTTTTCCCCATTGAAGATAATTTATTAGTATATCTTCCATTTAAAGATTTAGTCTGTGATTTATGAGTGTTTGGCATCCAAGACAGAAGGTGTTTTTCAATAGGGCTCTGTCATATACAGTTTCTTAGCTTTTACTTTTTTTTAAATCTTCTAGATTAAATTAAGTCAACTTAGATTCTAATATTATCCAAAAGGCTCCTTTTCCCACATTGAGATAAATAAAATGGTAGTTCAACCCTTCCATAAAAAGTGTGTGCTCAAAGTCATGCTTTTTGTTCTCTTTTAGGGTGGTTTAGATGTTAGGGATTTATTATTACATTTTTGTTATCTCTTGGTAACTTTCCAGGCAAAGAGTGACTTTCAGATACATGGATAGTTTCACCTGTTTAGTAAGACTACTTCATCTCGCTCCCTTAAAGAGCTATTTACTCACAAAGATGGCTCCTACTCTTACTCTAAGTATCTCATCTAAGGGAGACGTGCAGAAAAGAGCTGACCCCATGTACATGAGGAAATTAAATAATGTAACAAAGCAGAACACAGGTACTTCTCTATTTTATTTTTGTTTTGTTTTCAGTGTCCCAACAATTGACCATTTGGAGAAAACAATAATAACAATAATGACAAGGCCCATGTATACATGATTTATAGTCATTGCATCATCAACATCTCTCTCTTATTTGACTCTGTAGTAGATTCTAAAGCAAGAAATAGTTAATCTAAGATGCAACCACCATGGAAATTGAATTTTCTCTTTTCCTTTGTTAAAAAAAAAAATGTATCAGTTTGCTTCACTCATGCTGTGTCAAAGTTCTTATTCAAACCAAATAACTCCATGGATTCAGCTACTGCTTGACTCGTTTTCCTCAACTTAATAATTACAAAGACTTATTGCATTCAGGTTGCAGTGCTTTTGAGCCTCACATCAGCTTGGTAAAAGAAGCAGTGCAGGTGTGTGTTATCATTCTCAGTGGTGAAATTAAGACGAACCCAAGCCTTCACCAGTGGCTCCCTTTCTCACCTCCAAAAATTCAACACAGACTATCATATGTGTCCTGACACAATGCATCAAAGTACAAATAAATGTACCAGGCCTTTCTACCGCACAAATGTGTTTTAGCAAGCTCATCATTGTTCAAAGAGCCCCCAAGAGAGCAGAGCTGCCAGAATGAAGGTGCTAGTTAATTTCACCTTAATTTTAATCCTGTTTGCTGCCATGGTTCATGTCACGTTCTAAGATCACAGATCCACGGTGGTGCTGTGATCTATCCCAAATAGAATATAAGTCATTCTCTTCCATGCTTTTTCCATAATACAAGAACACCAGGGGGTAGATTTGGTGGCAATAGAAGTTTGGGAGAAAATACCTACCCAACATTCTCAGCATTTGTCCTAATCAATTTGTTTAAGACTGCTTTTTACTTTTGATGTTTCTAAATATACTAAGATGATTTGTTTTTGCTCTCTCTGAAAAATAAACAATGCAGACAACAAACTGCTGTGGATTATGGGATTTTTTAGACAACCCAGATGAGATATGTAAAGTAGACATTACTCATTTTTTTACATATGATCTAAGGAGAAAATCTTATATGTCTATTGAAAACTCTGGAAACATAAAAGTACTTCTTAGGTTTCATTTTTCTCTTTTAAAACTAATAAGAATAATTAAAAATCACATTATCAAAGGAATCTGTTATATTCAGTTTGAAGAAGAACCTGCACCAGGCAGATATATAGCATCTAGTAATGTCCTGAGCACTAAAGGTCATTCCCTGTGGAAAAGGGGGGACCTAGTCCACCGTGTCAAGAAGTCATAATGCAGTACAGCTGACTTGATATAGGGAGAGAGTTTGATCCTAGATCAGGAGGCAGGATGACAATGTGGTTAAGACTGCAGGCTTCAAAGTTAGATCTATCAGGCTTTAATTCCCTACTCTGTGACTTACTACCTGGGTGATAGTATGTAGATTATTTAACTTATTGGGACACACACACACACTTTGAAGTTTCGAATATGCCACACAGTCAAACAATTCAAGAATCAAAAGAATATGAAAATATGTATGGTGAAAAATCTTGCTTTTACCACTACCCCCAATTACTACTTCCCATTTCACTTAAAACAAAAGCATCTATGTACTATTTTGGACTTCTTAATGCAAATGCTTCTTTTTTCTTTCTGTTTTATACTAAAGCTATCTAGCCAAACTTGCAGATCTCCTTTTTTTTTTTTTTTTTTAAACTCACTATGTCTCAGAAAATGTGACAGATTTACAGTCATGTGAGGATTTCTGACTAAGGTGGAATTTTAGACTTTGGAGGTTAGTTCATACAGAGAGTTTTAGTTTCCTTCTGTTTTTTGCAAGATGATTGCTCTTGAACCCAGCTAAAACATTTTAAAGAAACCCAAGCACTCAAGGTGCAGAGGAACCGGGGTCCATGGCCCAGAACCTTAGCCTCAGCCTCTAGCTGCCAGGCAGCACCTACTTGCCACGTGTTTGAATGAGTCAAATTGAAAGCGCTACTCCAGGTCCTAGTTGAGTAACTTCAGATGGTGTTGCATCCAGCAACAATGACCTGTCCTTGCTAAGACCTACCCAAATGGTGGATTCATTAAAAAAAAAAAAAAAAAGAGATTGTTATTGTTTCAAGTTACTACGCTTTCAGGTAGGTTGTTAAATAGCATTAGATATTTGCAATAAATTTATAGTGTATTTTGCCATTTTTCTGTTGGTGGGCACTTGGATTGTTTCTAATCATTTGCTATTATAAATGAAGCTGCAATGAGTAGCTCCCTACATACTTCATTCCATATATGGGTATGTGTATTTCTAAAATAAAATGCCAGAACTAGAATTTATGGGCTAAAGGATAAATATTGCTTAAAATTTTCCATAGGTACTACCAAATTGCCTTCTATAACAGAGTTTTTTTAAATTTATAAAATAGAATTGATAAAGTAGAATTTATTTTACAATAATGCTATGAGATTAAATGATATAATCCACAGTAGAGCAGAAAACACAGTGCTCAAAATAGCAAACAGGAAATTTTACACGGCAAAGTTATCCACAATGAACTGCTTTTCAAATTGTTTTCTCAAAAATGTAGCTGAATACTTTATATGAAGATGTTTTTACTTTGAATTTTATTTTGTTTAATAACTATATATTGTTTAATGCTATAACTGAAAATGTTTTGAGGGACATTTAGTATGTGTACTTTCAATCTTTTACATGAGTCTTGTCACAAAAATAAAACATAGTATTATTTTCCAGAAAGTAGCCTTTCCTGTAGAAAAATTAGTTTTCTCTCTAATAGAGTCATCTTATTTTCATGTTGTTGTTAGCTAACTACTGTATTAATCAAGGTTCTCCAGAGACACATAACCAATAAGATATACACATATAGACAGATGAGAGAGGGTTTATTAGAGGAATTATCTCACACAATAATAAAAGATGAGAAGTTCAGTGACAGGCCATCTGAAAATGAGAGAACCAGGGAAGCTGGTAGCATGCTTCAGTCCAAGTCTGAAGGCCTCAAAACCAGGGAAGCTGGTGCTCTAACTTAGTCTGGAGGCCTGAGAAATTGGAGGCCTACTAGTGCAAGTCCCAGAGTCCAAAGACTGGAAAACCGGGAGTTCTGATTTTCAAAAGCAAAAGAAGTAGGCTGTTTCATCTCCAGGAAAAAGAGAGAGAGACGGTGGGAGGGGGTAGGGGGGTCAGGGAGGGGGAGAGCCGGGGGTGGGGGCAGGGAACAGAGACAGAGAGAGAGAGAGAAATTCCCCTTTCCTCTGCCTTTTCATTCTATCTGGGCCCTCAAAGAGGGGCCCTCAAATATGGATGGTGCCCACCCACATTGGGTGAGAGCAGATCTTCATTATTCAGTCCACTGATTCAAAAACCTCTCTCTTTCAGAAACACCCTCACAGAGATATCCAAAAATAATGCTTTACCATCTATCCAGGCACCCCTTCATCCAGTCAAGTTGACACCTAAAATTAACTGTCACAAGTACTATGATACTGAATGCCATAAAACTGCTAGTAAATTCTCGATAATCTAATGAGCATTAGAGTAAGGAAAATTAAGGTGGGCATCTGGTGTTACTATGCATATTACTATTTTCCAATTAAAAAGAGAAAATCTTCAGTAATAAAGAGTGGAGGGCTAATCTATATCCAATAAAATTATTCTCACAATGTTGTTCAACATTCTTTTTTGTTTTTATATTTCACACATTGTGAAAAAATTAATTTGCAAGCCTAAAGAAGTAAACAAAATTTTATGTAGAGTTTCATGTTTCACTTAGATCCTATATTTTTCAGATTTTGACTGGATTTTATATTGACATCTAAAACACTTTATTTCTGTTCCTTTTAAGAATAGATAAACTCCGTAGGGCAATGTGTAATTTCCCAAACACTTTCATATACCTTATGTCTTTTCACACTCAGAACAATACTGTGATACTGTGAGGCAGGTCATGTTTTCTACAGGGTCTCGCTCTGTTTTGCAGGATTGTTTTCTTCATTCTATAAATAGAAAGCTGGGGGCTCAGAGAGATTCCAGTAGTGCTGGGTAATCTGACACTAGGTCGGCAGTTTTCCCCAGTGCAACATATTATAACTTGCAATTTTTTGAATCAACAGTGACTAAAAGGATGCTGTGTGTAATAAAGCAAACATTCCACCAATCCTTCTCACCCTGCTGGTCCATCTGTATGTTCAGTCTGAAGGATGCAGCAACAGCAACATATGATTTGAACTGACTTCTTCATGGTAACTCCCCTGTCATTCGACCAGGAGTAGTTTTCAGGCAGCAGTTCACCCAAGTTCTCTTGAGTTAACTCTATATTTTCCTTTGTTTGCTTCCTTATTTTTGACAATCTTCAAGAGTAACCTCATCCAAACTCTCCTCATAATTTTAGTTGTTCTCCTGATTTTTAAATATAAAAGTCAAGCTATTTTTCAATCTTTCATATATTATATGCAAAAGCAGCTTCAGACTTCCATTTCAATTAAGACTGCAGGTCCTAAGGTCTACTCATATAAAGTGCAGTTCCCGACCTGCTACCAAGTCTCGATTTCAGTCTAGACTGCATTCTCTCTTTTTCCATTTCTAGTTGCAGTTGGTTATGCACGTTCCTTTTATTCTTTACTTTTTAAATCATATAGGCAATAATTGTAAGGGGTTAAAACAATAAAATATATACATATATATAAAGAGAAATGTGAAAGTACCTTGTCATCCTCATTCCATCCTCCTTATCTCACTCCTATCCTAATCAATCTATCATCTATTGCCTCACTCAGAGACAGGCATTATTAGCAGCTTGATGTGTATCCTTAGGGTCAATTTTTATTTTATTTTTTTATTATTATTTTTTTGAGATGGAGTTTCACTCTTGTTGGCCAGGATGGAGTGCAATGGCGTGATCTCAGCTCACCACAACCTCCACCTCCTGGGTTCAAGCGATTCTCCTGCCTCAGCCTCCCAAGTAGCTGGGATTACAGGCATGCACCACCATGCCCCACTAATTTTGTATTTTTAGTAGAGATGGGGTTTCTCCATGTTGGTCAGGCTGGTCTCAAACTCCCAACCTCAGGTGATCTGCCCACCTCAGCCTCCCAAAGTGCTGGGATTATAGGCGTGAGCCACTGTGCCTGGCCCTAGAGTCAATTTTTATGTATTTACATACACACCCATATATGGTATGCATAGCTATCTTCTTGGATAAACTGTGTAATAATACATTTGCCATTCTGCAACTTTCTCTTTTCATTAAAATTTATTTCTTGGCACCCTTTTTATAGCATTACATATAGATTTTTCATATTTTGTAACTGATATAACACCTTATATCTTAGTATATGTGCTTATAAATTTGTTTATAGGTTTATAAGATAGGTTCTGAAAAAGTTTAAAAATCTATTTGTTGGCCGAGAGCAGTGACTCCCAACTGTAAGAGTTGGGATTAACTCCTGTAATCTCAACACTTTGGGAGGCCGAGGCGGGTGAATCACCTGAGGTCAGGAGTTCGAGACCAGCCTGTCCGACATGGTGAAATTTGATTTACAACAAATGTTCATTAGTATAAAGTTGGTTAAAAGTAGATGTCTTTTTTCCAAAGAAGACATACAAACGTCCACCACCTGTATGAAAAAATGCCCAACATCACTAATCAACAGGGGAATGCAGATCAAAACCACAATGAACTATCACCTCACACCTTTTAGGATGACTGTTAGCAAAGAGATAAGAGATAACAGGTGTTGGCAAGGGCGTGGAGAAAAGGAAACACTTGTTTACTGTTGGTGAGAATGTCAAATGTTGCAGCCACAACAGAAAATAGTATAGATGTTCCTCAAAAAATACAACTCCCATATGATCCAGCAATCCCACTCCTTGGTATATATAAAATATAATTGAAATTATTATCTCAAAGAAATACTTGCATCCCCTATGTTCACTGTAGCATTGTTTGTAATAGCCAAGATGTGGACACAACAGATGAATGGGTAAACAGTGTGGTATACATATGCAATGAAATATTATTCAACCGTAAAGAAGAAAATCACTCTGCTTGCAACAATATAGGTGGACCTAGAGGACAACAAGCGAAATGAAATAAGTCAGTCACAAAAGGATAAATGTTGTATTGAAACGGGAGAGTTCCCTGATTACCATCACAGGACATGTGACAGGGGCGTGGCTGGCCTGCCTGGTCACCGCAGCTCAGACCCCTAGGGGGAACATGCAGATGGGCAGGTGCAGAAGCCAGGGTGAGCACTTCTGGGCTTCGCCCCAGCCCCAAGGTAACTTTTAGGGGTGGATGTCTGAGACTGCAGAAGCCCAAGTGGGCGGATGTTACAAAGCTCTTTCAGATTTGCCATCCACAGATGGCTTGTGTGTTAATCAGCTTAATGGACCCTCTGCCTTATGGCAAGGGCAGAGGGCCAGTGTGACACCCTTCTGTATCTGGAGCTCTTGCCCAATGCCCAGACACAATAGGATCATATCCAGGCTCAAAGGATGAGTGCAAGGTTTTATTGAGTAGTGGAGGTGGCTCTCAGTGAGATAGATGGGAAGCCGGAGAAGGGGATGGAGTCTGAAGGTGGTCCTCCCCTGGGGTCCAGCGTCCCAACCACTAGACCGTTCTCTGACAGCCCCTAGCTGTTCCCATTGGCCTCCAGATGTCCCTCCTCGTCTCTCTCTTTCTGCTTCGTCTTTCCTCCCTGGTTGGTTGGCTGGTCTGCTAGTCTCCACATTCAGCAGCTGTGTGTGTACCTGCTAAGCAGCCTGAGTTTATATGGGCACAGGATGGGGGCGGGGGGGCATAGAAAGTCAGAGCAGTCTTGGAAAATGCAACATTGGGGCGTGAAAACAGGACTGCCTCTTCTCACTTAGGTCCATGGGCACAGGTCTGAGGGTGGAGCCCTTGCCAGGGACCCCACATGTCCCTACCCAGTACTTCCCTGCCCTCATCCTGTATCAGTATGATTCCACTTACATGATGTATCTAAAACAGTCAGAATGGTGGCTGCTAGGGGATGGGGGAAGAGGCAAATAAGGAATTGTTGTTCAAGGGATATACAGTTACAGATACATGAGATGAATAAGTTCTTAAAGACTTGCTGCACAAGGTAGTACCTCTACTTAACAATGAAGTACTGTGCACTTCATAATGTTAAGAGGATAGATCTTATGTTAAGTGTTCTTAGCACAAGCAAACAGACAAAAACAAAGCCACAAAATAACCACAAGAAATTTTGGAGGTGTTTGGATATGTTCAGTGCGTTGTTAGTGATAAAAATAGGTATGTGTCCAAATCCATCAAAATGGATACATTATTTCAGTATTATTTTGTATATCTCAATTATACCTCAATAACATTTAAAGATGCAAATACAAAAAATACATATATACACATAGACTTTGGGAAAAGAAGAAGCTTCTGTATTTTAGTTTTTGGCTTCTATATTTTATAATATGGATAGGTTATAGTTTATCCCTTCACCTACTGATGATATTTATGTTGTTTCAACTTTTTCATAATTAGCAATGCTACAATGAGTATCTAAAATTAATTTTTCTGCTAATATACCAGTATTTCTGAAACTCAGTTTCTCAAGTTGATGGTCAGGGTTTGAAGGATGCATTTCTTCTTAATTTTATACTTAATGTATGGTAGAATTAAATAATTATCCATCTGGTTCTACTATCTTTATAGAAAATGATAAAGATGCAACTCAGGTTTCAACCCAATTAATATATTTAGCAACAACATCTGAATATCATTTTATAAAAATAGAAGATTGCCTTGTTTTTGAAACGGGAAATATTCCCTTGTTCCCCTCACAGGGCATGCGATGGGGGTGTGGCTCGCTTGTTTGGTGCCTGGCTGCTCAAAACCCCTAGGGGGAGCAGGCAGATGGGCAGGCTGTGGGGCTCCTACCCAGTGTAAACACAGCTGAAGCCCCAGTGGGCATGTGTTACAGGGTGCTCTTTTAGTTTGGCTGTCTGTAGGTGGCTTGTATTAATCAGCTCAATTAGACCCCTGCCTTATCTCAAGGACAGAGTGCTTTCTGTATCCTGGGGTTCTTGCCTTGGTGCACTGGAAGAATCGGATCCCATGTGAGCTTAGGGAATGAATGCAAGTTTTATTGAGTGGAAGGAGCTCTCAGCAGATGGGGGAGCCAGAAGGGAGATGGCTTTTCCCTGGAGTTGGCTGCTGAGCAGCCTGAGCTCTCCTCTGACCCACCTGGCCAAACTCGATGTTGTTCGTCCAGTGGATGGCTTGCTGGCCTGCTAGCTTCTGTGGGTGTGCTCCTCTGCAGGCATGCACCCCTCAGTGTCCTCTTGACGTGCAGCCACTTGTGTCTTCTTCCAGCTACTTGTGTCTTCTTCTGCCCATGTGTTCCTCTTAACGTCCAGCTGCTTGTGTCTGGGCCCACTAGTGTCTGGGGGCTTTTTATAGGCACGGAGTGGGGCTGTGATGGGCCAAGGTGGTCTTGCGAAATGCAACATTTGGGCACGGAAACTGAAATGCTTGTCCTCACCTAGGTCCGTGGGCACAGGCCCGGGGGTGGAGCCCTTGCCAGGGACCCACCCTTCTCTACCCAGCACTTCCTGCCTCCCTCCTGTGTCAGTTTGACAAGCAAAATATAATACCCTTTTTTTTGGTGGCAATCTAGGAAAATCTTAGAGCTACTTAAAATTAAAATTTAATTGAAATGAATTAAATGAAACTAGGTCTAAAAACCTTAATGGGTCATTTGGATACATCCAACTATTCATATGTTTGACAATATTTGAAGAAATCTTTGGTTAATTATTATTGTACTGTTCATTCCTATTTTGGGCACTGTTTATGTGAAACATTTATGTGAAATGGTTATTTTGAAACTGCCACCAGAAACTAGCGGTTGAAGAAAGGCAATTACGGATATCCAAAAACCAAGTAAATTCCTCAACAATTTCAAACAAATGAAAACAAAGCATTCATACAATTTCTCACTAGAAAACTTTCCCCTGAGGATACACCATAAGTAGCCTAGATAACATGGTAATTGAGTTAAAGCTTACCTGTCACTATAACTAAACAATGTCACAAAAGACTTTACTAATTACTCGCTCAGAAACAAGACATAAATGGCTGAGCATGGGGATAAATTTTAATTTTCTGATGTTTACTATGCCTGCACTTAGAACTTTTAATTAAAACAATTAAGAAATAGCAACTACTTATTGACTTTATGCAAAGTCTCATAAACTTGGGCAGTGTCTAAAAAAACATATCTTCTCAACTTGCTGAACCAGAAATTTCATTTTGTCAATTCAGCAAGAAGTAGTAAGATTAAAAATGCTTCTTTATGCTAACAAAACTCGTAAAAGAATTAACTGTAAATTACAAAGTAAAAATAGTTTTGGTGTGTTCCAGGCTCTTGTTATGTACTTCCTACTATAACACATTTAATTTCTACCATTCTATAAGGTAACCAGGATTAACCTCATTTTTTAGAGAAGAAACTGAGTCCCAATGAAATTAAACTATTTCCCCTAGGTTACAGAATTTTCTAGCGGCAAAATACAAGAAGCAAACCACTGGAATGTTAATATTTTAAGGTTATGTACTTAGTCTTGTTTATAGCCATCTCTTCATTGGGTTCCAAATGAAATCATAATAATTATTTGTTGGCCATTCTAGTCTTTCTTATTCCAAGGTCTGGGCTGTTTTGACTATGATACAATATCAATACATTTATTTAAAAAAATCTTTCCAGTCACCAGAATAGCTCCTCATTAACAATATCAATATGCCAAATTAATAATTATAAATCAACTTATAGATTATATTGATGTATATTTTATTTAGGTCAGTAAAAGACAAAGCGATTATATGCACCTTGTAGTATATGTTTCATACAGTTGTGAAATAACCCTGGCAGATCTTATTTTAGTGCAGTTTTTATTCATCATCATAAGTATTATTTTATACTAATTGCAACTTTTTATATCAATTATATTTCAGTCTTGTCTTTTTGAGGATTCATCTCCAATTTTATTTTATAAAAATTTTCAAATATATTTAAAAGTAAAAGGAATAGCCATCACCTGGATTTAACAATTATCAAGATTTTGGCACATTTATTTCATCTGTTTCAACTTATTTCCTGATATATGTTAAAGCAAATCTCTGACTTTGTGTCATTTTCTAGAATGCTTTATTAGATTTAATAGACACTCGGAAAATCATTTGCTTGGAAGAATTGATCAGAACTGATATTAGAACAGATCAGAAGATAATTTCCTTAGAATAATTCTAAGTCATTTTCCCCCACTCATTTATAATTATCTTCTTCTCTAGGTAAGTGCTATACTAGTCCAGATTGGATAGCCTCATGTTGTAGTAACAAACAACTGCCAAATCTCAGCAGATCATAAATTTCTTTTCTGTTAGCAGTCAGTAGATTTCTGGCATTAGATGGATTATGCTATTACAAAGAAAAAGTGTAAAAGACACAAAGATATACAGATGTGAGAGGTGAGAACAACAAAAGTTTTCAATAGTTAAGTATAAAACATCCTTATACAGTATTTCCATAATGGGATGATATTTGAATGTGGAAAGTACAACATCAATTGCACCAATTAAAGAACAAGAGATGTTACAAGAGGAAGAGAATACTGTTGTGAGAGGTGTACCAGAAGCAACACTGCAGCTTTAAAAGACCCTGTGATGAGAAAAAACAGGCTGATTCTCTTGTGTATGGAACTAAGCATGTAAATGGTTTTCATACTTCTATAGATTATTTGGACTCTTTCAAGAAACTAGTTTGTTTCTAAAATCTCATTTAAACACATTTCTGAACTCTGAAAAAAATCTGAAAACCAATCTATTTACTATGCCCCCTTAGTAAAATTGATGTCCTGTCAACACATCTTAAATAAATGGTTTCTGATGAAAGGATGTCTACTTTAGGACTGTAGCACTGCTAGTACCTCTAGTGACAGAGTAGGGAGAAATTGAGTAATATAACTGGTATCATAGGAAAAATTCTAAGTCCATAATGCATGTTTTTCTTCAAGGATATTTATTGTTATGGACTAAACGTTTGTGTCCCCTCAAAATTTATATGTTGAGATCCTAACCCCCAATGGGACATCATTAGGAGGTGGAGCCTTTGTGGGGAGTAATTAGGTCATGGGGGTAGAGCACTCATGAAAGGCACTAGTTCACCTATAAAAGAGACTCCCCAGAGAACTTTTATTTTCTTTCTGTCATGTGAAGACACAACAAGAAGATGGCCATCTATGAACTAGGAAATACACGCTTGTCAGATATCAAATCTGCCAGTACCTTAATCTTGGACTTCCAGCCTTCAGAACAGTGAGAAAAAAATATTGTTTAAGCCACCTGGTCTATGGTATTTTGTTATAGCAGCTCGAACATACCAAAGGAAAGAAAAAATAATAATTGCAAACCCTTTTTGCTCTATCTCTCTATGAAAAAGTAAAATTAAATGGTCACTTGTTTAAACGTTTGCTGACACCTTTTATTTGAAGAGATAATAGTAGTAGTCCCATAGTGAAAGTTTTAAGTAGTTAATGAGTTAATGTTATGTCAAATATTCAGAAGAGTATCTAGTTCATAATCAGTACTTAATATTCATATCGAACAACAATTATTATCAAAGATGGAAATTGCTTTATGTATGTAAAGAAGACTCCATAATTAATTCTTTCTCTTTTTTTGAGGGACAGTGTGTTAATCTGTTGTTCAACCTAGAGTGCAGTGGTACGATCATAGCTCACTGCAGCCTTGAACTCTGGGCTGAAGCTACTCTTCTGTCTCAGCCTCCTGAATGACTGGTACTACAGGCAAATACCACCACACCCAGCTTATAACTCATTATTTTATGAATATTCATTGCTATTTGCTAGACATTGTGTTATGTGGTCAAATTGAAGTTATGAATGAAAAATTTCTATCCTTAAGTTAAATATAAGAGAGACAGAATAGCAAATAATTTAAATGCTATAAATATAAAAATACAAGTATTCATGAGGATCTGTGAAAGCAACAATGATGACTGGGACTGATAATATATGCAGAAAAAAATGAGGTCAGTTGGGTAGAATGATTCTATTTTTTATTTCTCACAGTGAAAAGGTATGGCTTAACACTAACTTGTCCTGGAGGGTTGAAAGATTTTTCTTTAAAATTGATCTTATCAATTGTAGTCAGGACTGCCTGTACAGAATGAGGGAAATTACATCAGTTTATACTTATAAATCTTAGTGACTCTCCTGGGCATTTTGAGATGATCATAGTGATCCCTTAACTTTACGCAATCTTAAGTGCACTTTGTGTTCTGGCTTTTCAGCAGATTTCTGCTGAGAAAATAGGGAGGCTTGTCACCTTTTGTTATGTTTTAATGAGTTCCTGACACAGACATGACATTACAACTACTCCCCAAATGGTTAAAATGTCCAAGTAACTTGTGCACAACTGTTTTTAATTCCATTTTCTAGTTCTGAGTTCTCAATCCTTTTATTGTCTCTTTTCTAGCTTGCTGTAGTTATTTTCAGCAAGATATGTACAATAATTAAAACTACCATTTTTTTCAGCATGCATTAGCAGAGATTGTGCTAAATGCTTTATGTAAATTTGTTAATTTAATTCTAAAGGTACGATGTTTATGTATGGGTATACATTTGTGTCTGTGTGTGTGCAAATATATGTTTTTTTTTTTTTTCTTTTGAAACGGAGTCTCGCTCTGTCGCTCAGGCTGGCGTGCAATGGTGCAATCTTGGCTCACTGCAACCTCTACCTCCTGGGTTCAAGCGATTCTCCTCCTGCCTCAGCCTCTTGAATAGCTGAGACTACAGGTGTGCACCACCACACCCAGGTTTTTCTTTTTCATTTTTATTTTTAGTAGAGACGGGGTTTCACCATGTTGGCCAGGCTGGTCTTGAACTCCTGACCTCAGGTGATCCACCCACCTCGGCCTCCCAAAGTGCTGAGATTACAGGCCTGAGCCACAGGCATGAGCCACTACGCCTGGCTCCAGTATTGTTTAAATTGAATTGCCTTTGTCAAAAATCGAATGGCCACCACAATGAGATATCACTTTACCACACTAAGATAGCTATAATAAAAAGACAGATAACAAGTATTAGCAATGTGGAGAAATGCTTTAGTTTGGAAATGTTTAGCTTCTTTGGAAAACAGTTTGACAGTTTCTCAAATATTAAATACAGAATAACCATATGACACAGTAATTCTACAATTAGGTCTATACCCAAGAGAAATGAAAACATATAGCAACCCCCGCCACTTGTACATGAATATTCATAGCAGCATTATTCATAATAGCCAGAAAGTGGAAACAACACAAATGGCTACAGCTGCTGAATGGATATATAAAATGTGGTGTATCTACACAATGGAATATTAGTTTGGTACCAGAAAATGAAGCACTGATACATAGTACCACATGGACGAACCTCGAAAATATTATGCTGAGTGAAAGTCAGTGACTCGAGACAACACGTTGAACCTTTCAGTTTATGCGAAATGTCTGGAACAGGCAAATCTATCGTGACAGACAGTTAGTAGTTGCATAATGCTGAGGGGATTGGGAGAAATGAAGAGTGACTATTAAAGGGTACTTACTTTCTTTTTTGGATAATGAAAATACTCTAAAATTGATGTAGTTATGGTTATTTTACAAATAACTTTTCTGCACGTGTTTTCTTCTCTTTTTAGAATTTTGATGATACAATATAAAGCATCATTCATTATTGTCCCACAAATTCCTGAGTTTCTCTTCCCATTTATTTTTCTATTTATTCAGACTGGATAATTTCTATTGATCTATCTTCAGGTCCACTAACTTTTTCTCTGTCATGTCTATTCTGTTACTTAGTAGAGACAGCAAATTTTAATTTTACTTTTCTGTTATTTTTTAGATAACTTATTTTTAGTTCTAATCTTTCCATTTTGCTTTTTAAAACATAGCGTTTACAATACTATTTCTCTACTGAGGACTTCTATCTTTCCATCCATTTAAAGTATTTACCTTTTTCTTACAGAACATGAATATTATAGCTGATCTAAAGATCTTGTCTTATCTTCTTGAGGTTGACATCTGTTGACTATTCTTTCCCTTTAGAGTTAATCACATATTATGTTTTATTTAATGCTGAATACCTTTGAATTACTCCCTAGACATTTTGAGTGTTATGTTTTAAGACTCTGGGTGTTCTTAAAATTCTTCAGAGAATGTTGTATTATGTCACAGATGATCCATCATGTTGTATTTAGATTACAAGTTTCGTCTTTTGAGGATAGTTTCAATGTCAGTTCAGTTATTAAAGCTCTGGCTATGCTTCTTTTTGTAGTGTGTTATACCTCCATAGCTTGGAGATGAGCCTTGGACTTATGTTATTTCAAAGCATAGTAAGAAATACCTTTCGCTGACTATTCCTCTTTGGAATGTCCCACACAATCTCTGGATCCCAGGATGTATTTTCCCAGTCCTTTGTTTGGAAAGATGGGATTTCTTTCAGAGGCTCAGCCACCTATGCTGCCCCCACCATTCTGTCAGAATCACATCTCTTTGGGACAAAGTGAGAGAAAAGAGAAGAGAGAGAGAGAAAAAAATTTACAGGAATCCTTTCTGCATTCTCCAGACCAAGGGAGTCTCTTTTTCTGGTTTCTCTGGTCAGAAAGATGGATTTTCTCTCAGGATTTTAGGTGCCTGTGTAGCTATCACCACCACTGGGCAGTCGCGTTTGGGACAGTGCAAAAATAAAGTAAAATGGCACTTCACCCTGCGCACTCTAGTTTATAAGGACCTCCGTCCCTAATCTTCTGGACAGAAGGACAGGGTTTCTTTCTGGGTTTTTGCTGCCCCTGCTTCACTGCATATGAGGCTGCATTGGAACTGTTGTTGGGTTAAAGCTGAAATGAAAGAGGAAGAAAAGCTCAGAAAGTTTGCCCTAGTATAAATCAGTCTTCAGGCATTGACTTCCCTCCTCAATATGCCTGTTATTAACTTTTCAGAATCCTCAGCTAGTTAGTTTCTTTTTGTATTTTGTCCAGAGGTTTCAGTTGTAATCAATGGGAGATGTAGGCTGTAGTAGATTTATTCCTTCTTGACCAGCACTAGAGTTCCAGAAACCTTGCTTGATTATAGTAAAACGAGGAAAATAAAGATTCAGACAGTAATGTAAATAATTCCCAACCCTTACCTTAATCAGTGCATTCTGCATTTTATATATGAAGAAGAATCCTTTACTTTTCTTTTATATTTGTATTTTGCAAAGTAAAAGAATAAAAAGTGACCTGTGATTTCTGTTGTGTTATGTGAAGATAGCTGAAGGAGAACAGGGGCAGGAACAGGGGCTGGAACAGAAGAAAGGTCACTAATAAGAAAAAGAATAAGAGAAACATAAAATAGATCAAAAGATAAGTCTATGTGGGTTGGCTTACATTACTAAAATAGGCATTTATCATATGTCTCACCCAGGGTTCAAGCAGGAAACAGAGGGTATAGTAAAAGAGTAGCCAGAAAGAGTTAAATGAGGATACTATCTCATTACAGGGGTAGGTAGGATTAGGAAAATCATGAGGGATGCCAAAATGCAAAGGGACTAGCAACAACCGAAAGCTGTTCCAATCCTTGAACCTGAATGAGCAAGGGGAGGAAACAGTTATTAGAACCTATAATAAAAGGTGCTGTGGTAGAGAGTTTATGCAGTTTTATTGAAATCTGTGGTGATAGAGAAATGTAGCCATGGTCACAAACTTGCTGGTGACGAATTAGGGAGTAAATATTTTGTCCTGTATTTCCTCCTGTCCTCTTATCTCCTGCTGGTGCCTCTCATTGTCTGAGCTCAAACATCAAACATCAAGGGAGCCCAGATGAGGCAGTTCATAGATGTCACCTCTCAGAGCACAGAGTAGGTTGGAGAAAGGTGGGAAGTGGCTGTCGAAGACAAATGGAAAATATCTACTCCTCTTGTCCGTCAGCCACCATTCTTATCTAACTAGAAGAAAACACAATTATATAATCACAGAATGATATCACAAGTTTTAACCTCACATTTTACTTAATATATTAGGGCCAGCTGCGCCCTTCAGATATACTAGAAGAAAAAAGGGGGAGGGGAATAAATGATCAATTTACATAAAACATACTTGCTATTGTCCACTCTTAATGTAGTTTGTCTCAAGGATTAAGTCAATAAATAGCTCTTTGCTTCCACGACCCCTTCTGTCTGTGTTGTACTCTCTACTAGCATGTTGACTGGTTGGATCTTCAATCTGGTGGGATGATTAAAACTTTTATTCACAGAAGATCTAAGTCCTTAGTGGTCCTGTATTTATTAGTTCCTGTAGCTCTCCATTATCTATTGAGCATGGAAGTACCACAAGCTAACCGAGTGGATCCTCCGGATTTCAGAAATAGTAATCCTTGAATCTATTGTGCAATTTCTCCTTGACAAAAAGGATTAATCATCACTTCTAACTAAGTGACCTTGGTTTCTGCCAATTAGTTTAGCAGCAGGAGGAGCCTCAAATAGCCAAAGTACACTGTGGTTGGCAGAATAATGTCTCCCCCAAAGATGCCCATATCCTAATCTCCATAATCGTTAAATATGTTAGGTTACACAGGAGAGGTTGTAAATGGAATTAAAGTAGATAATAATCTGACTTTATGATAGTGAGATTATCCTGGATAATCTAAGTGAGTCCAGTGTTATCACAATGGTCCTTGAAAGTGGAAGAGGGAGGAGAGACAGAAGGAAATGTGACTATGAAAGTGTGGCTAGAGAGATGCAGCATTGCTGACCTTGAAAATGGACAAAAGGGGCCAGTCATAGGACTCACGCCTGTAATCCTGTCGCTTTGGGAGGCTGAGGCAGGCAGATAGCCTGAGGTTAGGAATTCAAGAACAGCCTGACCAACATGGTGAAACCCCGTCCCTACTAAAAGTACAAAAATTAGCTGGGCATGGTAGCAGACACCTGTAATCCCAGCTACTTGGGAGTCTGAGGCAGGAGAATCGCTTGAACCTAGAAGGCGGAGGTTGCAGTGAGCTGAGATCGTGCCACTGCACTCCAGCCTGGGCGACAGAGTGAGACTCTGTCCCAAAACAAAACAAAACAAAAACAAAAGAAACAAACAAAAAAAGATGGACAAAAGGAACCATGAGTGAAGGAATGCATGTAGCCTCTGGAAATTATAAAAGTTAAGAAAAAATTATTCTTCCTTAGAGCATTTGTAAAGAATGCATCCCTATTGGTATATTAATTTTAGCCCCATGAGATCTATGTTGAACATGAAACCTACAGAACTATAAAATAATAAATTTGTGTTGTTTTAAGACACTACATTTGTGATAATTTGTTACAAGAGCAAGGGATAATAGATATATTCTTACTTCCAATTTAATGGATCTTTGATTGTGTCTCCTAGTACAAGTATTTCTCTCTTGAGGAATAAGTACTCTAAATCCACTGAGCTCAAGGCTGGTTGCAAAGCAAGGAATAAAAAACTTTTTCAGTGGAATGAGCCATTCTGACCTTTGGGTTTCAGATCCATGAATTCTGGATTTGGGGGAATAATGACATATATTAGTTCCTGGCTGAAGATATTTTTCATATTCTATTGGAAAATGCCTTTTTTTTCAGTTTTATTTCTTAGCTGACAAATAACAAAGGCTTCAACAGGCCATTCTATTGTTCTATCAATTCAGCTGCTCCTGGAGTTGATACATATTTAAGACTAGCTAATACTCTCGCTGTAAGCACATTTCCATGCTTTCTTCACTGTATAATACATTCCTTTGTTAGAGGTAATATTGCTGCAGTTTTTTAAGGAATCATGTAAATCTAGAAACGGCAATGCTGTCATAAATTTTGTGGGCAGAGAAGGAGGTATAAATATTTAATATGTATCTCCTCCCAGGAAGACAAACACAAGACCGTTTCCATTGTGGAAGGAGTTCAATGTAATTAACATGCCTCAAAGTGTCTGGCTGATTTTGACCTGGACTGCTGCCATAACCAAAGCTTAGCAGTGTCCTTTGCATTTGGCAGTGTGGATACTGATGATATTTAGACCAGCTCTGTTGAACTCATAAAGAGCTTTTATCTCTGCCTTTGCCTAGTGATTATCCTCTGAAATGTGTTTAAATATTGGTACTGAGTAATAAATATATGTGTGAATCTGATTTTACAGTCCACTCCTTGTGTTATCATGCTCATCTTCAAATATTCCTTAATGTGTTCCTGACCAACAAGTTAGACACTGCATCTGAGTAAGTGTAGATTTGTATCTCAGAGTATTTCTTCCTATACATACTAAAATAAATATAAATATAAAGTATCCAGTTTTTACATTCCTATAAATATAAAAACTGGAAGCCTACTGTTTTATTTCTGTATTTTAGGGTTACCCTAACTAGAAAGATAATGCAGCAACTATTCATTTCTAGCTGGCTCCACATTCCCGTGCAGACCCATCTGTATTGCTGGCCTTCACTTTTCTTCCTCTCTCCATGAGGCCATAAGTATTTATGAAGCTTATTTTTGCCTTTTGGAATAGCTGGGGCCAGTTGTCATACAGTGGGATGCTGCTCTGCACATTAAATGTTATGATTTGATGGATCAATAAAACCTAGTCCAGATAGAGAATTTAGGTGATATAGTTATTTGATGTGCCACGATCCAACACTGAGTTTCTACCATTATCCACTTTTCAAATAGAGAATAGGTACGAGCAGAATATGGCATGGCCTCACTCTAAAACTCTAGGGATTTGTACCGTGATTCAACTATCAGGACCTGGAAGAAATTCCACAGAACCTCTCTATCTAGACTAGACACTGCTCATGCCACCAAGTCTGTTGGATCATAAGGTCCAGGCGTTAGGGCAGCTTGCCAGGTAGTTTAGACCTGCTATGCAGCCCTCTTTTTCTTCTTTTTTCTTTTTTTCTTTGTGTGTGTATGTGTGTGTTTCTTTTTTCAAAACTAGAAGCCTCACTGGCTGTCCAGTTAAGGGATCAGAAAGTCTCTGACCATTGTACTTAAATTTTTTTTTTTACAATTTGGCATACTCCTATGGTGGCCTTCTACTTCAGAGAAGGCTCTTGAGAATTGTGGAATTTTCTAACTTCTATCTGATAATGAACCAGTGTAAGTTCTTTGAGATGAGAAGAAGATTGTATTTTTAATAGACTCTATAATGACAGGGGGTAAGGGTTGTTATTGACTTGAAGTATGATATTGAGGGTATATTGCTATCATGGACATAAGAAGGCAAGATGCTTCTGATTACCTTTACCAAGTGGTATAGAAAATAAACATTTCATAGGTTAATAGCTGCCACTAGCTGCCAGGAACTGAGTTGATTTGCAAATTGGTTTTTGCTCAGCAAAAACTGTAGTTTGAATTGGCTTTATCCACCTGATTAAGATTACCAAAATCTACAGTTGTTGTTTAGGAAATGAACACATCTCAGTTTTCCAGTGGTTAAAACATGTATTGAATAGGAAAATGATATCTATCACCACCTCTGCATCCTTTGAATATTTGAAAATGGCAATAATCTCTGCAATACCCCCAGGAACATAGTGCTGATTTTTAGTTTACTTTGTTAGTGATGTGGGTGAAGGTTAGTTCTTGGGACATCCTTCTGGTCCTTCCCACAAAATTAATTATGACTCCATTGGTGCAGGAATGAATGCAGGATTCTGCCAGTTGCTAAATGTATCTGTTCTCAGTATGAATTCCGGGGGTAGTAACTACAGGAAAGTTCTGTAGTCCCACTAATATTATTGTGAGATGAACTAAGGCCAAAACTCCATCTGTCATCTAACTTCCATAAGCCCTAACTCTGACCCTGTGGTCCATGATGGCTTTTTGTTTTCTCTGGAGACTGGAAGAAGTTTGGAGCCAATATCTAATGTCTCTTAAAATGTTTGGGTTTTGACCTTCCCCTAATGCATAGTCACCTTAGCACATAGCTGCAGGTCTCTCTGGGGAAAGAGTGTAAAAAGATTTAAAAATATATACATTTTAGCATCCTTCGTCAAATAGACATGGTCTATTTTTAACTGGAGGAGCTTTAAATTGTGAACTGGGAAAATCTTGAGTCCTTACTACCGTACTTGAACTTAGATTTGTCTACTAAATCTATAATTTTTCCACTAATTTTTGTCAAAAAAAACACCTTCATAGGCTTGGTAGTCTTGACATTTATTTTATTCAACGATCACGTAGCCATTGCCACAGAAGCCCACTATTTAAACCACTCTAATTACCATTTTTCCCATGGCCTTGGGCAACCCTTCTGGCTGTGATTGCAATTATTGCTGTCTGGCGTCTAGTACTCTAAGATCCTCTTATTTTTACTGAAATTAAAGAAATAATTTTCACTGCACTAGACACCATCATCACTATCATCTCAAACCTGCAGAGCTCTTCAAGGATGCTTGTGGCCTCTCTGCAATACATTTCTTAATATCGTAGTAAGGTTAGTATCCTATGGGCTCTCCCATGAGAAGAGATTAGGAGGTGATTAATTGGATTGCATACAATGGATACATTTTATCTCTCTGAGCTGTAAGACTTCTTTCTCTGAGATGCCAGGGGAGTTCTGTCAATGTAAATAACTGTAGGCACTGTTGGGTTCAAGTTTCACTTACCAGTTCAGCAGATTGTTGACCCTACTACCAGGTCCTTTTTTTTGAGACAGCTTCGCACTCTGTGGCCCAGGCTCTAATACAGTGGCATGATCATGGCTCAGTGCAGCCTCGACCTCCTGGGCTCAAACGATTTTCCCATCTCATTCTACCAAGTAGCTGGGACTACAGACATATGCCACCACACTTGACTAACTTATAAATTTTTTGTAGACACAGGGCCTTGTTATGTTGTCCAGGCTGTTCTTGAACTCCTGGGCTGGAGTGATTCTCCCACCTGGGCCTTTCAAAATGCTGAGATTACAGGCGTGAGACACCCACAGCTCCTGCTTGAACCAAGACATTAAGTCATAAATCCATAGTAAATGTACTCATTTACATAAATTTGACCTAGTATTTTGTTTTCCTTATATTAATAGTGTAGGAAGACATTGTGGTACATGTCCTACAGATACAAATTGACAAGATCTTGCCAATTTAGTCTATAAGATGTGTCCTTAAAGAATATGTTTTATGTATTTTCTGAGTAATTTTGGGTTCTAATTCTGTTTATGAGCCTGGAGGCAAGGAGTGATAATGAAGGCCCCCAAGGAGAACCTGTATGACTTTTAGAGACAAATTTCCCAGGTGAAATCAGTGTATCTTTTTTTTTTCTTCTTTTTTTTTTTAATTTTTAAGGGCAGGAGATATTGCTTTCATTAGCAAGGATGTTTCTTTCTTTAGCTTAAGAGTCATTAAAAATTAAATTGATGCCAAAACTCTGTAACTCTTTTAATTAATTAATATGTGAATTTGATTGTCATTCACAAGTAATTTACTGTTACAGATAATAATATGTTCCTTTAAAGCTGGCATAGTTTTCCTGATTTTCCATTTGTGCCTTTAATTTTGAATTCATGACTTTCAATAGAAACTTTTCTTTGTGTGCTTTCTCAAGTGCAATCAGAGCAACCAACTCACCCTACAATCATAATCACCATTGTCACCACAGTGACCATATGCTGCAGCCCATAAACTGAACAACCGTGATACGAGGCTGTGCCACAGACTACCAGTATAACCTCAATGTGATCATTGAAGACATGTGCAACCAAACCCCAGAATTCCATTTTGATGGCTGTTTCCTCCCTCAGGCTACTTCTGGTAAAAATTACTTTATTGATTAGGAAGCCCATCAGGAAAGAAATGGCACAATTGTAAAGGTAGAGAGAATTAAATACAACAACAATTTGATCAAATAGTACAAAACTGCAAGACAAACAAGTTCTGGGAATCTAATGTACAGCATGGATGATGATGGATGTTTTAGCTAATTTGGCTGTGGCAATAATCAAGCTGTGTACATATATCAAATTATGTTGAACACCTTGAATATAAACAATCTTTATTTGTCTATTAAGTATTCTAAAATAAAAAAATTACAGAGACAATTTGCAAAGGTGTGGGAAGGTTAAGGAAACAAATAAGTGCTCACAACGAAACTAGAATCTTGCAACAGCTGGAAGCTATGAACACCCCTTAGTTCGAAGACCTGGGGGCAATACGCGGTTGTCAGAGTCTAATGCCTTAAGAGAATAGCATCCAGAAAATAGCTGTGTTTTTGGGTAGAAGCATACTGTTATTGTCATGCCTATTAATGAGGACTGAAGGGAATAAATTCTCTGATTTCTTTTCTCTGATCTACTGCTAGAGTATCCCATTCAAGGATCCTACCAGAAGCCAGAGGACAAGAAAGCCCAGATGATACAGTGCATTCTTCCCACACCTCAGGCCAGAGAAAAGTTTCATTAGGTGGGAAGTGAATGTTGAGGGGACCAGCAGAGAATATGGAAAATGCCCTATTTCAGTGAATCCAAATTGTCATTGAGTGTAAGACTCATCTGAGTTTTAGAGATATTAAAATGGGAAAAATTTGCTTTAAATGTATGTTTAAACTTAATAAAATACCATAATACAGAAATAGGCAAGGACACAAACTTTAAAATTATTTACATGGTTTAAAAAAACAGCAGGCCCTTGAGGTAGTTATTTATTTTAGTGGCACATTAAATGTACCATGTTTTCTGACAGTAGCAGAAAATTGAGTACTATACTTTCAAGACAGTAGCAGGGGGAAAAAACCCTTGAGCAATAAAAATTTTATTATTTGATGAAATGAAGCAAACAAATTAATCTGGAATTTTTTTCTTTAGGTTAATTTATTGAAGAATTAACCATATCAAATCTCTGTTTTAAGGTATAATGATTCTAGTCCTAATGTGAAGTAGATCCTTCAGACAGGAATTTGGATATCGGAGCATTTTCAGTAGAAAAAGAATGGCTTTAAGCAAGGCTAATGAGACAACTCTTGTCTATGACTTTTTGTATTTTTATACATTAGAGAAGATTGTTATTTGATTTTATTTCTATGTCCAGCTCAAGGTAAATTTGGGAGTCACCTTCATTTGACCACTTTCACCTCAGCTTTCTTAATTTTACCATTATAAGATAATAACTATAAAAATTTATCTTGATGAAAATCAAATAGTGGGAAAAGGGAGATCTAAATAGGAAGTTTGAGAAATTGCAAAATCTATGTCGGCTGAGAGACTAGTCAAGATGTTGGCTTATAAAATTAATAAATTGTTAGAAGTGAGCAGAAATATAATTTAGAGAGATTTGGCGCTTATCGTATATCACGAAGTACTGAACAGGAAAGATACTTTTCTACTGGGAACAAATTGCAGTTTCTTTAGAGGAAAGCACAAAAGCACCCTCAGGAGAAGGAGTGTTGAAATCAAATAATAATTTTAATTTATGTTGCTCTTCATTTGAAGAACTCAGTCATATTTGCTTATCAGCTTTCAGAATGTAGTTGTAAATCGTGTTTGAATTATTGTAATCCTTTTTTTGTTACAAATAAATTGAGGCATAGATAAATTGACATGTAGTAACTGCTATTGAGGTTATTTAAAAGGGTGATTTCTAGGAATCATGCTAGTTTTGGTGTCTGATACAATAAGGGACCCGTCAGACAGAACCTGTCCTTTCTAGAATCCCTATTCATAATGGAAGCTTTAGAAAGTCATATTTTTATTATATACTCTCCTTCCTTCTCCTCATACTCAGCCATGTCTGATTATATCACCAGTGGGTACGTGATCAAGGGATAGGTAGATTTTGACTGGTAGCCTGGTCAAGCAGGGATGATCTCTTTCCAAGCAACACTTCTGGTAGGAATTGTTAGAATCAAGATATTAGAAGTAAAAGTAGAACTGGTGAAACACATGTAGAGTAATTGTGGTACTCATTCATAGTATTTGCAGAAACAGCAGTAAAATAGACTTTCCGAAGAATTAAAGATGAGATCCATTCTTTAATTCTTTTCATATTTTTAAAAGTAAACCTCACTTAGTACATTAAAATACACATATCAGAATGTCAAGGGTCAGAGAGTTTATTCAATTCCAAGGCAACATGTTAGCCTGCCAAAGTTCATGGATGCTAGTCAAATACATGAAACTCCTGGAATAGAGAAAAAGGTTTATTTATTACTTACAGCAATAGCAGTAGGTAGAGTATCAGTATTTTTGTGCTAGCTTGACAAGTTGCAATTCCTACAAGGTGACATTAAGGAATCAAGATGACATCCGTGTGTGCAATGGATAGCATGACAGAACTCTGAGCTGAGGAAACTTGAATCTTTCATAGCGGGCAATGCACATACTTGTCCTTTTTTTAGGAGGCAGACCCTGCATGCTGTAAGCAAACCTGTCCTTGCTCCAAGGGCGATACTATCTCTGTCTTCCGTGGCTGTTTTAAATGCAAACATACTTAGAAAAATAGTCTAGAAAAAAGACAGACAGTGCCTTTGCTCACAAGTTGTACAGAAACATGAGATACCACAGAGAATTGTCTCTCAATATAGTTTAGCAGATATATAAAATTATTTAGTAATATATGAGATATAAAAATCAATGGAAAATATTAAGAATCTTAATCTTTGTAATACATGTAAACATTTCATATGCAGAGAAATGGTAATTAAGTTAGGTTTTTTAGTATTACCAGACTATGTACTTCAATTTATTTCTAGATGCATGAACTTATTTTTTTTGTTTGTTTGTTTTTATTTTTTTAAATTATTTTTTTATTTTTTATTATTATTATTATTATTATTATACTTTAAGTTCTGGGATACATGTGCATAGCGTGCAGGTTTGTTACATATGTGTACTTGTGCCATGTTGCTGTGCTGCACCCATCAACTCATCAGCACCCATCAAGCATGAACTTATTAATGCAACTAATGTAATATGTAAGATCTTTAGTCCTAAATGATTAAACTTTGCTTTAATTTTTTTTCTGTGCTTATTCCACCAAGTTTAATACCTAAGTTTTCATGTTTCTAAATTGTACATAATACATTTTAATATGTAAAATGCTTTGATTCTGAAACATACTTCTTCATGTAATGATCAAGTAAATAAATTACAAAAACATAATCTGCATAGACATTGATCCGCTCAAGGATTCTATTAAAAGTTATATTGTTTGAATGTATAGTTGATATTTTCATTATTACTCTCTTTGAGCAATCCTGAGTTTAGGGTCTAATATCCAGAAATGTAGCCCTCCAATTTATTAAACATCATAAAAATTTTTTTTTACTATGATGAGTAGATGTTATATAGTTTAGGGTATTATAATCTGTATTTCTATGTATGTCTATTCAGGATGCTCTAGTGGTTTCCAAAAGAAATACAAATAGTTATTTCAAGGGTGTTGAGATACTCCTTGCTGCTCAGTTTATATGACTGTATCTTCTGTTTCCAGCAACATGTACAAAAACCCATGAACTTGGGTTTTATTTTGATAACAGTAGTCAACATTTTAGCATTTTTAACTAAATCTAATCCTGAAAATATGAATTTCTTTTGGGGAAAAAATGATTTAATGGATGCAAGATTTTTCCATATCATATTTCCATAAAGTTTCTTTCCAAAATTTGTCTCCTGAACATCTTCAAAAAATTATCATCAGTCCTAACAATTCCAAATGGTCTTGGCTAAAGCCTCACCTCTCAGGTGTGCATATTGTTTGTATTTATCTTAGTCATCAATCTGTTGATTTATATTGGAATCTAAGCATGTCCTGCCATATAAACATTACTGTCAGGAGAACTTAATGTATAATAGAATATTATAGAACTTCGCTCAATTCATTAAGCTCTTACACTTTATTTTCCTAGTGAGCTTGGAAGGTATCTCCACAGTTATTCTCCACAAACACCGTGAGTGTCCAGAACATTCATATCTCTGTACTCTTTCTCGGCACTCTTCTGAAGCTAGAGCCACCCCTATTATCTCATAGCTTGTTTTATTTGTTCTTATTGCACCGTCTTCTGTCTTACTAAGCAGACAAATTATTTTTACTGTCATATAACACTTATGTTTAGTACCACTATTTTTAAATTGGAAATTGTTATCCTGACATCTGCCCCTTTATATAAATGAGAAATATTTCTCAGATCTCCAGAGCCCTCTGTGTTTAAAGGGAATTAAAAACTTTCTTCTAGAATCCCTACAAATGAGTCTAAGATCATTTTATCTATACTTTTCAAATAAATATTAATTGTGGATTTTTTAACAGAACTTGTCTCCATTGATTACTCAAAATCACAGAATAGTTAGGATTAAGGTGAGCCTAAACTTGTTCCCTCAACAATTCAATAAATTAGGTATCTTAATCTTCTGTAAATTGATATTTTCTAAATTATAATTTGATTCTCATTACTGTTGGAATTTTCATTTTTTTCCTAGACCTTTCCAATGGACAGAGTTAAATAAATATAAACTCTATTTGAATCATTCAGATTATAATTTGGATATTCTGTTTAGTATTTGCTGCTCTTATATAAAGTATTGGGAAAATGTGTGGTTGGATAGCAAGCATTCTTTTTACACTGTTGTAATGCTATGATTAAAAACATTTTAATTATGTGAAATTTTAAATATGCACAGACATATACAAGAGTAGTATAAGTCCTCTGTGTACCCATCACCTACCATCAATTCAGTGACATACTTGGTTTAATTATATCCCTACACTCAGCCCATCTGTATTGTTTAGAAAAAAATTCCAGACATAGCATTTTTCATCTTTAAATACTGAATGTTTTAAAAAGATAAATACCCTTCTAAAAGTATAATACCATTCACCACCTAGCAGTAAATAATAATTCCTTAGAATAAGTTTGTGTTCAAATCATCCCAATTGCCTACTTTTTTTTTTTCTTTTTTCTTTTTTTGCCAATTTACTTTTCATTACTGTGACTTTGTTTGGCATGTTCCTGGGTTCCTTGCCTTTTCTATAGATAGATAGATAGATAGATAGATAGATAGATAGATAGATAGATAGACAGACAAGTTTTATTATATGCAGATTTGATTTTTGAAAATATCATGTGGCCAGAATTACTTTATGAGTGGAATTTTGTACTTCCATCGGAAGGTACTTAATATCTCACTATCCTTCATTTTACGATATTAAGAAATATTGATAATAACTCTTTAGATTAATTGTAGAATTGCAAAATGGTAATGTTCTAATTTTATTTTTTTACTTCCTTTCATTAAAAAGCTGGAATGCTATTATAAAGAGAAGCTTCTTGCTTATCAATTATTTGATTTAGTTACTCCAAAGTTTTGTTGATACAGAGAAGGATAAATGCTTAATTATTTCCCTCAGTGTGCCAACTTTCATCACACTTAGTTGCTTTCCTAGAATCCTTCTAAGGAGCTGACCAAATGTACTTTTAAAATATACTTGTAAACTCATATTTAGTTTGTTTCAATCCACTGTAGTTATTATACTTATCAAGGCTCAAATAACCCCACCTCTATCTAGGGGAAAACTCTTCAAGTTGAATCTCTGATCTTTTTGATGTTTTAATATTTTTATTACTTTCTGCTGTGTTCAGATGTACCCAGACTCATCTTGTACATTTTCTTTTCTAGCCTTATAATTACCTATTTCTTTATGAGATTTTGGTATAATCTAGGCAGTAGGGATGCTCTTTACTGTTGGAATTTTCATTGTTTTCTAGACTTTTTCAAAGGACAGAGTTAATAAATTGAACCTTTTTAAAACATAAAAAAGTTAAGTTTATACTATTATTTCGGAATCAAAATTTTATTACTTGTTTTTACTTGAATTTGCTGATTTTATATTTATTTCTCTTAAACCATAAACTTTGATTTTTTTCTAATGATGCATGCATAATTGTTTGTCTCCCCATTTTATATATAAAACAATTTCAAAGATGCTATTTTGAGTGATAGTCTTCCAGTTCTGCAGAAATTATTAAATAATGCTTATTATTTTGAACATCCCCACCTGACACAAACAAAAACTAATCACTAAGTAGGGACTTGGAAATCACGGACATGGTCTATGATGCCTTCCTGGCAGAGCATTAAACTTTAATTGCCATTCTTGGCTATATTCTAGAAGCCACTATGACTTTGGACCATTGGAATAAAAAAGGCATTATTAGGTCAGTTTTTAATACCTATGTTGCTCATGACTACAATGCTATCTTTGCTTATTGTGTATAAAATTTATATTTTACCAAATATTTGTTTTCTTAAAATTGCTCTATATCCTTTTGTGTGTCAGCTAGTTAACTCTTTTTTCACTATAAAACCTATGAAGACAATAAACCAACCTACATATAGTAAAATACAAATTGTAGGATCTAATTCCTTTGTGTATAGCAAATAGCTAGGAGAGGTTGGACTTGATATTCATTAGAGAACTTTCAAGGAACCATGTAATTTTGAAGAGAATACTTCTTGATCGGAAGGTAAAACAACTAGAATATTTTTTAAAATTTGATATTAAAATTGTGATGAAACAACTAGAATATTTCTTCAAACATGAGTTTTCTTCCTGTGTTAATCTTCAAGCCATAACTTTATTTCTTAATGTGGTGTACAATGGAATTCTCAAATCTAGGCAAGATGTTCCATTCAGCCATCCCAGGTCCATTATGTTGATGTTAAGAGGTTTTTCTTTTTTGGATAGTTTTGAATTAGCAATTATACAACCAAAGAGAATGATTACTGCTTAATCTTGGGACTGTCATTATAAACTTAACAATCTATCTCACTTCTTCACTAGGGAACATTCTTTTTTGCTGCCTGCGGGTAAAAATAAAATCACAAATGTGTTTAGTGCTTTCTTGTCCTTCACATTTCGTTCTCTTTACGTGAGAGAGAACAATTGATTTGGTATAACTTAATTGAATTTTAACTTTCTAATAATTAAACATTTAGTTTTGAGCTAAGAGTTTTTATTACTATGGTTTTATTATGCCTGACACTCTTCATAGGCTGCAGATAAGTCTTTAGAGGGACTATAGAACTGTTATAGGAAAGCAAAAATATGAACAGCAAATGGATGATTCTATTGGTCTTATGACTTTTCTTTCAACATTACTTTCTCAAATAAACTGAAGAAATAGGACTATAAAATTTTCTTTGTAGGATAATAGCTGTAACAGCTTGACTAGTTGAATAGGTAAATTATATTGTAAAAATTCATTTTTGTAGTCCAAGCAGGAGCTTTTGATCTCTATAGTAAAACAGAAATATCAGTGTTTTCAAAATTAATAAATCACTCATATTACAGGTCCAATCCTCAGCAACACTATGATATCCTCCTTAAAATATTCATCTGCTATCTCAGATGTCATATTTTAAAATTAAATTTTAAACTAATTATCCAGAAAGTATTACTAGAGCAAATGATGATAATACCCATGGGATGAAGATGGAAATGGGACAAATTTTATTTTAATAGGGGATCAAATGTCTGTAAGTTGTCTGAAAATGAAACTCCAATTTTGAAATTTAGGTCAATAACCTCTAAAGGAAGGTTTTTCCACCTGGCGTACTTCAGATCAAGTACTCTTAGCACTAATATGAACTATTTTTTTTTTTTTTTCTGAGATTGAACAACTGTGGAAAAACTAAACTCATCTACATAAACTTCTAGTACCAGGACTTTTAACTGCTTCATTTTGTTTCATCTATTTTGAAATCATATGTGTATTCACTTGATTTAATAATTTTACAATGTATACATATATCAAAACATCACATTGGACCCAGAATTATATACAATTATGTTCCGTCAATTAGAATTTAAAATAAATAAAGAAGAAGACGAAGAAGAAGAAGAATTTTTTAAAAATGTATTGTTCCTGCTTTGGCTTATGTCATACTAACTCTCAGGACTTTTTTTTTGAAAAAAGGCATTCTATACATGCGTATGACTAATCCATTTGCTAGAATTGTGCAACAATTAAATATTTAATTTAAGAAATAGCTGATCTTTTTTTCTCACTAATAACTTGGAGGACTTGAAAAAAGAGAATTTTCTCATAATTCCCTAAACACATCGTAGACACAGCTCAACAGCATAATGGAAAACCACCATGATTCAGCCTTATGGTTGGAGGTAGAGATACGGCTAGTGTACCATGTGAATGGATCAGTTTAGGGGCCTTTTAAATCCAAGGAATGGGTGAGATTTAAGATAAATTATTTTAATTGAATAAATTTAGTTGAGTTGGGACAATGGAAAAAATTAAGATCTACAAAACCAGAAACATCCTATTAACCAACAAAACAGAAAATAGTGAGTGATGGAAGGAAAAGCTGACATATTATCTAGAACTAGAAATTTAAAAAAAAATCACATTTACAATAGTTTTTTGTTTTTGTTTTTTTTCCTCCCGATTTGGAGTCTCACACTGTTGCCAGGGTTGAGTGCAGTGGCACCATCTAGGCTCACTGCAACCTCCACCTTCCAGGTTCATGAGATTCTCCTGCCTTAGCCTCCCAAGTAGCTGGGATTGTAGGCACTTGCTACCATGCCTGGCTACTTTTTTGTAATTTTAGTAAAGATGGAGTTTCACTATGTTGGCCAGGTTGGTCTTGAACACCTGACCCCGTGATCCACCCACCTCAGCCTCCCAAAGTGCTGGGATTAGAGACATGAGCCACCACTCCCAGCCTACAATGGCATATAAAAAATACTTAGGAATAAATTTAAACAAAGAGATAAAAGATGTGTATATGCACTGAAAACTAGAAAGCATATATGAAAGAAATTCAAGGCACAAATAAATGAAAAGATATCCCATGTTCAGAGATTGGAAGAATTAATGTTGCTAAACTGTCCATACTACCCAAAGTGATCTACAGATTCAACTCAATTTCTGTCAAAATCCCAAGGACTTTTTTTATAGAAATAGAAAAAAATAATTTTAAAATTCATATGAAACCACTAAAGACCGCAGATTGCCCATGCAATCTTGAGCAAAGAGAATAAAGCTATAGTAATCAAAGCAGCATGATACTGTACAAAACAGGCATGTAGTCCAATAGAACAGAATAGAAAGCCCATAAATAAATCCTTGCATTTATGGTCAACTGATCTACAACAAAGTTGCCAAGAACACACACTGGGGAAAGGAGAGTTGCTTCAGCAAATGGTGTTGAAACAACTGGATATTTTTATGCAAAATAAACTAGACCCTTATCTCTCACTAGATATAAAAATCAACTAAAAATAAAGACTTAAATGTAAGACCTCAAACTGTAATACTTCTAGAAGAAAATGGGATAAATGCTTCTTGACATTGACCAACAAAAGCAAAAATAGACAAATGGAATTACAGCAAAGTAAAAGCTTTTGCACAAGAAAATAATCAACAGAGTGAAGAGACAACCTATTGAATGTGAGAAAATATTTGCAATCCATACCTCTGATAAGGGGTTAAATATTCAAAATACTTAAGAAACTCAAACAATTCAATAGCAAGAATGCAAATAACCCAATTACAAATTACAATTAATAATTGAGTTATTTGATTTCCTTGAGGATTTAACAAAATACCTAAAAAAATTTCTCAAATAAAGATATACAAATGGCCAACAAGTACATGAAAAAAATTGTTAATATCACTAGTCATCAGGGAAATGCAAATCAAAACTATAATGAGATATTACCTTATACTGTTAGGATGGCTATTATCAAAAAGACAAGAGATAAGTGTTAAGGAGGATATAGAGAAAAGCACCCTTGTACATCGTTGGTGGGGGTGTGAATTACTATAGCCATATTGGAAAATAGTGGGGAGGTTCTTCAAAAAATTAAAAATAGAGCTATCATATGACTCAGCAATTCCACTTTTGGATGTATCTAGAAAGGAAATGAAATCATTGTGCTGAAGAGGTATCTGTACTCCCACTTGTATTGCAGCATTATTCACAGTAGCTAAGGCATGGGAAAGACCTAAATGTCATGGATGAATGGATACATTAGGAAAATGTTGGAAATATACAAAATTTTTAAGATTGAATAATATTCAGTCTTAAAAATGAATGAAATTCTATCATTTGAAATAACATGGATAAAACTAGAGGAAATTGTGCTAAGTGAAATAATCCAGGCACAGAAAGACAAGTACTGCATAATCTCATTTATATGCGGAATCTTTTAAAATTTATAGAAGTAGAATGTATGATGGTAGTTACTAGCGGCTGCAGTGTAGGATAGAGAAGATGTTCAAAGGATACAAATTTCCAGTTAGACAAAATAAAAAGTTCAGTAGAGCTATTGTAAAACATGGTGACTATGGTTAAAAACAATGTATTGCATACTTAAAAATTGCTAAGATAGTAGATTTAAATGGTCTCACCACAAAAAAATGGTAAGTATGTAAAGTAATGGATAGATATGTTCATTAGTTTGATTTAACCATTTTACTATATATATATCTCAAAACATCACATTGTACACCATACATACAATCTTTGTCAATTAAAAATTAATTAAAAGTCAAAAAATGAAAACCAAAATGACCCCCCAAACAAACATACAAACAACAAAGAAATAGCTGACTTTCATATATAACCAGACCACAAACAAATTTTAAGTTTAAAACACCATAGCTTGGGTTTTGTTGGGTTTCGTTTACTGTCTAAGAGTCTAGGTCCCAAACTTACATTCCTGCTATTTAGTACATTTGAAATTCCACTATTAGAGATTCGTTTGCAATGACAGCCAGGATAGGTTTCGAAGAAGTAAAAAACAAATTTGTAAAATTATTATTGATCTATATGGGATTTATTATCTCTTATTTTTGGACTGGTAGAGTGGTTAAGGGGGAAAACATGTTTGTGAAATATAGCCTTCCTCATTTAGCAGTTTAAGTGAACTGGAGGCCAAGGATTACTATTCTCCAAGGAAGCAAATGCCAGTATTTGGAGAGGGAAGTGCGAAGAGGAAAAATCAAACTATTATCCTTCCTAGAAGGTTGCTCAGGCATCCTGCAACAATTGCTGCTTGGCAGACTGAAGCCAGATATCCTTAAACAGAAGACAACTTTGCATTTCACAATTAGAGATGAAAGCTTACCATACAAACAAATAGAACAAGCAGAGTTAACACAGAGGAAATTTGGTTTTTTTCAAAGTATAAATGTATTTGAATCTCGGTTTAACAAGGAGATTTAGAAATTTGCTTGCATTTGGAATGGAGAGTTACAGATGGGGGCAGAGGAGAAGAAAGAGGTTGTAGAGAATTTGCTTCACAAATTTATCTGTGCAGCTCCACTCATTTTTCTTGGTCAGTGATATATCCAAACTATGGCTAGAATGCACGTAAGCAGGACTGAAGCTGTTAAAGTACCTGCCGAAGAAACTAGTGGATATTCTTAACCATATTTAATCAATACAGAGAAGTTACTTGATAAGGTGATATGAGAAAAAATATCATAGACTTTTCAAGAAGATGAATGAGGAATGGCTCTTGGAAATTACATTTCACCTATATGATGCTTTTCTCTTCTTGCCTATAGTTAGGGAAATGTAATGTCTTTTTCTTTTGTTACCTAGTCCTCTATCTTCCACTGATATTCTTTATATCCATAAAGTCTATACTCTTTACCTAATCTATGCCATACATATCACTTTCTTATACTAGGTCTTATTTAATACAAGTAACCTTTGTTCTTTGAATTTACTCAGCTCCTGGGTTTATATAACTTGTTTGGATAGTTGTGTTCACATGGTGAAGGATGTTGTGATATCTGAATATCTGAATCTATTTGGTTCCCTTTAGATATGGGACAGTGAGAGGTTTGGATAATGATGAATTTTTCTGAAAACTTATTTGAATCTATGTGAAAATAGAGTTCAACTAGTAATCATTAATTGCAGTTCTGAAGAATTCTTAGTCCTCTTGTCAGCAATTTGTCAGTGCTCATAGTGTGTTTGCCGTGTTATTGGTGGTACTGATGATTTCAAAACAGTGAGCTTAGAGAGAAAACATATCCTACCTGAATAAAGACTGGAATTTAAAAGCAGAAAAGCATGTGTAGCCTGCCCCTCCCTTTGTCACCAGCCAGGCTTCTCTCTCCAGCCAGACAGGCCTGTAGGCTACTCTGAGGATGTGGGATGAGGGTCTGGGTCAGCAGGCAGGCAGTGTGACAAGGTTGAACTTCAGCACTGTCCCCAACTGCAAGGGGAAGAGCAAGGAGTCTTACCTGGCCTTTTTCAGGTTCTTGGAGGTCGGCCAGATGCCAGGAGTGGGTAGAGAATTGTAGCAGAGCAGAGACTTAGAAGATAGAACACTTGATCAACTAAATAAACATTATCAATTATGTGCCAATTTGAGAACTCTATGATCTGTAGATCTTGTATTTACAGGGCAGTTCCTTGAGATAACGCAATATCCACACAATGTGCTCTTACTAATCATTTAGACAATCCACATAGTAGACACAGAAAATGAATAAAAGAATTGAGTGAAGTAGAAATCAGGACATGGAAACAGGAAAAAAAAAAAAAATGACCAAACTTCTCAACAGGAAAAGGAAATAACATAAAGAAACTAGTAACAGCAATGCTCAGAATCCCAAGTGCAGAAGGAGATGAGGACATTTTATCTCTAACCCTTGAAGAGAAGCAAAACAAAGAATACCTAAAATTTCGATTCGAAATTTGCATTCTTACAGGAAAGCAAAACATACCTCTGTATAAATATGAAGCTGATGAAATCCCAGGTCTCTTTACTCCTGATAACTTCTAAGAACTGCTGGAGTGGCTGATAAATTCTGGCGAAGAGGTCCCGAGAAAGCACTTTGAGACAACTGCATTTAATGCACTGTTCTGCTAAGAAACCCATCAGAAACAGATGCTAGAGATCTGTGAGAGCTGTATTCAGGTAGAAATGTTCAGGGAAGTGAGAATCTCATTCTTCTTTCCCTTATTACTGTCAATATAGAGGACATAGTGGGGGAAGAGCATCACCTGTGTTGGCGAGGTTTGTCCATGAATCTCATAACCTGAAAGAGGATTTTGTAGGCTTCCCAACTTAGGAAGCTATGCACAAATTTTGGCTGTAAAATTCCACACTGTGGCAACTGAGAAGTGGGGGCTACAAATAGAATATTGTTACAGGCAGGCTTCCATTCTGTCCACTGAATTTTCTTCTAAAATGAAAGTAGTTGCTTCTAGACTTTTACAAAAATATCTCCAAGATATCTACAGAGGAGATATCTCTCTTCTCCTTATGCCTTAAATATGTGGTTGGTGGAATCACTGACTGTTATGGGGAGTTTCTGTTGCATTGGGAACAATTGAAGTTTGTTCATTTTTTTCTATCAATCAATTACCACAACTGCTTTTAGAACTTGAAATGTAATTTTTTTCTTTCTCTGAAGAGTGAAGAAAGGGGTAAAGAACTGAAGGAAATTTGCTATTCACCATGGACAGGAAGGCAGGATACTTTTGAAATTTTAGTGGGCCTCATGAAAGCACTTGTTTTATGTTTGCATGGTACAAACAGTGACAAATATTAGATGCAATAATAATGCATTTGTACTGTGAAGTACAGTAACAGGTTTTGATTTCATTGTTACCATTGTTGTTCTTTAAAATGTCCTTTTTTTTTTTTTTTTTTTTTTTTTTTTTTACAAGAGACTTTTGCAAAAATCTCTAGGGGCAAACCTCTGAGGTCTTGTCTGCAGCCAGTAGCTTGACTGCAATACTGGAGTCACTCAGTAAAAGGATGGAAAAAACATTGAAGTTTATAATGAGTTTTGGTATGAGGAAGTCATAATATGACTATGCAATTTGATATTCAAATGAAATTCCCTGGAAATTCCACAGAATTCAGCAAGGTAACCTGAAATTCCAACTACCCTATGAGAGTTTTTATAAAGAAAAGCCATGTTCGGCCGGGCGCAGTGACTCATGCCTGTAATCCCAGCACTTTGGGAGGCCGAGGAGGGCAGATCACGAGGTCAGGAGACCGAGACCATCCTGTGAATGGTGAAACCCCATCTCTACTAAAAATACAAAAAACTAGCCGGGCGAGGTGGCGGCGCCTGTGGTCCCAGCTACTGGGGAGGCTGAGGCAGGAGAATGGCCTAAACCTGGGAGGCAGAGCTTGCAGTGAGCTGAGATCCGGCCACTGCACTCCAGCCTGGGCGACAGAGCGAGACTCCACCTCAAAAAAAAAAAAAAAAAAAAAAAAAAAGAAAGAAAGAAAGAAAGAAAAGAAAAGAAAAGAAAAGAAAAGAAAACGCATGTTCAACAGTGGAGCACATTATTCAGGAACTTAAAGGTGGGTTTTCAGAACAGCACCTCAAAGCTCGAAAATACTTCTCTCTGTTACCGTCAGCCACAGGTCAGCTCAAATTTTATACATCAGAGGAACACTATACTGGCGTGTGTAGAAGTGACTTACCCCGTCCCAATATGCTCTCAGCCAAACTGCATTGTTGAAGAATCAAATGGAAAGACAGAGGGAAAAATATAGAGCTTCCATCCACCATTTATGAAACTCTCCACTTGACTAAATCAAGATTTTACTAATGTGTATGCGTTGCTGAAGGTCCTGTGTATTCTTCCTGTGATAAAAGTTGAGAATTAGTGGTATGAAAATGGACAAAGCATCTCAAAACATACTTGAGGAACCCTTCGACAGACCAAAGGTCGAGTAACTTGGCTTTGCTTAACATACATTTTGATCTAAAGCATGTTCTGGATTTAATGGTGGACACATATATCAAACATTATCCTACTAAGTCAGAATTCCCCACAGATAATTCAAAAATCATTACAGATACTGAAAAGCTTCTTTAAATGGACTTTATCTTACATTTGATATCTGTAAGGTGTATGCAGGTCACTCAGTCACTGAATATCTTTGCCTATAGGCCTCCCACTGAATACATTAATTACTGATAATCATACTATTTAAATGGCTCCTGTTTGAAATCTGATGCTTTGAGGACCTATTTTTTCTTCCAGAAGCTAGCATTGAAAACACCCTGTTTTATTTCTGCATGATCTCTGCTACTGGCACTCTGGAATTGTTTTAGTTAAGTCATTTTAGGTATAACATTTATTATCACTTTGGATTTGATTGTTGGATATTGAGTTATCAATTATTTGAAGAAATATATTTTGAGGAGGTGTAGGAGTAAGGAGTACATCTTATAATATGTTAAAATAAACCTTATAATTGACCTTCGACTAAGAAGAGTTTCGGGTATGTTGTTAAAACTCTGTAATTGACAGTTAAAGAATGACCAGAGTGAAAAGCTTGTGAGATCAAGAAACAAGGACTTTAGAGCAGGTTTTGTCTTAGTAAATGAACTTAAAGGAACAAGTTACAGTTGAAGTGTGAATGGAAAAGCCTGCTGTTGTTGTTCCACATTTGGTTGTTACTGTTTATATTTCTTTGTTGAAACTACATCATCGTATGCTTTTTAGCAGGAGTATGTAGAACACTTTATGGTCAAGGCAGAATCAGAGGTCGTGAATACTGACAACTGACTTGTCTGTTTTCTTCTGTCTTTTTCCATGACTATATCTTCTGCCTCATCTTGATTTATAAACAAAAGCTGGAAAACTACAAAAATAAGTGTTTTGTATTTTATCTAGAAATATTACAGAAAATATTGCTATTTTTGGTGAGGAAAATCAATTTTGTATAATTTATTTTAGTCTAAATAAAATGTAAATTTTGTTTAAAAAAGAAAAATATTCTGTATATTGTTTTTTATTATATATATGTGTGTAGCAAGTGATATTTCTTTTATTTCACCAAATAGATTAAATTAAATTAAACTGTTTTCTTCCTATTTGAAAAATGGCAAGTGGGAATGTCAAAAAGAGAGAGAGAGCGCCAAGCTTTCTTTATGTGCTTGTGAAATTTTTATTGAACAAGCCCATCAGGAATTTCCTTGGCAGTGTTTTGGCACATTATCTTCCCTACCCACTTCTCCTGAAAATCATCTACAAATACATCTATAACTGCATTGCTGATTCAGAAAGAAGTCAAATAAATCCTCAAAAGGGAAATATATAGTGAGGATCATGAATATAGAGTTGGGCAAGCAAGATTCAACTCCCTGACTGTTCTAAGGAACTCCATTTATCCATGGTTTGTTCCATGAACTTCATTTATATGGCTGTCTAGGACTATAGAGTCAAAAGACAAAGCCTAGGTCCTGCTGTGTCAGAAGTTTAACAAGAGAACCTCTGCATAAAGTCAGACCAGCGATGGTTACACTGTCTGTAAAATAATCAACAAGGAATAATTACTCTTTGCAGAGGTTCTGGGTTCAAGGGTAAAATATTATATCTCTTGAGACAATCTAACTATAACTCTTGTGAGATTTGCGGTCAAACCAAAGATCCATCCTACTGAAACTGAAGATGATCAAAGATAAAAAAGAAAATCTTAGAAGCACCCAGAGGGAAAAGACAGATTAAATACTAAAAACAACATTTAGATCAGCCAAATATTTCTCATCCTCAATAACGGAACCAAAAAATCTCAAAATAACATTTTCAAAATGTGATACAAAAATAAATCTTAACCTAGAACAGTATAACCAAGGAAGAGGGAGATAAAAAGGCATTTTCAGTGAGAGCTAAAAAGAGTTTATTACTAATAGTTTCTTACTGAAAGATTTTCTAAAGGATACACTCTGAAAGACTAGAAAATAATTCCACAATGAATATCTGTAATTAAAAAAGGAAAGAGTTACCAGAATATGTGATAAAAATGGATAAATTACCACAAATGTTGTTTGAAAAACCAAAAGCAATAAAATATGATTTGTGAAATAATAAAAATAACTAAAATAGTGGAGAATAATAGCATGTAAGTCAATGCTTAGACGTTAAAATTAAATTATTTTGTTTGAGAGGATAAAAATAATAATCTTTGAAGAGTTAAATATGCTTCTAACATTTTAGGGTAAACACTAAGAGTAACTTTCAAATTCACAGGGAGAAAAAAGTGGGATAGGAAAAAAGTTCTCAATCAATTCAAACAAATGGAAGAAAGGAGGAGGACATGTACACGTATTACAATTTGCCAAGCATTCTGGCTCCTCTTGTTGTTGACAATTATACTTCTCTACCACCTTGATGTCAGATTTATTCCTGTAATTTGCTCTGACCAATGGAATGTTATTGAGGAAGCTTTCTGGGCCAGGTAATGATTTGGCATCTTCCTTCTACCTCTGCTGTGAGACTGGCAGAGGCTGCTTCTGAGTCCTGGAGGTAAGGTAAGTGGAGAGACTGTGCATGGACTTACAAAGTGAGTGTGAAACACATCTTTGTAGTGGCAGGCCCCTGCGATTTTAAAGATTAATTGTTGCCAGAAGTACAATCTATCCTATCCTGACTGATAAGGGAGGAAAATCTTTCATAACGATCTTTGGAGCTAATAGCTGTGTGACTTTGGGCAAGTCACTTCACCTTTCTGGGTCTTTATTTCCTCTTCAGTGAAATGATGTATTATATAGACAGAAAAATCTCTTGAAGATACAAGGGAAAAAGAAAAAGCAGAAAATATGTTCCAATTTGTGTAAATAAAACCTTCAAAACCAAAACCATTTCAAATCATACGTGTGCATATCTGCATCTATACCTACCTGTTTGTAAATGTAGAAGAATAAATCCAGATGGATACAAACTAAATTGTTGACAGAGATTATTACTAGAAGGGGTGGGAGGCTTGAAGGAAGATAAAGAAGGATGTAATTTTTAATTCTATTAATTTATTATTTGAACAGTTCATACTTGATTTTTACATATTCAGTAAAATTTCTTTCACAAAGTGCAATAAAATGAATGTTGGTTAAAAAACAGCGATCCATAGTGATTAATGCATGAGAGAGAAATATGTCTTTCAGGTAATATCAATGGTTGGATGTTAAAGTTATATTATTTCATTTGAGAGGATAAAAACAGTTCATCTTTGAAGAGTTAAGTATGTCCCTAAAATATTAGGGACATAATTAGGGTGAACACTAAGAGTAACTTCCAAATTCACAGAAAGAAAAAATAAATGAAATAGGAAAAAAATTCTCAATCAATTCAAACAAATGGAAGAAAGAAGGAGGATGTGCACAACATGTATCACAATTTGCCAAGCATTATGGCTCCTCCAGTTAGATGTTTCCCTAAGTATTTTGTACCTTCAGGGTTATACTGATATAAATGAAGAATTGAATGGCTATTTTGAGACACTGTTTTATTGCTTTTTTCAATCATATTTTTCTGAAAAATAGTTTCAGAAAAAATAGTATTACGCTGAACTTCTTACATTTTTTTTCCTTTGCCCACCTTTTTAAAAAATATTTTTTTTCCAGTTACAATGTTTTAATTAATTCATTAATTTTTTATACTTTTAGTTCTAGGGTACATGTGCACAACGTGCAGGTTTGTTACATATGTATACATGTGCCATGCTGGTGTGCTGCACCCATTAACTCATCATTTACATTAGGTGTATCTCCTAATGCTATCCCTCCCCACTCCCCCCTCCCTGCAATAGGACCCGGTGTGTGATGCTCCCCTTCCTGTGTCCTTAAGAAGTCGTTCCTTCCCAAAGTTCAAGCTGATTGAACTTGAGACTCAACCAACAATTGAGCAATTTGAAATTAAGATTCTGGTGTCCAGAGTCGACAATATCTACTTTTTAAAAAGTTAAAGTAAAGTCTTATTTCTGTCTTATGTGCTATCGGTTGTACATGTACAAAAGTGTTTCATGTCCAGAGTGCTTGTGAAGACACATGCTCATATAGAAACTGTAGCTAGCAGTTGCACTGTTACTGTAAATTTTAGGAAAGGAAGGCTGAGAATCTTGTAGACAGAAGTGTGAATGTTCTAGGGTGGTTGACTGACATACTGTCTTTGAGGAATATTGGAAGAAAATATATAACCCTATTTCACAGAAACAGCATTATGGTCATTAGGAAACATTTTGAATTTAGTACAAATATGGCAAAGGATTATCAGGGTATATTTGTGCTAAAAATATCACAATTAATTCAGTATACATTTGGCTAGTGCCCACTATATTTCAGAGTAGTTCTGAAATTGTAGAAATTATTATGATGTGGTACCTGCTCTTAAGGAACTTATAGTTTAGGAGAAAAAGCACTCCTAGTCAAATAGTTGTAATTATAATAATGTGGTTCATACTCAACTTAAAAAATTTAACTTGTCTTTTGAAATAAAAACGTAAAGTTCACCTAGGAGGAAGTCATCATATAATTAAAAGACAAGATCTAATTTTTAATTTTATAGCATTGTAATTTTTATATATATACATATATATGTGTGTGTGTGTGTATATATATATATATATATATATTTTTTTTTTTTTTCCAGACAGAGTCTTGCTTTGTCACCCAGGCAATCTCAGCTCATTGCAACCTCCACCTCCTAAGTTCAAGCGATTCTCCTGCCTCAGCCTCCAGAATAGCTGTGACTGCAGGAGTGTGCTACCATGCCTGGCCAATTTTTGTATTTTTAGTAAAGACAAGGTTTCGCCATGATGGCCAGACTGGTCTCGACTTCCGGGTCCCAGGTAATCCAACCACCTCCTCTTCCCAAATGGCTGGGATTGCAGGAGTGAGCCACCATGCCCAGCCTACAATTTTAATAGTATAATTCTACATATATCCAAAGTCATCATGATTTCAGAAAGAGAAAAATAGAACTGAAAGACTGTCATAATTTTTTTAGTTATCTCTATAAATGAGTTTATGCATTCTAAACCAACCACAGAAAAAAGGAAAAAAATGACAGAGAATGTATCTCTGCTTCTTGATATGATTTCCCTATAGCTATTTTCATGGCCTAAGTCGATTAAGTGCTGGCCTAAGTATTGTGTGCCTTCAGGGCTATACTGATATGAATGAAGAATTGAATGGCTATTTTGAGACACTTTGTTTTTTTACTTTCTTTGGTCATATTTTTCTGAAAAAAGTAATTTCAGAAAAAATAGTCTTATTCTGCTGAACTGCTTACTTCTTAAGTAATTCCTTCCAAAATCTTTTCAACATTGTGAGGATCATATATTTACTTAGAAGAATAATTTTTATGAAAGTGATGGAAAAATGCTTCAATGAGTTTACATTTCAGATACTTTTCTGAAATGAACACTGATCAAAGCCTTTTTGAAATTATGACAAATTGAGAAGTCTTCTAGGTCTTGACTATTGATAATTGAGTTTCTCTGGTGATACACAGAAGTGGAAAGAGGAAAGCAGGTATTTAAAATGCATGTACATATAAAGATAATACAGTATAAGGGAATGAGCTGTGGACTAAGAACAGAAGATAGGTAAGTTATTCTCACTTACTAGCTGTGTGCTTGGAAAAGTCAGTTAACAATGCTAATTTCATAATTGAGATGGGGAAAGTGTCGATTTGGGGTCTCAATGAAAGAGAAGTCACACTCTGATGAATTATTTATAGAAGTATGGTCAGGATTAAGAGAATTAATAACAGATATCAACACATCTAAGACCTAAATATCATGGAAGCTATTACCACACTAGGCTTGAAAATCCAAAGGGAAAAATGTGTCACTGGAGCCTGGTGAGAATAGGAGCCACTGAGGAGGGGGACTCCCATCAGATGCTGAGGCCATAGATGGATACAGCACTGCAAGAACCGTGGTACTGACATAGTGAGGGAGCTGGGGAAGAATTACTCCTCCTCCTGCCTTCTGATTTCCCAGTCATTCTTCCCATTGGCTGAATCCAAGTAGAAGCTAGCTCAGATGGTATAATCAATAGAGTTCATTCTTTTGGGTCACAGGAAACTGAGAAGGGTAGACATTGAATGTTGTGGGAGAGGTTAATACGGAACATCAGGAGAAGGATATTAACGTCTGTTACTCATAATTGGTTCACATTTAAGTGAGATTTTGTACATTAAAGTTCTTTGTGAACCATGATAGTGCTGGCAAAGTCAGATGAGATGCTAATACATTTAATCAGTTTATAAATCCCTCCACTAGCATTAGTGAATAGCTGGAGGGACTGTACTGTCCCTTCTCCAGAGACAAAAGTGTTATACTCTTTTCCTACTTCTTTTCTTCTTCAAGGCTGCCCTTGAGATTTGTTTTGAGCACATTATTTTATTGGATAAAAATATTGAGTGTGGGAAGAAGGTTACAGCTTACACTGTGATTTGTCCTAGCAATCACACATCATAGTCCAGAAATGACCCTAATTGTAAATGGATTTTTTCACAAAGTATCTATCAGTTATATTGCATTTTCTTCCTCTAATGCTTCTGAAAAGTACATTTTACAATGACATACCTCATGATATGTTATTTATCATCAATGTTGTTCTGCTGTAAATTTTGTTCAGCTTAATAAAGGTTTATATTTCATAAAAGCCAGTAGAATCATAGCATGGGAAAAATGTTAATCTGACAGAAATACTTTATTGTCAGAGTTTCCTCATGTGAATCACAGACACTCTCCGTTGTTTTTCTGCCAGATGTGCCATGGCAAACCTGCTGGATCCTTGCAAAAACCCTAATTAGTGTCTTACTCCCATCAAAGCCATTTTCTGGGATGTTGCATATGCTACTTTGAGACCCAGCGCATAATAGCACAGTGACTTTTGTACTGATAATAAGTGAGTCAGTAACTGTCACATTCTGTGCTGGCCAAAGAATGAGAGCTAATCTTCTATTTAGATTCCAAGATTACATTTTGTGTGAACAAAATGTACTTAAATCATAAAGTTACTTTATTGTGAACACTTCCTCTTTTTATTTACTTCTGTTCTCCCCTGCATCTGTTTTCATGGGCCTAAGTCCTAGACCATGATCTGTGATCTAAATTAGCCCCTTAATTTCTTCTTTGGATTCCTAAAATCTTAATTTGAATGTTGCGCTGTTAATGTGAATGTTACATTTTAACTGATATAATATCAGTTAAAATGCTCTAGGCTGCAAGTACAAACTCCCCAATTAATGGTGACTTAAACAACTATTATCTCAAATAATAAGAAATCCAGGGGAGGGTGATTTGAGGGCTGCTTCAATAACTAAGTTAAATAATCAGATACCCACATGCATTTTACATTTTCCCTTTTTGCTATTTGTGTAGGGTATAGCTCTTTTCATTCTCACAGATGGCAATAGCAGCTCTGAGGCACACACACAAATATATATATATATACACACACACACACATATATACACATATGTATGTGTGTGTGTGTGTGTATATATATATATTATCCAGAAGAAAACCTTATTTGATACACTCCCAGTATATTTTTTTTCCCTATGTCTCATTGGTTAAAACTGGGGGTCATATAATCACTGTTAATCTAATCACTGGCAAAGGAGTTTTGGATTTTTATGACTGGCTAAGATGAATTATAATCTACCAAGGGATACCTGCCTTCCATAAGAACAAGGCTACAGATTACTGGACAAAATCACTGCAGGAAGATGGGGACGATCATTGTTGAGTAGTCAGAGTGGTGTTAGACGTAAGTGATATTTGTCGCCCTGTGGCTTTCCATTGCTATAATCCCTTTTTCATGAATTTTGTCTCATTCAATTATCTGTCCACATGGAACTAGTTTCACTCTTCCTGTCAAAGTAGTCTTTAATCTGATGGGAGCCATCCACTTCTACCTGTGATTTTGAATATAAATTCTTAGACCAGCATTAGGAAAGAATAGTCAAGAATTGAAGTACATTAAGAGTTAGAAGTATCTTCTCCTCCCCCAGAAAATACCAGTAAATCCACTGCTTTGGCAGCTATTGAAGGCTTCTTTTCTGTTTCCCTCTCATTTATATATATATAAATGCATATATAAAAATGTATACATTTATATATAATATATAAATATATATAAATATATAATATATAAATGTGTGTGTGTATATATATATGTTTTGTACACACACACACACACACACACACACACTGTTTTTTTTTTTTTTTTTTTTTTTGAGATGAATTCTTGCTCTGTCGCCCAGGCTGGAATGCAGTGCAGTGGCTCAATCTCGGCTCACTGCAAGCTCTGCCTCCCGGGTTCATGCCATTCTCCGGCCTCAGCTTCCCGAGTAGCTGGGACTACAGGCGCCCGCCACCTCGCCCGGCTAATTTTTTTTTTATTTTTACTAGAGACAGGGTTTCACTGTGTTAACCAGGATGGTCTCGATCTCCTGACCTCGTGATCCTCCCGCCTGGGTTTCCTAAAGTGCTGGGATTACAGGCGTGAGCCACCGCGCCTGGCCTGATATTTCTTTTTTGATTTACTATATCATAGAGACTGGAAAGTAAACTTCATTTCCTTATGACAATGGATGATCATGGAACACATTTCTGGCAGGTAGTTGTGAGTCTAAGTATTTGAGGAAGTCTCGCTATCCTTAATGAGAAGGCAAAACTTTGCTAGTACAGTTGGCTTTACTTATCTGCAGGTTCTGTATATGCATATTCAACCAACCACCAATCAATGATATTCAGAGGCCAGGCACCGTGGCTCATGCCTGTAATCCTAGTACTTTGGAAAGCCAAGGTGGGTGGATCACTTGAGCCCAGAAATTCAAGACAAGCCTGGGCAACATGTTGAAATCCCATCTCTACAAAAAATACACAAAGTAGCCAGGCATGGTGACTGGCATGCACCTGTAGTCCCTGCTACTCTGGAGGATAAGGTGGGAGGATCATCTGATCCTGAGGAGGTTAAGGCTGCAGTGAGCCAAGATTGAGCCGCTGGTCTCCAGGTGTCAACAGAGTGAAGCCCTGTCTCAAAGACAATTAAAAACAAACAAACAAAAATGTTTGAAAAAAACCAATAAGACACACCAATACAATAATAAAAAATATCACAAGTAAAAAGAACAATACAGTATAAGAACTAGTTACTTAAAGTATACTGGAGGATGTATGTAGGTTACATGCAAATACAATATGTTATATAAGGGACTTGAGCATTCGTGGATTTGGTATCTGTGGGGGATACTGGAGCCAATCCCCTGCAGATACTGAGGGATGGCTGTATATAGTGACTGTATGAATCTTTTGTCCTTGCTCCTTTATTCTGCTCAGATGCCAATGCATGACTGGAAATGCAGCAGCCAGCTTTTAATTTAAGGTCAAAAGGCCCTGCTAAGGTTGGCAAAACTGGAAAAAGAGTTGAATGAGTCCCTGGAGATGTCATTGAGCCTCCTTCCTAGCCTTGGATTGCTGACAAGTGATTAAAAATCAGATAAGCAAACAGTAAAAAATTGTGTCATTATTTAAGTTATTTTTTAAATCTTTTAGGCAGTATAACAAGGTTCCCAATTGATATATTAGTGATTGAGTCTGTCTGTTTACTTATTTAGTTTTGTTGAGCTAGTTGTGTTTTCCTGAAATCCTAGGAAACATGCTCCTATTTTCAAAGCTTGGTCCATTATTTCATCACACTGGAACCAAATTTAATGGTTTTTAAAATGCAATTTTTGGAGAGCTGATTGGTCATTTCTCTTTTCAAAATACTTCTAAGATAAATGGCATCCAAGGTTTCCACCTTGTCACCCCTGCTTTGGTGTCCAGATTTATATCCTACCTTCTTGCTACTTACACTGCAGTCATGCGCAGTTAGCTTCCAGTAGTCATAAGCACTATTTTCCTACCCGCTGCTTTTCTTATTCATGGTCTTTTCTTTGCTTAAAACATATTTCAATGTTTTCTCTAACTGTTGAAATTTTTTCCGTCTTTATTACTTTATTCAGATGATGTCTTCTTGAAGAAGGCTTTTAGTGCCTAGGAGAATATCCTGCTCATAGTAAGTACCAAGTAAGTGTTAGCTATAATTAGCTCTCCTTCCCTTGCATTATGTAAAACATACATTAATTAAATATAAGTTGTGCTGTTTAAAATAGTTACTTTCATATATAATTACTTTCCCCAGATGATTTTAAACTAAGGGTAGACTTGACCTGCATTGTAAGTGTTCAGTTGATAAACTATACTCTACTTAGGTCATTTGAATTGGGTGACATAAATACTCTGAATTCTTAAGCCTTAAGAGAATAATTGAAATTAAAATTAATCCATGATGTAGGAATCACAAGCACATTGGAAATGCAATGATGATTCTTATACCACTTTTCACACAAATACATGTAAATATCCATAATTTAGTTTCATGCAGGACATCTTTATGATTATATTTTCTTGGACTCTTTCTAATTCTATTTATCTTTCTTTCAAAACTTAATGCATTACATACTATTTTTTGGTTCTTCACTATAAAATATATCTATTCTAAGGTCCCTGAAATAATAGATAGCAAATTGTCAACATAATAAAAGTGATAATAACCAGCTCCTGGCACTGGCAGACCACTTGTGGGAAAAATACATTAATACATTAACTAATTGAAGGTAATGTGTAGATTAATAACAATGCTATTTTTTGTATTAATAAGATAGTACTAAATGACCATCAGTAACATGAAAGAGAGACTTTCAGGATAAATAATGCCTTTGCTTTTAATTCCATTTCTGTATCTGTGCCTGTATCTGGTACCCAATATGCACAATTAACTAAAGCTATTTGGGTAAGATATTTCTTCATTAGAGAGAGAATTTTTTTTGTCTTATATGGTGATGAAGGTCATCATCTTGATCTACTGATGCATTTCTTTTATAGATCAATAGTGAGGATTAAAGAAGAGCAAATACTTTTTTTAACTTGTTAATATGAGCATAATACATATATGTGCTTTTTCATGCATAGTGTTTCATAAGTGGCAAGATACCAGCTTTGCACTGTTTATGTCTGGAAGTGGTGATGTAAAAGTTTAGACTGAGCTATAAATGTATTTTGCTCTAGTTTTCCTGGGATTGAACAGCATATATATGTAAAACGTGGTTCAGGTAGATCATGACAGTGGAATAGTTTGCTTATCTGTGTAAAACTCATGATCTATGGTGAGAATTGCTCAGGACTTAACATAATTCTAGATCTTCCAAGATAGCACCGGAATGCTGTTCTCCAGAAGATGGTTCTGTTCCATTCCTAATAGTTTTGTATTCATACTGCCCACTGCCCATCCTTTTCAGCATTGTGTAAATCTCTGCTGTTAACCTTTCTTGGGAGCTATGTAGCAAATGAAAACCCAGATGCTGATGTGACACTGAAATAAGAGAATTCCTAATTCACCCTTCCAACATCCTGGTTCTCTAATGAGCAGTATTCACTTCTTCAAGGCTCCTTGCTTGGTTTTCATTTGTTGTTTTGTGAAGCACTTAAATTATTTGTTGTACTGCCTCCCATGCCACCCCTTCACCCACGAATAAAATCTTGCCCTTACCCCACCCAAACCATTTGATGTAGGCCTCAGAATCCTAATAGTCCCTTTCTGAGACTGGATGGCTGGTACCATTGCACATAATCCACTCTCCCAATAGTTAGACTATGGGTCTGGGTGAAACTATGTCATCAAACTTTTTATATTTTATGCCAAACGATTTCAAGTAGGTCTTCTGATTCATTACAAAGTGGCCAATACTCACTCTCAGTAAAAACAGTCAGAGTCACCATCTGCTTGACACTAACTAACTTTCCAGGATCTGGCTGGCTGGCAGGTGGTCCACAGGGTGCCAGTGTTGTTATTCTTAGCTTTGTACTTCCCATTAGCTGTTTTCATGACTATTTGTGTGACAGCCAATGTCTCCTGGTAAGATCTGGTCACAGTTGGGCATATGTTGTCCAATTGCTGAGCAGAAAGACAGAGTTTAGAGAGCTGTAGAAGTTACCAAAGTGAGTCTTGGTATCCTGATCTTTTTTGTTAGCATCACTGTAGACATGATCTAGGCCTAATAGTCTTGATTATCTGGAGAAAAGTATCTGAGCTCTCTCCAATTTTGTTAAGATCCTAGAAAATTTTCTCACCTTTGTGGACACAAATTAGAAATCGAGGGAAGGGGACACATTGATTTTGTTGCCCTGGAAACTTTAATACTACGTTCAATTATATCCAGAGTGTTAGCCAAACCCATACATTATATGGGTTCGTGATTTTTTTTCCTCTGGGAATTACTTACAGTGGCTTTTTGCTCATGTTATTTTCCTTTTTTTTTTTTTTTTTTCAATTTTAAAACTTTTATGTAGGTTTAGGGACACATGTGCAGGTTTGTTATATAAGTCAATTACATGTCATGGGAGTTTGGCATATGGATTATTTTACCACTCAGGTGATACCCATAGTAATGGATAGGTAGTTTTTCCATCCTCACTCTCCTCCCTCCCTCTACCCTCAAATAGGCCCTAGTATCTGTTGTTTCCTCTATTGTGTCCATGTGCACTCAATGTTTTGCTCCCACTTCTAAGTGAGAGCATGCAGTATTTTCTGTTCCTGTGTTAGTTTGCTTAGGATAATAGCCTTCAACTCCATCCATGTTGCTGCAAAGGACTTATCTCATTGTTTGTTATAACAAGGCTGCATAGTATTCCATGGTGTATATGTACCACATTTTCTTTCCTTTCTTTTTCCTTCTTGCCTGCCTGTCTGCCTCCCTCCCTCCCTCCTTCTTCTCCTCCCCTCCCCTCTCGTCCCCTCCCCTCTTGTCCCCTCTCCTCCCTCCCTCCCTCCCTCCCTCCCTCCCTCCCTCCCTCCCTCCCTTCCTTCCTTCCTTCCTTCCTTCCTTCCTTCCTTCCTTCCTTCCGAGTTTTAAAATGAACTCTAACAGGCAGACATTACTAAAAATATATCACACTAAAGATGCTATGGCAACACTTTTAACAATGCCAGTTTCTCTATTCCAACTGTCATAGTCATAACAAGGCCTTCCTAAAAGTTTAGGCTATGCATTTGGGGTAGCTCTGATAAGAATAATTATTTTAATGAAAATTAACAGCATTTGTTTTTGTCTAACTTCTAGTTTGTACAAATGATTTTAGCACTTAGAAATAGACCTATTCAATATCTTCAGGTGCTCAAGCAGAGGAATGAGTCACATTATTAATATTTATGGTTATGTTAGTGATGTATGGTCATTGTAGAAAACACAGAAGTGGCTGGGCGCAGTGGCTCACGCCTGTAATCCCAGCACTTTGGGAGATCGAGGCAGGTGGATTGCCTGAGCTCAGGAGTTCGAGACCAGCCTGGGCAACACAGTGAAACCCTGTCTCTACATAAATACAAGCAATTAGTTGGGTGTGGTAGTGTGCACCTATAGTCCCAGCTACTCAGGAGTCTGAGGCAGGAAAATTATTTGAACCTGGGAGGCAGAGGTTGCAGTGAGCCGAGATTGCACCACTGCACTCTAGCCTAGGTGACAGGGCGAGACTCCATCTCCAAAAAACAAACAAACAAACAAACAAACACAGAAATAAAAATTTCCCACAATTCTAACAGATTTCTACTATAAATCTGCCTCATTGTATTTCTCTATAGTTCTATCTCTAGTTATGTTTGAAATTATGATGAATTAATGATATCCCATCTTTTAAATTCATATTATAATGTAAGCACTTTGTTTTTAAACATTTTTATAGACATGATGGTTAGAAATTTTTTTTATACTTTTAAACTTTAAAAAGTGATACACCTGTTAACCCTCAAAGTTAATTCCACTAATTCAATATTTCAAATAATGCTATGATAGTCATAATTTTACATTAACCTTCATTACATTTCTATTTTTTTCTCTTAGGATATATTCTTAGAAGGAAAATTGTTCTTGAAAGATATAAACAATGTAATATCTTACCATATATTTGTTGGATTGTTCCAGAAATGTTTTATAACAATTTATAATCCTTATATTAGCATATAAGAGTATGTTTCAGCAAATCCTTCAGCAGTGTTAGAAATTTCTTGTTTATGATTAGGATTATTATCCTTTCTCAAGATATAGTAACAAATAATCATGAGCCTGAATTATCAGAGGTTACCCTGACTATCCACCATATTCTGATTCTTAAAGATACTTTATTCTGATACATAAAGATACTTCATTTTTGCTATAACCTAACCAAATTGTAAAACTGTGCCTATGAAACTAACAGCTGTCATAGTGATGAAGTGACAGTAAACAGAAACTGAAGTTATTCTGCTTGGCAAGTTATTCAAATTTTATTGAAGAAAGGGTTACTAAGTTATTTTCACCTTTAAACCATATCACAAACTTAGACTGCTAAGGAGATAGCCTAACTAACCTCTGCCCTTCTTTATGAAAGATAGAACGTTGATTGATATCTAATTATCCATATTATGGCTTAATATATAACAATTAAGCACTGTAATACTGGTTTTGTCAGGCTTCTTCAATAAACTCCAGAATCAAATAGAAGCAATGGTCCAAAGGTTAATTAGAAATACATTGTTATTCTGGGGTCATTTCTTGCAAGTTCTGGGACTGTCATTTCAGTAGAATGGTACAAATAATGAACCTTTACCTGCCACGGGCCCTGAGCTGCCCTGTGAGGTCCCCAGGGGCCTGCCTGTCTGCCCTCTTCACTTCTCAATAAGCAAGCAGATTTGAAGTTGTCTGTTGACCAAGATGGAAAGCTCCACAACAGTTCAAAAGTTTTAGTTGCATCCTACCTGAGGGCACAATTTGTCTTAAGGAAATTTTCTGCCACAGCATTTGAAAAACCAAAAGAAACAAAACCTTTCTCTTGTCAATGAAAACAAAACTGAAAGTAAATGCTTTTAATGTCTAAAGAATTTTTCAGTTGCAATGTTCGAGTCCTTTAGCACATCTCATTGAATACTATTCATTCGGATGACTGAATATGGCAAAGTTATCATCAATTTCAGATTACTTTGACTTTTAATCTCATTTTTCCCTGACAGAGTTGCCATCTATCCCTTCTTTCCCCCAAGATCTTTCTTTTCTCTTCAGATCTGTATGTAATGATTACCGTCTTGTAGTTTTCTGACCTTCAATCCAATTTGTTTGCCCCTTTCAAATTGTGAGATACCTCAGCGGGGAAAACCTCACATATGAACTCACTTGAATCATACAAAGAGGATAATACAGGGAAGGTTCTTCCTCATTGCTGCCTCATGTCTTCATCATTTAGCATAGAAACTATATTTGTGCTATTCCCCTTTCTTCTTTTCTCCTAAACTCACCTAACCTCTTGTTCTTATTATTTATTTCTACCTGCTGAGCATGCTTATATAGGCTTCTTTCTGTGAGAATTAAGTTTTTTCCCCTTCTGGGTTAGACTAGGTTAGGTTTTTGCCTTTGTACTCTATGTTGCAAATATAATTTAAATTTAAGAGGGCTACTTATCTCATGTGTTGTTCTCATTGTTGGTGTCATAGTGTTCTTAGTCTTCCATCGCACTGCGTATTAAAATGGGGACAATAATGACACTCCTGTATTATTCTTCCTATGCAGGTTATATTTATTAATATGTTTCTCTGAGAATATCTACAATTTGTCTTTTCTATCTTATGAGAAGAGGATAATCTTGATCTTTGATCGCAAACTCATCTTTCATGGGAGGCCTACAAAGGCAACCCTCATCATGATGTGGGTGGGAATGCCAGATGACCCTTTAAGAAGGAGAATCATTTTAACTTTCCCTGGCCACCTCTCCTTGGCTCACTGTATTCCACTACCCCCACATCAACATATTTTGTTTTACTCAAAAAAACGTTGTGATTAACAACACCTCCTATAAAGTAAATTTCATTACATAAGCTGTGCTTAGTGACTATATTATGAATAAAAATATTTTTATTTAACTTACTGCAATTCCTTAATCAAAGGAGTAGACTATTTTCAGATGTTTGACATTTTGTTCTAACTGCTTAAGGGGTTTTAAAGACTCTTGTTGACACCACATGGTGCCACATAAACTTCTTAAGATATGGCAGCCAAATTGGTATTCATAATGTTTTTCTGTAGGGGGAAGGAGGTAGGTTTCTGGTACAGTAGCAGTTTCTATTCTCAGATATTTATCAATCACCTTCCATATGCAAGGATCTATATAGGACACCAGAGGGATATTAAACTGTACTGAAGACTGTATGTGTGTGTGTGTGTGTGTGTGTGTATATATATATATGTACAAAGTTACTCAGAAAAAAGCCTTCAGTTGACAAGATGTGTGTAATCTAGAGTCTGTTCACAAAGGATAAATATGTTAATCAAAATATTAAAACATAAATAGAATTTACGAATGTGAAGTACTATGGAGGGAAATTCAGTTATGCTTTGGTCCTGAATTTCAAGTTATCTGGTGCATAAACAAAAAGTAGAGAGTGTGATCCTTAAAGGTATGTCTAGGAATCTTCTTAAGGCATAGGAATGATTGACTATATTGGAAAATGACATTGCAGTCAGTTTATTTGAATATGTCCACTCTGAATCCTGTAGGACAATTAGCTGCTTGATCATTCTGTAGCTACTCAGATATAATCATTTGGAGGTAAAAATGTTTTAACATGACTCAATAATTACATTATATAAATTTATTAAAAAACACATAGAAGTCACCAAGACTTATCCTTTAATTTTATCCTTCCAAGTGACCAGAGAGGTAAGCTTGCTCAAAGTTCTATGTTTGGTAGCAGAATTAGAACTAAAAATTTGCCGATGTTTTTGACTTCCAGATTGAGGAGGAGGAAGAAATGAAGCAGTATTTTTTATTTTATTTTTATTTTATTTTATTATTATTTTTTTTTGAGACGGAGTCTCGCTCTGTCGCCCAGGCTGGAGTGCAGTGGCCGGATCTCAGCTCACTGCAAGCTCTGCCTCCCGGGTTCAGGCCATTCTCCTGCCTCAGCCTCCCGAGTAGCTGGGACTACAGGCGCCGCCACCTCGCCCGGCTAGTTTTTTGTATTTTTTAGTAGAGACGGGGTTTCACCATGTTAGCCAGGATGGTCTCGATCTCCTGACCTGGTGATCCACCCGTCTCGGCCTCCCAAAGTGCTGGGATTACAGGCGTGAGCCACTGCGCCCGGCCGAAGCAGTATTTTTTAGGCATGCTGAGTTGGATATGCTTGTGAGATTTCCTAGATGATATCTAAGAAATACTTCGTTAATTATGTTGGGACTTTAGGGAGATAGTTCAAAAGATAAGGATTTCAGACCTGTAAATATATAGGATGATGTGAAGGATGTCTGCTAATGAAACAAAAAATTGTGAGTTATGCCTGGCCATTAATATCACTTTATCCTTCTATCCATCCAGCTTCTTCCCATTGCTATGATCTGAATGTTTGTACTCTCCCAAAATTACTATGTTGAAATGTAATCACCAATGTGATAGTATTAGGAGGTGGAGACTTTGGGAGGTGAGTAGGTCATGAGGGTGGAGACCTCATGAATGAGATTAGTGCCCTTATAAAAGAGACCACAGAAAGTTAGTTTGTTCCCTCCACCATGTGAGGACTCAGCTAGTAGATGCTATGAATCCTCAAAAGACACCGAATTTGCAAGTCCCTTGATCTTAGACTTCCCAGCCTCCAGAACCATGAGAAATAAATTTCTGTTGTTTGTAAGCCACTCAGTTTATGGTAATATATTGTAGCTTCTCGAACAGATTAAGATGCTGATCATCATACTAATACACATTCCACAAGGCTGTTCACCCATTCATGTGTCCATTCATTCAAAAATGTTTATTGCTAGACCTTATTGTAGGTATTAGGGATAAAATGATTAACAAAGCAGATAAGGTTCCTGTTTTCAGATAGTTGATATTATAGTGGGGAAAAGAAATAGTTTCGGAATTTAAAAAATGACTACACAAAGGAAGACCATGGTAAGTACTGTAAAATAAATAAATAATAAATAAATAAATAAATAAATGGTAGTGATGTGATAAAGAGTGCTTGGATTGGGGCCTACTCTCGGAAGTCAAGGAGAGCCTCACTGAAAGGTAACATTGGAGGAGGCACCCTAATTACTTAGAAGAAGAGCATTCTAAACAGAGAAAACAACAAGTGAAAAGTTGTCAAATGAACATGAATATAAAGCATTCAAAAGAAAGGAAGAAGGCCAGTATGGAAGAGCAAAGAGAGCAAGGGGACAGCAGCATGAGATGAAGTAAGTGGCAGGGACAGGGAACTGATTGTATAGGGTCCGTCAGGCCATTGTAAGGGACTTGGGTATTATTTCATGTGCAATGGAAAACTATTAGTGGTTAAAGCAAAAGAGTGATATGTTCTGATTTATGTTTAAAAAATATGAGTTAGCTGCTCTGTTGAAAACGGGCTGTAGGAGGCAGGAGTAGAAGCATAAAGACCAATTAGGAGCTATTGCAGGAGTCCCCATGACAGACTATGAACTTGAACTACAGGTTTCACAGTGGTGGAGAGGAGGATGGAACTTAGGTATGTTTTGGTAGAAGAATTGAGTCAGCTTTATGATAGATCATATGAGTGTGGGTGGAGAGTCAGGGGTGATGAATGAGAGGAATTGAGGATTATTCCTAGGTCTTGGATTTAGAAAACTTGTGGATAGTGGTGCTGTTTATGAAGATGAGAAGGAATTGGCTTTAAAGAAGAGATCAAGGCTTCTATTTGGGCTACCCTAAGTTTGAGATATCTATTATATATCTATATAGAGACGTGAAGGAGGAAATGCATGAATATATGAGCCTGGAGATGTGTGGAAAGACTGAGACAGGGGTAGTGGGACATATGCTACTGAATGAGTGGTCCTAGGGAGACAGTGTAGATGCAGGAGAGTTGACCAAATTTTCAAAGTTGGAAAAAAAAAAAAAAAAAAAAGAAACTGAGAAGACAAAGTCAGGTCAGAGGAAACACAAATTATTAGTAGGGAGACACAGGCACAGAGCTTTTGATATTTTTTAATAATTGTTACTTGCCCAATGTATTTTTATTTTGGTTTGTGCTACTGGCATCTTGGTCTGAAATATCTGCTATATAGCATTTTTAAGTTACACAAGTAATATTTTCACTGTTCTGGGCTGAATTGTGTCCCAGCAAAATGCATGTTGAAGTCCTAACCCTCAGAACCGCAGAGTGTGACTGTATTTGGAGATAATGTCTTTAAAGAGGTAGTAAATAAAATGAGCTTCTTCAGTTGGGTCCTAATCCAATCTGACTGGGATCTTTATAGGAAGAGGAGGTTAGGACACATACATGTGTGCACACAGAGGAAAGACCAGTGAGAAAGGTGGCCAAGAACAAGACAAGAAGAGATGACTCAGAAGAAACAAGCCAGCTGACGCCTTGAGTTTTGGCTTCCATCCTCCAGAACGGACAGAATACATTTCTGTTGTTTAAGCTACGCTGTTTGCAGTATTTGTTATGGCAGCCTTAGCACACTATACACACTCCCGTCTTACTTCATTTTTCTACAGCATTTAAAATGGTCAACTATCCATTGAAAAACTGTTGTATTTTATTAGTTCTGATAGAAACTTTGCTAGAGTAAAAGAGTCTCAAAATAACAGAGACTCATACTTAAGAGTCAGAGTGTAAGTCCAGGGCTAGTGTGGTGACTCTGTGGTGTCAGGGACCTAAGTTCATTCTAAGAATTTGCTTTGAAATCCTTGGGGATTGTTTTCCTTCATGTGATTCCAAATAGATTACCTCCATGTCTATCTACATTTCAGGAGGGAGAAAGAACACAATCAGCCCTTTAAGGAATGACCTGAAAACTGCCCACATCTCTTGTCCTTACAAACCATAGGTCAGGAATTAGTCACGTAGGCATGCCAGCCTTTAAGGGAAGCTGAGACCAACTAAAAAGTGGGGATTCTAAAACCAGAGAGGAAAGAAAAATTGATTTTCAAAACAGTTTTATATATGGTAGGCACTAAAAGTGAATTTAATCTATCACCTTGATTTTATTTTATCACTAATATAATCTCTAACTGTTCCTATAAAACTTTAGAAAGTTTATATTTCCTAAATTTATTTCTCCTGTATAGTTTAAAGAATTGTATTATACATTTTTCTTTCTCTATTTAACCAGTCATAATGTACTAGAAAGCAAAATAAGACTATACTACTATTTCCTAATTTTCTCACTTGTAAAATTAAAAGATTTAGTTAGATAATGTTCCCTCAAGATAAAATTTCTATGAATGTATGCCATATAACACATATATTGCATATTAAAAAAATAATTTAAAAATAAAATATATGAATATAGTTGTCATGTGTAATAAATGTTATGGCAATTATTTATTTCCAAATAAATATTCACCCAGTTCTTAAACAGCCCTTTACTATTACACAAAACAAAACAAAACAAAAACTTTTCCAGTCCGTTTATACATATTTAGCCACAAGGTGGCAACAGTAGAGACATTTCCCTTTTATTTTTCTCATGCTAAAAAAACACCATGTTTAGAATAATGTCACCAAGTAGGTACTGTTTCTTCCTCCCTCAGTTTCACATGTACATACTCACCTGATAAAGCAAGAGGGGCAGGAATTTTGCTTTGTGTGCATCTAATTTTAGTAGGAAAAGGAAATAAAACCTATTAAATGTTGGTAATTGAGTGCAAAAAATAGAATATCTAAAAACTGCAAATATTTGCAAAATTTATAATTTTAGTATAAAAAGGAAATAAAACCTATTTTGATAATTGAGTGCAAAAATGAGAATATCTCAAAACTGGGAAAATATCTGCAAAATATATAAGCAGATGTTCATGCAGTCATAGAATACCCAAAAGCAAAAATTTCAAATTCCCCATATATACCACACTTATGCTTAACCTATAGTAGTTTAACAGCCTGAAAAAGCTTTTCTGCTTCTTCCAAGTATAGTAATTTTGTAATCAGCAATACATTCAATTACTGTCTAATCTGTATTGGAATAGTAGTTTTCATAATGTAGACACAGCATTTATTACTTACCATAATTTATATTTCATAGAATAAAGTAGCAAAATACTCTTTTCCAAAATTTAAAACTGTATTCTAATTAAATCTAAGGTGCAAATAAACAAATATTATTTTCTATAATCAAAGACAATCATTTGAGAATGTGAAGATATATAAATCAACTGTAGAATTTTATCTTAAAGTTTACACTATGAAGATATACAATGATACCTGTCAATTGAAAAAGAAAAAGTTTACATTCTGTAAATGCAAATAAAAATCAAAGCACACTGACATAATTAGGAATCACAAGTAATCTAAGTTTGGGGAAGCTGGTTTTTCTGTTATTGGAATTGCTCTTCATTGAAAATGCCTAAAAATGTAGTCACCAAAACTCTTTCTTTCCCCTCTCGGAGGCATGAACCCTGCCCATAGTCAGAGGCCCATCTCTCAGCTTCCCATTTCCCCAGATGGCCAATGTGGTCCTGGGCTTGTGATTACTCAGTAAATCTTAATGTAGGCAAATATGCTCTCTTTCTGTGGTGCTCTGCTCTGACCTGGGATTGTTGTGCTCTGGGCTGCAGCTGCTACCCTGCTGTGTCTGATGAACGTGGTCACCTGGGAACTGTGCTACCTGCCAGGCAGCTTGATGCATCCTGCAGATGCCTCAGGTTTGCTCTGCCATTGGTATTGCAGACAAGAACATCCACATTCCTGCTGCCCCACCTTGGCTGATATAGGCCTCTTTATCCTCCATCTCCCCTCCATGTGCTTTTTCTCACTTGTTATTTAAGGAGCTGCCAAAATCCTTGAGAAAGTATCTTGTCTTTCTTTACCTCAGATTCTGAAAGTCCAATGCTCATCTTGAGGTGGTGGTGTTGAGTGTGAGAGTGAATAGTCATAAGTTAATTCTGCTTCCCATTTCCCCGTCCCACTCCATCCACTGAGGACTCACTATTTCCACTCCACCCTAACTTTAATGCAGAACTTGGCTTTCACTCTCCTTCACAAGAAATCCAAGCACACTAGATATATTGCCTTAGTTACCTGTTTTTACATTAAACACACACACACACACACGCACACACACACACACTCTCTCACTCAGTCACTCACTGGCTTTGGCCTGTATCAACTATTCGAAGCTGAAACTCTCTTCCCCATTTGTTTCAGAGCTAGTCTTAGTCACAAGAGGCATTTACATGAGACTGGGAAGGGGGTGTGAAGCAGCAGCTCTGATTGTGCTTGGGAGGTCAATGTACGGTTAGATGCTGCTGCAGCTCCTCTGTTGTTGTATATCCACCAGCTCCTCCTGCAACTTCCTCCAGATGTCCTCATTTTGTTCCATGACAAAAGGCATCGGGTTCCCTTGCATGTCACCCACATATAGGAGGCATAGAAAAGATGAGAGACCAAGGGAGCTTCCAGGTTGTCCTTGAGGTTCCCGTCTTATTCTCAGAGACTGCTACTTTTTCTTGCTCCATCCTCCCTTTATCCACCTTCTCCCACCACTCACCTTACATCAGTCTGTCCTTACACTCATATGTCCTTTTCAACTGCCTACCTTACCAACTCCAGGCTCTAGCTCAGGTGCAAAAGCAATAGGCATATATGAAAACTTTAGTAGGTTCTCACAATACAGTAAAGCCAGTTTCTATGATAGATCCATTGTTTTGTACATCACTTCTAGTAGTTCTTTTTCTGAAACCAAGCCCTGACCAATAAATAAATCTGAGAAGCAGTTCCTGGGGAATTGAACCCTAAGTATGAATTCTCTGAATTTTGTTAAGGGATATTTGGAACAGGCTCTCTAATTTGGTTACACTTAAATTCATTAATAACCCTTTTTTTGTGTGGGAAAGGTAGCACTGGTGTTCCAGGACACACAATGGAAAATATTTATTTAAATTATCATCTTTAGGTACTTGTAATCAAGAACATATAGTGTCTAATCAATAACATGTTAAAGTTAGGGCATTAATTGAGAAAGAGGGGGACCTTGTTAATTGGAAAGGAGTTATATGATCATATTTTGATGAAGCTGAGGACCTTGAATGCATACATGTTTGGTCTGCTTTGACAGTACAACCTCTTTTCCCCGTGTGAGAATTTGGTCTCCCTTTGCCCAAAGACACTCTAATAGCCTTTCCTGAGGTAGTTACCTTGCAATAAGCTAATGATCCTGCTCCTGACCTACCTTCATTCCTTCTCATTATCTCTAAATCTGTAACCAGACTAAAATCCCAACAGGATTCAGGGGGTGAGGCACAAGGTGTGACCAGTGAGGAGGTATGATATACATTTAAAAAAATTGCAAGCTCTTTGCCAATTTAGTTCCATAGAGGTCTGGAGAACAAATGTGGGAATGGACCCTGGGCTGTGGGATCAAGTCTGAAGGAATATAAAATTGGATGCAACCAAATTCATTGAAATTGGCAGAATTTGTAGAGTCCCTGCATTCACTTGAGGAGCCGAGAATGGCTCTAACAGCTTATGTGGTTTAAAACCTGGATGTGTTTGTGGCCTATACTGAAATAGATCAAAATATCAGACTTCCTTGTTATACTAAAAAGAAAAATAGAGACATTGTGATACCAGAGTGGATCTATATAGCAAGATCTGTATGCCCTTCCCCTAAATAGATCCTCCAGAAAGAGTATATTTCTTTCTCGGAGTCTCTCAGAAATACATTTAAGAAGGAATCGTTAACATTATTGAAGAGCTCCATGATAAATATTTTCTGTAGGCCAGGAATGATAAATGGGCTGGATTCCTTGGATTCAGTGGAAGGATGGCATTCCCGGGTGGCAGGAACCAAGTGGCCAAATGTGACAGACAGTGTAGGCCTGGTAGCTGGAATGGGTGATAGACATAAAGCGGTGGTCAGAGGCCCGGCGCGGTGGCTCAGGTCTGTAATCTCAGCACTTTGGGAGGCTGAGGCGGGTGGATCACGAGGTCAGGAGATCGGGACCATCCTGGCTAACATGGTGAAACCCTGTCTGTACTAAAAATACAAAAAATTAGCCGGGCATGGTGGCGGACGCCTGTAGTCCCAGCTGCTTGGGAGACTGAGGCAGGAGAATGGCGTGAACCCGGGAGGCGGAGCTTGCAGTGAGCCAAGATGTCGCCACTGCACTCCAGCCTGGGTGACAGCGAGACTCCGTCTCAAACAAAAACAAAAACAAAAAACAAACAAAAAACCCCAGTGATCAGAATGGTCTGAACAGCACGAGTATTTGGCTTTAGTTTAGTTATGATCCCCTTCCTCTTCCTCATCTTCCAATTCTATGAAATCGAATGGCAGCCTACTAAAGTCTTAAATGATTTGTGTAAAGCAAAAAGGTTTTAGATCTGGTGAACGGAAACTGTGACCCCTGAATGAATTTCCGACAATAAGCCAATTGACAGACCCAGAGACCCCCAAACGAAGGAGAGGCCAGATCTTCTTGAACAAGGACTGTTACCAGACCAAAATTTCTAAGGTAAATCTTCCTTCTAACCCTAATTTTCCCCCAAGGAGATGTGAATCCATTTCCCGGACTGACCATTTATAGCAGAAAGGAAATAATCAGATATTTAAGGAATTATTAGACGCTGGTTCAGAGCTGACACTAATCCTTAGGCACCTAAAATGTTACAATAGTCCATCAGTCAGATTAGGGACTTACAGAAGTCAGATGATCCGGGGAATTTTGGCTTGGGTCCATCTTACTGTGAGCCCAGTGGGTCCCTGAACTAACCTTCTGGTTATTTTCTCAGTTTGGAATTCATATTTGGAGTAGACACGCTATTAGTGTCTAAAGCCTCACATTGTTCCCCTGCCCTGTGGAGTTAGAGGCATTATGGACAAGGAAGGGTAAACAGACATCACTATAATTGTCTAGACCAGAGGTCAGCAAACTTTTTCTGTAAGGGGCCTGTAAATTAGTAAATATTTTAGGCTTTGTAGGTCAGATATAGCCTCTGCTTCTTCACCTCTTTCTCCTTCTCTTTCTATTTTCTTCCTGCTCCACTTACTTCTTCTCGACTTCCTCCTTCTCCACTTCCTCTTTCTCATTTTCTTCTCCTTATCATTCTTCTTTTTATTATTATACTTCAATTTCTGGGGTACATGTGCACAATGTGCAGGTTTGATACATAAGTATACATGTGCCATGTTGGTTTGCTGCACCCATCAACTCATCATTTACATTAGGTATTTCTACCCTAGTGCTATCCTTCTCCCAACCCCTCACCCCCTGGTAGGGCCCAGTATGTGATATTCCCGTCCCTATGTCCATGTGTTCTCAATGTTCAAGTCCCACTTATGAGTGAGAACATGTGGTGTTTAGTTGTCTTTTCTTGTAATAGTTTGCTGAGAGTGATGGTTTCCAGCTTCATCCATCATCCATGTCCCTGCAAAGGACATGAACTCATCCTTTTTAATGGCTGCATAGTATTCCATGTTGTATATGTGCCACTGGATTTTCTTAATCCAGTCTGTCACTGATGGACATTTGGATTGGTTCCAAGTCTTCTCATTTCCCTTTTTCTTCTGCTTCCTGTTCCTCCACCTCTTCTTCTTCTAGTCATTCTCCTTCTAGCTCTACTTTCATCTCCACTTTTCCTCCTCATTCTTCTCTTCCTCCTCTGCTTCCTTCTCCTCCTCCTCCATCTTATTTTGCTTCTCAACCCTTTAAAAATGTAAGAACAATATCCTTAGCTTATGAACTGTATAAAAGGAGGCAGACGGCAATATTTCGCCTATGGGCCACAGTTTGCCAACCCTTGCTCCTGTGAACTGAGCCATGTTATCTCACCAAGGGAAAGGACGGGTCGCTGTATCTGGTCCCTTCTATCACCAAGAAAGAGGCCCAGCACTTTGTGTTCTTCCTGAAGAAAACAGATCTCAATTGATAATATTACTCTGACTAGGTAACAGGTAAACCAAAAAGCTGCCATCTTTGACTGGATCCTGGAAAAAGAGCAGGTCATGAAAGAGGTCCAGGCTACCATGCAAGCTGCTCTGCCATGTATGTCATATGAACCAACAGATCCAGTGGTGCCAAAATTATTTGTAGGGGATAAGGATGGACTCATGCCCCATCCTCCACCACTCCTCCCTCTCACCTTGTACCTAAGGCTTCATGGGGGGTGGTCTTTGACTACTTGACTGGGGAAGCAGATGATTCTGCGCAATATACTGGCACCATCAGAAACCAGGCAGTGGCAGCACTACAGCCCTACCCAGAAGTGGCTGTGAAATGCTGTGGTGGTGGAAAATCCTCTCAGTGGGCAGAACTTTGAGGAGTACACCTGGTTCTTCATCTTGCCTTGAAAAAAGGGTATGAGTTTGTGTCATTTGTAGGGACATGGATGCAGCTGGAAACCATCATTCTCAGCAAACTATCGCAAGAACAGAAAACCAAACACTGCATGTTCTCACTCATAGGTGGGAACTGAACAATGAGATCACTTGGACTTGGGAAGGGGAACATCACACAACGGGGCCTATCATGGGGAGGGGGGAGGGGGAGGGATTGCCTTGGGAGTTACACCTGATGTAAATGATGAGTTGATGGGTAGCTGACGAGTTGATGGGTGCAGCACACCAACATGGCACAAGTATACATATGTAACAAACCTGCATGTTATGCACATGTACCCTAGAACTTAAAGTATAATAATAAAAAAAATTTTTTTAAAAAGGTAGAGATATACATATATGATAACTTATGATCAGTGGTTAATTTTCTCAGCTACCTGGCCTCTCTTCCCTGCTAGCCTCTTTCATCCTTATTCTTTTCAACTTCTCTTTTTCTCCACTTCTTCCTTCCTGCTCCCTGTACCCTACCTCTTGTTTTTCTGATTAAACCTCTTTATCATCTGATTCCAGGGCCCTAGAGTCTTTCTCTACCATTAAGAAATACGCTCTCAACAGAGTCTGTCTCTCAACATAACGATAACATCTGCTAAGAAAATACACATTTCTCCAGTTTAGATGCATATGCCAGTGGCAGGAAAACAATGTTTTTCATACTTTACTCATGCCTCCTTATAGGGTTTAGATGCTTTTTTCCCCTCCAAATCTCACGCTGAAATGTGTCCTTAATGCTGGAGTTGGACCTAGTGGGAGGTGTTTGGGTCATGCGGGTGGATACCTATGAACATCTTGGTGCTGTGCTTGCAGTAAGGGGTGACTTCTCACTGTATGAGTTCACATGAGATTTGGTTATTTAAAAGAGCTGCAGCTCCTTCTTCTCTTTCTTGCTCCATCTTGGCACTGTCTCCCCATTCACTTTGTGCCATGATTGTAGGCTTCCTGGGGCCTCAGCAGAAGCTGAGCAGATGCTGGTCCATGCTTGTGCAGCCTGCAGAACTGTAAATGAGATAAACCTCTTTCCGTTATAAACTACCCAGTCTCAGGTATTTGTTTACAGCAAGGCAAATGGCGGAAGGCATCTCCTTTTCTGGAGGCAATTAATCTTCAGTTGATATATTCAATAGCAGCATGATCTTAATAGGTTTTTAGCAAGACATCCAGGTCATTTATCTTTGAGAGAAAGAACAACAACAAAAAAGCATTTGTTTTTTCATCTTTATCTGTCTAAAATTCAGCCATTTCTCCACTCACTATATGTATTGAGGTTTCCAAGACCACTTCAAACTTGATGATTCACTAGAAGGACTTACAGGAATCAGAAGCTGTTATACTCATGATCATGATTTATTACAGGAAAATAATATAGGTTAAAATCAGCAAAGAAAAAACCTCAAGGGGAGAAGTCCAGAAGAGAAGGCACAAGCTTTCAGGTACCCTTCTCAGTGGAGTTGTACAGGATGGACTTAATTTTCCTAGCAATAATGTATGACAACACATGCAAAGTGTTGTCAACTAGGGAAACTCATCAAAATCCTGGTGTTCAGATTTTTTATTGGGGGTTCAGTCACGTAGTGTGCAGCACCTAGTGACTGTCTTCAGCTACTCAACTTCAGCCCCTAGTGCAAAAACAAGTGTTTACGTTAAATCACATTGGTAACATAAACTCTTCTGTCAAACTGTTATAGTGTGACACAAGGTCTCAGGCATACAAAACACTTAGGCAGAGCATTCCAAGGACTCAGAGTTCAGTTGTCTAGAGTCTATGAAGGAGTACTCCTGAAAACAGGTCTTTCTTGAGAATATAAGGATTTGAGAACCTGAAGCCTGCTTTTCTGCACACCGTGGGTGTACAGATTAGGACTACTGACTTGAGAGTGTGTTCAGCAAGAAAAACCGGTAGAAGAAAAATAGCATCAGACAGGAATTATAGGGTACAGATCAAGAGCCCTGGCTTTGATTAGACAGAGGAACTATGACATACTTTCATGACTGACTGTTGGGAGGTCACTTAACTTCTCTGTTGTATTTTCTTTTTTTAGTTTGTAGAATTGGGCTATTTGGAAAATCTACAACAAAGATTTATTATGAGGATTAAATAACCTAAATTATATAAAATATTTACCACAGTAAGTGTTCAATACATCTTAACAAAAGACCAAATGACCACGGACACCAACTGCTAACTGTGTAGTCTCTTGCCCCTAGAGTGTTTAATCTTTTCCACAGCAAACTCTGCAATGCAACAGCTCAGTGCCATCTGGAAATTGATGTATTACAATTTAGCACAGAATAGGCTGTTGTGATATTGTTTATTGTGTTTGTAAGAACAGAGTTTGGGAAAGAGCAGATTCACAGGTTGTGTTATATGAGAAGTGGACTCTAGGAGGCATTAGCATGCAGAAGTTATATTAGGGAGTGCTCCTCAGACCCACAACTGTGAAAGGCAAGGGAAGGGAAGAAAAGGGAGGAAAAGAAGTCTGACTGAGAACAGGGAAAAGCTGAGATGTGAAGTAATCTCAGGGGAGTTCTTAGCCAACTTTACCACAGCTCTGAAGCTGTCATGACCCTACAGACTTTGGGTGAAGAGAGCAGAACTTTATACTCCTGTGTCAATACAATGATTAAATTTTGTCCACCCTAGAAATAGACACTTCCCTGGGTGAGGCAGCTCTCTTTTGCTGAACCATGACTGCTGGTGGCTGATAGGTAGGGGCAAGGGCAGTTTTATAGGCATGCAACTTGTCCAGACTCCCTGGGCCTCATGCTAATGAGGGCCCAACATTTGGTTAATGCTCTGCTGCCACCACATTAAAATTCTTAACAATATTTTAACAAAAGGTCTCACAATTTAATTGTGTATTGGGTCCACCAAATTATGTAGTTGGTCCTGGCTAAGGGCTGTCTGTTAGCAGCACTCTCAGTAGCTGGGATCTATTAAAGAAAAACAAATATTTAATGATATTGTTAAATAACAAGAATGACAAATTTATTCATGACCATTGCAACAGGTATAAACACCTTTATACCTGTTTTGGTTTATACCTGTGGGGTGCAATGGTGACTTGAAGTCAATCCAGTGTGATCAGACATCACCTGTGGGATGGTGGAGGATAAGGAACCTGATCACATATCAGGGGTCACCAAATATCTGGGATGGGGGATTCTTGCTAAACTGACTTAGCAGAGTTCTTTGCTAAAACTGGATTTTACAAGGGAGTACACAGATTGGCCTAGGGGAAGTTTCAGAAGCCCAACTAAAGTTTGGACAAGCAAATAATCTTTGTCAGATTTTATGTCTATATTTCCAAAGGGGAAGTTGGGTGGTACATCACAGTACCAACTACTTCTGGTATATTAATGGTGATAATCACTTCTAGTAAGAAATTGAGTAATTTAAAATAAGCAAACAGGATACATTAACTGATTAAAAAGAAAAGCTTTGCCCAGGTATGGTAGCTCATGCCTGTAATCCCAGCACTTTAGGAGGCTGAGGAGGGAGGATCACTTGAAGCTCGGCGTTCAAGACCAGCCTAGGCAACAAAGCAAGATCCTGTCTCTACAAAAAACAAACAAAAATTTAAATAAAAAATTTAGCCAGACATGGTGACATATACCTGTAGTCCCAGCAACTTGGGAGACTTAAGTAGCAGAATATTTTGAACACATGAGTTTGAGGCTGCACTGAATGAGTGCACCACTGCATTCCAGCCTGTGTGACAGAGAATCTATTTCCAAAAACAAACAACCCAAACCAAAACAAAGAAAGAAAGAAAAGTTTTTATTCCATACCTATAAATTGAGGAGTTCCGTTCTATTCTCTGCCTTCTTGAAATATAAATTCTGATATTTTAAATTATCATACATCTATTTGAATTACTGTTTGGAGCTTAGAACTTAAGTAGACAACAACAACGAGGAGTTTTATACATCCTGATTTCTCTGTCAGAAATATTATGGCCTTGTCAACCTGCAGAATGGGAGAAAATTTTTACAATCTACTCATCTGACAAAGGGCTAATATCAAGAATCTACAAATAACTCAAACACATTTACAAGAAAAAAACAACCCCATCAAAAAGTGGGTGAAGGATACTAACAGACACTTCTCAAAAGAAGACATTTATGCAGCCAACAGACACATGAAAAAATGCTCATCATCACTGGTCATTAGAGAAATGCAAATCAAAACCACAATGAGATACCATCTCACACCAGTTAGAACGGCAATCATTAAAAAGTCAGGAAACAACAGATGCTGGAGAGGATGTGAAGAAACAGAACACTTTTACACTGTTGGTGGGACTGTAAACTAGTTCAACCATTGTGGAAGACAGTGTGGTGATTCCTCAAGGATCTAGACTAGAAATACCATTTGACCCAGCCATCCCATTACTGGGTATGTACCCAAAAGATTATAAATCATGCTGCTACAAAGACACATGCATATGTATGTTTATTGTGGCACTATTCACAATAGCAAAGACTTGAAACCAACCCAGATGTCCAGCAATGATAGACTAGATTAAGAAAATGTGGCACATATATACCACAGAATACTATGCAGCCATAAAAAAGGATGAGTTCATGTCCTTTTCAGGGACATGGATGCAGCTGGAAACCATCATTCTCAGCAAACTATCACAAGGACAAAAAACCAAACACCGCATGTTCTCACTCATAGGTGGGAACTGAACAATGAGATCACTTGGACACAGGCAGGGGAACATCACACACCGGGGCCTGTTGTGGGGTGGGGGGGAGGGGGGAGGGATAGCATTAGGAGATATACCTAATGTAAATGATGAGTTAATGGGTGCAGCACACCAACATGACCCATGTATACATACGTAACAAACCTGCAGGTTGTGAACATATACCCTAGAACTTAAAGTATTAAAAAAAAAAAATAAGAAAGATTATGGCCTTGTGCCAGTCAATTGTTTGGCTCAGGGTCAACACAAGGAGAAAGCAGGGTGGAGAAGAGAAGCAGACGTTTGCTTTTTCTGGGTAGTCAACTTGCTGGGAATTGTTTTACATTGTTCAACATGGGAAGAGTACACACACTAAGAAAAGCAAAATAATAATCATCATTATTTCTTTCTCCTTATCAGCTAAATACACTTTTCTTAGATTCTCCACTTTGAATTGAATTTGACTATTGATGAATCTTCTGTTTTCCTAAGAGTAATTTTTTGGAAAGTGCTGTAAATTTAAGATCCTAAGCTATGGTCTTCAGGAGAAAAGAAATGGGTAATAGGACAAAATAAGGTTCCCAAGATATCTTCTCAGTAAATACGTATTCAGTAACTTGCTATGTGGAAAATTTGCCAAAATGAATATTTTGAACAAATCCATATTACTACTGAATTCTTTGCCAGTTGTTTAATCTCTCGTTTTGAGAAAGGAGCTTGACACAGGTGTTTGTAATAATAAAATGCCAGTCTTCATTCAGACTAAATCCTTTATTCAACATCTATCTCAGATATATCTATTCTTTTTGAGGTTCAGACAAATTTTCTTTTATTTTTGAGACAAGACAGCATCTCCTCTCACCCAGGCTGGAGTGCAGTGGCACAAACATGGTTCATTGCAGCCTCGACCTCTTTGGCTGAAGAGATTCTCCTGCCTTAGCCTCCTGAGTAATTGGGACCACAGATGTGTGCCACCATAGCTGGCTAATTTTTTAAACGTTTTATAGAGACAGGGTTGCACTATGCTGCTCAGGCTGGTCTAGAACTGCTGGGCTCAAGAAGTCCTCCCACTTTGGCTTCCCAAAGTCGTGGGATTATAGGCATGAACCACTGTGTCTGGCAAATATTTTTAATATTAATCATAACAAGAGTATAATATATTTATTACTTTTTTAAAAATGAGTTTGATGTTGAAAAAATTACTGATTTTGAAAACACACACTAAACAATAGGTGACACTTTAGGATGTCCACAAACTGGCAAGAGAATGATTTACAGCTTAAATATCATATTTTCCATGAAAACTTCTCTGACAATAAGAACCTGTAGGTAACCTGTTCTGTGATGTCAGAGAAGAAAGGAAGCAATAGAGTCAAGCAATGGAGTTGGTATATAGTTAGGGATAGAAAATGAAATACGAGACAGTGGCAGGGACAGGTGGGAAGGCAGAATGGTGTGATGACTAGAAGTACCAGACTCCTGACTCAGACTGCTGGGTTCAAATCCCAGCCCTCCCACTTTGTGAAGTTGACAATTTAGTTAGCCCTCCTTTCCCCCACCATGTCTTAGTTTTCTCATGTATAAACAAACATGATATTTACCTCATTGGTTATTGTGAATATTAAATGGATTAATAGGTGTAAAGTACTTAGACTAATACCTGACATGTAAGTGTCTTTATTGGCATTTTAAAATCATTAAAGTTAAAAGATCCCTAATATACCAGACATTTTGCACACCCTGATTCATATAATTCTTTCAATAACTGAAATATAAATAGTATTATTTTTGCTCTACAGATGAGAAAACTGAGGCTTAGACAGATGAAATAATTTATTTACAGACAAGCACACTGCAAATGATAAAACAAATACCCAAGTAGGATCAACCCAAGTAGGACCATTGCACTTCTTTGCTTCTATGTCTTCAGCGATTCCCTACACAGAGCAAAGAGGTTCAGGTGAGAAAATGCCAAAAATACAAGTCCCATTACCACTGGCCTTAAAGGATGTAAACAGCTGCTTATATTAATATGGGTCTATAGGTTTATTTTGTTGCATTGTGGACTTTTACACAAATCTTTTCAGTTGTGCAGATTAATTTGAGATAAGTATCAGTCAGGCTTCTTACAGTCAAGCACTGCCTGACTGAAAATAGGGCACCTGTGGCAGGGGGTGAGTACCCTCAGAATTGCCATGCAGTCTGGCTCAGGCATGCTTCCTGCGGACTGCTAGCTAGCATGTCCCTGAGGGAGGTTGGGAAGCTTGGCCAAACTAACACCAGAGAGGGTTGCTGACCACTCTCTCTATGCTGTCTCCCGCTTGTCAAAGTGAATATGTGCTGGACTATGTAAACTAAAACTGTGAAAGATGTTTCAGTGATTGGTGGAGTGTACCCCGAAACACCAGCTTTTAACATTTGTCTCATGATTTCTCATAAATAACATTGCACATGGGTATAATGAGCATAATTCCTAGTTTTCCCAGGACGATACTGGTTTATGCCTATTGTCCCAGTGTATATTTATCCATAGCACTGGCTTCAATGCACAACATTGTCCTGATCCCAATGATAAATTCGACGTATCTGCTACATATAATGATCATTCTACAGATCTGCTATATATAATGTCATTTTGCATGTCCGTTGTATATAACATTTTCTGTCTCCCTCTCTAGCTATCTCTTCTTTTGGTCTCGTAAACGTGGTGAGTCCCTTTCTGCGTATTCATTTATCTGCAAACTGGTTTTTTGTTTGTTTGTTTGTTTGTTTGTTTTTTACTTTTCAATTATTCTTTATTACCTACTTCAACTTGTTTACATTGCTAAACTGATATGTTTACCTGTGAAAATTATTTGAGCATCTCAAGTGGGAATAGTTCCCCCTAAAATTAATGTTCCCCCTAAAATTAATGGAAATGTATTTTTCATTTAATAATTTTTCACTTGTCAGCAGTGTTTTCAGGAATGAATTAAATGTGTTAAATTAGGGACAGCTTTATTTCTGGTACCTGGCACACTGTGGGCACTCAAAGAATGAATATTAATTAAATGTTAAATGTATAAATAAATGAATCCACAGGTCCCTGTATATCTTCACAGTAGGAATTCCAGCAGACTTCTGTAGACCTGTTACTGTGTTTTGTACTCATCGTCTTCTCATATAAACACATGATATTGCATGCACCCATTGTGGCTGTTGCTTTGAATTTCTGATGATTCTCAATCACCATGTTACATTGTAGTAAGTATTACTTCTCTTCACCAATATCTGATTCTTGTCTACTTCTGGGTACATGTGTGGATCACTATTCTCTATTTTATTGAAGTTAGGTGTGACTACATATCTTCCCTTAAAAGATGAAGTGGGCTGTATAAGCAGAACTGTGGATAAGCATTTATTGATGGTGTTCAACTCTCCACACTGCCTTTCATCTGCTTTCATTGTTCACAGAAGCACATCATAATACAGAGGTAGCATAAGATCAAGCAACTTGGAGCATTAAACCAAAACAAGGAGGAGGGGTGTTCTGGAGAACTGCTTGAAACTGCAGTGGACTTTGCAACAGCAGCAAGTAAAGTGGCGGTCTGGCAGTGAGATTTGAGGATTGTTTGTTACAGAAGTATATAACCTAGTCTGTCTTAACTGATACACACATGGAATACCATGGAGATTCAGTTAAATTATTCAAGTGCATTTCATAATAATAGATTGTTTTCACCAATTAGGCCTAAAGACAACATTCCCTAAGAATTTGGACCTATGTTTGTTCACACATATATGTCTTAGTATTGTAACTCTGTAAAGCAAGAATCCTGGAGACTTAGAAGGATGCTTACAGGTTGTGTGTCTCATGGCTTCCTTTTACAACTGTAAAATTGGTATCTAGAAAGTGAGGAATGCCATGCTCAGTATCACATAGATGGCTAATGGTAGGGACATGATTAGAGTGTAATGTTCTCATCTACATATTTAGTGTTATCTCTGTTACATTCAACTATATCTCATATTCATGATAATTCTTTCAACCACAAACCACAGAACTGGAAATTTCCACCAGAATATTCAATATGGATTGAAGCTAGGCACTAAACTTAAATGTCTGTTAAAAGTTGTACTAGGAGACAAGATCAGTGGTTAATACTCATTCAAGTTAATAGAACCAGCCAGCAACAGTAATTCATAGAGCTCAAGGAATGAAATAAGAATTAGAGGCATTTGGTATAGAGAAAGCTTGATGATTATAAAGAGGTCCAGAAAATAGAAAGAATTGATCTCCAAGGGAGCCCCCTGGAGAAGTGCCAGCAACTGAGGACCTTGGGGCCCACAGAGTGCAGTCCACTGGGCAGAAAGTCATGCAGAAATAGGATCGGGGAGGGGTAGAACATGCCATCAAAAGGTTAAGTATGGTAGTTAATTCCAAGTTTTGATAAAAATTAAATCACGTATTGGTTAAACAAATTCACTATAATTATTACCCATTGGCATTAAATCACATGTCTTTTTTTGTTGTTGTTGTTATATATTCTCTTAATTGGATTTCCTTTGGGCACATGTATCCCTCTTTCCAAACTGCATTAGGCAATACTTTTATTACAGATGTTTTCAGCAGTTGGCAGGGGGCAAGAGGTAGGATTTCTTAAAAAAAAAAAAAACCGCATCTTGCCAACTAGTGTCCTTTTTGACCTCAAGTTTGACTAATATTACATATCTGAAAACCATTAACAATTTTTCCCCAGCCTATTTTATATTTAGCCACAAATTCACAAATTCTGCTGGGATTAAAGAGTTATCAGCTATGGGGAAATCTTAGCGTATAGCTCATTGCAATGGAATATATTATTATAAAAATCTAGGAAAATATATTGGTTGTAGAAAATGTACAAAGGTACATATTAGCATATGTTCCTGCTCCAGCATTAATTCTAAAAACGTTTGAAAAATAGAAAAACTTGCCATTTCATTTATATCCCTGAAGGTGGCACTGATGATACTGAAACCTTATTGGTTTGTGCAATGTACCTGCAAGGGCTAATCTGTGAGATCTGGCCATTTCCTTTGATACCAGGGGGCACTGTCCTATTCTCAGGGTGTGATCTGCAAGAAGGGAGTGGAATTTGTAGAAACCGGTCTGATCTGGATTATCTGTCTCTCCATCGCACCAGCTCCCATAGTTTTAATTAAACTCAGTGTATAGTAATCTCTTATACTTAATAAAGCAGTTATTGCATTTCTGATTTCCTTCTAAACATGTAGAAACTTCTATTCCAAGCTCTACTTTAGCATCAAAATGCTTTTGTAGGAATTTTGAGAAGAGACAGCAAAATCTAGTGTCAATGAAATGAAAAGAAAGTCAACAGAAAAAAATGGCCCCTTTGACCTGAGCTGTGTGGCATTTTATTTAAACAATAGTGGGTTATTAGGAAATGTGGCCAATATTATATATGCTAGAAAATGACCAGAATAAATCACTGCTTTTCCACAGAAATATGGTATTCTGGCGTAATGAAGAGCTTTGCACTCAGATGAGGTCAACTGGTGAAACTTGGCTTTTAGCATTGCCTTTGTAATTATGTGACCCTTACTTTTCCTGACTCTGTATTTTCAGTCATAAAACAGGACTAATAATACCTAAATTAGTGAACATATGTGCAGAACCTAACAAATGGAGTGTGTCCTCAATAACTTCTAATTAACCTTCTCATCCAATTCTTCCAATAATTGTTAATATTTCTTGAAATATCTTGCCAAGAACATTCCTATTTATATGATCAATAATACTTGGAAAATACTAAAAATTTTGAATAAAATAAAGCTTAAATCCCAGCAAAATGTAGACATTGGAAGGTGAATGTTTCTAAAAGTACAATCATAACTGTTCTTTCTTTCAAAATATAATGAAATAAACTTAAAAAAACCACAGAGACATTTGCTAAGAAATGAATCTGTAAGTCATCACAGAATGTTAACACTGCTTAGCACAGTCCTTGGCACACAATAATTGCTAGTTTAATGTGAAGTTTAGTTGCTAAGTAATCATTTATTTTGTTCAGCCCATTCAAGTGAAAAAAACTGATAGAGAAAGTAAGGAGCTGACACAAATGTATCCAGCTTATTGGTGTTTGGGCTGAAATTAGTGGTATATGTTACGCTTTTTTGTTAGATGTCAACTATGAGCTCACGACTGCTGAGCACTCCATTATAAAAAGGAGAAGGGATTTCTTTCTTTCTCCAAAGTGCTAATGTGTAAAAACAAATATGCATTTTAAAAGTCAGTCCTTGCTTAGTGTGCAATATTTTGGATGGTATGCAAAAGTAGTGGAAAACACAATTAATTTCAGAGTATTAGTATTATGTGGTGAGAGGATACACAAATACTAGAAGATTTTTTAGGTTGGCAGACACCATAAGCAAATGATGAATTGAGCATGGGTTGATTATGATTGGAGGTCATGCCTTAGCTAGGGAGAAATGTGAAGCAAGCCTATCCCAGTATGTCTGATTTTCTGTGTTTCTGAGAAAGGAGATCATACTGTTGGCATTGGAGGTACTAAGCAGATGGAACAAAACCTCATAGGATCTCCTTTCTTTTCATAAGAAGCAACTATAATGGATAGGAGTAAACTCATGTTGGATCTCATTAATAAACCATAGAATGTTGAAGCAACAGAACCCAAAGATTATAGTACTATATGGAGCAGTTATTAAGAATGGAGGGGTCCCTGTGGTGTCCCGCATGGAGTCTTCATAGTCAGCTGAGGTGAATGACTGCTCCAGAGAGTTTCAGTCTGTCACCGTCTTGTGCTTTTTCCCACTCCTACATGGGGCTATGTTCGCTCAGTGAAACCATGTTGTCCCTCTTTTAATCAGTTGTTTGTAAATGACAGTATGGAATAAAAAGGACTTCTCCAAGCTGAAAGGTACAAGGGATAGAAGAATCAACTCAATTTCTGCTTGACTGACTTCAAGAAACGGAGTCCACAGGAGAGAGTCAGATTCCTGTTAGAGCAAAAGGCAAAAAGAATGTCTACAGAAGTGGTTGACATTAAACTTTCTTTAAAGACTAGGCTTCACTGATGATTGACCTTGAGTTCATAGACGAATTAGAAAAACTTTCAGGAGATTAGTCATAAAAGAGGACAGACAGAGCCAAATGGAAATAGAATCTGCTGGAGATGAAGGATGTCCAGTATTTCTTGATACTGAAAATAATAAGAATGAAGATACAGAAGTTTACCTTAAGTTGAGAGGCTCGAGGAAGTCTCTAGAGGGCAGCAGGTCTATTTTGTCTGAACGTGCAGATTCCTTCTTCATTTCTGACATGGAGGCTTTGAGAAAAGCAGATAAAAATACAAAATAAATACATGAATTGAAATATTTATCATTTGATGGGTAAAATGCTTTATAAAATCATATATATATTTATATATGTATACTAAAGATCATACCATGTATAATTTTCTATTTTACCTTTATAACTTCTACTTTATATCGTAAATATGCTGGTAACTACTCTTTTCAGACATAATTTTTAAATGACTGTATATAGATATAGAGTGATTTATTTAACCATCCCCTTATTGTTGGAGAGTCAAGTTGTTTCCATAAATATAGAATACATTTTACCCAAGCAATGTATCACTGAAAATACATTTAGAAATGAAGTTGTGAACACTGGGGAAGGTGCCAGTATTTACTGTCAAATTTAAATAAGTATTTTAGATTTAAGACTCTTTAGAGGCAAAAAAATTGAAATGAGACCTATAGAAGCCACACTCAGAATGGTTCGAGGTTAGTTATTTCCTTACGCTTTTTGGGAGTCAAATTTATCTTTACATCTAAGAATGGTCATTCCAAAGAAAATGAACCCCAAATTCTGTATAGATAGGTCAGGGTCATAAGTGAAAGAGATATTGTGAATTAGCAGTATTTGGAGTTCAGAGACGCTGATCTCAGAAGTTTTCTGATGGTCTGTGGAATACGTAGAAATTTTAAGTGGAGAATGCATTTACTTTTTATTCCCCCATTCTACCTCTGGGAGCTACAGGGTTTTACTGTAGACCAAGTAATTGTATCCAGAAAGGAATACATCAGTGATGATTTTGAGTTATATTAATTCTTTGGGACCTTGGGATATAATTTAATACCTGGAAAAAAATGAAAATGAGTGGCATATATGTCATTAAGATTTTTATGAAAGTCTATCTCCAAGCCTCAACTCCTCAATCATTACTACAGACTGTTCATGAACAGAATGATATATCCATGCATTAACATAATTGGATTTAGGTGGAATTTATGAAACATTAATAAATTTGATCTAGATTAGACTTAGACCTTCTCTATATGGGGGTTTAAATTACTGAATTTGCAGAACTATCTCATCTCCATATGTTATCAATAAACAACTTGTTCTCAACCAGGGGCAATTTTGGTTTTCTCCTTTCAAAGAGCTATTGGCAATATTTGTGTATTTGTGACATGTTTAGCTGTCACAACTGGTAATCAGTACTACAGGCATCTAACAGGCAGAGGCCAGAGCTGCTGATGAACATCCTATAATACACAGGCCCATCCCAACAATAACAAAAGTTTGTCCAGTTAAAATGTCAATAATGCTGAGACTGAGAAGCCATGCAATAAGCAGTCCTGTGTAACAGCTAGTGCTCTGGAAGGTACCAATGCCATTTTAACTCATTACATTATTTTAGGAAATCTTAAGCCTTCTCAATAGGTATTGGAATGTCACTGCTTTCCTTCTTGTATATTTAAAATATATTTTGTGCTTTTATATGTATAGATGCTTTAATCTCAGTCATAATTGATATGTGAAAGGTAGGAGGTGAGCTTGCCCCTCCTGAACACCTCACTTACACAACGTATTTTTCTGCTTACACATAATGCATTCCACAGATTGGGAGAAGAAAGGGGTTCTTCCCCCATACTTTCCAAAACATAGACTTTAACTTTTTTCCTTGGAACAGCGACCATACCTACCAGCAGAGGCTTCTTTATGACTCTAAGAACAGCAAGCAGATTCATAGCTGGAAGCAAAATACTTTCCTTGGAAAAATCTTTTCTAATAAATTGTGCTTTGTCCTTGCCAGGACAGAAAACAGTTAAAGTAGCAGAAACAACTTTCCCCTGGCTGGTGGGGAAGGAGGAGAGCCTAAACTAACACTCACTTCTCAATCCTGACTGGTTTCTTCTTTTACTTTCTTTCTTCCTCTTATATTCTCAGGCTTTTAATGCCCAACCTAGGTGGAAATTAATGACAAATCTTGGCCAAAATCTTTCAGCATAAAATTCAGCCTCTCTAGGTACAAAGCTTTTCATTATCTAGCCTCTGCTTGTCTCTCCCACTTCTCATCTGTACTGGGTTCCAAGCATAAGCCCTAAAGCAGTGATTCACAAACTCAGGTGGACGTTGAAATCAAAATAGGTGGGCATTAATGTAAAAAAAACTTGGGAACACTGATATGGAGTCTCTGGATCCATATTTTCAATAAACTCCCTAGGCAAATCTGATAAACCCTACTGGAATGTGCAGTCCATTGCTTAAATATGCCAGACCTTCCCATAAGTCTTTTCCTCTGCTCAAGCTCCTTCCTCCGCCTCGACTGTACTTTTAACCTCTGTGGAGTTCTTCCTGAGCTTTCCAGGCCAACTTAACTACTCCCACCTCTCTCCCCATAACATATTGTTTATGCAGTAAGCATGTTGCTTATTGATATGGTTTGGCTCTGTGTCCTCACCCAAATCTCATCTGGAATTGTAATTCCCACGTGTGAAGGCAGGGACTTGTAATCCTCACATGTGGAGGGAGGGAAGTGATTAGATTATGGGGGCGGTTTCCTCCATGGCGTTTTCATGATAGTGAGTGAGTTCTCAGGAGATCTGATGGTTTTATAAATGGTAGTTTTTCCTGTGCTCTCACACACGCTCTCTCTCACCTGCTGCAATGTAAGATGTGCCTGCTTCCCCTTCCGCCATGATTGTTAAGTTTCCTGAGGCCTGCCTGGCCATGTGGAACTGTGAGTCAATTAAATCTTGTTTCTTTGTAAATTACTCAGTCTCGGGTATGTCTTTGTAGCACTGTGAAAATGGACTAACATGATGTCTATTATTAAAACAAATGGAATAAGACGTAACAATTCATTGTGCTACTTTCTTTTCCTAGGTAGTTTGCAAGCTCCTTAAAGGATAAATATTTCTAAAGTAATCAATACACAAAATACAGTTCACAACAAACTAGTTGTATTGGTCATCTCAAACATCACACTGAAATCCTGCAGGGTTGAGTTTCTAGCTGTAGAAAAATTAAGAAATTATATATATTTACAATTATACATGTATAATTAAGTTATACATGTATTAAATTATACATGTATAATTAAATTATACATGTATAGTTATACATGTATTAAATTATACATGTATAATTAAATTATACATGTATAATTGTAAATATATATAATTTCTTAATTATACATGTATAATTATACATGTATATACATGTATAATTAAGTTATACATGTATTAAATTATACATGTATAATTGTAAATATATATATATATATATATTTTTTTTTTTTTTTTTCCTGGCCAGGCGTGGTGGCTCACACCTGTAATCCCAGCACTTTGGAAGGCTGAGGTGGACAGATCACTTAAGGTCAGAAGATTGAAATCAGCCTGGCCAACATGGTGAAACCCTGTCTCTACTAAAAGTTAAAAAAAATTAGCTGGGTGTTGTAGCAGATGCCTGTAATACCTGCTACTTGGGAGACTGAGGCAGGAGAATTGTTTGAACCCAGGAAGTGGAGGTTGCAGTGAGCCAAGATCGTGCCACTGCATTTCAGCCTGTGTGACAGAGTAAGACTCAATCTCAAATATATGTAATATTTCCTAAAAGTAAACTAAGTCTTTAGTCATTTATGAATCACTTTGTTTGTTTTTTATTCTTTTCACAGATCAAAGGTAACTATTCACATTAGAATTTAAAGAAAGATCTGAATACCTGAATACCTGAATATATGAGTAATAAATAACATTAAATAATAAATAATAAAATGGCTATGTAAAATGATACATACACACATATATCAATGACTGGAATGAAATATACCGAGATTGCACAGTAAGATTAATTGAATTTAAGATGGATTTGCATATTGTAAGAACAAATGCAAATTAAAAGTTAGAGGCTTAGTTCTCCCCATTAAGAATGAGGTAAGAGCTTTCCCTCCCCTCCTTTTTCTTAGAGCACTTATCTTAGAATATCTTAAATACTTTCTTGGGTTTTTGAAATGTATATAAATCCTTCTGAAGACTGGATAGGCCTTTTGTCACCTCTGTGACCTAGGAGTGTCTTTCTCAAGAACCTGGGAGGGATTTCTTTGAAATGCAAACATCAAGGGAGATAGCGCCTCTATCTCTCAGTTTCTGTGGTTAAGGTAGGAGCCTAACTTCAGCTGGAGGGTTTCAAAACTACCTCCTCTCATATAGAGATGAGGAATTTATTTTTCCTCTGGATACAGCTAATTAGCTAACACAGATGGTCACCTCAATGATCAGGTAAAGTGAGGATAAATTGTGTGTGATGAATGTCCTTGTCAAGGACTAGCCGTTGTTTATCTTGAAAACATGTATGTAATAGGTTGTATCTGCTTGTCTACACGAAGGGGCGAGATTTCCGTCTTTGCAATCTCTTAGTGGGTTGATGGTGATGTACGTCACAATCTGGTTTAGAGCTTTTCAATAATAAAAGTGTTTTGTTTTGTTTCGTTTCCGCTACTACTTTTAAGGGAGGATTTCTGGGTTGGAAAAGGCTTTGTTTTAAATTATATTTCCCAAAAATATTTCTGTCGAATTCATACATGTTCTGTAATTAACTGCTCATTAAATTTAAATCAAGAAATTTTCTTAAAATATTTTTGCTGCATGCCAAGGACAGCCTTTTGTTCTTGAACTTTTGAACTAAAAGATATCAACAGAAAGAAAGTATGCAGAAAGAAAGCAGGCCAGGGGAAGGAAGGACAATGGGAAGAGGGTGGGCAGTTATATATTTATTTAATATATTTTGATTGCTAAGTATATGTAATGTGTGGTGTGAAAATGTGGGAATAACAGTAGAAATCATGATGCCTCTGGAGCTCAGAAAATAATACCCCCAAATGAAGCTTTTAGCAGCAGCCACAGAAGCAAAAGTTTTTCCCTGACTTTCTCTTGCCCTCCTGCCCCTCAATCTGTTCTCCCCGAAGGCTAACCATAGAAACTAGAAATCCTTTTCCCCAACAATTTTCATAGAAACCAGAATCCCTGTTCCCTAAAGCCAACCATAAAACCTAAAAATATTACTTTAACTTTCCTTCTGATTTTCTGTGTGAAAACTGGCCATAAAGAAATTATTTGACTTAGTTGTTTGACTGTAGGTTCTGAGACCCCCATTCCAGAAGGGGTCCTGCCACACCCCCAGAGGGAAGAAATGACACTCAGAGAGGCTAAGAAGAATCTAGACAGACTGGCTTTGCTGGGCTTCCCCACTCCATCTATTTGTATGAGATTATGCCCTTTTTGTTTAATCATATTTTTACGCAACTGTCCATACTTTTTTTAAACCTAAACATAAAAATAGACAATTTCTCTTGTATTTTTGGGTCACCATTCTGAAGGATCCCTTGTATAGATGTTAAATAAATTTATTACATTTTCACCAATTAATATGCCTTTTATGAGTTTATTCTTTTTTTCAACGAAACCTCAGAGAGCCCGTCTTGGTCCCTACAGTGCCCAACTCAATCCAGAAGCCCATGGTGACATTAGTTTATATGCACAATGTTGTACAACTATCACGTCTATTTTCAAAATATTTACATAATTCAAACAGAAACTCAGCATCCATTAAGCAATAATTTTCTATTCTCTTTCTAGCCTCTCTTAACCTCTAATTTACATGTCTCTATGAATTAGCTGCTTATAGGTAATTTCCTATAAGTTAAATCGAACAATGTGTGTGTTGTTTTCATTGCCTGGCTTCTCTCACTCAGCGTAATGTTATCAAGGTTCATCCATGTGTAGCATATGTGTCAGAATCTCGTTCTTTTTATTGCTGAATAACAGTCCATTGAACGTATTTATCGCTTTTTTTTTTTTTTTTAATGGAATCTTGCTCTGTCACCCAGTCTGGAGTACAGTGGCTTGATCCTGGCTCACTGCAACCTCCACCTCCTGGGTTCAAGCTATTCTCCTGTCTCAGCCTCCTGAGTTGCTGGGACTACAGGCACCTGCCATCATGCCTGGCTAACTTCTGTCTTTTTAGTAGAGATAGGGTTTCACCATGTTGGTCGGGTTGGTCTCGAACTCCTGACCTTGTGATCCCCCCACCTCGGCCTCCCAAAGTGCTGGGATTACAGGTGCAAGCCATGGCACCCGGCCACTCACATTTTCTTTGTCCATTTATTTGTTGATGGACATGAGTTATTTCTAACTTTTGGCTACGTAAATAGTGCTACAGTGAATGTTTGTGTACAAGTCTCTGATTAATATCTGTTTATAATTCTTTTGGGTATACACCTAGGAGTACAATTACTGGTCATATGCTAATTCTATGTTTAATTTTTTGAGTGACCACTAAACTGTTTTCCACAGCAGCTGCATCATTGCACTGCCAGCTCCATATGAAGGCTTGTTTCCCCGAATCCCTGCCATTACTTTTTATTATTTATCATTTTTATTGCAGCCGTCCCAGTGGGTGTGAAATGACACCTCACTGTGGTTTGGATTCTCATGACTAATGAAGTTGGAAATCTTTTCATCTGCTTATTGGCTATTTGTTGATGTTCCTTGAAGAAATGTCTATTTAAGTACTTTGCCCGTTTTTAAATTGAGTTGTTTATATGTTGTTAAGTTGTAGGAGTCTCTACATATCCTACATGCAAACTCCTTATCAGATCTATGTTTGGCAACCTGAGCAATATTTTACGGGAAAGAGCAGGACCAGCTGTTGGGCTTACTTCTGTCATTGCCTTCCCTCCAAGATCACGAGTTCAGGATTCCCGACTATCTTTCTATTCATTGTGTTTAAAATGTCGTCTCCCCAACCCCATAAGACTTTCAGAAGTTCAATCAGCTTCTTAGCTGCTGTTTACTGCTAGGTATTTAGCCTCTTGGTTCTATGCCACTTCCAAATTGGCAGTCTTTGAGGAGAAAAGCTGCTTGGAATGTCTGGCTTACTTCCATGAGCTTTCCTTCTCTCCAGTGTCTTGGCCCTTTATTCAAACACACACACACACACACACACACACACACACACACACATATTTATGTGTTGTCTAGCATATCTGTTATTCTCAGTGGGACTGTGGTTAGCAAAAAGTTACTCTTCTATTGCCAGAACTGGAAATATTTGTCTCATTTTTTTAACTGCTCCACAGTAGTCCATTGAATGAATATTCCATATTTTAACTTGGCCTGTATTGCTGGAATTTAGGTTGCCAGTCTTCTGCTATTGAAACAATGCTGCAATGCCTAACTAAGTTATCTCACAAGTGTAAGTGAATTTGTACTTTTGATATAGTACCAATTGCCCCCCCCATTGCAGTTGTAACAATTTTACTCCTACCATCAATATGTGATAATGCCTAGACCGCCACCCGCTTGAGAACAGATTGTGTTCTCATACTTTTTGATGGGCAAAAATGTTATCACACTGCAAAGATATTTCTAATAAACTAGATTTTTAAAATAATTTAATACAAATAGCAAAATAATGACAATGTTTACTGCATGTTAGGTGTGGGCACATTTCTAACTGATTTGTAATTCTTAAATATTTTAATTCCAGGCTTACCATTAGGGCAGACATTGGTTTATTCTTCTTCTACAGGTGCTAAAACCAAGGCAAAAAGATCAATGGACCCCAGGGTCCTCAGAAGTTAACAAAATAATTACAACACAAGATATCTGACTTCTGACTTCAGAGTCTGTGCCCTTAATTGGGTGACAGGAACCCAGATAATAATTCCAGGTATAAATTCAAAATAAGAATGCCTTTCCTAAAGTAATCTGTCTTCCTATAATTAGAAGCCATTTAGAACGTCCACATCGTAGTAATTTCCTGGGGCTGCCATAACAGATTACCACAAGCTAGGTGGCTTAAAATAATGGAAATTTGTTCTCTCATAGTTTTGAAGACCAGAAGTCTGAAATCAAAATGTCTTTGTCAGGGCCACACTGCTTCTGAAGGCTCCAGGGGAGAATATGTCCCTTGCCACTTCCAGCTCCTGGTGGCTGCTGGCATGCCTTGACTTCTGGCCCCATCACTCTAATTGTCAGAGTGATTCATGGTCACCTTACTTCCTCTTCTGTGTCTTTTCCTCTCTGTGTCTCTTTCTGTTCTACCTCTGCCTCTCTTTCTTATAAAGATACGTGTGCTTGATTTAGGACCCAGCCAGATTGTCCAGGATAAGTTCTTCCTCTTCAGATCCTTAACTTAATCACATATTTTACAACTATTCACTCTTTCTCCATACAAATTAATATTCACAAATTCTGGGGATTCAGACATGGACAAATATTTTGAGTGGGCATCTTTTAACTTACTATATACATTTTCCATTCAACTAAAATATTTGTACCCCTTTCTTCTTTCATTCATCTATCCATTCATTCAAAAATATTCATTTAAGGCTTGCTATATGAAAGACGTTGTTCAACGTGTTAGGGAAAGAGCAATGAAGAGAAAAGATGACAACTCTGGCCTCATGGTACTCATAGTTGAAGAAGCCAAATAATATAAGAAATAAGTAAATATATGGAAAGTCATCTGGTGATCAATGCCCTGGAAAAAAGTAATAAAACAGAGAAGGGAGACAGGAAGTGCTGTGGGAGAGGATGGGTGACAGTATGGGAAGGCCTTTATGAGACATGACTGTGGTAGACTGACAAACATCTTCGCCATAGGAAACAGGTTCAGCCTCAGAACATGTGAATGTTAACATATAGGCAAAGTTTCCTGATGTGATTAAGTTAAAGATTAGGACATGAGGAGATTATTCTGTATTATCTGGCTAGGTGCTAAATGTTATGGTAGGTACCTTTGCAATAGAGAGGCAGAGAGGATTTTATAGAGAGAGAAGAGGAGGCAGTGTGACCATAGAGGCAGAGACTGGAATGATGAGGGCAGAAGCCCCAGCTTCCACCAGAAGCTCGGAGAGGCAAGGAACAGATTCCCTGTAGAGTCTCTAGAGGGAGTGTGGCCTTCCCAATACCTTGGTTTGGCCCCAGTGAAGCATTTCATTCTGCCCTCCAGAACTGTGAGGGAATGGAATTTCTACTGTTTTATGCCACCGAGTTTGTGGTAGTTTGTTATAGCAGCCATGGAAAAATAATACGATGATATTAACACAAATTCCTGAAGGAGTTGAAGGAGCAAGCCATGCATATATCTGAGAAATGGGAACCAGGCAGAGGAAGGCCTCATGTCCAATCCACCTTGGTGGAAGTGAGTACCCGGCCCGGCATGATGGAGGAGACATTAAGGCAGTCACTGAGATTCCCTGCTGTGAGCAGGGTGAGGGCAGTAGGAGATAGGATCAGAAAGATCAGAAGATTTGAAGACCCAGTCAGATGTTCATTCTTACTTCTGTGAGGTGAGGAGTCAGTAAAGGGTTTTATGCACAGGATGATAAGATCCGACCCTTGCTCTGAGCAGTTCTAGATTTCTATCAGAAGGAGCCAGAACTACTGTTTATGGTATTGTTAATAGATTACAGGAGGCTAAGGACAGTAACAGGAAACCAATTAGGATGCTATTGATTATGTTTAGTAGGCCACTTATGCTGAGTCTGAAGTTTATAGGAGAGGTCTGGATTGGAGATAAATACTTCTGAGTGTTATGACACTGGAAATATGCTTTAAACTATTTCAGCATAGAGATAGGAAGTTGTATATGTCTTAATTCAATTTCACTCAAGAGATAGTTAATTTTCCTAATAGGGAATGCTTTATACACATGCAGGGTAATAACATTTAATCAAAAGGCAACTGTAAGTGTTTTAGCTGTTATCCCTGATCAACACCAGAGGCTTTGTGAATGGATGTTAGAAGAAGATTTTCACTGGTGAATTTAGTGGCTTTTTATGAGAATAATGAATATTCCTGTAAATTGTATGTGAATTTAGTTGTATTCAACATACACAGATCTAACTATGGTAGGACTTCCCCCACTGCTTGTATAGGATCATCAAGTCAGGAAAGCATTTTCCTCCTCATCTTTTAGAATGTCACTGAAGGCAGGATTCTGATGTAGTTACAGGTTAGAATATTCCAGCTGGCTGTTTCAAATATTAGGTTAACTAAATCCTGCCTCTAAAATATTTTTGGGCTAGAGAATTTTTTATGCAGGTAATGGTTGCTTTATCACAAAACCCAGAGAACTGAGACTTTATCAAGCTGACAAGAGCAGGTTGTGTAAGTGTTTTTGTGCCTGCTTATTAATAAGAGTTGGACTTACAAATGGCAGTATATGTGGCAGAATTTAATCTGTAATTTGCTTTTATTTAAAATCTGGCACAGTGATTGTAAGCAAGTAGGAATCCTTCGTTTTCCTAATCCTCATCTTCCAGCAGCTTAGGTTCAACAGAATATTTACACTTTGGTTTTAGAGCAGAAGTTCCCATGCTGAATATATACAAACTAATTTGGAATAGAAAGAGTCTCCTTTCTTTAGCTCAAACATGTAGATTTAGAATGTATTTCCTTTCCCTTGCTACCTACCTATTAACTAACATGTGATCTATTATCTTTCACTTCTGGTCATCATCTAAATGATTTTTTTAACCATATTTTGTACAAAACTCCAAAACAGAGTGTTCTTTCTTACTATAAAGCATCCTTTATACTTTATGGCATGCAAAATATTAGAGCATGGATACATTTTCCTCGTGTCATACATGAAGCAATAACTGTCTAGAATAAATGAATAAGTAACAAAACTTAAAAAAAAACTTTTCTGCATAAAAGTGTTCCAGAACATTTATTCTTTATACTGTATCATAAAATCAATATAGAATGTTGAGTATAATATTTTGAAACAATAATGAAGTAAATAACAAATATAAAGTCCAGATATATAGAATCATTTTGAATAGTCTCAGATCCCAGAAAGGTAAATTCTAGCCATTCTCTACTCTTTCTTGCTTTATACATTTGAATCTGAGATAAATGAATGAGGTTGTTGGGAAGATGTGAAAGTGGGCATTCTCTGCACTGTATTCTTACATGCAGAAACATTTCACTAGTCATTTTTCACTCCAGCTTGGGGGTCTTTCTAATTTTAGAAGTTTGCCTTGAGACTCAGTATTATTTGCCATGTGAGGAAACTTGGGTTAAGGCTGGATAAATAACTTGCTCAGGTACATGTAGTTAGGAAGTAAGAAAGTCAGAACTACAACAGAATTCTCTCTGAGTTGTGTATCTGTGCTCCTTTTATTGTCATACTGCTTAATTACAATAATCCTGAGAAGTGGGTAGAGAAGTTAATCATATTCATAATCCATACATGGAGAAAGTGAACATTCTTCTTAAGTGATAGAGCTAGTTAATAGTAGAATAGGCCTTTAACCAGACCTCTCTGCGTGGAATTCCCTTATATGGACCTGTCAGAGGTCCAGTTTATGATGTATACTTTTGCTTTTCTTACCATGTCAAAGTAAGCACCCTGCAAAATTCTCCCTTTAATTCTCACTCCTGAATGCTTATGAATAAAATGACTTTTTAAATCTCTTTATCACTTTCTTACTCATTTTATTTTCTTATGCCTTGCAAATTTGAGAAAATCCATTAGACAAATACACTGAGTAAAGTCACTTTAATCCATTTTGTTAAAAAAGAATTTCTATTGAACAGAGAAGAGAATTGGCTCCATCAAACTTTTATTTCACTTTATTGTGAAACCTCTAAAAATGTTCCGAATTTCCTTAAGGAAATTGGCTTACAGATGGTTTACTTTTATATATATAAAATCATGAATAGCTAAGAAGACACAGTGGTTTCTTTTCTAGAGAGTAAAAAGTAAACTCCATCTCATTTGTAGTGTACAAACATATAATCTACCATAGCATTTCACCAAATTCTTTTATGAATAAAAATTAAAACGTTGGCCTAATTTTTCATAGTCAAAGATTAAGTCTCTTGCTTTTTGGCAATTTATGTAAATTAATTCCATTTGGTATTTTGTTGATGAAAAGAAGATGAAGCAGGAAAAGGGGAAGGAAAGAAGGAGAAAGAGGAAAAGTACAAATAAGGGAGAAAGACAAGTAGAAGGAAAAATAAATATATATATTTACATGTATTATATATACCTACATATGTAGGTAGAGTATAGTAATATTTTAAACTAAACTAACGTGATATAAATTTTTATAGTTTCTGTGTTATATAAATATATATGTGTACATCTATATGTTAACACACTTTTGTATCCTGGGCAATATGGTTGTCTGAAAAGCATCTGTGATTGTGATAGGCAGAATTCTAAGAGGACCTCCAAGATTTCTGGCCTCTGTATTACACCCTCTCCTTGAGTTTGGGTGCAACTTCTGAACATGATGGGATATCACTGCTGTGAGTAGGTCATGTGATATCACAAAGGTGAGAAGATTTTGTGATGGAATTAAGGTAAAATTAGTTGATTTTGAGTTCATCCAAAAGAAGAATATCCTGGGTGGGCCTGATACAATCTTGTTAACATTCTTAAAAATGGGTCTGGGTGCCAGGACTGGTGGCTCACACCTGTAATCCCAGCACTTTGGGAGGCCGAGGCGGGCAGATCACCTGAAGTCAGGAGTTTGAGACCAGCCTGACCAACGTGGAGAAACCCCATCTCTACTAAAAATTAAAAAAAAAAAAAAATTAGCTGGGCATGGTGGTACACGCCTGTAATCCCAGGTACTCAGGAGGCTGAGGCAGGAGAATCGCTTGAACCTGGGAGGTGGAGGTTGCAGTGAGCTGAGATCACACCACTGCACTCTAGCCTGGGCAACAAGAGTGAAACTCCATCTCAGAAAATAAATAAATAAATAAATAAAAGTATGGGCTTTTTCTGGCTTTGATGAAGTAAGGTGCTGTGTTGTGAGATGGTCTTTGAGCAGATCACATGGTCAGGAGCTGAGAGCCAGTCCTGGCCAACATCCAGCAAGAGAGCAGGATCTCAGTCCAACAGCAGTATGGAATGGAACTGAATTGTGACAAACACTTAGCTTGGTGGAAAAGTCTGAACTTTAGTAAGAAATGCAGCCCCACTGACATCTCATTTGCAGCCTGTGAGACCCTTAGCAGAGGACCCAGCTAAGTTGTGCCTGGTCTCCTGATTCTTAGAAACATTACAAAAAAGTATGATTTTAAGCAGCTACATTTATGGTAACTTATTACACAACAATATAAAACAAATGTAATGATTTATTCAGAAGTTTTATATACCACTGATTCTAATAGAACCATACAGACACTTTCTAGAATCTAGGCTTAGGTACAATATTCCTGGGGCTCTTTCAATTCTAAAACTTTGGGCTCAGGAGGTAAGTTTCATAAACTCAAATGCATTCAGGGTTGACATTGTGGCATGTAGTGTGAAGTGTTCCTACAGTAAGACAATGGGTCTACACTTGTACCATTGCTACCACCACAGACACACTTCCTGCCTAGTTACAGTATTCTAAAACACTCTTAAGCCCAATTGAAATGACCAGAAACATTCTATGATCACATAAATTTTATGGCCTGGAGAGAGATTCTACTCTAGGATTACCCATTTAGAAGAATGGTTGAGAGATGACTCTTTATATTCTCTCTCTCTAAAATGACATTTAAAACAATATAGATTTTTGTGCCAAGCAGTTAGGAAATCTGGTATACAAATATGTATTAAATGTATCCTGCATATGGTCACCGTCTGTTTTTTGGCAATAAAGATTTGAATAGGTTCTAGCCTGCTTCTTTTTTATTTTTTTATTTTTTTATTTTTTGAGATGGAATTTTGCTCTTGGCGCCCAGGCTGGAGTACAATGGTGCGGTCTCAGTTCACTGCAACCTCTGCCTCCTGGGTTCAAGCTATTCTCCTGCCTCAGCCTCCTGAGGAGCTGGGATTACAGGCACCTGCCACCACACCTGGCTAATTTTTTATTTTTAGTAGAGATGGGGTTTCACCATGTTGGCCATGAAGCTCAAACTGGGTGGAGCCCATCGCAGCTCAAGGAGGCCTGCCTGCCTCTGTAGACTCCACCTCTGGGGACAGGGCATAGCCAAACAAAAGGCAGCAGAAACCTCTGCAGATTTAAATGTCCCTGTCTGACAGCTTTGAATAGAGTAGTGGTTCTCCCAGCACGGAGTTTGTTATCTAAGAACAGACAGACTGCCTCCTCAAGTGGGTCCCAGACCCCCGAGTAGCCTAACCGGGAGGCACCCCCAAGTAGGGGCAAACTGACACCTCACATGGCCAGGTACCCTTCTGAGACAAAGCTTCCAGAGGAACGATCAGGCAGCGACATTTGCTGTTCAGCAGTATTCACTCTTCTGCAGCCTCCACTGCTGATACTCAGGCAAACAGGGTCTGGAGTGGACCTCCAGCAAACTCCAACAGACCTGCAGCTGAGGGTCCTGAATGTTAGAAGGAAAACTAACAAACAGAAAGGACACCCACACCAAAACCCCATCAGTACGTCACCATCATCAAAGATCAAAGGCAGATAAAACCACAAAGATGGGGAATAAACAGAGCAGAAAAGCTGAAAATTCTAAAAATCAGAGTGCCTCTCCCCCTCCAAAGGAACGCAGCTCCTCGCCAGCAACAGAACAAAGCTGGATGGAGAATGACTTTGATGAGTTGAAGTAGAAGGCTTCAGATGATCAAACTTCTCCAAGCTAAAGGAGGAAGTTCGAACCCATTGCAAAGCTAAAAACCTTGAAAAAAGATTAGACGAATGGCTAACTAGAATAACCAATGTAGAGAAGTCCTTAAATGACCTGATAAACATGAAAACCATGACACGAGAACTACGTGACAAACGCACAAGCTTCAGTAACCGATTCAATCAACTGGAAGAAAGGGCGTCAGTGATTGGAGATCAAATGATTGAAATGAAGCGAGAAGAGAAGTTCAGAGAAAAAAAGAGTAAAAAGAAATGAACAAAGCCTCCAAGAAATATGGGACTATGTGAAAAGACCAAATCTACGTCTGATTGGGGTGCCTGAAAGTGACGGGGAGAATGGAACTAAGTTGGAAAACACTCTTCAGGATATCATCCAGGAGAACTTCCCCAACCTAGCAAGACAGGCCAACATTCAAATTCAGGAAATACAGAGAACGCCACAAAGATACTCCTTGACAAGAGCAACTCCAAGACACACAATTGTCAGATTCACCAAAGTTGAAATGAAGAAAAAAATGTTAAGGGCAGCCAGACAGAAAAGTTGGGTTACCCACAAAGGGAAGCCCATCAGACTAATAGCAGATCTCTCGGCAGAAACTCTACAAGCCAGAAGAGAGCGGGGGCCAATATTCAATATTCTTAAAGAAGAAAATTTTCAACCCAGAATTTCATATCCAACCAAACTAAGTTTCATAAGTGAAGGAGAAATAAAATCCTTTACAGACAAGCAAATGCTGAGAATAGGCTGTATTCTAAAGAAACTCACAATATACCAGGCGATAGAGATATTTAAATAAATAAATAATAATTCAGAAAAAATGTATGCATTCAAATTCATACCTGTTATAGAATCCTTTCTATTAGAGAGTAAGATATTTTGTATTAGGCATCAAAATAACTTTACACAAATGAAATAGGGCAATGAACCATGTTGTTTAAGGCTGAAATGCAAATGGTTACAAAATTTTTATAGGGAGACTGAAATTCTGAAAATCTATTTACCATTGAAATATTGATCAAATTATTATAAATGAAAAACAATTGACTAACATTCTAACATTCATAGTTCATTAGCTATGTTTCTTTTCATAATTTCAGGGTAACATCCAAAGAGTGTTAGTGAAGAATAAAATGATTATCTCAATTGGAATCGTGAAGACACTTTCCTTTGCTGAACTCAAATCTAATTTTTTTCTATCTCCTAGCAACATTTTTATATTGTTTGAATTTATCCTAAATGAGCTAGTGTCTGTGATTTCTAGTATGCAAATGGTTTATTGAAGTTATTTTAATGGAATTAAATCATATTACAGATATCTGGCATTTTTGCCATAACTCTCACTGATTTTGATAAAGGGCTGACTTATCATAGAGAGGTGGTTATATAGAGAGTGAAAACAGGTTTTAAAGAGTAGTTTGATCTGAAGTCTTTAAGAATTATTGTAGCACTTCATTTATTTTATAATGTTTAGTAAGTACTAAATTTGTGCACAGGATGGAGAGCTAGGCACAGTACATGGTAATAATGCATGATTTTCCTCTTTAGTCTCAAATAATTTCTTTTACAGATTCTTGTTCCTATATGCACTGTATCCAAAAGACCCTTTATGTTGATTATATTGTGAATGTATTATATATATTACTCTTCCAAGAGGATAGTGTTGCCTTAAAATGCAGTAGAACCATTATTTCATTTTTAAAATATAGCCAGGCAATAAGATTCTCTATGAAATAAACAACTTATACATTTAAAAATGTATACAATTATTTTGTATATGTGATTTTCCATTTCTTGGTTTCTTTATTTCGGGTAAGTGGTAGAACTGCTTTGGAAGTTATTTTCTGGGCTTTATTGCTCTGACACATACTTTTTAGCTCCCCTTCTATATGAAATGCTTTCTAAATGATTATAAAGAACTCCCAATATTTTACATTCCTTGAATGTAACTTCTCTTCCATTTCTGTGTTCCAGCTATTGCCAATAATGATTTTAAAAAAGTGAAAGAAAACACTACAAAATGAAGATAAAGTTAGAGAAGGGTAAAAATAAATGCAGAAACCAAAAAGAGGTAAATGAAAAACAGTAGTTTAAAGGAGACCAAGAACAAGTTATGGTAATATAGGAAAAGAAACAGGAAATTGAAGCGTACCATTTATATGCAAGATCATAGAACCCCAAGGGTGCCTTATGTCTGTGTTCTGGGTTTTGCTTAATGAGGTAATATGAGTAAAATTTACTTTCTAACCATAGTGTAGATAGATATTCTTTAATAGTCTAAGTCCATGAGTTAGCCCTTGAATCAAATCTTTAAGTTAGATTTGTAAAACCTTGAGAGAGATGAGGAACAGAGTTGTTAGATAATTTAGATAAACACAAGCTTGGTTAAGGTAGATGCATAAGTCTTTTATCAAGATAAATGTTATTGTTGAGCCAGACCCGTATCACACCACTGCCTCTTGAGAGGACTTGAAGGTCATCCCAGTGTTTCTTTATTCCCTGCCACTAAACCCTCAGAACTTAGATACTGACGGCTTATGACTCTTAAAGATATGTGCCAAGCATTTAAGTACTGTTCATGACAATCCACTGAAGAACTGTTAAAAATTCAGATGATTGGGCCCTATCTAAAATCAACTAAACCTCAGAATTTCTGAGGATGAATCTAGGGCATCAGCATTTTAAAAAGCTTCTCATGTGATTCTATTCTTCACCCAGAATTGAGAATCAATTGCCCAAGGTGACCCCTGCCTCTATACCTGCATTTCTTTAGTAACACATATCTCTGAAAAGATCACAGGTCCTTTTCCCGGAAATTATAGTCTTAGAGAAGGCCCCCGATCAGAACATCTATCACATAGGTCTTTATAAATATATCAATTATTTGGGAAGAATTTTTCTAAAGAATGTTTTTCAGTCAAGTTGTTGATGGTGATAATTGAAATTGTGAGAAATTTTGGCAAAATGATGGTCAACAATGATGAATATTTGAGTAGACACACTGAAAAATTATGAGATATAGCCATGGGCCATTTATGTTCTCAATTTGTTTTTGCAAATGTGTTAAAAGTTTTTCTTCTTCATTAGCAATTGAAGTTTAGTGGCTCAGGCTTCTATAAAAGAGTATATAATTTATTAGAACATGTCAGATAATTCTTATTAGATTACCTTTTAAGACTGCTTTCAACAGGATCATTCCTGTCAGCATACAAACATACTATAATTTCTCCCATCTTAAAACAAAGCAAAGGTTTTCCTTGATTCCACATCATTTATGTCTAGTAACCCTCTCATTACTCTTAACTACTCTATAGCAAAACTTCTCTAATTTTTTTCTGACTCTTCCTCCTGTCTATTTTCTCCTGAACCAACTCACTCTCTCACAACTCTGCTGAAACGATTCTTACAGAGGTCATCAATGATTTAGTGTTAAATCCAATGACCCTCTAACTGACATATCAACATTTTTAGAGAGAATTGTTCTGTATTTCCTCCTTGAAATATTTTCTTCGCCTGGCTTCCAAGACTCAAGTCACGCTTGCACTTTTTCTCTTACCTCATTAATCACCTTTTCAGTTTCCTTGCTTGTCCCTTCTCTTTTCTTCAACCTCTCAATGTCGATGTGCCCCAGGGCTCAGTACTAGGAGCCCTTCTATTTGCCCTCTACATTCACACCTTGGGGATTGCATCCAGTGTCCTACTTTTAAAAACTCTATATTCTGGTGACACCCAAGTTTATATTTCACACCTGAAGGTCTTCTCATTCAACACCAACAACTAGCTGTGTAATAGTTATGACAAGCATCATATGTCCCCATCCAAACACTTGCTCTCCCCTCTACTTCTAACTCTGCTTCAGTGCACTTTTTCCCCTTTAAATCACAGTTTTATCAATTTAAAGAGCGAATGCCCAGGTTACCCAGGTTAAAAAAAAAAAAAAAAGGTTAGAGTCCTCCTTGATTTCTTCCTCGCTTTCACATCCCACAACCATTCTGTTGGCAAGTCATTTTTGCCTCTACATTCCAAATATACCCAGAATATGACTACTTATTACCACCTGCATGGCTGAAATCCTGGTACAAGCCACCGTACTCTCTTGCCCCAGTATCCTCCTAAGTGATTTTTGTCTCTGCCCTTGCTTTCTGTCTATTCTTAGCCAAACAAGGAAAGAGTTTCTTGAAATCGTCGATGAAACCACATCTTTCCTTACATTTCACTCAGAGTAAAAGCCGGTATCTACTAAATGGCTCACCAGGCTCTTATCTCTTATTCTCCACACATTTTTACCCACTCCCGTAAGTTCTCACCAGTTCCTTGCTCTTCCTAGTCATACCTCAAGCCTCAAGGCTTTCCACTGCCTACTTCCTTTCCGTTTCACAAACATCTGCATGGTTTCAATCTTTGTTCAGTTTCCCTTTCTAGTGAAGCCAACCCTGGAAATGATATTGAAAACTGTAAACCTACTACTCTCCTCAATATTTTTTCCCGTCTCCTGCATTTTATTTCTCTCCACAGTAATCTCCATTTCTGGAATACACACATCTTATGTAACTTATTTTCTATTCTCCTAAATTAGAATGTTAAGCTCCATAAAGACATGCATCTTAATTGTTTTATTCATGCTATATCCTTTGCACTTGGGATATTGCCTGCTGCTTATGGAATGATTAATAAAATATTTGCTGATGGAGTACATCGTTTATGTAGCACCATCACTGGGTCACTAGATCCATCACACAGAAATTTTTATTACTTAATCAGAGACCTTACACTGATTTTTATATTATAATTCTTAATCAAATGAAATAAGATTAAATTCCAAGAACGCACAGGTTTTTTTTTTTTCTTAGCATTGTCTGCCTGCTGTAATTTCATAGAGACTCCATGTTACCTTCATGCTGTGTTTGCAGTTACACAAAAGTGTTAGAGTTTAGACAGAAATACGCGAACTGAACTTTAAAAAGAGTGTGCAATGTCTTTTGAAATCCGTTACCCTCATTTCCTGCTGTGCTTAATTTCAGGACCCAGAGCTATTATTAAATTTTAAAAAGGGTTTATTCTTTTATCTGGAGATCATATTGTAACATATTTATTTATTTATTTTGTGTATGTGTGTGAAGAAAATTCTAAAACCTTTTCATCAAGTCATACTCTGGGGATTCTGTTTCTGAGAATTTTTTACCTTGGTTCCTGAACTTACCATCAATGTGGGAACTAATTAAAGATATTTTTGAGATGGTATTTCCATCAAGCTCACAAAAGTGACTAGAAGTTCCTACTACTGTATATTAAGGGTTTTTATGATTCAGACATAGACAATCTAGTTATAATTTGGCTTCTGGGGGCAGTAGGTATACCTAGGAACAAGTTGGTCAATGTTGGTTTGCCAGGTGTAAGGAAAACGGTTTTGTTGTTGCTGTTATCAGCATGTTCCCTGATTGGTTAATGCAGTGAGGCTGTATTTAGGTCATAAGGATGGTTTCATGGAGACATTTTTACCTGACTGTGTAAACTTATGCCACTTATTATTGTGTCCATGGGAGGAAGAGGTGGCAAGGTTGAAAGATGTCTTTCATTATAAGTCCTGTTCCAGTTGCTCAAAACATATCAAGAAACCATAAGTTTCTTAAGAAACTTTTAATATATATTTTAAGTCTATAAACAGTTTCTGAATGATGAATCTGAAAAACAATAGATTTGGTAATTTTCGTGAGTCCTTTTTGTTCACAACTCACACACACACAAATGTGTAAAGACTTGTAAATTTCCCCAATTTATCTACTAAGGGGAAAAAAGGAGGAGCTGACACTATGTTGCTATGTAGCACATGTTTACATGTACTATAATCTGTACAAAAATTAATGACCTGCCTAGCTTCCAGTTTTAGCTTTATGAAGTGAGAGAGCAGAGTTATGAAGGTAACATTTTGCTAGCCTCTTCTGAATTATCTATTTTTATTGATTCTTTTAATGCATGCTATCTTCTTGATGTCCAAAGATATCTTTCAGGTGCAATGACAGAGTGACCTAGCATAGGCTGATTGAGAAGGTTACCATGAAAATCATAACAATTTAAAATATAATTCCACAGTGCTCAGTATTTGTAAATTATAATAAGGCATTATTTGGGGATTATTACAACCTCACAGTAGGTAAGGTGTATTAGCTATGAAGGTACACATAGCTTTGTGCAATTGCAAATTGTCAGAATGACTTTTGCTCACAAAAGGAGTACATTTTAAAAACTCGATGTCAGACAAGGGAGTCTGCCAAAATAAAAATGTACTAATAGGGGCCATTACTCTTCACATTTGAAGGCAAGTCTCAGGCAGTGGAAACAGACTATTGGCAGAGGCAAAAGAGAGTGTAGACAAGAGAAATTTCTGGTGAAAGTATAGGCACTTGAGAGCATATAATGTAAATCTGTCCACAGTTTGTGGGTACAGCAAGCACACTTAAAGTTCTTCAGACAGTGAAGACACAGTCATGTAATATGCAACTGAAGGACGTAATGTTCCTGGAGTGAGATGAACACTCAAATGTGCAAAAAGTTAGAAAAGAAAATTTTGTCTATTCTGCAGTTTTGTCCAGAATGTACTTGAAAATGACGATTATTGAGCAAATTTTCTAAACTGAAGTGGCAGCAATCGATGAGATGAGAATAGAATACTTAAAGATACATCAACAGTTATCCAATACTTTTTATATGCATAATAAAACAACATGCACAAAATTGATTCATTATCTGCCAAATTAAAACACATGAGATTTAGCAAAAATAAAATTAAAGATGCATGCTTATTGTTACATTAACTTCAGTTGCAGAATCATTTTATAGAGGAGTCAGCCATAAGATGGAGACTACGTAAAGCAAAAAATTTATAGCTCTGCATCGCAAGGTTCTTATTAAAGCTCTAAAGAGACAGAGGGAGCTTGATGCACTGTATTCCAAATGAATTCTCTGTGATAACATAGATTTAAATGATTTATCATCCTCAGAAAGAAAAAACATGTTTTTGGGGTGAATCTTCAAATTATTTATATAATTATACATTTTTAGGGAATGTCAACATTGTTTGATTTTAGACATATTTTTACTTTATAACATAAACTTGGCAACTCAAGTATTCTGAATTTCATTTTAATGACTCTAAAATTAATTTGATTTTCTTTATACTTTCTTTTATAACATGGATTGGTGTTTTTTTCTTTCCTTTTTAAAGACAAAATTTTCAGAATTTAATATTACCTAGGTCATAATTTCTTTATAACAGCAAAAAATCAGCACAATATTCAACTAAATTGAAGTCCAACACAAGAAAACTGCATTGTGATAGATTCTTCAGTTTCTAAACCATTTAGCTTTGGTGTTTCTTTTATTTCAGAACACTCTGTTTTTCTCTTCTACCTCTTAGAACTCAGGGGTCAACTTCTACCCATCATGTCTCTCAATTTTTAAACCTGGATCATCATTTTAGAAATGGAATTTTAGTCCTTGGCACAATAGTCATCTCTCCTTTTCTTCCCATACTTGTACTTATGCATTTATCTCTTTTTTTTCCTGATCCAAAATGCCTGAACTGAATTAATTTTTCTTTTCGAATTGTTGCTTCCTCTTTACTTTTAAATGTTGGTTTGCCTTACTGTCCTCTCTGTTATTTAGGTACAAAACGGTAAGGATGCCTTGATTCCTGTTGTTTCCATGACCTTCCTCTCTAATTTGTGACCAAGTTGATTAAGTATATTATTAACTAAACCTCTAAAGGTCCTGTTACAACTCTGTCTGTCTCTAATCTCATTGGCTTTGCCCCTAATTTGAGTTCCATGATTTTTCATCAAGCCTATTGTAATAGTTTCTAAATTGATCTCTTGTATTTACTTTTTCCTCATCTGCAATTCTTTCTATATCACAGGTTTATGATAGCAGTAATTACTTAAGTATTTCAGTTATTCTCTGTATTTTTAAGAAGATGGCATTTATTAATTGAGGTATCAGGTAGCTATGTATTTCTCCTAGAACCTATAAAAATTTCTCAACACTGATTACTTCTCAGCTCTTAATCTTCTTAGCCTAAAATGTGAAACTTCCAAGCACAACTTTCATTCATCTTTAATTAATTTAGTAAAAATGTTTTCTTCTGTATTACTAAATAAAAAGATATAGTCTCGATTAACAGAATATATAGTTGGATACTGTTTTTTCCCCCAAGAAGCTTATAGCATTCCAGGGAAGATTAAATGTATACTTAAGTACCTCTAAAAAATAAAAATACCATGAATAGATTTCAAAGAAAATTTTATTACATTCAATTTACATATTTAACAAATATTTATTGAATGCCTACCCTGTGCCTATCACAGGGTTAGGATTAGGGTGCCTGTCATTACGCTGGATGTTGAGGATGTAACAGCAAGCAAGACAAAGATCTTACCCCAATGGAGCTAATATTTAAAAAGGGTTAAAATAATACACAGATTAATTAATAAATTCATATATAGTATTTTGGAAGATGGCTATAAATCATATGGAGGCAAGTGAACTAGGATAAACGAACAAAAAATAACAATATAGTCAGGAAGGTCTTTTGGGAAGTGTGGTAAAGAAAGTGCTCTCAGAAGATAGCACTGTGTGAAAGAGACCTAATGAAATGAGATTGCCAGCCACAGGAGGATATTAAGGAAGAGCATTCCAGGAAAAAGAGCAACAGTTGAAAGGGCCAAAGGGATAATAAGCCTGGATACTCAAAGGACATGAAGAAGGCACATCCACAGGGAGATAAATGGATTGGGGGGTGGGTGTTAGAAGTCAAATTTTGAAGGCAGGCCCAAAAATAAAGAGTTTGTGACTTTATAGGCTGCTATAAGGGACGTGGGGTTGGATGGCTTTTTAAAATATTGTATATATTTAATGTATACAACATGATATTTAGATACATGTAGAGAGTGAAATGTTTACTACAATAAAGGAAGTGAACGTATCCATAAACTCACATAGTTTAATTTTGAAAGAATTATTCCAGGTGCTCTGTGGAAAACTCTCAAAAAGAAGTGGAATCCAGATTATCTGTGAGAAGGCTCTTGCTGAGATCTAGCCTAGAGAAAATAGTTGCTTAGGCTCAGGTGATGGTTGAAAGATGAGAAATGCTCCATCCAATTCACAATTGCATTTGTAAGACAGAGCTGATGACACTTGCTCAGAGTATATTGGAAATGTTGTGTGATGGAAATAGAAGAATCAAAAATAATGCCTCATTTTCCTGTCTTTTTTTAAAGAAGAATGAGAGAATGTCACTTGGGAGAGTAACAGTGAAAGTTCTGTTTTGCTCATGTTAAATTTGATATTTCTGTTAATATCCAAGTGTAGATATAATATAGAGAGTTGACTACATCAGAGGAGAGATCAGTGTTGGACAAAATGGAGCTAACCAATTATAGATGACATGGAAACTTTTAAGACTAGATGAGATCACTTAGAAATGAAAGTAAGAAGTGGAAGAGAAGAGGCTCAAACACCAAGACCAGGGGACACTGACAATATGGATAAAGAACATCAAAAAAAGTACTGAGATGGCACTCATAGATCTGGGATCAGAGAAAGCTTTATGTAAGGAATGTCATTTGAATCAGGACTAAAGTATGGGCAGAATTTTCATGGTAATGCTGTCAGGAAGAAGTTGAGACAGTAAGGAGCTGCACCAGCAAAAGCATGGGCAAAAAAAATGGAATGCATTTGACAAATCATTTAACCATCAGCCAAATTGGAGTAACAATTCTTTAAAAACCTCAATACATTTCTTATAATTCCTTTGTTTGGCGTTATGCATCATGATAGGTTTTTTTTTTCTTTTATTCTAATGTCTTACTCCTTTTCTATTCAAGGTGTTATGGTAGAAGTAGATTAAAGTCTAGAAACTGTGTTATTTCATCACAGTGGACGCAAGCTGCTATTTATTACCACTGACTTTTCACTTTCCGGAGAGGGTTCTTTGCATAGCCATGAAGTGCCAGATGGCAATGGTGTACCAATTATAATTAAATAACAAGTGTATCTATAGAATGGAACTCAATATAAATTCATCAAGAAGACCTGGATATTATCATAGAGGAACTTCCACAATTTTCTGTGCTTTTTATCTTTCAAATTTATAATAAACACATATTTCTCTTGCGATTCTATATAAATTAAGCATTATTCATGCCCGCAAAGTGTTTACCCTCTGGTACAAGGAATATGTTAAGCACATATGTTAATTGTTACACAAAGCTGACTATGCTCTCAGTATTTTTACCTCTAGCTACTGATTTAATGTTCTAGTAGTCTAAAAGTTTTTAGTTGCTGACCTCCTCTTGCTTTAAACAGGCCTTCCACAGGCAAACACAGGCTCAGATCCCAAATCCAGTGTACTTTTGATGACTCTGGGCACAAAAGTACTCAAAGTGTCAGTCTCCTCAGCTAGATTATATTTTCATTTCTCTGTCTAGTACTGCTGTTTCCCACTGAGTGTTGGTGAACACCTACACCTTCTTGTCTTGTTTATTTACGTTTGTTTTCTTGTTTATTTCATTTTTTGAGACAGGGTCTCGCCCTGTCACTCAGGCTGGAATGCAGTGGCACCATCTCAGCTCACTGCAATCTCCACCTCCTGGGCTCAAGGGACTCTCCTGCTTCAGCCTCTGGAATAGCTGGGACTACAGGAGCACACCATGACACCTGGCTAACTTTTGTATTTTTTGTGAGGTAGGGTTTTGCCATGTTGCCCAGACTGGTCTCAAACTCCTGCATTCAGGTGATCTTCCAGTCTTGGCCTCCCAAAGTGCTACAATTACAGGCATGATCCAGCATGCCTGGCCCACCTACACCATTTTAATGTTAATTCTATCTCTAGAACCCCTTTTTTTCCCCAGTGAGTATGGCTCTTTACACCCTGCTAATTGCTGGCCAGATATCTGCTCTTCATATACTAATGGCCTGGAAATATTAAACTACCATTGTACCTTCAAGTATATCCCCTCATTCTGTCTTGTTTTAATCCACTTGGAATTTCCCTAATCAGCTGTTGTCAACAGGTCTAAGTCCACACTGATGTCACCTACTTTATTACCATGTGTTAATGTAGCTATTGTCCCTCAGGAACAGTCCTGCTGCTGGGTTGGTTTTCCTTTACCTGTCCTGGTCCTGGGTCTTCTTCCTTCTCTCTTTATTGTTGGTTGTGCTGAGGCCCCAGGATACCTTAATCAAAGCCCATCAAAACTTTGGCAATGACTATCAAAACAGAAGTACAAAAGTGCTTAAGTAAGTGGGGACTACCTGCGCTGAAGTTGTTAATGAAAATTTGGTGTGTTGTCTCTCTGAGTCCCAGAACATGGAGGGCATGAGGAGTGGAGTCATGCCTACTCTTCCCTGACTCAGGAAAAGGGAAGCTTTGGGTTATGGGGAAGAGGGCTAAAGTCTGGTGGTGATGGGAGTACTACTTTAGATTCCCCCTTTTGTTCTCAAGTGAGATATTCCTCTTCTGAGTGTGCTGTGAAACCTCACACTGTTCTTTGTTATACAGGGGCCACCAGGGATCAGCCATAAATAGAGAGTGGTGCCACATGATGTTAGTTCACCATCTGCTTGTTTCCTTCCTTCTTTCATGCCAAGAAAGAAGCCATGAAAATAGCTTATGTCAATCGCTCGTGCTAGTTCACTTGATTATACACAATTTGAATTAGATATAAATATAATAGCAGTAAGCGTAATCTAATTTCAACATCTAATTGCTTGCAGCAATATTGTGCTTTTAACATACTATCCCAACATGTACATGTAACACTCTATTTTCAGCTAATCTCAATGCCATCAATTGGATGCTCAAGATTTTCAGTGTTGCCTGAGGCTCTGCTTCCCACTTCTTACTCCTGCTGTACCTGGTCTTGCATTTCACTGTTACCATAAAATTTGTGGAATGCGATGTCATTATTCCCACTCACTTCCCCCATTCTCCAAGAGTTCTTCTCTCCACCCTTTCTTACTTATTGGTTTTCCCAATAGATTTTTTTATTAACTCTTTGATGATTTCTGGAGGAAGCTCATGTTCTTTCTTTTTTCTTTTGTTATTGTCATTTCCCTGGGATCCTGTCTCCACAGGCAACTCATCACATTCTCTAACAGAAGGCACTGATGGAGAATGTAGCACTGGAACTTGGACTCCAAAGTTAGATAAGATTTCTGCAAATGAAGTTTAAAATGAAGACATTCTAGATGAAAGAAGTGGCAGAAGTACTGTGTTTACTAGCAAAACAGTCTCTTACTAAGAGGCACATTTTTTATTGTGGTAAAAACCACATAAACCTAAGACACCTTATTGAAAAAGTTTTAAATGTACGGTACAGTGCAGTGTTGTTAAGTATAAGCCACAATATCGTACACTAGATATCTAGAACTTTTCATCTTGTATGACTGGATCTCTATATCTATATCCATTGAACAGTACCCAATTTCTGCTTCTCCTCAGCCCCTGGCAACCACCATTTTACTTTCTGTTTCTATGAGTTTGACTACATTAGATACCTCATATAAATGGAATCATGCAGTATTTGTCTTTCTGTAACTGGCTTATTTGACTTAACATAATGTCCTTAAGGTTCACAAATGTAGCATATGATAGGATTAGCTTTGTATAGCTGAATAATATTCCCTTTTATGTATACATAACATTTTCTTTATTCATCAGTGGACATTTAGGTTACTCTGGATAAGAGCTGCTCTGCCTAAATCCTATTCAAAATTATTGTATACTAAATTGTCATTTTTATAGGTCAAAGCATTCAAATATCCAGTAATTTAATATGACTCAATATATTATATTTACAGCAACTCAAATGACGAAAAATTAGTATGAACTTAAAAGTGAAGTGCAAACCTAAAGCACATTGTTCTCTGGCAAAGTTGATATTGCTTCCTCATTAGGTCAACAATCTTTTAGCAAGCAAAGGCAGTAGTTCCCAAACTTTACTGCATATTAGATTTATCAAAGGGGTTTTATAAAACCAATGCAAGGTTTGCACCCCAGAAAAAGTAAATCAGAATGCTTGGAAATGGGTATTTTTTAGTGTTCCGGGCTAATCCCAAAATGCATTAGTGTTTGCAAACCATGTGACAAGGGAGTTTCTTTCTTTAAGGCATTCTTTATATTCTGTTCATGGATGTAGGATGAATAGTCATGTCATCACATAGGATTATCTTATCATAAATTACATTATTCTTTGATTTCACTGTTCTAGAAGGTGAATAGCTGGACATTTATTCACTTATTGTCAGAGAGGATGTATTCAGAAGACATATTCGCAATTTGGCTCTGCGTCATCTTTTCCTGCCTGTGTAGCCCCTCACTTTCGTCCTGGGAAACAAGAACACCTGTAATAATAGTAGATAATATGTTTTGAGTCCATGCTATATAATGCACCCAAATTAACCACTTTATATTCACAAATACTATGACATAGATATGATTATTGTACTCATTTTACAGATAAGACTGGTCAAAGAGTCAAGGGGCAATTAAGGTGGCAAAGCAATGATTATGACATGGCAATATGGCCTTAGAGCATGAACTGGTAACCACTATACTGTCCTGTCTTTCCATCGAATGAAGATTTCTCCTCCTTCTCTTTCTTTTTCCCTCTTCCTCCTTCTCCTTTTCTTCCTCCACTTTCTCCTCCTCCTACTTTCTGGCCCCCACCTAGCACAACATAAGATCTGCAACTGATGTCAACATCATATAACCTTAGAAAGTTTCCAAATCCAACCTTCTAATTACCACTCATTGGCGTACATCATGGCATGAATTTCCTTAACCCAACAGATCATAATATTCATATTCGTCTTTTATAAATTAATTACACTTTTGCATTATTATACAATCATTTTAAGAAGCATTCAATATAGCATGTTAGAACAAGGTCCTAGTACTTTTCCTTACTTCATTTGACCATTTGTGTTGACACAATGACTTCAAATCACAAGTCACAGGGCTCCTACAATTATGACTTCTCCACAGTAAATTGTTTTTTACAGTACAGTTCATTCTTCATCTTCTCATTTATGTTTCCACAGTCTGGAATCCTTTTCATATTCTTACAAAAACACACGTTTTCCAAACTTTGTTCTACATGTCAACACAGAAGAGGTGAAAGACCAGACTGCAAAGCAATAAGACAAGGCATTTATTGGGATTTTAGGAATTGCAATTTGGGAGACACAGATTTGGCCAAAGGTCAAATTGAGTTCCAAATAGAGGGAAGGGTGTAAGGATTTATAAAAGAATGTTGAGGGTGATTACATAAGTTGTTTTGAAATAATTATTATTAATGGAGGTGTCCGTCTTAGTACATGACTCCACAGTTCACTGGTTGTCACTGTTCAGAAGTTGTAGCACTGGTGGAATTCAGCTGTTTTCTAGGATATTGTCGTCATTGCAGTTTGGCTAAGTTTGAAAGGTTCAAGGCAAGTTCCTATTTTTCTCAGGTTTTTTTTTTTTGGTTGATATGATTTGGCTCTGTGTCCCACCAAAATCTCATCTTGTAGCTCCCATAATTCCCATGTGTTGTGAGAGGGACCCCGTGGGAGATGATTGTATCATGAAGATCTGTCTTTTCCATGCTGTTCTCATGAAAGTGAATGGGTTTCACAAGATGTGATGGTTTAAAAATGGGAGTTTCTCTGCACAAGCTCCTTTGTTTATTGCCTGCCACCATCCACATAAGGTGTTATTTGCTCCTCCTGCCTTCTGCCATGATTGTGAGGCTTCCCCAGCCACATGGCACTGTGAGTCCAATTAAACCTCTTTCTTTCATAAATTGCCCCGTCTTGGGTATGTCTTTACCAGTAGCATGAAAATGGACTAATACACAGGTCATGCAGGTAGTTCTTTTTCACATGGCTTCCTGAGTCCATTTTAGAGTTCTGGACCAAAGTGATGTCATTTTGTATATCACATCTCATGTACAAAACACTATTTGGCAAGATTGTAAAGAAGGTTCCATGAAAAAGAGAACTCCATGGCTGTGGTTGGCCTCCCTAAAACGGCCACATCTTTACCTCCCAGAATCTGTGAATATGTTCTTACATGACTATAGGGACTTTGCATATGTGATTAAAAGATGGGTAAGATTAATGCAGATTATTTGCGTGGGCCCAGTGCAATTTACTAGGGTCCTTATAAGAGAGAAACAAAAGGATCTGGGTAAGAGGTATGACAATGGAAGCAGAGGGACAGGAAAGAGATTGGAAGATCCTGCTGGCTTGAAGATGGAGGATGAAGTCATGCTTCGAGCAATGCAGAAAGCCTGTGGAAGATAGAAAAGCCTTCTAGATTTTTCCCTAGAACCTCCAGAGGGAATGTAGCCTTGACATGAAAAGAGTCCTCTTTTTCATGGAACCTTTTTTACAATCTTTCCAAATAGTGTTTTGTATATGAGACAACCCTTTTCAGACTTTGGAACTGTAAAAGAATAAATCTGTATTGCTTCAAGCCACTAAGTCTGCAGTAATTTGTTATAGCAGCCATGGGGAACTAATGCACTGGCCAAATAAATTTCAGAAATGCTACATGCTTTCTTCTCTTTTAGAAAATGTACAGTGTATATTAGCATAAAAATAATGCTTAATACTAAAATACTTAATAGAATTGCAATAATTTTCCCCTAGGAAGGGAGCTTTCATGGACAGAGAGCTTTGGTTGTGAATGACCTTAATTACTTGGCTATATTTTTGTTTGTAACCTACTCCACACTCAATAAATCCAAGGTGTTGTAAACTAGACTGAGTTATGAACAGTATCTTGACCATTGTTCTGGAAGGATACAGACTTACTTCATGACTCCTTTATTCAGTTGATGCATTTTAGTTACTGTATCTTCTCTGTGTTTTCTGCTCATACAGTATGGTAGCCCTGTAGATAATAGGTTTATGCTTGTATCAGTAATTGTTTGGAATGGCTGCTGGTTTACAGATTAATGTTTTTTGCTAACAAGCTTGAGTAATATTTCATTTTATGACAGCATTTTAAAATAATAATGCATCTTTTTAAAAATCACTATGTTCCTAGAAATATTTTATAATGAACTGTATATTTTAGGATAAAACATGTTCTGATTCATCAATTATTAGAAACATTGAGATTTTTTTTCAGTGCATTATCAATGTAGTTTAGAATAACTGGCCTTTTTTCTTTTTGCATGGGTTTGGCACACGTTGATTAGAGAGAAAACCAACATAAAGGTCAAGTGACTTTTAATTAAATTAACTAACTGATTATTTTTTAAGTGATGGGGATCCGCTCAAGTGATCCTTGCACTTCGGCCTCTTGAGTGTCTGTTTCTACCCAAATTCAGTGACACAAACCTGTCAGGTGGCTTTTTAAATTTTTTTTTGGAATAAATTTCTGGGTAGATAAGTATACATACCAGAAATTTAAGTGTATATTAGCATAATAATGTCAGTAATTAATGCCAAAACATCTAATAGAATTGCAATAATTTTCCCCCAGGAAAGCTGTTTATGAGGACAAAGAGCTTTGGTTTGAATGAACTTAATTATTTGTAAAATTACAAGTATGGTAAAATGACTTTTCTATAGTCATTATAGGGACATTGTAGTATACTGTGCTATATAGCAGAATAGTACAATAAATAGCATCTTTACTTACATTTGCAGTAAAATTTTTGAAATATCTGAAATCATGCTATGCTATTTTAGCAAAAGCAAAAAAAGTAAAAATATAGAAAAATATAACACAAAAGTAAAATCTACCAATAATTAAATAAGGACAGTATAGTATACTGTACTATCCCTAAAATATATAGTAAAATGACTTGTATAGTACAATATATTTTGAGTTATTAAAATTCATTTTTCCTAATTTGTTGTTGGCTTCCCTTAAGGGACATACTAGAATTAAATTTGTTTCTCTGGCATTCCAAATGTGTCTCACATTGAAGTATCACATTATAGAACTGGAGATAGCACAAAAATAAAGGGGATTTCAATAATCTAGAGCAAGTAAGTGCTTATCCTATTTATTTTTAAAAATATTAAATTTCTAATTTAAGCCAGGCATGCAACTAAGTGCTTCCTAGAAATAAATTTTGTCCCTGCTTTCAGTGTGCTTACAATTTTTCAAAATCTCCATTTTTTCCATCTCCTTGACTTACATATAAAACTCAGAGATTTGTGTTAATAAATTTTCACTATTAAAATGGTGGATGGGTACACTATGGAATTTTTAGTCTTAAAGGGCTCAGGTGCCCAGGATGATTCTCTTGATCCAGGTCAAGGTTCTAACAGTGATATTAAGTGTGCATTTTGAGATGGATCACCTGACTTTCTCATGTGAAAAACAGAGATAGTAACTACTACCTGTCTGAGAATTTCATGGAAATGTGATGAGAAAAAATATGTGATTCATGATAAACCTTGACTACTGTAAATAGTTGTCTCAGGGAATGGCTTGACTGATGGAAGCTCTAATTTATCAATAGCAGTAATTCTCTAAGTGTGATCATTGAACCAGCAATGTCCATATGTCCTAGAACCTCGTTAGAAATGCAAATTATTTTCCCTCAACCAAGACTTGCTGAATTAGAACCACTAGGCTTTAATGAGCCCTCCAGGTGATTCTGATACAAGATGAAGTATGAGAAGCACAGCTCTAATAGATTGCTAAATGTACTAGTCTCTGCTCTGAGCTCAGAAGATGCTCTGTTAATGATTCTCAACCCTGAAATCTTCAACAGGAGTCTTCATCTTCAAAAGTATCTATGGAGGCATTGTCACCTGCCAAGAAGTCTACATTTTCATTTTTGATGCTCGAGTTATTTTCTAGTTGTTTTTAGCACTTAGTTGAGAAAAAGTCCTTATTTAATTATTGGTAGATTTTATTTTTGTGTTATATTTTTCTACATTTTTACTTTTTTTGCTCTTGCTAAAATAGCATAGCATCATCTTAAAGACTTCAAAAATTTTACTGCAAGTGAAGTAAAGTTGCTATTTATTGTACTATTCTGCTACTATTTTACACATAGTATCTTATTTAATCATTATTAGTTTATTTTACATGTGACTCAAATAAATTATATAGTCAGTAAATAGTATACTTAGAATCCAAAAATGGAGTTATTTAATTCCAGGGTAAGAGATTTCATCATTTCGTCATGCTGCCTTCCAAACGGAACGACCTATGGCACTCCTCCCAGTATCCAAAACCAACCTTTATTTTTTATCTTAAACTTTGAACCTAAAGTTTCAAGACTATTTTGTAAATAAAGGGTTGAAATAATTGTTCTGATCCAGAATTTTATGAGATATGCTTTGTGATAGTAAAGCTAGAACTTTGGCTAGGAGGAAAAACTTCCCAATTCTTTTTAAGGCAATTTCTCAGGCAAATACGTTTCTTGCACCAAATCTTTAGAAGGGAGCTTACAAAATATAACTGTAAACTAAACACATTTACAAATAAATATTCAAAATTCCAAAATTTAAAAATAACTAGAATCAAATTATTTTTGTTTTATTATTTTTTTAAACAAAAATACCCTTTTATTATGAATATTTGCAAACATATATAAAAGTAGAGAGAATAGAATAATGAACCCTAAGTTACACATGACCCAGCTTCAACAATATCAAAATATGGCCAATTTTGTTTCTTCTGTACTCCCTCATTTTCTGTGGATCTCCCCTATTATTTTAAAGCAAATCCCAATTATCATATAATTTCCATCTGTAAATATTTCCAAATAGAGACAATAACTCTATTTTTAAAAACAGAACCATAATACCATTATCATATCTTTAAAAATTAACAGTAATTTATTAATGTCATCTAATATCCAGCCAATGTCCAAATTTCCCTATTGTCTATACATAGCCATTTTCCCCCCAGTTGATATGTTTGAATCAGAATCAAAACCAAATCTGTATACCTTAATTTGTTGGTAGGTCTTTTAAGTCTCTTTTAATTTCTAAATTTCTGCTCCCTCCATTCTTCTTGCAACTTGATTATTATAGAAAATAAGTCCTTTATTTTGTAGAATTTCCCAGATTCTGGCTTTGGCTGATTGCATTCCTGTGGCATCATTTAGCATGTTCTTTTCTTTTCTTCTTTTAAACTGATAGTTGGGTCTAGAAACTCGATTAGATTAAGTTGGTTATTTGACAAGACTACTTCAAAGGCAGCACTGTGAGCTTCCTATTGTTAATATATCATATCATAATGCATATACTGTCTGGTTATCTGTTTTTTGTGTGTGTTGTAAGATTGATCTGTGAGTTCAAGTGATAGTATCGTCACCCATTTATTATAAAGTTGTAAGACTGTGGAGAATATGTTTCCACAGTTAGGGCTTTCTGAATAAATTTTACAAAAATGTGTTTCTTGGCCTGAGAGCAAGCTTAGAAGGCAATTTATGACTGATCAGATAATGAAAATATTCCAAAGAGATTGACCTAACTCTGGCAGTAAGAGGCTCAGGGCCTTGTAGACATCTCTGAGTTGTCAAAATGGAGACACTAGGCTCATCTTTTTCCTCAGAGGTTTACTTTCATACCAAAGGGTTAGGGTAAGGATCCTTCCATCTGCTCTCCAAGGATACTTAGAAGGCGAGGAGGGAGAGTGATGTCTTCGCTTTTTAGAAACAAAAGGAATCCATTTTGTTGTATGTCACTTATAGAGTGACCCACCACTTGTGTAGGACATTTATTCCATCTGGCACTCACGTGGCACTCTGAAGGCATGCTGGGTGTGAGGACCAATGCTGCAGTGTAACTTCACGTGTTGATCTTTTTGTGAGTGTAAAAAGAAATCTGCCTCTGATCTTAAAACCTTGTGTGTGTATTCAGAAAACATTAATAAAAACAAATATTAACCTAACAATCGCAAAGGAAACAATCAACAGATTGAAAAGGCAACCTATGGAATGGGAGAAACTATTTCCAAATGATATGTCTGATAAGAGGTTAACATCTAAAATATATGAGAAACTGCAAATAACTCAATAGCAAAAAAAAAAAAAAAAATTCCAAAAATGGGCTAAAAACCTAAACAAATATTTCCTATAAGAAGACATGCAAATGGTCAACAGTTATGTAGAAAAGGTGTTCAGTATCACTAATAATCAGGGAAATGCAAATCAAAACCATGGAGATATCACCTCACACCTGTCAGAATGCCCACTATCAAAAAGATAAAGTATCGGTAAAGCTGTAGAGGAAAGGGAACCCTTGTAAGCTGTTGGTGGGTTTGTAAACTGGTGAAGTTGCCATGGAAAACACTATGGAAGTTCCTAAAAAAGCCAAAAATACCATACTACCATATGGATCCAACAATCCCACTTCTGGGTATATATCCAAAGGAAATTATTATTATTATTTATTTTTTATTTCCATAGGTTTTTTGGGGGAACAGGTGGATTTAGTTACATGAGTAACTTCTTTAGTGATGATTTGTGAGATTTTGGTGCACCCATCACCCGAGCAGCATACCCTGAATCCAATTTGTAGTCTTTTATCCCTCATGCCCTTCCCACACTTTCCCCTTGAGTCCCCAAAGTCCATTATGTTGCTTTACGACTTTGCATCCTCATAGCTTAGCTCCCACTTATGAGTGAGAACATACAATGTTTGGTTTTCCATTCCTGAGTTACTTTACAGTAGAAATCAACAAGAGGAATTTCAGTAACTATACAAACACATGGAAATGAAACAATATACTTCTAAATGACCAGGAGTCAATGAAGAAATTAAGAGGGAAATTGGAAAAATTATTGAAACAAATGAAAATGGAGACACAATATACCAAAACCTACGGAATACAGCAAAAGAAATACTAAGAGAAAAGTTTATCACCTACAACAAAAAAAGTAGAAAAACTTCAGATAAACAACCAAATGATGCATCTTAAAGAACTAGAAAAGCAAAAGCAAAACAAACCTCAAATTGATAAAGGACATAATAAAAATCAGAGCAGAAAGAAATAAAACGTAAACAACAACGACAAAAAAAAAAAAACCCACAAAAAAATCAATGAAATAAACAGTTGTTTTTAAAAAATCAACAAATTTGACAAACCTTTAGCTGGACTAACAAGAGAAAAGGCCCAAATGAATAACATTAGAGTTGAAAAAGGAGACATTATAACTTATAACATAGAAATTCAAAGGATTATTAGAGACTACTATAAGAAATTTTATGCCAGTAAATTGGAAAACCTACAAGAAATGGATAAATTCCTAGACAAATACAATCTGTGAAGATTGAGCCATGAAGAAATTCAAAACCTGAATAGACCAATAACAAGTAATAAGCTAAACCCGATGGCTTCATTGCTAAATTTTACCAAATAATTACAGACTAATACCAATCCTACTCAAACTATTCTGAAAAATAGAGGAGGAGAGAATACAAACTTATTCTATGAGGTCATTATTGCCCTCATACCAAAACCAAAGACATATATAATAAAGAAAACTAAGACCAATATCCCTGATAAATGTTTATGAAAATTCTCAAGAAAATACTAGAAAACCAAATTCAACAACACATTTAAAAGATAATTCATCCTGGCCAAGAGGGATTAATCTCAGGGATTTGGAGAAAAGGAAAACCTTGTACACTGTTGGTGGGAATTTAAATTAGTACAGACACTATGAAAAGTGGTATGGTGGTTCCTCAGAAAACTGAAAATAAAGTTACTACATGATCCAGCAAGCCCACTGCTGGGTATATAGCTAAACAAAAGGCAATCTGTACTCCTATTTTTATCACAGCACTATTCACAATGGCAAAATTTTGAAGCAACGTAAGTATCCATCAACAGATGAATGGATAAAGAAAATGTGATACATTACTCAATGGAGTACGATTCAGCCATAAAAAAAAAGATCCTGACATTTGTAACAACCTATCCTTTGCAACAACATGTATGGAACTGGAGCATATAACGTTAAGTGAAATAAGCTAGGCACAGAAAGACAAGCTTCACATGTTTTCACACATTTGTGGAAACTTAAAACAATTGAACTGAAGGAGTCAGAGAGTAGAATAATGGCTACCAGAGGTTGGTACAGGTAGTGAAGAGTAGAGGAAGTGGTGATGGTTAAAGGGTACAAAAATATAGTTAGACTGAATGAATAAAATCTAGTATTTGATAGCACAACAGGGTGACTACAGTACAGTATTTGATAGCACAATAGTAATTTATTTCACATTTAAAAATAACTAAAAGAGTATAATTGGAAAGTTTGTATCACAAATAATAAATGCTTGAGGTGATGAATATTTCATTTACCATGATTATTACATATTGCACACCTGTATCAAAATATCTCATATACCCTATTCATATACCCACCATGTACCCATAAAAGTTAAAAATAAAAAATGATTAAAAAAACCAGAATGGGGATACTTGCAGGATACTTACGAAGAATCAAAGAATAAGATTTAGAAATCAAAAATGTAATAGTCAAAATAAAATATTATAAACAAGAGTTGAAATATATAGCCTGGGAAATCTTCCAAGAAGAGGTAAGAAAAGAAAAGATAAAAAAGGCAAGAAAATATTAACTTAAAGTATAAAATTTGATGAGCAACAACTAACAGAAATTACAAAAAAGTAGTTAAAAGAAAATAAAGAGTAGGTAATTATCAGCAACATAATATAATAAAAATGTCCAAAGCTAAGGCACGCATGCCTCTTAATTTACAGAGCCAATGTATGTCCAGCTTGGTGAAAGAAGAAAGATACTCCCTGAGGCATGTCAGCAAAAAAAAAAGTCAGAATCCTGAGTGCAGCACTGGCTACATAATTGTCAGGCTTAGTGCAAACTGAAAATAAAGGTCCCTTATTCAAAAACCAGGCAAAAAGTGTCATGAAAGTAACTAAAATATCAAACAGTATTCTTTATTCTGCAGTGTCTCTCAACCTATTGTGATACATTTTATTTGCTATTAATGGTGCACTCCCTTGAGCGTGATGATACTGACAGCATGATTGTAGGCCCTCAGAGGGCTGGGGACTCCCTCGCTTGATTGAGTGAGCTCCCTGTCCTCCCAGCTACCAAATTCAGGTTCTGTGCTCCAGCCAGGGATGGATATGTCAAGCCAGGCAATTCCCTGCCTAACAAACTTTTACCCCAACCCACTACAGATGGGCAAACCCAAAGTATTGCAACTCTGCACTGCAAAGTGCTTGCTACCCAGATACCTAATGTCTGTGTCCCTTAGCCCATACCCAGGCCCCACTGTGGGTAGGGGGCTGCAAGGATCACTGGACAGAGTCCAGGGAGAGGAGAAAGCTGGGTAGGGCTTGGTGTGCCAGGGGTCTGGGGAATGAACAGCTGAAGGAATACAGTGAGATGGCAGGAGGTGCTACCATGTGTGAGCACTTAACACATGTTCCCTTTTTCCATCAGTCTTCTTGTAACACACGCATTCAGAAACAATTATTAACAATCTTGTGACATTAAACCAAGCTTGGCACCCTTCAGAACATAGGACCCTGTGTAACTGCACTGTTTACATGCACATGCAGTTGGCCCTGCCTGTGTGTAAAGATTTTAAAATCTTCCATGGTTCACATAAAAAGGACTAAGAATATAATTAATATTTAACTTCAATAATAATAATAGATGCTACAAGGAAATAAAGCATTTTTTCAAACTTTTCAGTGAAAATAATTTTAATTTAGAATTTAATGATAAGACAAATTATCAATCAAGTGTGAAGATTGTCTTAGTTATTTTTCTGCTGCTCTAACAGACTGCCACAGACGGAATAATTTATAAACAATAGAAGTTTATTTGACTCATGATTCTGGAGGCCCAAGAGCATGGTGCTGGAATCTTGTGAGGGCCTTCATGCTGCCTTATCTCATGGCAGAAGGTTGAAGGGCAAGAAAGCAAGAGGGGGCAGAACTCATTTTTTTTGTTGTTGTTGTTATAAGCCCACTTTCTAGGTAACTAACCCTCTCCCATGATAATGACATTCATCCATTCTTGAAAGCAGGGCCCTCATGACCCTTTTACCTTGTATTAGGCTCCACTTCCTAACACTGTTGCACTGGGGATTAAGTTTCCAACACATGAACTTCAGGGGTGAGTAAAAAAAAAGTCAGTTTTTCCTGCTATACACTCAAAACACATATCTGACACCAGATGTCTGGGATTTTCTCCCTACTGGCAAGGAAGCAGTTAGTTCTGCAGTGGGTACCAGTTGGGTGTCCTCTAATTCAATTCAATTCTGATGCTTTGTGCCTGAAGACAGCATTATATCCCCCTGGTTGAAAGTTCAGTTTCACAGAGCCCGGCTTCCAATGCTGATTGCACAGCTCAGGTTCTATGTGCTGATCCACTGGCTATAAATTGGGGTTCTAACAACCCCCTTTATGGGTTTGATTAATTTGCTGGAGCAGCTCACGGAAGTCAGGGAAACACTTTACTTACATTTACTGGCTTATTATAAATGATATTACAAATGATGCAGATGAAGAGATGCATAGGGCAAGAGATGTGAGAAATGATGTGGAGCCACCCTTCCTAAATCTCTACATGTTCAGCTATCTGGAAGCTCTCTGAACCCAGTCCTTTTGTTTTTTTATGGAGGCTTCATTACATAGGCATGACTAATGAAATCATTGGCCATTAGTTATTGGTGATCAATTCAACCTTCAGTACCTGTCTCCTCCTTAGAGGTTGTGGTGGAGCTGAAAATAACAACTCTGCAATCATGTCTGGTCTTTTTGGAGACCAGGTCCCATCCTAAAGCTATTGGGGGATGCCAGGCATCAGTCAACTCATTAGCATACACAAAGATATTTATTACTTTAGAGATTTCAGGGATTTTAGGAGGTGTAGGACAAGAAATAAAATAAAGATCAAATAAATATTTTACATTATCAGAGAAGGGCACATTCAAACCACAGCAAAAGTAGCAAAAAAAATGTGAAGTGTGCAAGACAGAAAATTTTTCCTGTTCACCCTTCGTATGAAGGTTTAGAGAGTATGCTTCAGCAACACAAGCAGATGAAGCAGGAAAGAGACTGATATAGAACTAGGAAACAGAAATTCCAATTAAAGAAAGCAGTAAAAAGAGGTTGAAGGGTAACATCATTATCAGGCTGTATTAGTCCATTCTCACGCTGCTATAAGGACTGGGTAATTTATAAAATTACCACCTGTAACTGGGTAATTTATAAAGGAAAGAGTTTTAATTGACTTACGGTTCTGCAGTGCTGCGTAGGCCTCAGAAAACTTACAATCATGGTGGAAGGGAAGCAAACACATCCTTCTCCTCATGGTGGCAGTAAGGGGAAGAATGAGTGCCCCTTGAAGGGAGAAGCCTCTTATAAAATTATCAGATCTCATGAGAACTAACTCACTATCACAAGAATAGGATGGGGGAAACTGCCCCCATGATTCAGTTATCTCCACCTGTTCCCTCCCACGACATATAGGAATTATGGGAACTACAATTCAAGATAAGATTTGGGTGGGGACACAGCCAAACCATATCATTCTGACCCTGGCCCCTCCCAAATCTCATGTCCTCACAATTCAAAACACAGTCGTGCCCTGCCAACAGTCCCCCAAAGTCTTAACTCATTCCAGCACTAACTCAAAAGTCCAATTCCTAAGTCTTATTGAGACAAGGCAAGTTCCTTCTGCCTAAAAGCCTATAAAATCAAAAGCAAGTTAGTTACTCCCTAGATACAGGGTATAGGCATTAGGTAAATACACCCATTCCAAATGGGAGAAATTGGCCAAAATAAAGGAGTTATAGGCCCCATACAGGTCTGAAATCCAGCAGGACAGTCAAATCTTAAAGCTCCAAAATGATCTCCTTTTGACTCCATGACTCACATCCAGATCACGTTGATGCAAGAGGTGGGCTCCCGTGGCCTTGCGCAGCTCCGCCCCTGTGATTTTGCAAAGTACAGCTGCACTCCTGGTACCAATGTACTGTATTAGTCCATTCTCACACTGCTATACGGGCATGCTCAAGACTGGGTAATTTATAAAGGAAAGAGATTTAATTGACTCACATTTCCACAGGGCTGGGGCGGACCCAGGAAACTTGCAATCATGGTGGAAGAGGAGGAAAATATGTCTTTCTTCTCATGGCAGCAGGAAGGGGAAGAATGTGTGCCCAGCGAAGGGGAAAGCCCTTTATAAAACCATCAGATCTCGTGAGAACTCACTCTCTTGAGAACAGGATGGGGAAACCATCCCCATGATTCAATTATCTCTACCTGGTCCATACCACACCATGGGATTATGGGAACTACAATTCAAGATGAGATTTGGGTGGGAACACAGCCAAAGCATATTGGAGGCCAAAGAGCTTCTAGTCCAGATTAGAGCAGAAGGACAGAGGGCCCCGGTAAGAAATGCTCCAGGGAAAAAGTTGAGCTGATGTTACATAATGTTACGTGATCATTTTGGATATAAATGTTAACAGATATGTAACTGATAGGGTGGAGTGTGTGGGAAAAAATTGCTAGATATTATGCCAGGTAAAGTGTCTTTGTAATATGTAGTTAGGTATTTTTAAATTAATGTATAAAGTAATTATTCTCTATTGTATTTCTGGTGACTAAAATTTCAAGTCTCCCCATCCCACATCCTTTTGCTTCTAGGTTGGGCTATATGAATCAAAAAAATATGTCACTTTTGGGCCTAGATGATTAAAAGGCAGGTATGCCTTTCCTACCTTCTTCTTTTTCCCTTCCTGTCTGAATTCAGAGGTCACAAACCCAAGGGAATGATGAAGTTATCAAATAGAAGAAATTATATGTGGAAAAGTCATCTGCCAGCTAATAACCTCTTCATTGTACTGTTAAATAAAAGAAAAATGAACTGCTGTTGTCATCAGCTATTACTGTGCTCTGTTGTTACAGCAGCTATCTTAGTTAATACCAAATGCAGTTTAGAGATTTTGTGTTAAATTGGGTTTGGTCTGTGATAAGGCTTGGCTCCGTATCCCCACCCAAATATCTTGAATTGTAATCCCCACATGTCAAGGGAGGGACCTGGTGGGAGGTGATTGGATCACGGGGGCAGACTCCGCCTCACTACTCTTTAATATATAGAGAGGAAAGCCTCTCAATTTTCATGTGAAAATAAACATTTGGATAAACATTTCTAAAGTATTTGATGATAAAAATAATAAACCCAGATCGAAACATTATGAAAAGATTGGAAGCATCTTGAATTCTACTTTGGGGTGTCTCAGTGGGGATTTGATAGAATTTTTATGAAAGCCGAGCATTCTCAGGAGCCAGAGGAGCAGGTGGAAAGGAATTGGGAATCCCGACTAGTGATGCAATAGCCATATTAATTTAAATGTGGATGACTGTCTCTTAAACTTTAAAATGTGGATATATTATTGCAAATATTTAAAAATTGATCGATAAATCCATCTCTGAGATTCTCCCCTCGCAAGCTTTAATTCTTGAATATCTTTCATGTCATGCTCTCTAGAAAAGTGTCAGAATATTATCCCCTACTGAGGTGACTTTGGGTATATGCTAGGGTTCAGTTTTATACTACATTTAGGTTACTAACAAAGTCTTAGTCAAATATACATGTGTGAAACATACTGTAAATGGCTAGAGTAAAAGCACTCAAATATTTTAAGCAAGTGTAATTATTTTACATTTTGAGGATGCTTTATATTATTGAAAAAAGAAGGAATTTCTTGCAGCAATATGTTCACATTTTTAATTACCTAATATTGGATAATAGAATGTATCTTGTTTTTATGCCTCTGGCAAACCTTCCCTCATAATCTATTTTATGTTGTAGGACAATGACAAGACATGTTATGTGAGAGATAGAGTACAAGGTACACTTAAATGAATAGCTTATCATGGATGTTACAGTCAAGATGTAGCTACAGAAACAAAAGTGGAGTTATAGATAGCACACTAGGAAAGTGAAAATTCTCATGAAGAACTCTTACTACTTTTTCTAAAATATTAAAATAACAATATCTTTCAGACATTTATATTATTTAGTATCTAGTTTGTTTTGAACCTATGCCAAGATTTTTAGAGACATAATCTGCCTTATTTCTTGTTCTTTGCAACGTTTGACACTCTATTGTTCCTGAGAAGTAATGTTAGGTTTTATTTTTATTGCCTTATTTGTTCCTTTGGAAGTATAACTCACTTTCTTATGGCATATTGGATATTGAAACAACACTAAGAATGTACCTTACAAAATTTTATAATTTTTTTCTAAATCTAAAAGCAATTTAATACTAAGTCTACATCTTCACATATTGTACAGGTACACATTGTTATCATTTTCTCAGATTTTTCTGTTCATTCTGCTTTGGAAAAATCTCGTTGGTTCATTAATTTTAAAATCCTTGACCATTATGTCATTAGTAGGATAAAATTAGTAGAATAAAAAACTTACTGTCACATTTTAAAAACAAAACACAAGTATATCTGTGATAATATCAAAAGAAACAAATGTAAGATCTGGGACATCTAATGTGTCAATATGAAAATTATTAGAAATGGAGGCAGTAAAATATGTGTGACAGGGCAGACTAGTCAGGACTTTTTGTTGCTTTTAGATGACGGAAATCCAGCTTGATCAGTCTAGGGAAGACAGTTAATTTATTTACTTACCTAATTAACACTTGAAGGAGGCAGGGATGCAGCTGGTCCTCAGGAAAGCCACACCAGTGACTCCAACTCTGGCAAGCCTCTCTTTCCATCTTGCTTGTCAAACTCTTTATTCATACCAACTACTTTATCTCAGATGAGTTCCTTCTATGAGGATGGAAGAAAGTCTGCTGATAGCTCTCAACTTCTTCACCAGAAAGTGATGGATTAAGATGAAGTGTCACTATTCTCAAATTAAAAAGAAAAATTCTAAGGAAGCTTCCATACAGATTCAACTTGAATCAGGTACACTTTCCCAAACCACTTATATCTGACCCTAGGTATGGGTAAAATGATGTAACTCAGCATGGAATAGGAGCTTACTCCTGGGCCACCAAACAAGGATCAATGGATCTTCTATTGCAAACACAAATGTATAGTAGGGGAAAAGACATTTTTTCTGAGAAAGGGGGTTGAAGTCATGGCTAGGGAGCTACAGTTATGTCTAGGAAAAAACCCTTCAAAAAAATGAAGAACAAAGCAAGATGATAATGTAAAAATATTTATACTAACACCAAAAATATATGTCTTTTGGAAACAGGTATTCCTTAAGATTATAGAAGATATTAAATATTTGAATTTGTGGGAAAATAAGTCCATAGCAGATCATGACATATTTATCAAAAATTTTAAAATGTTTCCATTTTATTATTCAGACATGTGTATAGGTGTATATTTCTGTTTCAGAAAGATTTAGTGACAATAGATTTTTTGAGAAAGGGAACCAAGTTGATGTTACATTAAAAAAATAAGAACAACCTCATGTTTAAAGCACTCTGCAAATGTTACAGAATATTTTAAGATCTTATCTGAATTATTTCTGTCAGTAAATGAAGGAAGCATGTACTTCAAATTCTCCCTGACATTTCATTTCTTTCATCAAACATATCTTCATACATGTGCCCTAACATATATTAAACATTGGCAAATAGAAACTTGCAGTCACAAACTCATTTTGATTTTTTATGGTTATATTTTCAAAATGTTTGTATACAAGAACATCACTATACACTGCTGAGATAAATGCATGCAAGAAAAAAATACATAAAAATACTTAAAATCTTAACATAAACTGGAAGAAGATGGATTTGTATAGGATAAGGAGGTCACTATATTAGGTAATACTCTATGAGTGCCTGAGACTGCATTATTGAGTGGTTAAAACTGATGGTTTTATCTTTGTTCTACGTGAATGAGATATAAATTATGAATGTCATTGATGTTTATGCTATCTAAGCAGCTGCTGTCTTGTCTTGTGTTGGTTCTTAGCTCTGTATTTTGAGAGGTCTCATAGAACTGGAGCAATTCTCTAAATCTGCTTTCCATGGGGCTGTGCTTCGCTGAGACGGTTTGGTGCTTTTATATGAGCTTTATATGCCTGATGGCAGTAAGCTGAAGAATCTTTGGATGTGATCTGGACAATCTTGCTATCAACATTGGGCTGAATAGTTGATGTGAGGTCAGTTTTCCTTCAGTATGACTGAGGGTTCATGCCACTTTGGTGAATCCAGACCATGTATTTTAGGGTAAAGGCCTAAGGTGTGGTTCGAAGTGCTCTCGCCTAGCATGCAGTTTATACATCCAAGGAGGGTGAAGCTTTATTTTGTAATATTGAACCAAGAGGAATGCCTTGATTTGGCAAGCCATTGGTTATGGTCACTCCTTATACTAAGAAGAAAAAGTTTAGCCTTCTTTCTGGTAAAAGCCAGAATGTCCTACAGACATTCAAAATCTGAATAGCTGAAGAAGACAAGGCCAGAAAGTAACACAATATTAAGACGGTGATGATATTCTGTTGTATTTTACTTTTCAGAATATGGTAGGACCTTATGTGACTGAAGCTATGTCTCTTGATGAAACTAACATGCAAAAGACATTGGGTACATTTTTCATTATACCTTGCCAATCAAATTTCCCACCCTGATTTTTTTTTTTGGTTAAAAATTCATTAATCAAAGTATATCATATTTCTCAGAAGGTGAATATTTTACATTTCTGAGCTTAAAGCCAATAGAAAGCTGGCACTAATAACTTAAAAGTCAGTCAACTCCTTATGTCAGTGACTATTCAGATATTAAAGTCACATAATATATAGAGGACTTTGAATAACTCTTTTTCTTCAGCAGGAATACTGGTCCCATAGAGAATCTTCATTTATAACTAGTATCTCAAATCTTGCAGTTGTAAAAATATTACCTGTCCAATTTTAAAATCAGGCCAGATTTATAGTTGCTCCAGTAGCAAGGCTGGATTTTTCTGGCATAAAAAATTTTATCAAATAATTGTTCCATATCTTTTACAAAAATTATTACACTAGTTAACATTAGAATTTCTTAGGCATGCTTGAGGTTATGTTTAGTCACATTTAACCTAATTTGGGAAGGCAGTTCTACATTTAAATACATTCTATACAACATAAAAAAATCCCACATTAGATTATATAAGATTTGAGATGTCTATAACCCAATACTGATCTAAATTCTCAAGCAAGAATATACTAAATATACACTTAATTGCTTGTAATTATTTGAGCATATTGAAAACATAAAAAAATTGTGAATGTCCACGAACACTTGGAAAAATTTCTGTATACATGTATGTATGAAAATACATATATTTTCACATTTAAGTGGGCCTATATGTCTAGAAAATCTTTATGAAAAAGGAGGACATATACATTGGTTACATAGAAAATAGGTGCGTACTAGCTAGATACGTAAGTCCACTGTGAATTCTGCATAGGCCGAAGTAACCACAGAGCACATTATATGTATCATGTACTTAAGCATTATTAATTTTTAAAACTTTCTTGGAAAACGTTTGGGCAATAAAACTAAAAGTTAATAACTTCTAAAATTATGCATTATTAAGATGTCCATTTCTTGCTACATCATAGTAGCTTTTATCAAATCAACTATCACAGTCAGACAACAAGAAAGGCTAGATTAAAAAACAAAGAAAGAAAACCAGGACCTGAAAAGCCAAGGCCACAGAGAGAGCGTAGACTGACCTTCTCTACTGTGCTTTCCCCTCTGTGTGTTTCCTGAGTGTGTCAGAGAGTCCAAGCAGAAAGTAGAGACTGAGCGGTTTGAAAAGTCTCCTGGGAAAAATTATAATCAAGGGATAAAAAAGTCAGCTAGGCCAAGGCCCTGGAAAAAGGGTACCACAGAGAAGTGAACTCAACATTGTATAGACATTTGGTGCTGCAGGTCGGTTGTCTGGGTGGCCTTGGAGTGACCTAGTTCTCTCCCTTTTCTTGCTTGGAGTTCTCAGGAACAGCTGTAGATTGTGACGGGAATGCAACATCTTGAGTTAGGGAGGAACTACTCTGGTACAGCCTTGGCTTTACTCCTCTTTTCCCTGGAAACCAGAGGTCTTTCAGAGCTTTGCCCAGTGAGTTATGTGCCCCTGACGTATGTAATCCAGGGTGGGCTGCCTGTTGGTCTTCCTCAGCTGCAATGCAAGTGGAGCAGTGCCCCTGACGTATGTAATCCAGGTGAGCTGCCTGTTGGTCTTCCTCAGCTGCAATGCACCTGACGTATGTAATCCAGGTGGGCTGCCTGTTGGTCTTCCTCAGCTGCAATGCACCTGACGTATGTAATCCAGGTGGGCTGCCTGTTGGTCTTCCTCAGCTGCAATGCACCTGACGTATGTAATCCGGGTGGGCTGCCTGTTGGTCTTCCTCAGCTGCAATGTACCTGACGTATGTAATCCGGGTGGGCTGCCTGTTGGTCTTCCTCAGCTGCAATGCACCTGACGTATGTAATCCGGGTGGGCTGCCTGTTGGTCTTCCTCAGCTGCAATGCACCTGACGTATGTAATCCGGGTGGGCTGCCTGTTGGTCTTCCTCAGCTGCAATGCACCTGACGTATGTAATCCGGGTGGGCTGCCTGTTGGTCTTCCTCAGCTGCAATGCACCTGACGTATGTAATCCGGGTGGGCTGCCTGTTGGTCTTCCTCAGCTGCAATGCACCTGACGTATGTAATCCGGGTGGGCTGCCTGTTGGTCTTCCTCAGCTGCAATGCACCTGACGTATGTAATCCGGGTGGGCTGCCTGTTGGTCTTCCTCAGCTGCAATGCACCTGACGTATGTAATCCAGGTGGGCTGCCTGTTGGTCCTTCCTCAGCTGCAATGCAAATGGAGCATGCTCAGCTGAGACTTCACTTGCCCTGGGCAGCTTTGTTGAGGTGTGGAGGGATCGGCTCACAACAGATCCTAAGCTGCTTTTGTCTCTTGCTGCCTCTCTGTGAGTAATAAATCTGTTCCACATAACTTGTGTGTGTATGTTTTGTCTTACCAGACTCAGGCAAATGGTAATTAGTAAACCTGCTTTACAAAATTGACAGTGAGTAGAGGCTGGTCTGAAAGAACCATGGCTTATGGGCAAAGTAAGGGAAGCAAATAACCCCCAGGCCAGTACTGGGGGTTACTGCTGTACCCACTTTGCCAATAAGCATCAGCCTGGGCAAGCAGGCACTGGATGTGCAGCTGGATGTTTGATCAGGAAAGAAGGGTGATAAGGTAGGCATAGGTAACCTCCCCCACCCACATGTGTGAGCTGGTTGCTGACTGAGGCAGAGAGAAAGGAATGCAGAAACGGGAGCACTGCGCAGGATCCCCTGGCTATTGGACACTATGTGACTGATCATTCCTGGCTAGAGAGCTGGGAAAGCGGGTTCTCAGAAGAACCCTGAGAGGGAACTAATACATATGCTATGTGGACTTCACAGAAAGAGAGACTCATTATCTAAAGGATGAATATAGAGAAAGACCAGAGGAATCTCATGCAGCCTGGTTGATGTTTTTTTAGTGTTTGTTTTTGTTTTTGTTTTTGGTTTTGTTTTCTTGATCAAGGGACATTGCAAATCCAAATGTCTCAGGCAGAATGGCACAGTTAGAAATGGGGCCATTCAGCCTGAGAAATTAGGTCCTCAACTGGAGGTCAATGCCAATGTCCCTATAATCCTGTTAAAACAAGAGGAGAAAAGAAAGGAACTGAGACTTTTCTGGGGTTCTTGGATATTAGAGCCCACAGGACAATATTTCCAGGTCCCCTTAGGGGAAAAATTAAACTCATGACCTCAGGAGATTTGGGGACAAATATGTGACTCACAGTACTTATTTGCTTATGATTGGGGTCCTTTGAGCAATTTCAGGTGCCAGTGACTGCGGTTCCCATAGCTGAGTACATGATAGTTGTGAGACAAAGCCGCATACATCATGCACCCCTTAAATATATACACCTACCATGTGCCCACAAAAATAAAAAATAAAAAGAAGCCTTGTGTATTAGTCAGGGTGCTCTAGAGGGACAGAACTAATAGGTGATATATATATATGTAATATATATAATTTATACATATATATATGTTTATTAAAGAGTATTAAACTAATATGATCACAAGGTCCCACAACAGGCTATCTGCAAACTGAGGAGCGAGGAAGCCAGTCCAAGTCCCAGAACTGAAGAACTTGAAGTCCAATGTTCGAGGGCAGGAAGCATCCAGCACAGGAGAAAGATGTAGGCTGGGAGGCTAAGCCAGTCTAGTCTTTTCATGTTCTTCTGCCTGCTTTTATCCTAGCCATACTGGCAGCTGATTAGATTGTGCCCACCCAGATTAAGGCTGAGTTCACTGACTCTAACGTTAGTCTCCCTTGGCAACACCCTCACAGATACAACAAGAATCAATACTTTGCAACCTTCAGTCCAATCAAGTGGACACTCAGTAGTAACCATCACACCATGTTTGCTCATTTCTGCTTGCCAGCATGATTTCACAAATCCCCTGACTGTGTGATGATGTGCAGCTCTCAGAAAGATGCTTTAAAGACAAAACAGGATAGACCACTCCCACCCCCATGTCTCTTGCCCTAGTCACTGTATTCCTTAGAAGATAAATAATCCTAGTCCTTTCTTTTTCTTTTTCTACACATAAGATAATGTCTAACAGAGTTAGTGATTATGTCTCTGTAATCTATAACCAGATATACTCTTACACCCAAAGAGTATATGATCCGATTCTGCTTTCATACAACTTCTGAACAAGTTTAATACAATTTTACATGTACTAAATCCTCACCATCTCTATAAGCGTTGGGCTAAAATACTGTGCCAAACAGTCTAATAAAAGCCCTCTACAGGGCTGCCCCCGGCTATAGGCCTTGGTCTATAGTCCTCAATAAAACTTATAAATAAAACCCACTGCAACTCTTTAAAACCTTTTTTTTTTTCTTTAGTTGACATATGCATTGACACATTGCTTGTGGAACAGAATGTCACCACATTATAGCCAAGAATTCGAGCCTAACAGTGGAACATGTCCACTTCAGCCTGCCACCCAAGCTACCCAAGTCCCAAAAGTTTATTCCACAAAAGCAGTACTGCAAGCTAAGTGGAAAATAGGATATTATTTTGCTAATTCAGGCCTTGCTACACAGTACACTATCACAGTGTAACAGCCCCTTTTGGCTGGTCAAAAAGGCCTTTGGGGCATGGAGACTAACAATGGACTGTCCAGGCTTAATGCCAGAGTCACTTGGGCAGGAGGCCAAAAAGGTATTCCAGAGACAGTGAAATAAGTATTTTTAACCCTGGAGGTACTCACTAATAAAAAGGAGGCCCAATCGCTGGCAGGCCTCTTTGGGTAGTAGAGACAGTATGTACCCCACCCGGGTGTTCTGTTGCTCCCCTTAGTCAGGTGACAACAAAGCTACCAACTTTAAGTGGAACGCTTTGCAGCATCAGGCTTTGGAAGCCATTCAGTGAGCTGTGGTTCAGACACTGACTTTAAAAGCTTTAAAGCCTGCTACCCTGATGAAATGACATGTGTGCATAACCACTTTGCATGCAGATTGGTGGCATGTGGCAACAGAAAACTGCCACTGGGGTGCACCAGCCTCTTGGAGTTTGGACATGTAAGTTGCCTGAGGCCGCCCCCAGATACACCTCTTTTGAATGACAACCCCTTGCTTGCCATTGGGCACTAAAGGAGACTGAGCATCTTGTGATTGAACTGCCGCAAACGACACTGCAAATTGAACTGCCCATTCTCACCTGGGCGCTCACAAACCTTGCCAATGAAATTGGACAGGCTTAATACAGCTCAATGATCAAATGGATAGGATACATTCAAAAGATTGCGCCTAGCAGCCAAGGGACCAGTAGGCTCCATGAGCATGTGACTAACTTGCCAGAAGGGACTAAGCAACATGTAGGGGATGTTTTAGATCCTCCTATGGATACTTGGGGCCCAAGACTCAGACATGTGCCTACTGACAGTATGACATGGCTTGTTTACTGATGGCTCTGCCAAATGGCAAACAGGCAGGGTTCCCCGGGCTGTGGCAGCCATCTAGCCAGTGGATAGCTATCTCATGACTGAGACTGGACATGGGCATTTTGAACAATGGGCCAAACTACATGCAGTGGTGATAGCCACATAGACTTCCTCTACCACCCTATCTCGCTACATTTTCACTGACTCATTGGTTGTTGCCAACCACCTAGACATCTCGTCAGGAGAAAGGCAACTAAGTGGCTGGATTATTAAAGGACAAGTACTATTACAATAACTTGCTGTCTGCAATGGGAAAGTATATATGTCACTCAGGTAGAGGCTGGGACTAACATAACTTATCTTAAAAGGAACACATGCAATGTTTTTGATTACCCCATGGAACTTCACTCTGACCAAGGAATGGTCACTACCCAAGTAACACAACAATGTGTGCATTCTCCTACAATACAACAGACTTTCCATACACTTTATCATCCTTGGGCCAATAGAGCTGTGGAATGGTGGCAGAGCCAACTCACAAGACAACTGAAAAAATGACATCAAGATGGCCTGCTAATGTAGTGACAACCCCTTCTGACTAGAGCAATGTGGTCACTAAACACTGCACTCTAATATAAGGGAAGCGTGGTGTTGCAGCTCAAGTTGACAGATGTAGAGCTTGGTGGAGGTGGAGGTGGAGGTGGACTAAGTAGCTGCCTGATTAGGCTGTGCCTGCAAAATCCCAATTCCAGTGTTCCCAACTATGATTTTTCTTCTCTTCCTTTAGAGTGCACATCCTGGAGGATGGTTTGCAGTTTAGGCCACCCTAGTACCCCAGGCAAGGCTCCCTAACTTCAATCTGAAAGTGATACCTCTCCTGGGTTCCTCCCCTCTATGGGATTCCACAGAGGTAGAGAACAAGACCAAGGAATACCAGGTTGCTAGGGTTCCTCTGGAGGCAGGGAATGTTTAATCCTTCCAGTATAGTGGATGTTATCAGACATGTCAAGTTAATAAAAGATATAACCTCCCTTCCTAGGCTGGACGACAGAGGCCCAAAGTCTGGGTCAAGCAACAAGAATAACGAGTGATCGCTGAGGTATTAGCCTGGGGACTGGGGCAGACAGATGGGTTCACTACACCAACTCAACCCAACCCTTATGCAATAGGTAGGGGATACCTGAGACCCTAGGAGGGTAGAGGGGTGGGGAACTAACTTGTTAATCTGCTTTTTCCACAAGGACAGGGTAGTACACGCCTAGAAATATAATATCATTTTTAGGCTCTCCCAGACTGTGGCAATGTGGATAATCTGATAAAGTATTGGATCTTTTCTCTGGGCCTCATTCTGTCATAGACCACAGTTACCTGCCAGTGATAAAACCACACCAGCATTCCTTAATGCCACAGTGGGCACTAATAAATCCTGAGCAGCCCTGGCTTATTGAATGAGGATCTGGTACCTGTTGCATGGAAGAGAGCCGAAAGTTCTCTGTTTTAACTTATAATTGACCATGTGAAAAACATCACAACTATAACTAAACAGAATCTTGGTGCGCTTGTGCTTTGATGCACTAAGCTCCTCTGATTACATAGATCAGAAATGTTCCAGTGGTAATGAAGAAAACAAGAGCTGGACCAGTGCTAGTCCTCTGGGTAGGAGTTTCATGAACAATATTTTATGAAGGAAATTGGGCTCATGCAACTATGCCATCAATGAGACTTGGCTAGGAAATGTCAATGCCTCTTTACCAATGAGTGGCTCACTGAACAAAGAAATAAAGAAAGGGGTGCTGTGTATGCCAAGGGTTGCATCTCTCTCTACAGGTGGCTGGGGATGGCCTAGATACAGGATGGACAGTGCCATGCCTGTAAAGCTGGTAACTGGTGAGATCCTGCACGTTGGGTGTACTAGGGTTGCCCCGAGATATCACCCTAGAAAGGAGATGCTCCGTTGGGCCAGTGGCCTAAAGCTTTCCACAGGCTTACTAGGAACCCACCAGGAGGTGGAACTGACTTTGGGTTTATGTCCTTTATTAGATCTTTGATGTCACACATGAGTTGGTATTCATGAAAAAGCAGTAAGAACCCTGCCTCTGACCATGCAGATATTGCCTCTTCCACTGCCACTGTCTTGGAAGCCCTAGACATCCCCCAGATTCCTCAGGAAAGTTGTTTTAGACAACAGAATTGCTCTAGACTTTCTTTTAGCCTAATTGAGAGGAGTGTGTGTGATTGGCAGTACCTACTGCTGTAGCTAGATAAACACCTCAGGTATAGCAGAGACATAAGTAGAGGAGATCTGAAAGCAGGGCCACTGGCTACAAACAGTGGGGCTATGTGATAATCCTTCTTTACCTTTTTTTTTTTTTTTTTTTTTTTTTTTTTTAGCAACTTCTTACCTGAGACACTGGGATTCTGGATTAGGTCACTGCCTTAAGCAGGTCTGGCTGTCCTGCTAGTGGTGTAGTCCTTTGGGACCCAGTAAAGGATTTTCTATCTGTTACGCAACAGTGTTGCACTGAGTTTGGGTCAGTCAAGGTGCTACATCAGTCTGGCTGAATAAACCTCTTCCTCCAGATCCAGGGAGGTTGGTGGGCATATGAAATGGACTGACTTTGCTATGAGAGATGTCTGGGTAGAGGGGTAGACCTCAGGACAATTCTCCAGGTGGCCTTGGACATACCTAGTTATCCCCATTTCTTGCTTGTAGTCTCACAAATAACTGTAGAATGTGCTGGGAATGAAACATCTTGAGTTAGGGAGGAACTGCTCTGGTACAGCCTGGGCTTTACTCCTCCTTCCTGTGGAAGCGAGATATCCTTCCAAGCTTTGCCCAGTGATCATGCGGCCCCTGGGTTATATAACCCAGAACAGGCTGCCAGCTGTGTTTCCTCAGCTGCAGTGCAAGTGGGGCATGCTCCGTTGAGACTTGATTCACTCTGGGCAGCTTTGTTGGGGCTTAGGTGGTCAGCTCACAATGAATCATAAGCTTCTTTTGTCCCTTCCTGCCTATCTGTAAGTAAAAATCTGCTTCATATATTGTGTGTGTGAGTGCGTTCTGTCTCAACAGACTCAGGCAAATAGTAATTAGTGAACCTGCTTCACAGATGCTAAGAAGCTAAAAGGTTAAGCAGCGATGTCAGCGTTGTCAGGGAGCTGCAGAGACTGGAATTGAAGTCCAGAGTCTTTCGTAGGAGACAGCTCAGGTAAACATCCAAGCAAAGAGATAAAGGAAGAAAACACTGCGAAACTCACTACTCACTGTGGGCTGCTTTCAAGCTTTAACTTCAGATCCTCCTGCGAGTTTTTATTTTTCAGAGTGTTTAAGTGTTTTTTTTTTTTTTTTTTTTTGTAGTCTGTTCAGTTTTAGTTGCAAAGAGTGCATTAGATAGACTGTAGTTGGCTTACTTCATCTTAGCAATCATCGAAAACTTAGATATTTTATCCTTAAAATTACAAACCAATATGGACTACTACAAACATTGATTAGAGCATCACTATCTTTAAATATGATTCCCTGCACCAGGTGTGATACTTCTGTATTTTAGAAAGTTCCCTTACCCCAATAAATCTAAAATGTCAGATTAAAAACCCTCATTTCTTCTTTATTTGCCTAGTTCAGCCAGTTTGACTCTCAGTTGGATTTTGAGAATCTCAGTGATGTTTCAGTTTGGAGGTTGGTTCAGAATAGCTTTTTATTCTAATTTTAATACCTCTATTATCCTGGTAAAAGTGTTGCTGATGAAATAATTTTAAATATTTATTTAAAATATATTTCATAAAAGATATAATTTTGAATATCTCAATAAAAATCTCCAGTGCCAACCAAATATTCTTTAAGCTTTCAACTTATATATTTTATACATCATGTAGTCTTTGAATGTGAAAAAAAAATCAGTTAAAAACATCAGTTGTATTTACAACAAATACATGAGCCCCACCAGGATCCTCTTAATCCCTGATTCCAAGTTCTCAGTGCAATGACTAATAGACAAGACAAATTAAAGAAGACCTACATCATGTCTGGGGGACAATGTCTGGTGGACAAGTATACCTTCCACATACCAAATCGTTGAGAATTTGTGCTTGAGATAATATTGAAAGCAACTCAGTACACTGAGTCAACCTGCAACTCTTTCTCCTAACAGATGTCATCACAACTGGCCCTTATTAGCAGAGGAAACCCTTTATATTTTGTAAGAAAATGTTGAGCAACAGGGCAGTTGGTGGAGAGTATGGAAACATACAAATACAGTTAACAGGAAAAAATATTTTAAAATAATATCAGGATCTAATTCTGCATCTCAAAAGCATCCCCTGAGTATATGGAAAGTTAATAGAATGATACTAGCTTCTGAGTATTTTCTTCTGAGGTGTATCATATTATTCTTTATATTATTTATAAAGAAGGTGACAAGTACTCAGTGTAAACAACAAAACAAGAAAACCAGACTGTCCTCAGACTTCCCAATACTAAAAATCTGAGGGTGGTAAAACAACTGCTTCAGAATTTTGAGGAAAAAAAAGAATTTGTTACCTTAGCTTTTAATATAGCTAAGTAGTCTTTCACTTTGAAGGCAATAGACATATATTCTTAGATGTTAAAAGATTCAGAACATATACCAACCTCCAACAAAATGGTTGTAAAAAGATTAAGTAGTTTCTTAGTTATAGAAATAAACTCTCCTTTGTCTTCAATCTTTAATCAGGGTTTTAGCGCAGTGGTGGAACACATAAAAAGTAAAAGTACTTTCATATCCCAGTGAAATCCATAGACTTTGGTAAAGTTTGTTTTCCATTTGGTTTAAATATCACAACTTACATTTTTTGGTCCCTCAATAACATCTTGGTTATGGTTGACTGTCTCTGCAATACAGTAGGTAAGTATCGCTCCTGGTTCATATCTATCTTGGGAGATTAAATGAATCACAAGGAGAAGACTTATTTTTAAGTGTTGACTTAAAAATGACTGTGTCAGGGAACTAACAGGTGCATTTGCATTTTGATGTGGAAATCATTTCTGTTCTTTGTTTCCACTCATTGTTTCCAAGTTGTTTTTCTGTCATACTGAGGAGAGTTCTCCTGAGGAAAAACAAAAGTCTTCTGATTGGGTCAGGTTTACATGATGACTTATCATTTACATCTCTTGAAACTCAACAGGGAGAAAACAATTTTGTGTGTAGTGAGGTGGTGGCAGGCAAGAGAAGGAGTGTATACAGAGAGAGCATTCATTTTAATTCTGGTGCAGTGCACAGATGAGGAATATCCCACATGGAGTCTCTTCTAGCTTCTGCTTAAAAATAGAATGATTTTATTTTCTTGTATGCTTGTTCTCTCTGCCTGTGGGAATAGGGAGAATGAAGAAAGATAATTGAGCTTATTCTTTCATTTGCAGCAAAACCCAAATATATACTTGAAGGGAAACAGGAATAGGTATTGTCATCCTGTATATAACTACTCTCGTTCTCAGTACTTAGAAAAGGCATGGCTGCTTTTGCCATGAATATTTTAAAGTTTCAGTGAGGCTCAGGGAGAGGCAGCCTTCCCTGGCATGCAAGTAGCAGTATTTGTTTGAAGGACAAAACTGCATCATGCTTTTCTTGTGTGTGATGTGTGTGCATGTGAATAATTTCAAGTGATTTCAATAGTACAGTATATCTCATGTTTATGGTTTCCCCAGTAAAAGGCTGACAATACCCTTAAGATATTTTCTTCAGCCTTCTTCACTGCAATTTCATTTTGTAAATAATTAACATACTTTCACATTAAATAATTTTTTAATATATGAAGTTTCCAAACATCTAACATGAGTTAAGAAAAGTATAGCATTTTTATCACAAATAAATATAGCTAAATATGTCATTGATACTCTACTTAATGGGATATGAAGGTAGTGTGTGTAGTATAAAGAGAGTAACTACAAACTATTTTGTGGTAAGTAAAATCTGAGGCATGCTAAATATTTAAATTCCTGAGAAGATCCAGACCAAACAACCAGGAAGATAATGAAAAAGTATAAAGCTTGTCACATGGAAAATGCCTCAAAAATAATATGAAGTAATATTCTACCAAAGTCATGAAATTATTTTGGTCCCCACACCTTCCAGCTCTGGAATACATGGCATAAATAAAATTCTGATAACAATTATCATAGTGAAGTACATAACTCTGATTTAAAATAAGTGATCCATTAAATTAAGTTTATGTAACTGGAACTATTTTAGGATATATAGGGGTATAAGATAATGTTCCTGGCCGGGCGCAGTGGCTCAAGCCTGTAATCCCAGCACTTTGGGGGGCTGAGACGGGCGGATCACGAGGTCAGGAGATCGAGACCATCCTGGCTAACACGGTGAAACCCCGTCTCTACTAAAAAATACAAAAAACTAGCAGGGCGAGGTGGCGGCGCCTGTAGTCCCAGTTACTCGGGAGGCTGAGGCAGGAGAATGGCGTGAACCCGGGAGGCGGAGCTTGCAGTGAGCTGAGATCCGGCCACTGCACTCCAGCCTGGGCGATAGAGCGAGACTCCATCTCAAAAAAAAAAAAAAAAAAAAAAGATAATGTTCCTGTCTTTAAAATAATTATAATTTTGATGGATAAATTGTAAATACACATGTCAAAAGTTACACAATATTAGCTTCAAATAAGAGTTTAGGTAATCCCTGGAATAGATGACATTTTAGTAAAATAAATTACAAATATGATAGCTATTATAGGAGAGTTCAGAAGATGAAAGAATATCTTCTATTTAAGCAAGATTATCCTGAGGAGGTGAAATGAAAAATAAACCTTATAATATCTCCTTGAAGATGAGAACAGAGAAACGTTCTAAGTAGAATATTAAAAATGAATCCATGGGGATGATGTCAGAGTGAGGACCTCCAAAAATTTTTCCTTTCATTAAAACAATAAAAACACTGGCAAAAAATGTTCAGTCAACTTTTTTTTTAAAAGTCACTCAAATTAACAAAGACTTGCAACAACCCAGGGAGTGTTTATTCAAGAAAAATGGCTGAATCTAAGTAAAAACAGTGAGCTTTGTATCATTTTAACTTACTCTATCCTATTTCCTTGTACAGCTCTACAGTAGCTTTGAAAACAAACAGCCCACAATCATGGTGACAGCCAGCAGTCTGGCAGACACTGGGATAGAAATATAATGTTGGATATTCTACACAGCCTCATTCCTAGAAAATTGTGATTATTTAAACTGTCTCTCAGTTCCTGGAAAACTCCACTTACAAGACTGCCTTTATCTGACCTGATTCGGAGCTTGGGTACTATTAACAGCTTTATCCTCAGGGGCGTTGGTTAAAAAAAGAAAAAGAAAAAAAATCCTAGGGCCAAGTTTAACATTATGGCTCTGCGAGACAGTAGCTAACATTAAAGGCAAACTATAGAATTTGGCAATGATAAAATTAGGCAAAGTAAGACGTTTACAAGGTAAATCTTAAGAATGAGATGTTCATGAGGAGTTTGGAAAAGCTTTGACTTATTTCTAAAAATCTACATGGCTTGTGGCATATGTGTACAGCTCTAGATATGTCCAGAGTTATGTGATTGCTCTGGGAAGATCTGAGAAAGTCCTAAGCTCTCACTTCTAATTAACTTTGAGGTTTTGGGCAAGCAAGAAGTAAAGGTGAAGTCAGAGTTGTAAACAACTGACTGAGTGTTTAAGATGTATCTGAATACACATGCTAAGCGCCTTGGCAAAGATTAGTTCCACACATTTTAAAAACACCTTTTTCTAACCATTAGCTGACCAAAACACCAACCAAGCAGAAATTTCAGTGGCCATACTTTGTACCATATTTTAAAAATTAACTCAAAGTGGAACTAACTAAAAAAGGATTGGAGGCTGTAATGTTGCAGCTAAAACTATACAACTCTTAGAAGAAAATAAGCAGAAATCATTTTGACATTGGTTAAAACAATAATTTCTTAGATATGACACCAAAAGCACAAGCAGCCAAGAAATATATATCTCAAATTGTTCTTTATAAAAATTAGAGCTTTTGTACTTCAAAGAACATTATCAGGAAAGTGGTAAAATCATTCAGAGAATAGAACTAAATATTTGCAATCATAACCGGTAAGAGCTAAGTTTTAGAATATATATATAACTCTTAGAATGCAATAATAAGACAAATACCTTGATGAAAAATGAGCAAAAGATTTCAATAGACATATCTTCAAAGAGATATACAAATATCTAATAAAAGCATTAAAAGATACTAAACGTTATTAATCATTAGGGAAATGCAAATCCAAACCACAATGAGATACCACTTCAAACACACTAGAAATGTTATCATCAAAAGAGACAGATAATAGTAAGTGTGGGCATGGATTTGGGAGAAATTGGAATCCTCATGTATTACTGGTGGAACTGTAAAATGTTGCAGCTATGTATACTGAAGAGAATCATAAACACATGTCCACTCAAAAACTTGTTCACAAATGTTTACAGCATCATTATTCATGATAGCAATATAGTGGAAATAACACATATTTATTAGCTGTTGAGTGAATAAACCAAATTATATTCATATATCGATAGAATGGGATATTATTCAGCCAAAAAAGTAATAAAATATTAATACATGCTACGACATTGATGAACTTGAAAACATTACGTTAAGTGAAATAGGCCACAAACAAAAGGCCATATATTATATGAATCCATGTATATGAAATGCCTAGAAAAGACAAATGTGTAGGTATAGAAAATTGCTTCCTGGGGCTCAGAATAGGTTAAATGGGAAATAGCTCGATGGCCATTGGGCTCCTTTTTGGGATTATAAAAATACATTGGTATTTAATAGTGTTGATGTTTGCAAAATATTGTGATCCTACTAAAACTCCACTGAGTTCTACACTTTAAATAGATGAATTTTATGGTATGTAAATTATAGCTCGAAAAATAATAAAATGAATGAACAGAGATCAAGATTTGAAATGACTGTATACAGAGCTCAGCAGAGTCTGTCCCAGATAAATAAGAACTTAATAAAAAATAATAAAAGTTAACCATTTAAAGTCACTAGAGTGTCACTATAGGAGAAGTGGTACATTATACTTGCTTACATCTCCAGGGCAGTGGGGCAGAGATTCTGCTGAGGGTGGAGGAAGGAAGTGAGAACAGAAGGTGCTAAAGCTCTGTGTAAGAGGGCTGACTTCATCTGGAACACAATGTTAGGACGTTTATCGAGGAGATATTCGTGGGGAACACATAGAGGAGGCAGGTAATTCCATGGTATTAATAGCAACAAGTGAAAATGTAGATCAACTAGAAGTTTATCAGAGTGAACTAGAGAAAGAGCATAAAAAAGCCCTCCTACTGTTGGAGAATCCTCAAAGACTGAGAAAACCTAGCTTTTCAAAGAAGCCTGACTTTAATCAGATCACATTTTGGAGCAATTTATGTCTCAGTATTGTCAAAAACAATACAGCAATCAGCTAGCAATTAGTGGATACTAATAGCTGGGCATGAAATCCATAGTGCTAGATCAGCCAGAAATGTAACAGGAAGATCACAGAAAAAGACAAAGTGAATGCTGATGAAAACCACAATCATCTCAGAAAGGTTCTGTCTGTGTATTCCCAATGTGTGTTTTCTGAGGAGCAACATCAGAAGCTATATACTGTAGGGGAAATAGATGTCCATAAAATAGTTTTGTCAAGTCACCAACCAGTAAAAAAGCAAATAGGCAAACAACACAAATCTCACAAACATTTACAAAGTTATAGGAAAGTTTCTCGAATTTAGCAGCTTTGTGGCATGTTGTGATATCCCATCTCAAGTGAAAACAAGATGCTTCATTTTAAGCTACTAGAATGGAAGCAAGTCTAGTTGGCATTTTTTTATTTTTTTAGGTTTATGGACGTACAGTACACATTAGGGTATGTGTTACCTTCTTAACTAGTAGTTCATGGGCTTTGAGAGGACTACAGAGAAAGATAAGTCCCTTTAGTTTGTTCCAGCTTAGGTATAAGTTGTGCCACTTGGCTCGTATGAAACAGGAGAGTCAATGTTATTTTAAGTGTCTGTGATAAAACAGGATACTGCATGGAGTCTGTGGAAAACTCTGATAAGAGAATCAGAGTACAGTTCCCCAGAATTTGCTGTAAAGCTATGCAGTTTTCTATAAATCACTTATTTTAAGAAAATTCCTGGTTTGCAAATGGACCCTGATTGAGACTAAATGCTTAAAGATGAAACACAATGTGACCAGATGACTTGAGATGCTCATTACAAATTGGATATTATATGATCCATCAAGCTATAAAATTGGTGTCCCAAGTGGCATTCCATCATCAAATGGAGATAGTACACATGAGGTTGGACTGGAGGACATAATATGATCAGTTGGTTCACATCACAGCGTACTTTCTTCTGCTGCACTGACACATTCACTTCCACTTATACCTATAGACAGCTAAGGACACTCCCATAATCAATTGAATAAGAAAGAAAAAATTAGAGTCTAGTTTACAGGTGATTTTATATTACATGTTGACTTTTGCCATAAGGGAATTGTTATAATACTACAACTCCATTAAAGGGTGGTTATGAAAGACAGAGTAATTACCCCATAGGTAGAACTGGCTATCTACTTTATCTAGTTCAGATTATCTGATGTTCGGGTTTATGCTGCTTCACCAGTGGTATGACCAAATGGTCAGGGACTTGAAAAGAACAGGATTGGAAGATTGATGGCAAGGAATGAACAAGAGGGAAGAGGTATGTGGATGGCTGTCTCCAAATGTGAGAATATTTTTTTCCGTAAAAGTAATTTATAAATTACATTCACTACAGAGAAGGCACTAAATGATCAGGTGAACAAATACTTTGTGCATATCAGTATCTTTTTCTACAACTCTATGCTTTCCCAATGGACTCGTGAAAGAGGGTGGCTGTGGTGACAGAGAATCAAGCCATGCATGGATTTTACAACTTGGACTTCCTCTAAAACACTCATCTGACCACCGTCATTGCTGAAACAGTACTTGTCAACAGCAGAGAATAATGCCGAGCTCCAGATATAGAATCTGGAGGGACTAGTCAGCCACCTTGGAGCAGGGTGATTACCTGGAGCCCCTTCTATCATGGAGGAAAAACCAATTTATCTTTAATGTAATAAATGTTTATAATTCTGCCCATCATGCTTCTACCGAGAACACCATTTTCAGGTTTGCTGAATGCTTTATTCTATGTTATGTATCCTATCTATTATTGCTTCTGATCAAATAATTTATTTTACAGTAACACAAATGAAGTAGTAAGTTAGCTCTCAAGAGATTTAGTAATTTTATATGCAGAAGCAGTTGGTCTTTAATATAGACAAAAGAATAATTGAAGACATCTGTATGCTAATGATTCTAAAATTTTTATCTCCAAATACCTGAATAGACATTTCTTAAAAGAAAATATACAAATGGCCAATAAATATATATAAAAAATGATCAACATCACTAATCATCAGGGAAATGCAAATTGAAACCATAATGAGATAGCATTTTAGCCCAGTTAAAACAGCTATTATCAAAAAGATAAAAAATAACAGATGCCAGTGACAACGCCGAGAAAGCGGAATGCCTGTACACTGTGGTGAGAATGTAAAGTAGTACATCCACTATAGTAAACAGTATGTAGGTTCCTCAGAAAACTAAAAAATAGAATTACCTTATGATTCAGCAATCCCACTGCTGGATATGTCTAAAATGAAGGAAATTGGTATATCAAAGAGATATCTGTACTCCAATGTTTATTGCAGCACCATTCACAATAGCCAAGATATGGAATCAATTTAAGTGTCCGTGAATGGATAAATAGGTAAAGAAAAGGTGGTATAGATACACAATGGAAAATTATTCAGCCAGATAAATGACATCCTGTCATTTGCAGTGGCATGGATGGAACTGAAGATCATTACGTTAAGTGAAATAATCCAGGCACACAAAAAACAAATATTACATGTTTGCATTCATATATGGGTGCAAAAAAAAGTGGATTTCACGAGGTCAAGAGTGGAATGGTGGTTACCAGGGACTGGAAATGGTAAGGGTGGGAATGAAGAGAAGTTTGGTAGCGGTACAAAAATACAGTAAAATAGAACAAATCCATTCTAGTATTCGATAGTACCGTAGGGAGATTATAGTTAGTAATAATTTATTGAATATTTCAAAATAGCTAGAAGAGAGGAATTTGAATGTTCCCAGCACAGAAAAAGATAAATATTTGAAGTGATGGAAATCTAAATTGCCATAATTTGCTCATTGCACATTGCATACATGTATAAAAATATACGTACCTGCAAAATATATATGACCACCATATTTCAATAAAAGTAGAAAAAATATGTATCTCCAGCCCAGATCATCTCCTTGATTCCAGACTCACATATTGAATTGCCTAGCTGATATCTAGATATCTAATGGTTTCCTCTATAGTTTGAATATCATTTTTTTAATCCCTATCAAGTGTCATATTGAAATTTGATCCCCAGTATGATGGTGCTGGGTGTTGGGGCCCAGTGGGAGGTATTTGAGTCATGGGGGCAGATCCCTTATGAATAGATTAATGTCCTTCCTTGGAAGAGTGAATGATTTCTCACTTTATTAGTTCCTATAAAAGCTGGATGTTAAAAGACCTTGGCACTTCCCTGCTTCCACCGCCCTTTTCCTTTTCTTTCTTCATGCAATCTCTACACGTGCTGCTCCCCTTCACCTTCTTCCGTGAGTGGAAGCTGCCTGATGTGGCCCTCAGCTTACGTCGATGTCAAATATTAAACTTTGCAGCCATCTAGAACCTGAGTCAAACACACCTTTCAGTTTATTTGAGGAATACCCAGCCGCGGATATTCCTTTGTAGCAACACAAAACAGAAAACTTCTTAAAATTAGCAAGTTCAAAACCAGGCACTTGATTTTATACTCCCTTCCTCTTACAGTCTTTTCCATCTTAACTGATGGAAACTCTATTCTTGCAGTAGAGTCAACCCAAAATCTTGGAGTCGTCCTTGACTTCCTTCTTGCTCTCATATACCACATCTAAATCATCCTCAAAGTCTGTCAACTGTACCTTCAATAAATACCTTAATGCAGTCATTTACTGCTATTTCCTGTTGCCTAAGTTATTGAATAGCCTCCTAAATATTTTCTCTATTTTGATCTATGAAAGCCATCCCTCTGTCTCTAAATCTAATTGACATAGAGCAACCAGATGAACCTTTAAAAATATGCCAGATCATGTAATTTCCATTTTAAAAATTTAATGGCTCCCCATTTCCACTAGGTCCACATAACATAACATATTGTGCTTCTTTCTTTCTTGACGCTTTTCTGACCTTCTTATGTCACTGGTCTTGGTGTTTTTCAACAAGTCAAACTGCACACTTCAGAGTATTTGCGTTTGCTTTTTCTCTGCCTGGTATACTTTCCTACTACTTATATATCTATTTATCTTCACTCTTTTAGGTTTCTGTTCAAATGCCTTCTAAAGAAGTATTCTCTAGCCACTGCACCCTCCACCCAATCACTTTGTAATTTCATTTTTCTGTATCTTTTTTATTCTTAAGTACTATAACCACAACCAGCTGACATGGCTGCTGCCTTCTTCTCCTCCCTCTTATTCATCTCCTCTTCCTTCCCCTTTTTTCTCTTCTTTCTTCTCTATTGTTGTTGTTATTTCGTTTATCTCTCTCCACTAGAATGTAGGTTTTCCAAATATAGATATCTTGTCTGTTTCATTCATTGTTGTATGCATAGTGCCTAGAATGGGGTCCTAGCACAGGGATAGGTAGTCAGTGAGTATTTGGGAAGTAAAATTAATTTTTCATTAGCGATGTGCTAAAACCTTGGATATATATCAGTTGATATAAGGGTACTAAGAAAGGTTCTCTTTTTATAGGAGTTAAATGCCTAGGTGCAATGGGTCACACCTGTAATCCCAACACTTTGGGAGGCCAAGGCAGGAGGATTGCTTGAGCTCAGGGGTTCAAGACCAACCTGGGAAACATAGCAAGACCTCGTCTCCATAAAAATTACTTTTAAAGACTAAAATTTATTGATCTAAAAATTGACTTCTGCCTGTTCCTTCCTCTGGAAACTTCGTCTCAGAGGGACACCTGCCAGATACCAGCCGGAGTTCTCAAAAACAAGCAATGGGGAAAGGATTCCTTATTTTAAAATGTTGTTGGGAAAACTGGCTAGCCATATTCAGTAAACTAAAACTGAACCCCTTCCTTACACCTTATACAAAAATTAAAGATGGATTAAAGACTTAAATTGAAGACCTAAAATCATAAAAACCCTAGAAGAAAACCTAGGAAATACGAGTCAGCACATAGGCATGGGCAAAGACTTTTTGACTAAACCACCAAAAGCAGTGGTAACAGAAGCCAAAATTGACAAATGGGATCTAATTAAAAAGCTTCTTCACAGCAAAAGAAACTGTCATCAGAGTGAACAGGCAACCTGCAGAATGGGATAAAATTTTTACAATCTGTCCATCTGACAGAGGACTAATAGCTAATATCCAGAATCTACAAGCAACTTAAACAAATTTACAAGAAAAAACAACCCATCAAAAAGTAGTCAAAGGATATGAACAGACACTTCTCAAAAGAAGACATTTATACAGCCAACAAACGTAATGAAAAAACGCTCATCATCACTGGTCATTAGAGAAATGCAAATCACAACCATAATCAGATATCATCTCACGCCAGTTAGAATGGCAATCATTAAAAAGTCAGGAAACAATAGATGCTGATGAGGATGTGGAGAAATAGGAATGCTTTTACACTGTTGGTGGGAGTGTAAATTAGTTCAACCATTGAGGAAGACAGTGTAGCAATTCCTCAAGGATCTAGAACCAGAAATACCATTTGACCCAGCAATCCCATTATAGGGTATATACCCAAAGGATTATAAATCATTCTACTATAAAGACACATGCACATGTATGTTTATTGCTGCCCTATTTGCAATAGCAAAGATTTGGAACCAACCCAAATGCCCACAAATGATAGACTAAAGAAAATGTGGCACATATACACCATGGTATACTATGCAGCCATAAAAAAGGATGAGTTCATGTTCTTTGCAGGGACATGGATGAATCTGGAAACCATGATTCTCAGCAAACTAACAGGAACAGAAAACCAAACACCACATGTTCTCACTCATAAGTGGGGGTTGAACAATGAGAACACACGGACACAGGAAGGGAAGCATCACACACCAGGGCCTGTTGGGGGATGCGGGGCAAGGGGAGGGATAGCATTAGGGGAAATACCTAATGTAGATGATGGGTTGATGAGTGCGGCAAAACACCATGGCATGCGTATACCTGTGTAACAAAATTGCACATTCTGCACATGTATTCCAGGACTTAAAGTATAATTTTTAAAAATGACTTCTAAAATTAATGCTTTCTCTAGCTGACATTTCTTATTCTCTGAAAGTCATATAATTTCTAGCAATTTATATTTCAGAAATCTGCCCAGTGCCCCCCCATGTTTTATCTGCTGCTTTTATATTTGTAAGCCTTAAAGATCCTCTAATCTCTTATCTCACTTTACTCTTTTCCCCACTATTTCGATTTTCTCAGCCTCACTGGATTTTTTAAAATCTTAAAGTTCTACCCATTTTATTGGTTTCATAATTTCACTAATCTTTTAAATTTATTGTTGTTATTTCTTATTTTCATTGCTTCTTTTGGTAAGAAATATTCCCTAGTGCTCCAGGAAACTTGAATATCTTTTTTCCCTACATAAGAAAAATTTGAAGAGTTCTCATATATACCCCATGTAAGCTGAAAGTTAGTAAAATATACCAGATGTCATGTTTCATTTTGTCGAATATATGTAAGGGATTTATTTTAAATTGAATAAATTTAGTGAGAACTAGTCTGCAAAGGCATTGTTTCTCCAAAGTTATGATATAATCTTATATATGAAAATATGTTATGGAAAGCTTAGAATAATATGCTAGGCTAAAATCCATTTCATACTGGATCAGAGAATATACAAGATAATCCTGGGTCATCTTTTAGTGCCAGAAAGTAATAATCCAAAAACAACACAATGGGTATTTGTCAAAGGGAAACAGAAGCCAATTGAAAGAGCTCCTAATGGCCAAAACTGGAGCAATTAGAGCAACAAAATAAATATCGTAGTACTAGATTGTAATACAAAGTAAAATAAATATCCATTAGTTCATACTATTATAAATAAATGAAGGAATAAAAAACAAATGGGAGACAAGAGACAAATCTCTTTTATAGAAGAATTCCATATAGTCTGTGAACAGACTCTCCCTTCAAGAAAGTGAGCATTACCCCCTACTTCTTAAGTGGGAGCTGTGCTTAGTGACTTGCTTCCAAAGAGAATAACATGAAAAATTGGAAAGGACAACTTTTCATTGGAGAAATCTGGCAAACAGTGCCTCACTTAACAAAGGTTAACATAATCAATAATAAGTCCATTTGATAATATGTACTCTTAATATGATATGATATGAGGCGAAGGACAATTCTCTTTTATCTCACTCCTCAAAATTCAAAACTCAGTCTAATCATGAGGAAAACACCAAACAAATTCTTATTGAGGAGATATTCTACAGAGTATCCAGCTAGTACTCCATAAAATGTCAAAGTCATCAAAAAACAACAAAAATGAGAAGCTGACACAGCTGTGAGAAGCCTAAGGAGACATGATGACTAAATATAATATGTGCTGTATGAATTACTGGAACAGAAAAAGGACATTAGTAAACAAGATAATGAAAGTATAGACTTTAGTTAACAATAATGCTGCATTATTGGTTCATTAGCTGTGACACAGATATTGTAGTAGCGTAAGATGTTAATAATCAAAACTGTGTGTACTGTATATGAGTATCTTTGCAACTTATCTGTAAATCTAAATTTATTTCTGTAAATCTAACTATGTACATCTATTATAACAATTTTATTTAAAATGTTGTGCATAAGGAGGTGATAGAAATTATGTCCTCTGTCTTTGAGATACTTTATTTATTTTTTTTCTAATAGGTCTCCTAAAGACTTCAGTTAGATTTAAATTCTTTTCAGAGTAAAAATAAAATATATAAGAGTCTATCACTTTGCTAAACCTCATGAATATCTGTTGGTTTTGCTCATGATTTTGTTTCATAGAATCTTTCTAAGTGGTATGTTAAAGGATAGTGTGAGATGATGTATTAGTCTGCTCTCACACTGCTATAAAGAAATACCTAAGACTGGGTATTTATAAAGAAAAGAGGATTAATTGGCTCACAGTTCTGCAAGCTGTACAGGAATCATGACATGATTTGCTTTCGGGGAAGCCTCTGGAAACTCGAAGTCATGGCAGAAGGCAAAGTGGGAGCAAGCACATCTTACATGACAGGAGCAGGAACAAGATGTGGGGAAGTTACTACACCCTTAAACAACCAGATCTCACGAGAACACTATGATGAGAACAGCACCAAAGGGGCAATCTGCCCCCATGATCCAATCACCTCCTACCAGGTCCCACCTCCAACATTGGTGATTACAATTCAACATGAGATTTGAGTGGAGACACAAATTCAAACCTTATCATTCTGTTCCTGGTTCATACCAAATCTCATGTCCTTCTCACATTGCAAAATACAATTGTGTCTTCTCAACAGTCCCACAAGTCTTAACTCATTTCAACATTAAAAGTCCAAAGTTTCATCCGAAAAAACACCAGTCCTTTCTGCCTATGAGTCCATAAAATTAAAAAGAAATTAGTTACTTCCATAATTCAATGGGGATACAGGCATTGGGTAAGTACTCCCATTTCGAAAGGGAGAAATTGGCCAAAAGAAAGAGGCCAGAGGCCCCATGGAAGTCCAAAATTCAGCAGGGCTCTTGTTAGAAAAGCCTCAAAATATTCACCTTTGACTTTATGTCTCACATCCAGAGCACGCTGATGCAAGGGGCGCACTTCAAAGACCTTGGAAAGCTCCCCTTCTCTGTGGCTGCTCTCATGGGCTAGTGTTGAGTGCCTGTGGTTTTTCCAGGCACATTGTGCAAACTGTCAGTGCCCCTACCATTGCAGAATGTGAAGAATGGTGGCCCTCTTCCCACAGCTCCACTAGGGAGTGCCCCAGTGAGGACTCTGTGTGGGTGCTCCAACCCCACATTTCCCCTCTGCACTGCCCTAGTAGAGATTCTCCATGGGGACTCCACCCCTGCAGCAGACTTCTGCCTGGGCATCCAGGCTTTTCCATTCACCCTCTGAAAACTAGGCAGAGGCTCTCAAGCTTCAGCTCTTGCACTCTGAGCACCCTCAGGCTTAACAGCAAGCAGAAATTGCCCACCCTTATGGCTTGCACCCTCTGAAGCACTAGCCTGAGCTCCACCTGGGTACCTTTTAATCAGGGCTGGAGCTGGAGCAGCTAGGATGTGAGGAGCAGTGTCTGAGGATGCACAGGGAAGTAGGGCCCTGGTCCTGGCCCATGAAACCATTTCTTCCCCCTAGGCCTCTGGGCCTGTAATGGGAGGGGCTACCTCAAAGGTCTCTGAAGTGCCTTGGAGGCCTTTTTCCCATTGTCTTGGCTATCAGCATCATGGTCCTATTTACTTACGCAAACTACTTCAGCCAGCTTGAATTCCCCTCCCCAGTAAACATGGCCTTTCATTTTCTACCACATGGCCAGGCTACAAATGTTCTATACTTTTATATTCTGCTTCCCTTTTAAATATAAGTTTCAGGTCATTTCTTTGTTCCTGCATATGAGAATAAGTTGCTAGAAACAACCAGGAAACATCTTGAGTACTTGGCTGCTTAGAAACTTCTTCTACCAGATACCCTAAATTATCACTCTCAAGTTCAAAGTTGACAGATCTGTAGAGTAGGAGCACAATGCTGCCAAGTTCTTGTCTAATGAATAACAAAAGTGACCTTTGCTCTGGTTCTCAATAACTTCTTCATTTTCATCTGATACCTTCTCGGCTTGCTTCTCACTCTCCATATCACTGTCAGCATTTTGGTCACAACAACTTAATGAGTCTCTAGGAAGTTTCAAATTTTTCCTCATCTTCCTGTCTTCTTCTGAGTCCTCCACACACTTTCAACCTATGCCTGTTACCCACTTCCAAAGTTGCTGCCACATTTTCAGACACCTTTATAGGAATGACCCACTCCTTGATTCCAATTTTCTCTATGAGTCCATTCTCACACTGCTATAAGAAATACCTGCAACTGTGTAATTTATAAAGAAAAGAGGATTAATTAGCTCACAGTTCCACAGGTTGAACAGGAAACATGGCAGGATCTGCTCTTGGGGAGGCCTCAGGAAACTCAATATCATGGCAGAGGGCAAAGGGAGAGTGAGCACGTCTTAGGTGACCAGAGAAGGAGCAAGAGGGGAGATTACTACACACTTTTAAACAACTAGATTTCATGAGAACTGTATCATGAGAACAGCAACAAAGGAGGAAATCTGCTCTCATGATCCAATCACCTCCTACCAGGCCCCACCTCCAATATTGAGGATTATAACTTAACATGAGATTTGGGTGGGGTCACGGACCCAAACCATATCAGATGGCACATTGACACCAGGTTGTCAAGGGAAGGCACCTTCTCTCTCTACTCCTCAATGCCATCAGGTTACCTTCTGTTAATTCTGGCTGTGGATCCTTGAAGAAGATATCGAAACACATAGGATTTAGGAAAAGATGACCTATCTGTATTCTTTTTCTTAAAGTAATTCCCTCCGATTCTTTGTGGTACATCAAATATGTATAAACCTTTTCCTAGCTTTCATAAGCTGAAATCTGAGGAATAATATCAATGTACCTATATGCACCATTCACCATATCTAAGATGGTCTGGAGTTAGTTCTAAACACTGTTTACTGCTTACTCTACTCACGAGAGAATTACCACTTTTACCCATCCCATGTGTATTAAACTGTTTTTGCATTGGTATAAAGAAATACCTTAGACTGGATAATTTATAAGAGAGAGAGAACATGGGGGAGGAGGTGGAACACATTTATAAATGACCAGATCTCATGAGAACTCATTCGCTATTACAAGACTAGCACCAAGGGGATTGTGCTAAACCATTCATGAGGAATCCTCCACGAGCCCATCACCTCCTGCCAGACACCACCTCCAACACTGGAGATTGCATTTCAACTTGTGATTTGGGAAGGGACAAAAATACAAACTTTATTGCCGTGTTTCTTCAGTACAGGCTTCCAGTAATTTTTGATGTCCATCATGCCTTTGAAACCTTTAACCTCACCAGTGTATATGCATTGTCAGAATTTATGTGGGTTGGACTAAATAACTTTGCTAAGCAGATGCTGGTGTACTTGTAAATTTAGGTTTCCACATCTGAATATGGAGATAAATCCCCAGAAGTTACTCTGCTCTGTGGCCAGAGATGTGTTCAGTTGAACATTTAAACCACTGATTTACATCAATTACAGATATGATTTGAAGAAGGGTACACTCACAAGCAGGTTTGCAATTCTGACGCAAATCTCTTCCTGTGCTGGAGCAGTGCATTAACTTACAGTTTCCACAGTGCTGCTCTGTTCGATTGACTGCTTCACTCAGGGTCTCTGCATGGGTTCCTAAAACCGAGTTTAATGTCAGTATGAGTTCATTACTTGTGATCCATTTTCTAATCTTCCTGACTACTAACCCATTTCCTCAGGTTAACTTCTTAAAGATTATGTCTCTCCCTGTGTAGGAGTATATCTCTCTGTGGGCAACCATACAACACTCTGTGTGGTTTCTGAAATGGGAGGGTGGTTGCGAAGAGTTCAGCTTCTCTGCCTGAAGGCATCCCTGTGGAATTACATCTTGCAAAAAACATGACTTTCTGAGGGTCTAGAATATACTTATGTGACACACATCAAAAGAATGATAGCAAGCACTGCATAACAACAGATAGGCATTCACACTGAGACTGTTAGATTGCTGAGGACACTGATTCATTTTTCACATCGTCCTTTCAGAAATAATAGTATGAATATTCATAATCGCCAAAATGATGTTATTTAGGAGTTGAAATAAACAACTAATATTTATTGTTAGCACCAGTACAGTTAGTGTTATAGCAAAGCTATTTTACTTAATCCTCACTACAATTAACAAGTGTTAACATTCCTCATTTATAGATAGGAATCAATCTCAGGAAAGTTTGATAGTGTGTCTGTGATCTCACTATTACAGGCAAATATGGGGATTGAACCTGGATACATTTTGACTCCACCCTTACTCTTTAGCTTTGCTTTATTAAAACAAAGTAGCCAGTAACAAATGAACAAACAAAAAACAAAATAGGAGGGTTACACCAGGTGTATTCAGATACCTTATTTGTTTGCAAATATTTCTTTTTCTATATGATTGTCAGATTAGGGGGTCATGAGTAAAATCTTTGATAGAGAGGAAGGAGGGCAGAGAAAGAAATGAGAAAAGAAATTCTAGACTAAATTCAGATTTAAAAAATAGTTGTTTGCCTAACTCACACATTATAGTATTAAAGGCAGTATTTTATTAATAAAATATAAATTCACAAAGAAAACTGATGCTGAGAGAAAAGAGTCCAGGAAAACAAAGACATTTAATGCTGAGAATCTAGGTTTAGAGTTCTAATACAAATCAAGAGCACTTTTAGGAAAATACCAAGATATCAACACAACCCAGAAAATGGGCCAGTTACAATAACTACTTAGGTACCTGCTATAGGATAAAACCTGGGAAAAATAACCGAAACTAATATTGTTGGATAGTTCAAATTGAAAACAAAGAACAGCTGTGAATGTTTAGTGAAGAAAATACTTTGCAGCATAAGCAACAGAAGTTTCTGTTTAGCTGCCTGCAAATAACTGATTTGAAATAACTTGTTTTTCATGGGCCACTGAGACTGAGATGGTTCTGAAAGACGTCTTCTCTGAGGGAGTCCTAATTTGATTTATTCACAGAACATTTTAAATGGTTTTTGGACATGGATTGTGCATGCAATCACCCCACCCTTATAAACAATATCTAGAATTACCTTGGCACTATGTCTGTCATTGAAAGTGTCTCATTTTTTTTCTCTTTTGCTATTTTAGGATGAGATTACAATATGGTATGAGGTAGGGATATAAAATTTTCTTTCTTAAATTTTTGCCCATTAACTTAATTATCACTTGTTGAGTAATCTGTCTTTTCTCTACTGACATTTATCATACTTATCAAATACCATACATTGTACATGTGTAGACATATTTCTATGTTTGGTGCCTTTGCCACATCTATATTTATGAGGTCAATGAAACACAGTTTTAATTATGACATTTTACAGTGCATTTTACTGTCCCATAGCGAAGGCATCTTTTCACAATTGTATTTGTCTATTCCTAATAGTTTATTCTTTTTGATAAATTTCAAAATCATTTATCATTATGTGAATATATATTTTTTAAACATTCATTGTATTCAAAGCCAAAGATACTAAAAGGTATACAGTGAGAATGCCCACTCCAGACTTGTTTGCCTGGTTTCCATGCCACCTGCCTCCTACAAACAAGTAAGCGCTAATATTTGTTTCATATGTATCCTTCCAGAATTTCATTTCTATGAAAAAAGGAACTACTTATCAAGATATTTTTATCATTTAATAATATACTTAAGAACTTGATTTTAATGTATTGACAGCATCTTCATTCTTTTTTATTATTTGATTGCGTATTATGGATGTACTATAATTTATGTAACCAGCCTACTGTTAGTGGACAGTTAATGTTTTGCCGAATTTCTGCTCTTACAAACAATACTATAGTGAGAAAACTTGTACCTGCACAAATTAGCATAAGAACAAGTGTGTCAGTAGAACAGTTTATCAGAAGTAGTTGCTGGGTCAAAAAGTACAAGCGTTTATAATTTTGATAGATCTCACCAAATTGCCACATAGGGTCACACAAATTTATAATCTTCACAGCAGAGTATGAAGATAGCTGTGCCCTAACAGCATGGTGTACTATCAAACTTCTGAATTTTTTCTAACCTGAACATGAAAAATGACATCACATTTATGTTTTTCCTACTATGAGTGATACTAGTCATCTATTCACATGTCTAAGAGTCATTATATTTCTTTTTTTTTTAAGCAAACTATTTATAGTCTATGATCTTTTAAAATCTAGTTCTTTGATTTTTAATGGAAAATTTTCTAGGAACTCTGTATAAATATAGAAAAAACAAAATACTCTGTGATATGAGTTAAAGATATCTTCCCCCAATTTGTTATTTGGTTTTTGACTTGACTATTTTCAGATTTTAAAATGTAATTAAATTATAGCCAATTTTATGGATTCTGAGTTTGACTCATTGCTAGAGAGGCCTTATTTTCTTTAGTTATAAAGAAATTTTATGATTATTTTTTATGTTTTTATTATTTCATTTTAAAGTATATATTATTGATTCTTTTAGAATTATCTCCCTTTATGACTTGAAGTATAAGTTCAACTTCTTTGCTTAATTTTCTATGAAATTATGAAACTCTCAATTCCTTTTTTTTAACTGATTTTATATGCTACCTTGATTATATATTAAATTCCCACTTAAAGTCTATTTCTGGGCTTTCTATTCTAATTTCATCAGTGCAGCTACTTATATGCATTCCTACTGCTTTTGCCGTTGAGACACTGGTAGTGTCTGTCCCCCATTGCTCTTTTTCCAGAGACTTTTCTATGCTTTTTGCTTATTTTTCTATACTTTTATGATTAATTATTTACTTCTAAAAATCCTCTTTAATAAGCTTGCATCATAATAAAGTTATCATTTAGGAAAAATGACATAATGTTGCTGTTGCAAGTTTCAAACAAGAGCTTGTTATATTCTTCCACTGGTTCAGGTATTCTACTGTATCTTTTAGTCGTATTTTAAACTTTTTTTCATAAGGGTTTTATGCATTTATAGTTAAGTTCCTTTCTTGGTAATTTATATTTTTATGGCTATTGGAAATTGAATGTTTTTTCTACTTTAGACTCTAACTGATTATATAAAGGACACTAATCTCTGTATGTTAATTTCATGCCTCACTATCTTACTGAATTCTCTTACAGTTTGTCATATTATCTGCAAGTAGTGTTAGTTCTATCTCTTGTTCATTTTTTATAGCTTTAGTTTCTTTCATTTTACTTCCTGTAAATGTCAGATAATAGCAGTGTCATCTGGCATCTCTTTATTTAATTAGAACATTTTCTAGTGTTTCTCCATAAAGAATAATCCTGGAAATTGGGCTAAATCAAATACATATTTTCATATTGGGAAACAATATAACTTTTCACTGAGTTTAAAAAATAACAACTGCAATATTGAGTGAAACTGAACTAATTTGACTATTAGTCTCTGGAAATTAAATATTTGCATCATGAAATACAGCATACCTTCCTATTGGCTAAGTATTTTGTGTTCTTCAGTAAAATTTTCTCGTTTATTTATTTAGAGGTTTCATTAGGATACCAGTAACCTCTTTGTCTTGATATCCAATGTCCATACTTAAGTCTTCATTTTACTTGAATTTTAACCAGCTTTTGATATTCTACTAAATTCTCTTTCTTAAAACATTATTTTCTCTGATCTAAAGATGGTTTACTATATTGATTTTCTTCTAATGCCTCTGAGTAGTACCATGAGTTTTTGCTTAGTTTTTTATATTTATTTTCACTATGGTAAGTAGGATCTTTTCCATTATACTTTTTCAAGTGGTTCTAGTAGACAGGTGCTAAAAGAACTGTGATCCTACTAAAAGATTTTTCTGACAGTTTTTTGTTTGTTTCATTTTTAGTCTTTCAATTGCAAATAATGTTAAACAGTGCTCGAGACAATAAGCACATTATTCTTAGTTCTTACTTTAAAGTGAGTAATTGCAGTGCTTTACCATCAAACATAATGATGTTGCTGGCCTGTCATTATTATTCTCCTATTTTTGAAAAATAGAATTTATTTAATAATGGGATCTATTTCTAGACTTTCTGATATGGAAGATAATTACATCTTTTCTAATGGTGAGATAATCATATTTCTGTTCTTTTTTTGGTATACTGCGTATTTTCTTATGTTAATTTTTTATTTTTTTGTTTCAATAGTTTTTTGGAGAACAAGCGATGTTTGTTTACATGAATAAGTTCTTTAGTGGTGATTTCTGAGATTTGGGTGCATCCATCATCAGAGCAGTGTACACAGTACCCAACATGTAGTCATTTGTCCCTCTCCACCTACCACCCTTTACCCCAAGTCCCCAAAGTCCAATCATATCATTCTTATGCCTTAGCATCCTAATAGCTTAGCTATGACATATGAATGAGAACATACAATGTTTGATTTTCCATTCCTGGGTTACTTAGCTTAGAATAATAGTATCCAATTCCATCCAGGTTGCTGTGAATACCAGTATTTCATTCCCGTTTTATGGCTGAGTAGTATTCCATGATGTGTGTGTGTGTGTCTGTGTGTGTGTGTGTGTATCACATTTGCTTTATCCACTCGTTGATTTATAGGCATTTGGATTGGTTACATATTTTTGCAATTTCAAATTGTGCTGCTAAAAACAGGCATGTGCAAGTATCTTTTTTATATAATGACTTCTTTTCTTCTGGGTAACACCCAGGAGTGGGATTGCAAGATCAAATGGAAGATCTAGTTTTAGGAATCTCCACACTGTTTTTCATAGTGGTTATACTAGTTTACATTCCCACCAACAGTGTTCCCTGATCACTGCATCCACACCAACATTTATTATTTTTTGGTTTATTAAATTATGGCCATTCTTGCAGGAGTGAGGTGATATTGCATTGTGGTTTTGACTTGCATTTTCCTGATAATTAGATTGAGCATTTATCCATATGCTTGTTGGCCCTTTGTATGTCTTCTTTTGAGAATTGTCTATTCATGTCCTTAATGCACTTTTTGATAGGATTGTTTGTTTTTTTCTTGCTGGTTTGAATTCTTTATAGATTCCGGATATTAGTCCTTTTTTGGATATATAGATTGTGAAGACTTTCTCCCACTCTGTGGGTTATCTGTTAACTGCTGATTATTTCTTTTGCTGTGCAGAAGTTTTTAGATTAATTAAGTTCCATCTACTTATCTTTGTTTTTGTTGCATTTGCGTTTGGGTTGTTGGTCATGAAGTCTTTGCCTAGGCCCATGTCTAGAAGGGTTTTTCCAACGTTATCTTTTAAAATCTTTATAGTTTCAGGTCTTACATTTAAGTCTTTGATCCATCTTGAGTTGATTTTTGTATAAGGTGAGAGATGAGGATTCAGTTTCATTCTTCTAGATGTGGCTTGCCATTTACCCAGCACTACTCGCTGAATAGGATGTCTTTTTCTTCCCCCCCCCCCCTTTATGTTTTAATTGACTTGGTTGAAGGTCAGTTTGACACAAGTATTTGGCTTTATTTCTGGGTTCTCTATTCTGTTCCATTGGTATATTTGCCTATTTTTATACCAGTACTATGCTGTTTGGGTGGGTATGGCCTTATAGTACAGTTTGATGTTGGGTAATGCGATGCCTCCAGATGTATTCTTTTTGCTTAGTCTTGCTTTAGCTAGGTGGGATTTTTTTTCTTTTTTTTTTTTTGGTTCCATATAAATTTTAGAATTATTTTTCTAGTTCTGTGATGAGTAATAGTAGTATTTTGATGGGAATTGCATTGAATCTGTAGATTGCTTTTGTAGTATGGTCATTTTTACAATATTGATTCTACCCATCCATGAGCATGGGATGTGTTTCCATTTGTTTGTCTCATCTATGATTTCTTTTAGCAGTGTTTTGTAGTTTTGCTTGTAGAGGTCTTTCACCTTTTTGGTTAAGTATATTTCTGGTTTTTTTTTTGGCAGCTATTGTGAAAAGAGTTGAGCTCTTGATTTGATTCTCAGCTTGGTGACTGTTGGTGTATAGCACAGCTACTGATTTCTGTACATTAATTTTTTATCCTGAAACTTTGCTGAATTTATTTACCAGTTCTAGGAGCTTTTTGGAGGAGTCTTTAGGGTTTTCTATGTAAACTATCATACCATCAGCCAACAGCAACAGTTTGACTTCTTCTTTACCAATTTGGATGCCCTCATTATTTTTTCTCTTGTCTGATTGCTCTGGTGAGGACTTCCAGTACCACGGTGAAAGTGAGCATCCTTGTCTTGTTCCAGCTCTCAGGGGGAATGTTTTCGACTTTTCTTCATTTAATATAATGTTGGCTGTGGGTTTGTCATAGATGGCTTTTATTGCATTAAGTTATGTCTCTTCTATGCTGATTTTACTGAGGGTTTTAATCATAAAGGGATACTTGATTTTTATCAAATGTTTTTTCTGCATCTACTAAGATAATCGTGTGATTTTTGTTTTTAATTCTGTTTATATGGTATATCACATTCATTTTGTTAAACCATCCCTGCATCCCTGTCATGAAACCCACTTGATCATGGTGGATTATCTTTTCGATATTCTGTTGGATTCAGTTGGCTAGTACTTTGTTGAGGATTTTTGCATCTATGTTAATCTGGGATATTGGTGTGTAATTTTATTTTTTTGTTATGTCCTTCCCCGGTTTTGGTGTTAGGGTGATATTGGCTTCATAGAATGATTTAGGGAGGATTCCCTCTTTCTCTTTTTGGATAGTGTCAATAGTATTGGTACTGATTCTTCTTTGAATGTCTGATGGAATTCAGCTATGAATCTGTCTGGTCCTGGACTTTTTTTTGTTGGCATTTTTAAAATTACCATTTCAATTTCACTGTTATTGGTCTACTGAGAGATTCTATATCTTCCTGGTTTAATCTAGAAGGATTGTATATTTCCAGGAATTTATCCATCTCCTCCAAGTTTTCTAGTTTATGCACATAAAGGTTCATAGTAGCCTTGAATAGTATTTTGTGTTTCTGTAGTATCAGTAGTAATAGCTCCCATTTTGTTTCTAATTGAACTTATTTGGACCTTCCCTCTTCTTTTCTTGGTTAATCTCATTAATGGTTTATCAATTTTATCTATCTTTTCAAAGAACCAACTTTTTGTTTCATTTATCGTTTGTATTTTTTTGTTTCAATTTCATTTAGTTCTGCTCTGATTGTTTTTTCTTTTCTTCTGCTAGGTTTGGGTTTGGATTGTTCTTGTTTCTCCAGTTCCCCAAAGTGTGTCCTTAGATTGTCTATTTGTGCTCTTTCAGACTTTCCAATGTCGGCATTTAATGCTATGAACTTTCCTCTTAGCTTTTGCTGTATCCCAGAAGTTTTGATAGGTTGCATCACTATTAGCTTTCAGTTGAAATAATTTTTTCAATTCCCATCTTGATTGCATTGTTGACCCAATGATCATTCAGGAGCAGGTTATTTAATTTTCATGTATTTTCATGGTTTTGAGGGTTCCTTTTGGAGTTGAATTCCAATTTGATTCCACTGTGGTCTGAGAGAGTACTTGATATAATTTCGGTTTTCTTAAAATGTTTGAGACTTATTTTGTGGCCTTATCATATGGTCTATCTCGAAGAATGTTTCATGTGCTGACGAATAGAATGTATATTCTTTAGTTGTTGGGTAGAATGTTTTGTAAATATCTGTTAAGTCCATTTGTTGTAGGGTGTAGTTTAGGTCCATTGTTTCTTTGTTGACTTTCTGAATTGATGACCCTTCCAGTGTTGTCACTGGAGTATTTAACTTCCCCCCTATTATTGTGCTGCCATCTATCTCATTTCTTAGTCCTAGTAGTCATGGTTTATAAGTTTGGGACCTTCAACGTTAGGTCCATATATATTTAGAATTGTGACATTTTCTTGTTCGACTAGCCCTTTTATCAGTATATAATATCCCTCTTTGTCTTTTTTTCTTTCTTTTTTTTTTTTTTTAGGTGGAGTCTCGCTCTGTTGCCCAGGCTGGAGTGCAGTGGCATGATCTCAGCTCACTGCAACCTCTGCCTCCCAGGTTCACGCCATTCTCCTGCCTCAGCCCCAAGTAGCTGGGACTACAGGCATCCACCACACGCCTGGCTGACTTTTTTGTATTTTTAGTAGAGACAGGGTTTCACCGTGTTAGCTATGTTCGTCTTCATCTCCTAACCTCGTGATCTGCCCGCGTCAGCCTCCCAAAGTGCTGGGATTACAAGCATGAGCCACCGTTCCTGGCCCCCTCTTTGTCTTTTTAAATTGCTGTTGCTTTAAAATTTGTTTGGTCTGATGTAAGAATAGCTACTCCTGCTTGCTTTTTGTGTCCATTTGCATGGGATATCTTTTTCTACCTCTTTTTTTTTTTTTTCAGATAGAGTCTTGCTCTGTCACCAAGCTGGAGTGCAGTGGTGTGATCTCGGCTCACTGAAAACTCCACCTCCCAGCTTCAAGTGATTTTCATGCCTCAGCCTCCTGAATAGCTGGGATTACAGGCATGCACCATCACACCCAACTAATTTTTGTATTTTTAGTAGATATGAGGTTTCACTATGTTGGCCAGGATGGTCTCAATCTCCTGACCTTGTGATCTGCCCATCTTGGCCTCCCAAGTGTTGGGATTACAGGTGTGAGCCACCATGCCCAGCCTCCACCTCTTTACCTTAAGTTTTTGTGAGTCCTTGTGGGTTAAGTCTCCTGAAGACAGCAGAAACTTGGCTGTTGAATTCTTATCCATTCTGCCATTCTGTATCTTTTAAGTGGAACATTTAGGTCTTTTACATTCAATGTTAGTATTGAAATGTGAGGTACTATTGTATTCATCATGCTATTTGTTGCTTGAATACCTTGGTTTTTTTTTTCATTGTGTTATTATTATATAGGTCCTGTGAGATTATGCCTTAAGGAGGTTCTATTTTGGCATATTTTAAGGATTTGTTTCAAGGTTTAGAGCTCCGTTTAGCAGTTCTTGTAGTGCTGGCTTGGTAGTGGCAAATTTTCTCAGCATTTTGTCTGGAAAATACTGTATCTTTCCTTCATTTATGAAGCTTAGTTTCACTGGGCATGAAATTCTTGGCTGATAATTGTTTTGTTTAAGGAGGCTGAAGATAGGGCCCCAATCCCTTCTAGCTTGTAGGGTTTCTGCTGAGAAATCTGTTGCTAATCTGACAAGTTTTTCTTTATAGGTTATCTAGTGCTTTTGCCTCACAGCTCTTAAGATTCTTTCCATTTTCTTGACTTTAGATAACCTGATGACTATGTGCCTAGGTGATGATCTTTTTGTGATGAATTTCCCAGGTGTTCTTTGAGCTTCTTGTGTGTTGATATTTGGATCTCTACCAAGGCTGGGAAAGTTTTCCTTGATTATTCCCTCAAATATATTTTTCAAACTTTTAGAGTTTCTCTTCTTTCTTGGAAACACCAGTTATTCTTAGGTTGACGTTTAACATAGTCAAAATCTTCTTAGAGACTTTGCTCAGTTTTAAAAATTCTTCTTTCTTTGTCTTTGATGGATTGGGTTAATTTGAAAACCTTGTCTTTGGGCCCTGAGGTTCTTTTATCTGTTTGTTCAGTGCAATTGTTGAGACTTTCCAGTGCATTTTGCATTTCTCTAAGTATGACCTTGATTTCCAGAAGTTGTGATTGTTTTTATTTATGCTATCCATTTCACCGAAGAATTTTTTTTTTTATATTCGGTAGTATGTTTTTGATTTCTTTAAGTTGGACTTCACCTTTCTCTTTTGCCTCGATTAGCTAAATAATCAAACTTCTGGATTATTTTTCTGACAACTCAGAGATTTTGTTTTGGTTTGGATCCATCGCTGGTGAGCTGATATGATCTTTTGTGCATGTTAAGGAACATTGTTTCATCATATTACCAGAATTGTTTTTCGAGTTCTTTCTCATTTGGGTTGACTATGTCAGAGGGAAGATCTGGGATTCAAGGGCTGCTAGTCAGATTCTTTTCTCCCATGGGGTGCTCCCTTGATGTGGTGTCCTCTCCTTACCCCTAGGAATGGGGCTTCCTGAAAGCCAATGGTAGTGATTGTCTTTGCTCTTCTGGGTCTAGCTACCCAGTGAATCTACTGGGCCCTGAGCTGGTACTGGGGAGTGTCTGCAAAGAGTCCTTTGATATGATCCATCTTCAGTTCTTGAGGCCATAGATACCAGCACCTGCTCTGGTGGAGGAAGCAGGGGAGTGAAGTGGACTCTGTGGGGATCTTTGGTTGTGTTTTTGTTTAGTGCACTGGTTTTATGTTGGTTGACCCCCAGCCAGGAGGTAGCACTTTCAAGAGTGCCTCAGCTGTGGCCCTATAATGAGGATGCGAACTTGCCATAGGAATACCTGGTTAAGCATTCAGGTTTATCAGGTGTTGGGCAGGGCCATAGAGCTCCCAAGAGATTATGACCTTTGTCTTCAGCTACCAGGGCAGGTAGAGAAAGAGCACCATGTGGGGACAGGGATGGGTGTGTTTAAGCTCCACGTCTCCTTGGGCAGGGCTTGCTGTGGGTGTTGTGGGGGATAGGGATGTGGTTCCCAGGCCAATGGAGTTATATTCCCCAGGGCATTTTTCTGCTACTGCTGAGTCATACAGGTCTCCAGGGAAGTGGGGAAAAGTTGGCAGTCACAGGACTCACCACACTCCCATGCAGCCCATAGTCCTAAAGGCCCCAGTCTCACTCCCATCGTGCCCCACCCCCCACAGGACCGAGTCTATATTTCCAGGCAGCCGGTGACCAGGGCTGAGAACTTGCCCCAGACCACAAGCCTCCTAACTGAGAAAGCAAGCAGACTCATAGGTTTTTGGCATCTCGGGGAGCCTTCAGCAGTGATCTAATTCTTTCCTTTGAAGGGTCTGTGGATTCTCTTGGTTTTCTTGGTATGTTCCTGCAGTAGTTCTTGTAACAAAAGTTCATGATAGGAGTCTCCACATGCTGCTCTGTCTATCCGAGCAGGAACAGCAAGCTAATCCTGCCCTCTCTCTGCCATTTTAATCCCTGTCTTCATATTTCTTTTTAAATTTCTCATGTGAATTAGATTCTCTTAACAGATGCATTGCAGAAAACAATGTTACTGAATTGTGGTGAATTTGTTCTTTAATATATAGCTAAATATTATTTGTAAATATATTATTTAGAATTTTAAAATTCATAACCTTTAAGGTAGACTTATAATTTGTATTTTTGTGCTAATTAGTTGTAGTATTTAATTTTGTTATTTCACGAATAATTGGCACCCACTTTGCTGCAGTCATTATGCTGTATATCAAGAGTATAACGGATATCAAAACGAATGTGGTTTCTGAGCTCACAGGGTAAGGTACAATTGGAACCATGATACATTTTACAAAATAGTTTACAATATCATAAGAGGACACAATAAGAGAATTTGACCTAGTATGGAGTTTCTAAATGTTTAAGATATCTTTTCTAAGGAAGTGACAATTGAGTGAAAGCTAAAAATTGAGTAGATGTTAATGTGTAAAAGGATTGAAGGGTCAGAAGGAACCCCATGATTACAGATTCTGTGGCAGGAGATACTAGGGCACATAGAATAAGAGAGAAGGTAGTGTATCTATAGTGCAAGTGCAAGCTCTGGCAATTCTTTCAGCCGTTACTTTTGATGTTTGCCTCCATATGTGTAAGTCATGCATTTATCTGGCTGCTTCATTATATTTTTGTTATCTATTAACTTTCCACTCTTCAAGATGAGTATTATTATATTCTCTACTGCTCTATTACTCACATGCGTAAATCCTGTCTCATGACTCCAAGTTGATTATATCATAACACTGCATTATTTTTATTTTTACATATTTTGACTATGTAGAATGAATTCACAGAAGACCCATGTTGCACAATATGATATAGTATAGTTTGAAAACTATACTTTTCTCCTGAAATTAATAATTATCCTCATCTATATCTATGTAGTGTGTCCTTTAAATCTCTTCCACTTGCTTAAATTGCCTCTCAATATCTTTAAACACAGCAGTATTTTATTAATTTCACTTTCTTCGAGACATCTTTCCCGGGGACTCATGGCCTGATCTAATCAAGACCAGCAGTTTCCTATGATACCTGCAAGACTATTTATTATCTTCTTTTGCCATTATCCATTTTGTTTGTCTCTTTTAAAGCATAGCGGATCTCTTGTTTTCTGAATTCCATGTCTTCCTCTTTCTTGATCTCTCTCAGTTTCTTCCTTAGAAAGGTTGCATGGAAGATAAGATTTTGGAGGAATTGTGTATCTGAAAGTGTTTTCTATTCTTCTCTGCCATTTTTGTATTAGTTGGGCTGTGATAGACTGCTAGGTTCGAAATATTCATCCCTCTAGATTTTTAAAGGCAATATCATGTTGTCTTTAAGCTTCCAGTGCTGCTGTCGACATTCTGATTCATTATTCTTTGTATTGTACTTTTTTATTTTTCTTCTGTCCCTTAAATTTTAAAATTTTATGAGGATGTACCTTACATTTTAAATTATTCTGAGAGTGTGTGAGTTTATTTTTTCCATTGTGCTGAGTACTCAATGGATCATTTCAAAGTAAAAATTCATAATCCTACTTCTGGGAAATTTCTTTGATGATTCCCTTTCCCAAATTTCTTTATAGAACTCTGATTTGCATATTGGATCTACTGACGTGAGCTTCAAAAATATTTTTACTACCTTTCTTCATTTTTAAAATTTTTATCTGCTTCCCAGCATATCATCTTAATTTATCTTCCAATCATTCTATTGTTTTCTCATTTCTGCCAACATGTTTATGATTTCTAAACATTCTTTTTTCTCTAATATTCATTTATTAAGGCACCTTGCTTTTGTTCAATGAGTGCAATATTTTAGAAATATTGTGTAGTCTGTTTTACTAAGTACTGTTTTCCTCTTTGCATATTTGCTTGTTTGTTTGTCTTGGTCTCCATTTCTTACATTGGAGGACTACATTCTTGTGTGTGTCTGAGGTAGCTTACTTTTTTTACATTGAGAGGACATGGAGCTGATTGACACATTCTATGCATAAATGGGCTTTGTAGACTTCATGGTAGGTTCTATCTATCTCATTAGGTTTCTAGTAGAGAAATAAGTGCTACAGAATATTATTTGAGTGACTTTTTTTTTTAATTCTTTCAAAGGAAGCTATGCAGCTAGTATCATTCTAAATGGAGAGAAGATAGGCTAATTATTTGTGTATGACAGAAACCCTAGAGAATTAATGATTAATTCTCCTATGGAACATACTTTGAGAAGGATTACTTTGACCCCGATGTATCTTTATTAATAGAATGTTTTTCATAGGCTGGTTAGATTTTCTGAAAAATAATTTTTCAGTGAGCTATCTAGAGGTATACAATTCCAACATTATGGCAGCTGTATGTGTGGAAGTCATGCCAGATGTTTCAATACTTCAGTGAGTAAAGGTTCACTGAGGCCCCTGTTTGCAGTGAGTGCTGGACTCTTACCCTCAACTGTGCTAGTGGTTCCCAGGCCAGAATTCTGTTATTTTCACTAGACAAAAATCTTCAATCCATAGTAAAAGAGACGAATGGGAGGGACTATTCTGCTCAGAATCAATGTGAGTACTCAAGAGTGTAACTTATTAGTTGCACTTTTAACTGATCCATTAGCCTAAATTTTATCCGCACTTACAGAGCTGCATGATGCCATCCATCTTCAGGCTTCAGAAGTTTCTGCAGTGTAATAGAATTTACTCCAGTGCCTGCTTACAATTCAGTTTTATGGGGTCTTCTAAGTTATTTACCACTCATTTGCTGCTAAACATCTCAGATTTTGTTTCTATTTTCTCCTCTTCCAGTCTCTCTTCTTTCTGGAAGTTTGTGACAAAACAAAACAAAACACAATATATTTTTACTGTTATTTTGAGGAGTTTAGAAAAAGCAGAGGAAAATACATATGCTTGGTTCACTATTTATAACCAGAAGCCTGATTACTTTTTCTTTATATTACACTTTAATATTTTGCAGAGATAAGATTGTCTCATTCTTCACTGTTCCAGGAAAAAAAAAAAGTATTTGCTTTTCTGTTTATTCCTTCCTGATAGACTTCAAAGTAATGAAAAGCATATATCTATAGTAACATTATTTGCAAGTACATTACATGTTTATAAATATTTGTTAAGAATAATTTTTATAATATCATGATTTTATTTTCAAGAAAATAAGCCTCTGTTCCCCACTTTATGTAAGTCTCCTTTTAAGACTTTGTAGTAAATATTTTAGTTTTTTATATATGTTTCTTATATTTCTTGTTAAGATGATTACAGATTATTTTAAATAACTTCATAGATTTTTAAAATACAATATTTGGCTGGGTGCAGTGGCTCATGGCTGTAATACCAGCACTTTGGGAGGCGAAGGCAGCTGGATCACTTGAGCCTAGGAGTTTAAGACCAGCTTGGGCAGCATGGCAAAGCCCTATCTCTACAAAAAATTAAAAAATTATCCAGGCATGGTAGTGCATGCCTGTAGTCCCATCTACTGGGGAGACTGAGATGGGAGGATCACTGAGCCCAGTGGTGGAGACTGCAATGAGCCATGATGGAGCTGCTGCACTCTAGCCTGGGTGACATAGTGAGACCCTGTCTCAAAAAAAAATAAATAAATAAATAACAACAAAACAAAAACAAAAAAATACCACCCCTCCCTTTTACACAATATTTTATTTCCTCCTTAAATTTCCTGAAATTATTCAGTGTATAAATAAATTTTAATTTGTGAACATTTATTTTGTAACCAGGGAGCTACCTGTATTTTTTTCCTTCTAATAAATTTTAGTGAATATTGCTCTTGTACCTTAAAAAGACAAATAGTGGCCGGGTGCGGTGGCTCAAGCCTGTAATCCCAGCACTTTGGGAGGCGGAGTCGGGCGGATCACGAGGTCAGGAGATCGAGACCATCCTGGCTAACACGGTGAAACCCTGTCTCTCCTAAAAAATACAAAAACTAGCCGGGCAAGGTGGCGGGCGCCTGTAGTCCCAGCTACTCGGGAGGCTGAGGCAGGAGAATGGTGTAAACCCGGGAGGCGGAGCTTGCAATGAGCTGAGATCCGGCCACTGCACTCCAGCCTGGGCGACAGAGCGAGACTCCATCTCAAAAAAAAAAAAAAAAAAAAAAAAAAAAAAAAAAAGACAAATATTATTGGGAAATAATTTTTGAAACTCTAAAGCAATCTCATTAATTTCTGCTTTCTTTTGTTTGTCTTTACTGGAAGTATTAACAGCTTCTTTTCTATTGTCCTACAATATTACTTTAGTTTAAAAGTTTTCTTGTGAAGTAATGCATGCAATTTTATATTTGTGTGCAACCTTGACTTTATAAGAAATATTTCTGTGAATAATATAATCATTTTCATAACTTTATACATCATCTGCAATTATTTGTATTAGTTTTTTTTACCCATTATTTATGGGAACAGCATTTGCTTTTTAAGTAACTGAAATTACTTGCTTGAACTTTCATTATTACATTTTTAAATTACTCTGTTCAGTAGGTATCTAACACTGGTGGCCACAAGGCTGCATTCCAACCATGGACATATTTTGTTTAGAAATTTTGTTATGTCTGTGAATAGTCTTTAAGATGCAATGTAACTATATAGAAATTGATTATAACTCTAGAAATTCAGCACTTATTGTTTTATACCTGATCAATTTCACACACCCTATGCAGATAATTGTCCTTTTAAGCTCTAATTTAGGAAATTCAATTTTATTTATGATTATCTCATACTTAGGCTAATGGTTATTTCATATTTAGAGGAAAGAAAAACAAACTTTAAATTTGTTCATGACAATCAAAGAATAATTTTCAAAAATTTTTATAAGCAGTATGATAAAAGACAAATTCTATGTACTAAGGGCAAAATAGTTAACCTGATATTGTTTTTTTTTTTAATATAACTGCATTGGATCATAATTATGATTGTTACTTTCTTTTTCTTTTTTTTAAATTATACTTTAAGTTCTGGGGTACATGTGCAGAACGTGCACATGTTACATAGGTATACCCGTGCCATGGTGGTCTGGTGCACCCATCAACCCGTCACCTACATTAGGTATGTCTCCTAATGTTATCCCTCCCCAGCCCCCCACCCACTGACAGGCCCTGGTGTGTGATGTTCCCCTCCCTGTGTCCATGTATTCTCATTGTTCAACTCCCACTTATCAGTGAGAACATGCGGTGTTTGGTTTTCCATTCTTGTGATAGTTTGCTGAGAATGATGGTTTCCAGCTTCATCCATGCCCCTTCAAAGGACATGAACTTGTCCATTTTCATGGCTGCATAGTATTCCATGGTGGATATGCGCCACATTTTCTTTATCCAGTCTGCCACTGGTGAACATTTTGGTTGGTTCCAAGTCTTCGCTATTGTGAATAGTGCTGCAATAAACATACATGTTCATGTGTCTTTATAGTAGACTCTGTCTCCAAAAAATAAAAATAAAATAAAATAAAATAATAGCCAAATTCTACCAGGGATATTGTTTTGTTTTATTTTATTTTATTTTATTTTATTTTTATTTTTATTTTTATTTTTTGGAGACAGAGTCTTACTCTGTTGTCCAAGCTGGAGTGCAGTGGTGCGATCTCGGCTCACTGCAACCTCCGCCTCCCGGGTTCAAGCGATTCTTGTCCTTCACCCTCCTGAGTAGCTGGGATTACAGGCACGTGCCACTGTGCCTAGGTTTTTTTTTTTGTTTGTTTGTTTGTTTTTGTATTTTTAGTAAAAAAGGGGTTTCACCATGTTGTCCAGGCTGGTCTTGAACTCCTGGCCTCAAGTGATCTGCCTGCCTCAGCCTCCCAAAGTGCTGGGATTATAGGAGTGAGCCACCACGCCTGGCTCTGATATTGTTTTAATACCTCTAAGTTTTGTCTAACTAAGCAAGATGAAAGAATTGAGCTAATAAATTCAGCCGTATTCTAATTAGCAAGCTGTAGATGTAAATATATCAGTAGAAAATATGCCTTGTACTGCAGAGGTAACTAATATAGGGGGACAGAGGAAGAGCTGCCACACTTTTTCTGTAAAGGACTAGATGCTAAATATTTTAAATTTTGCCGCTTGTGTTGTCTATATTGCAGCTACTCAATTGTGTTGTGGTGTAAAAGAAGCCGTAGACAACATGTAAATTAATGTGTGTGGCTGTGTTCCAATATAACCGTTTTTTTTGGTGTTTTTTTTTTTTTTGGAGGGGGGGAGTTGTTGCTTTGTTTTGTTTTAAAACAAGCGTTAAGCTGGATTTGGCCTATGGGCCATATTTTGCCAACTTTTGGGATACAGCAATTTAGCAGGTCTCACTTATACAGACAGAAGTTGGGGAAAACTCTAAGGATGGCCTGGAAATTATATGGGCAGGAGAAAGGGAAATACTGGGTAGAAGAAGGTGGTTCTCCAGCAAAGGCCCCACTCTCAAGCCTGAAGTTCTGTGGCCGTAAATGAGAACAGGCATTTCTGTTTTCACAGAAGTTGCCTTTTGGCCTGCTACACCCCCATCCTTCCCCCATATAAACCTGAGACCTTAGCGGGCACAAACACAAGGGGCTGAACATTGGCACCAGCAGACCAAGCCACTGCGGAACAATGCAGCAGAAAAAGAGAGAAGAGTAGGGACTGGATGTGAGGGGAGTTCAGCAGCGGACAGGCGGAGAAGAGTCCGGCCGCTGGGCTGCCCAACTCAGGGAAAGACCACCTTCCCACTCCATCCTCCAATTCCAGCTCCTCATCCATCTCACAGAGAGCCACCTCCACCACTCAATACAACTTTGCATTCATCCTTGCAGCCCACGTGTGATCTGATTCTTCTGGTACACGGGGGAAGGACTCAGGATATAGTATGCTGTCACACTGGCCCCCTGCCCTTGCGATAAGGCAGAGGGTCCACTGAGCTGATTAACACACAAACCCTCTGCAGACCGCAAGTCTGAAAGAGTTTGGTAACACACACCCACTTGGACTTGGGGAATCGCAGACACCCACTCTTAGACACTGTCTGGGGTTGGAGCCCAAAAGCGCTCCCACGGGCCTCTGCGCCTGCCAGGCCGCATGCTCCCCCCAGGAGTCTGAGCTGCTGCGAGACCAAGCTGGCCACACCCACCCTTGTCGCACTTCCTGCTGGGGAATCAGGGAAGTCTCTCGTTTAAGAACCTGGTCATGGGAGTTGCATGATGGTTTTGTCCTTCAGTTTTCCCACTGACAGAGTAACTGAGAATGGGGAGATCAGTCAAGACATGGTCTTTCATATGTACATGCATTCAGTCTTTTTCTACGTACTACACCAAATTTTTTCTTTATGGTTCTGGTATGACAGTGACACTGATTTTCATGTAGTTCAATAAGTCTAGCTAAATTAGGAGTAAATTGAAATAATTATGGTTAGAGAATGAAGTTCATCTATTTTATTTTCATATTGGAATTTGTTCTTGTGATGCTTGCTCTCTGCTGTTTGACCTGACGGATCAGATGTGCCCACTTTTTTGCATTACATGTCTCACAGGAGGCTAACTTGTATGGCTATAATCTATGGTCCTCTGAGCCCACTGGCTGCTGACTGTCTTTACCCATAGAGGAGCAAGGAGTAAACTCCTCTGGAGATAAAAGAGAGAGAAGAGGACGATTAAGGTATTTATTCCCTTGGCTCCTTCCCTTTTTTGAAGGTTACAACATTTTCTGGTAGTTCTTTCAGGGTTTTGCAGGCTCCCTTCCCTCACATTTTCAGGAATCTGGAACTAGCTCCTGGATGTTGCATCCTCCCTGTGGTTTCTCTATATCTTGACCTTTTCTTTGTAAATAGCCTGTTTTTAAAACTCCTCTCAAATTAACTATCTTTTGTGTGCAATATGTTTCCTGCCAAGACTCTAAATGATAGAGTTCACAAAATATGATCAATACCTTGGTTGCGTAAGGAAATGGAAAAGCTCTATTTATAGAAAAAAAATGTACATTATGTTGATTATTTATGTATTTTTTTTCTGAGACGGAGTCGCTCTCTGTCACCAGGGTGAAGTGCAGTAGCATGATCTTGGCTCACTGCAACCTGAGTCCCAGGTTCAAGCAATTCTCCTGCTTTAGCCTCCTGAATAGCTGGGACTACAGTCGTGTGCCACAACGCCCAATTATTTTTGTATTTTTAATAGAGACAGGGTTTCACCATTTTGGCCAGAAAGGTCTCGATCTGTTGACTTCATGCTCCGCCCTCCTCAACCTCCCAAAGTGCTGGGATTACAAGTGTGAGCCACCATGCCTGGCCTACATTGCTTAATTATTTTACTTAATTAAATTTTGTCTTATTTAAATTTTTATTTTTGTAATCTATAGAGAGTTTTATTAAAGTGTTACCTACAACAAATATATTTCTATAACTTTCTTATATTTTATGTAATTTTATTTAATTGCCCTTAAAATTTGTAGACTTTAGTTTCATTTAAGTAAAATGACTTTCCCTTTTCCATTCAATAATTTTTCATCTTTAATATCGCACTCTTATTTAAATGTAGCTGATCCAGCATTTGCTTACATTAGATTGATAACATTTTGCCTTTAATTTTTATCACATATAAAATATTTATTCTTATTATTTAAGTAATATAATTTCATAACCAAGTGGAGAAAACACCAAATATAACTTAAAAAGAGATCATTAATAATCTCAACTTCATAGCCAGCTACTGTTAGTATTTTCATATTTGGCATATTCAGGATAAGTAAGATGAAATAGTTGGTAAAAGCTAAATGTAATAAAAGTAAAGTATCCATGTCTAAATTTTCTTTTAACTTAAAACTTATAAAAGTGCATTAAAAGGTAGTAGTTTTGTATGTACACTAAATACTTTTCTGTATGGAACCATAAAAATAGGATGATGATGATGATACTCCCTTTTTGAACACTTTTCATTTTCTCCTTTTGCCTATGAAATTAAATGTCAAAAAATGTGCTTTCAGATAGCCTTTGGAATAATCCCCTACCTTCTTTTAAGGGGCCAATTCCCAGGCCCTGTATTTCAGCAATTCTTATTTATTAGGAATGGAGAGGGATTTGGAAGTTTGGTTAGGAATGGAGAGGGATTTGGAGTTTGGATGTTTAAGAAGAACTCAAGGTGCTTTAGGTACATGAGGCCTTTAGACCACTATTTCAGAAAAATTGTCTTGATGTGACCAGCAAGGCCCTCATAGCCACTTCTGACTGTCTCTATCACTCACTCTCAAAGGAACTCTCTCTATTGGCTTCACTTCAGCCATACTTAACTATTTGAAGTCTCTGAATGTTGCCAGGTTTGTTTATGCCCCATAACTTTGTTAGTAGTGCTCTCTTGAGCTTATCTGTCTGTAACACCAGTTTATTTATTGACTCTTATCTCCCATCCTATTCCAGTCATTGTGAGATATACTGTGTCAGGGAAAGGCTGTCTCAGAAGCTGATGCTACCTTATTCTTACTAGTATGAACATCCTGTCCTCTAAGACACTATCAGGACAAACTCCAACATGGCCCATGCTCATTTAATTTAGACATTGGCACATTTTTGAGGTTCCACAGTCACCATTATCAGTGGAACACCTACCTTTATGGTGCACTAATCTGTGCACGCCTCCTGTGCTATCCAAGTCTGTGTTCTCAGAATTGCAAATGAGTCATCAGCCCTGGATCTTCAGCCTCCTTTCTGAATATCTCTTCTACCTTCAAATCTTAACTAAACTTGGCTATCTCATGAAGACTGCATTCTCAAAATGAAGCATTCTAAGATAACAGCTTGGGTCAACAGCTTCTTTGCAAGCTGCATTTTTTGAGAAACTATTATTTTATCTTTCTTTGCTAGAAAGAGCCACTGCTACATTGAGGCTAACACCGTCATAATTCACCATCTTGCTCTTCCCTCACCACTGCCATGTGGTTTTCTCCCCATAATTAACTAAAACATTAGTGTCCTTATCGTAACCCAAAAAGTGACTGAGGCAGATCTCAACCAATTTAGAGGTTTATTTTGCCAATATGAAGGACATGCCCAGGAAAAAGAAACACAAGTCAGTGTAGGATCTGTGTCCTATGCTTTTTTCAAAGAAGGTTATGGGACCTTCTATATTTAAAGGTAAAGAACATGTGAGAAAGAAAAAAAAAAAAAAAGGGAGGGTAGACAGTGAGGCAAGTGGTTATTTTCTTGTGAGGCTCTGATTAGTGCTCACTGAATCTACATTTTACAAGCGAAAAGAAGTGGGTAGAGGGAAAGTCAATTATGCATTAATCTTGTTCTCAGTAAATCTAGATTTTTACCAAATACAAGTAACCATGTAAAATAACAGTCACGGCTTTGGGAACAAAAGGAAGGTACTTTTTGTGTGACTAAGTTACCAAGATTAACTTTTCCCTTTGGCATAGTAACTTTAGCGTCCTGAGACTATTTTCCTTTCACATTATCAATCAAGATATCTATTATGCATTATTCTGGTTTCATGAAACTTGTAGGTCTAATACAAACACTTACATATGGCATTTGTTATTATTAGGCATGGTAGGTAACAATCTCTTCATATTAGTAAGAGTACAAAAATGTTCACCTGCATGTTTGTTTCAATTTATCTCAGTAGGCTTCTGGAGTTTAGTTCTGCCTAGTCATTAATATAATTGCAAATGTATAATTAATATAATTGCAAATGTATAATTAATATAATTGCAAAATGTTTTATATACTGTGGTTACATAGTGTTCATATTCTGTGGTTACGTATTCTCAATATGAAGTATATATATCATATATGCAAATATATAAATGAATATAAAATATCTATGCATATAATCTATTTATATATCAAGTATTATATATAGGCTATTCCCTATCCTACTTTGGATATTAAACTGTTTTCAGAAAAAGGGCCATGATATCTATTAAAACTTGTTCCCAGATTTCTTCTTTTCCCACAGAGCCCTGACAGATGAGAAGCAGGAATTTTTTGTTGAAGAGCTTTTATCCTTTAGTCATAGAATCATGAAATTATTCTGGAGCATTTTTTCCTTTTCTTCCAAGTGTTCAAGTAATAAGAAAGACAGCAGGCTCTTTTATTTCAGAACAAACATGAAGTTATTTAAGATTATGTTATTGAATAGTCAAAAGATTACTACGGAGACTAAAGAGTGCTTTCAACCTAGAAAAATGACTTTGAATTAAGAAAAAAATACCTTAAACCCTTGTCCTAGATAAGAGCCAGTGTGAATTGCCTAAGCACTGACTATGTGATTTTTCAGCGTGTTATTTTGCAAAGTCATCCCACAGCCAGATTTCTAAACATAGACCTTGTAAATCGGAGGGAAAAATTCAGAAGACTTTTTTGTACACTAGGGTCAGATGAAACTTTCCGCTCTATAGTACTTTGTCCTCTAAACAACTTCATCTGCCCTTTATTTTAAATTTTGGAGAATGGGGATAGAGGATTAATTAAGAAAGTCAAATATTTATAGAAATATTAAGTAATCAAATTGTCATTATTTGTCTTGACATCTGGTCTTTCCCATCTTACATCTTCCTAAGATGTACTCTCCTCTCTCTCTCTCTTTTTTTTTTTTTTTAACATTATTGAACATGCTTCATAAAGTCAAGACCATAAAAAGCTTTTCTTCCTTAAGAAAGTGACTATCTAGAAAGCAGCTGAGGTTAGGGGCTGCAGTTAACTATTGCAGTCAATTATGGAATTTTAGGAATAAGAGCAAAAGCATAGAGCATGAGATTAAAGAAAGAATACATTTTTAAAAACATCATAGTATCACTAGCCTATAACCCAAGCTGCTCCCACATTAGCTACTGAAAGGCAACACAAACAATTGCTATTATCCGGCAGAAGGAAAATTACTTGCAGCTACTTTCAACTACAGGCATGTTCTAGCTAGGCACACTACACTGGAAATACACGATGAGTTTTATCAATCCATGTGTAGTAAAAGCTTAAGCGATTATTAAAGTAGCTGAAGCAAAGGAGTGTAGAACTAGCATTTATTGAATTCAGAATTACAGATTTGGGACAGTGGTGAAACAATAATCAGCAAGTTTCCATTCTATAAGAGGGCTCTTGCAGAGTGACACCTAATTCAAAAGAATGCCTCCTACACTGTCCTGCACAGACATAATTATAAAATATTCTTAGTCGTAAAGAACATTTACCAAATACATTTATGTTTAATAACTACTCAGAATGAAATGTTTCTGTGATTTCATAGTTCTAATCTTCTGTGATATGCATTTCTAATGATTACTGCTTAAAAGAGCGTTTGCATTTGGGTGAAAAACTATGAATCAATCTGTTATTCTGTATTTTAAAATAGACTGAATTTCTGTTTTCAGGAAAGGAAACATTTATGTTCTTATGTACTAAGTATGCAGGGATTTAAGTTTATATTTACTTTTTCTTCAGCATCAATAGTCTATGTTTTGCAGTATTATTTGTGTAACACAGTGTAAAAAACATACTGAATTAAATTCTCCCCTGAGTGAGAAACAATTTAGAATTAGTGGTTATGTCATTTGACAAGTGAAGTCTACATGTAAGCAGAAAAAGAAAATGTTAAAGCAGTGTTTAAAAGGATGTTAAAACAACAACAAACTTACAATTTCCAAAAGAGTACTTTTTAATGAAGTAGATATCTTTATCTGAAAAAGAACAATCAGAACCAATTTTGCAGACCAAATAAATTGTTTTTCATTTTTCATCTGCCATGTTTTTGCCATGTACCTAATTTTTGAGGGGAAGGGATTTTTTTATATAAAACAGAAAGAATAATATATACCTACATTTTCATGATGGGTGATATTGTATTTGTTGCTTTTTTATTGCATGTATACCAATTTGGAACAGAAAAGGTTTAATAAGTAACGTCCTCATCAAATGTCAGATACTTTTATGGATAGACTCAGTTTTAGGTTCAAGGTTTGGTTTATATACTGAGCTAATAATCAAGAGGCATTTGCACATCACATTTGGTCAAATCTGTTAAAACAGACTTTCTATAATTTGTGGAAAAACTGATGCTTCTTTGTGTTGTCTAATATGCCTTCTTATAAATGGATCACACTGATCTGACAGAAAGTTGATCAGAACACTCTTTTGAAGACTGTACAAAGCGGCATAAATAAGATGCACGCAACAAGTAGGACACATGGATATATATCCGAAACGTCATTCATGTATCGGGCTCCAATTATATTATGTTACATTCATTGTGTCAAGAATATGCATATGTAGGATTCATAATCACTCAAATGTAGATTATTATGGAATAAAATGTAGATTTATTCAACTGAAAAATAATGAACTATAATAAAAAGCAAAAACAAAACCCAGAATAGGTCAAAGGCAAAAAGGCAATCTTTCCTTCATTATATTTGCAAAGGAAATATCAGTATGACACCTCAACAAATTTTGTCCAGTATTTTTCTCAAGTGATGAGACACTTAGTCCACTTAATATCAGGGGTCTACAAATTAATAGTCTTAAACAGATCTTCAAGAAACTACATGATTTATATATTCCTCAATTATATTAGCAATAAGAAACATCTCTTGTGTCATATTTACTCATTGTAAACATGCAATAAAAAAGTTGATAGTGCCTGTTTGCATCCATATGATCCAAATAATTTGAATATCTTTTTATCTATATGTTCTTCGTTTGGTTAATATATTAGAGCTCCTTGAGGATATAAGAGAAACAATAATAATAATATTGCCCTTGTTGCCCATCCTTCATCCGTATAGTGTTATTTTATTTTAGTGATATAAATTTAAACAGGTTAATAAAAAATATTCTCCTGAATATACTTTGAAACAAATATATAACTTTTATACTTTGTTATTGTGAAATGTAACACACATGCCAAAAATGCAACCCCCAACAAATGGTCACATTTATTATTATAAAATGAGCATCTGTGTAACTACCACTGATGGTATCTATGGCCTGTCTAGGAGCAGGCTGCCATGATGCCGGCTGCAGTCGGGAGACTCTGCCGGGGCTGCATGATCCAGGGAGCCAGCAGGAGCCAGGAACAGGTGGAAGCCCTGCCCTCTTCCAGGTTTTAGAGGCGAGAGCCCCACCCTCCCAGGCACAGCTGCAGCCACCCAGCCATGGCTTCAGACCTAGGCATCTCTGCATTCTTGGGGGCCCAGGAAGCCTCCCTGCCCCTGTAGACACAGACGTACCTGCTGCTGCTCCCTGGCCTCTACCCGCTCCCAGTGCCCACTCCAATTTCAGAGCAAAATTGTGACTGAGCCTAGGCACTGTCACAACCCAGCCAGGTGTGCATATGCTGAGGGCAGTGCTGACACGCCAGTCCCCTCCCACCTTGGTTGCCTCCAGACTTTGGGCATCTATGAGCACAAGAGGGAGCCAATGGGGGGCTTAAGAACGGCTCAGTATGGGGCTGCAGACACCCCTCAACATGGACTGGGTACTGTGGGCACTGTGGATGCCAGGTTAATGGCAACAGGAGGCAGACAGGCTCCTGGGCAGAAAGGGGAAGGTACTCTGTGAAAACCCACCTTCAGGCCAGGATGGCCTGGGGCCTAGGGGCTGGACTGCCAGTTTTGTGGACTGGAGTGAGAATTTATGGTGCTTTTTCCACTCATGGGCCAATCAGCATGTGCTTCCTCCCCTCGGAAGCCCATAAAGACTCTAGAGTCCCCTAGACTTGGGCAGACAATGGGACAAACTGCCTGCAGAGAGGAGGTGCCCACTGTGGGTCTCCTCTCTGCTGAGAGCTGCACTTGTTGGGATGACTTGCCTGTGGAGAGGAGCTACCCACTGCAGGTCTGCTCTGTCACTCAATAAAGCACCTCTTCCCTTGCTCACCCTCCACTTGTCCGGATGTCTCATTTTTCTTGGACCCGGTACAAGAACTCAGGACTCGCTGAATGGTGGGGCTGAAAGAGCTGTAATACAAACAAGGCTGAAACATGTCCCCTAGTTGCCACATTGCAGGTGACGAGAAGAAAAGCTGAAGCCCTCTGGGGAGCCCAGACCTAGGAGCTCCCTGAGCGAGGGCTGTGACACCCTCTTTGTGGCTCTGTGGTTCCTGGTGTCCTCAAGCTTCCAGGTGCCACCGCCTTCCCTGGTGCCTGCAGTGAAAACCACTTGCAGTAGGCCTGGTCCAGCCACAGCCTCACAGGGAGCCAGCACCCATGTCATTATCTGGAGGTGCCTGCCCCACTGCAGCCAACATGCCTGGCTCTGTGCAGTGACCAGACCCCATGCTCACTAGCTCACCACCCCTCACTGTTCCGCACCTGGCGCGCCCTTGGCAGGTATGGGATGTGGGCTAGTAGTGCCAGCCTAATGCAGCCTGCCAGGTTGAGTGGGTGGAATGAGCCTAACGGGCCCAAGTAAAACTTGGGCAAAGGCACCACTGCCCAGGGAGGTTTCTGGCTGGAGAAGTGATACCCCAAGGATCCCATGACATCACTCTGGTCAAGAGATTGAACATTATCAGTACTCCAGAGGTCAGCTTCTCATATTCTCCATCCCCAATCCTATGTCTCCTTCCTTCCCCTTAATTACTATTCTGATTTTTATATAATCACGTATTTTCTTAATTTATAACATGCTCTTTGGAAGAGCTTCTACAGAAATTTTAATTTTGCCAATTTAGGTAGTGTGTATAAATGAAATCATATAGTACATAAATATTACTTTGTATATGGGATCTTTCACTCAATGTTATCTTTATATGATCATATACATGTGGCTGCAGTTCATACTGCATTGTATAAATATATAAATTAATTTCACATTTTACTGTTGATTATTTGGGTTGTTTCTATTTTATAACTACTGTGAACAATTTCATTATGAACACTCTTCTAAATAATTTTTAGTGTCCTGCTGAACAAGTAAATATATGACTTTTATATATGTATACAATGCAGTATAGAAGTGGAATTGCTTGGTCATAGGGAATGCACAGTTTAAACTTTTTAAACTTTAGTAAATATTGCCAAATTGTTTCCCCAACGGTTGTCCCATCATCAGTATATATGAGTTCCTGTAGCTTCAATACTTGACAGCAGTTGGTATTGTTGCTCTTTTGTGTTGTGTCTATTTAGTGGGTAGTGGTTGCTTCTCCCTGAGGTTTCAATGTGCTTTTTTTAAAAATTTCTCTTGAGATGGTTACATTTTCATATTTATGAGCTATTAATATCCCTTTATATAAAGTGCCTGTTCAAGTCTTCTCTCTCTCCCTCCACCCCGCTGCCTCTCTCTTTTAATGGCAAATCTGTCTCTTATGTTTTTCTTATTGATTTTTAATTCTTTACAAAATCTGGATACAAACTCCTTGTCAGTTACAGGGTTACAAATTTTTCCTGATATGTGGCTTGCCTTTTCATTCCCTCACTGTTGTTCTTTTTAAAAGTCCTTAATTTGAATGTGGCCAAATTGGAAAGGTTTTTCCTTTGATTGTTAGTGTACTTTGTGTCTTATTTAAGAAATCTTTCTCCAGAATGATGGCATGAAGATATTTGCTTATATTATCTTCTGAAAGCATTATATTCTATGCTTCACATAAGAGTCTAAACTGTGTGTGGAATTTATTGTTAAGTGAGTGATGTGATATAGGGTCCAATTCTGTTTTTATCTAGACAGATTTCTAAATGTCCAAGCACAAGTTTTTGAAAACAGTCTACTTGCTCTTCCTCCACTGCTCAGCTGTGCCATCTTTGCTTTAAATCATGTATCATTATATGTGTGGGTATTCTCACTAGGTTTAAAAATTTTGCCTTTTCTTGAATCCATGGCCGTACTTAATTACTCTAACTTTTTTTTTGTAAAATTGAATTTAATTTTTACTTTATTTTTGATTCAGGGAGTACATGTACATGTATCTTACATGTATATAGTATATACTGGTGGGGATTGGGCTTCTAGTGTACCCATTATCCAGAGAGTGAACATTGTACATATTAGATAATTTTCCAGCTCTCACCCCACTTCTACACCCCTTAATTTTGGAGTCCCCAGTTCTATTATTTCCATCTTTATGTCCATATGCACCCATTGGTTAGCTCTTCATTTTTGGTATTTACCAAGTAGGATTCTAAGAACTAGGTAGAGGAGTGTTCATAATGGAATTTTTCACAAGTCATAAAACAGAAACAACTCAAATAATCTATGGTATAATGTGAAAACAATCTTTATATATTTATAGAATGCAGTATGGATGAACTGCAGCCACATGCATGGTGTGATGATATAATCATAACATTGAGTGAAAGATACTACACAGAAAATAATATGTATGCACTATATGGTTTCATTGATACACACTACACAAATTCTACATTTTTGTTACTAGAATGTGAAACATTGACTTTTAATTTATTTTTATTTATTTATTTTTTAATTTTCATGAATTTGAGGTACAAGTACAGTTGTTTTACAAGGGTATATTGGGTAGTGGTGAAATCTTGGCTTTTAATATACATTGTACCCAACAGGTACAATGGAATAATGTACATTGTACTCAATAGGTAGTATTTCAGTTCTCACACCCTCTCATCCTCCCATCTTTTGCAATCTTCAGCATCTATTATTCCACTCTACATGTCTGTGTGCACCCATTGTTTAGATCCAACTTACAAGTGAGAACAGGCAACTTTTAACTTTCTGCTTCCTAGTCATTTCTCTAAGGATAATGATACCCAGCTCCATCCATGTTGCTGCAAATGACATGATTTTATTGTTTCTTTTTGTTTTTTTTAATTTCCAACTTTTAAGTTGTAGGGTACATGTGCAGGATGTGCAGGTTTGTTACATAGGTAAACGTGTGCCGTTGTGGTTTGCTGCACAGGTCATTCCATCACCTACATATTAAGTGCAGCTTCCATTAGCTATTTTTCCTGAGGTTCTACCTTCTCCCATTCCCACCCTGCGATAGGCCCCAGTGTGTGTTGTTCCCCCTGTGTGTCCATGTGTTCTCATCATTCAACTCCCATTGATAAGTGAGAATACATGGTATTTGGTTTTCTGTTTCTGCATTATTTTGCTGAAGATAATGACTTCCAGCTCCATACGTGTCCCTGAAAAGGACATGATCACGTTCCCTTTTATGGTTCCATAATATTTCATAGTGTATATGTAGCACATTTTCTTTATCCAGTCTACCATTGATGAACATTTAAGTTGATTCCATGTCTTTGCTATTGTGAGTAGTGCCACAATAAATATATGCATGCATGCATCTTTATAATAGAACAATTTATATTCCTTTGGTCATATACCCAGTAATGAAATTGCTGGGTTAAATGGTATTTCTGCCTCTAGGTCTTTGAGGAATCGCAATACTGTCTTCTACAATGGTTGAACTAATTTATACTCCCACCAACAGTGTAAAAGTGTTCCTTTTTCTCCACAACCTTGCCAGCATCTGTTGTTTTTTAACTTTTTAATAGTAGTCATTCTGACTGGGAGATGGTAGCTCATTGTGGTTTTGATTTGCATTTCTCTAATGATTAGTGATGTTGAGCTTTTTTTTCCATATGTTTGTTAGCTGCATGAATGTCTTCTTTTGAGAAGTGTCTGTTCATGTCCTTTGCCCACTTTTTAATGGGGTTGTTTGTTTTTTCCTTGTAAATTTGTTTAAGTTTTTTATAGAGGCTGGTTATTAGACCTTGGTCAGATGGGTAAATTGCAAAAATTTTCTCTCATTCTGTAGGTTTTCTGTTTGCTCTGTTGACAGTTTCTTTTGCTGTGCAGAAGCTCTTTAGTTTAATTAGATCTCATTTGTCTATTTTTGCTTTTGTTGCAATTGCTTCCACTATCTTCACCATGAAATATTTGCCCATGCCTATGCCCTGAATGGTATTGCCATTCAACTCATTTCTTCTAGGTTTCTATGGTTGTGGTTTTACATTTAAGTCTTTAATCCATTTTGAGTTTATTTTTATATATGGTATAAGAAAGGGGTCCAGTTTCAATTTTCTGCCTATGACTAGCCAGTTCTCCCAAAACCACATATTAAACAGGGAATCCTTTTCCCATTGCTTGTTTTTGTTAGGTTTGTTGAAGATAAGAGAGTTATATGTATGCAGTCTTATTTCTGGGTTTTCTATTCTGTTCCCGTTGGTCTATGTGTCTGTTTTTGTATGGGTACCATGCTGTTTTGATTACTGCAGCCTTGTAGTATAGTTTGAAGTTGGGTAGTATGATGCCTCCAGCTTTTTTCTTTTTGCTTAAGATTGCTTTGGCTATTTGGGGTCTTTTTTGGTACCATATGAATTTTAAAATAGTGTGTTTCTAATTCTGTGAAGAATGCCAATTGTAGTTTAATGGGAATAGCATTGAACCTATAAATTTTGGGGGACTGTATGGCCATTTTCACAATGTTGATTCTTCCTATCCATAAGCATGGGATATTTTTTCATTTGGTTGGGTCCTCTCTGATTTCCTTGAGCAGTGGTTTGTAGTTCTCCTTGAAGAGATCCTTCACTTTCCTTGTTAGCTGTATTCCTAGGTATTTTATTCTTTTTTTGGCAGTTGTGAATGGGCGTTCATTCATGATTTGGCTCTCAGCTTACCTGTTGTTGTTGTATAGGAAAGCTAGCAATTTTTGCACGTTGATTTTGTATCCTGAAATGTTGCTGAAGTTGCTTACCTGCTTAAGGAGCTTTTGGGGGCCTGGTGTGGTAACTTACACCTGTAATCCCAGTACTTTGGGAGGCGGGGGTAGGTGCATCACTTGAGGTCAAAAGTTGGAGATCAGCCGGGCCAACATGATGAAACTGCGTTTCTACAAAAATTGCAAAAATTAGCCAGGTGTGGTGGGTCATGCTTGTAATCCCAGCTACTTGGGAGGCTGATGTGGGAGGATCGCTTGAACCCAGGAGGCAGAGGTTGCAGTGAGTCAAGTTCATGACACTGCACTTCAGCCTAGGTGACAGAATGAGACTCCCTCTAAAAAATAATAATAATAATAAAATTAAAAAATAAAAAATAAAAGAGAGAGAGAGAGAGGGAGAAACTGTTGGGCTGGGCTGAGATAAAGGGGTTTTCTACATACAGGATCATGTCATCTGTAGACAAGTATTGTTTGACTTCCTCTCTTCCTATTTAAATACACTTTATTTCTTTCTTTCTACTGATTTTCCTGGCCAGAACTTTCAATGCTATGTTGAATAGGAGTGGTGAGAGAGGGCATCCTTGTCTTGTGCTGGTTTTAAAGGGGGAATGCTTCTAGCTTTTGCGCATTCAATATGATATTGGCTGTGAGTTTTCCATGGATGGCTCTTATTATTTTGAGGTATGTTTCTTTAGTATCTAGTTTATGGAGAGTTTTTAACATGAAGAGATCTTGAATTTTATTGAAGGCCTTTTCTGCATCTATTGAGATAATCGTGTGGTTTTGTCTTTAATTCAGTTTATGTGATGAATCACATTTATTGATTTGTGAATGTTGAACCAACTTTGAATACTGAGGATGAAGCCAACTTGATCGTGGTGGATAAGCTTTTTGATGCGCTGCTGGATTCAGTCTGCCAGTATTTTGTTGAGAATTTTTGCATACATGTTCATCAAGAATATTGGCCTGAAGTTTTCGTTTTCTGTTGTATCTCTGCCAGGTTTTGGTATCAGGATGATGATGCCCTCATAGAATGAGTTAGCGGGGAGTACCTTCTTTTCAATTGTTTGGATTAGTTTCAGGAGAAATGGTACCAATTCCTCTTTGTACCTCTGGTAGAATTCAGCTGTGAATCCATCTGGTCCTGAGCTTTATTTTCAGTTGGTAGGATATTTCTGCCTAAATTTCAGAGCTCATTATTGGTCTATTCAGGGATATAATTTCTTCCTTTTTCAGTCTTGGGAGGGTGTAGGTTTGCAGGAATTTATCCATTTCTTCTAGATTTTTCTAGTTTATGTGCATAGAGGTGTTTATAGTATTCTCTGATGGTTGCTTGTATTTCTATGGGGTCAGTGGTGATATTACCCCTATCATTTCTGATTCTTTATTCTTTTTATGACTGATTAGTATTCAACTATACTTACAGTTAGTATATATTTATACCACATTTTAAAAACCCATCATCATCTGATGGACACTTAGTTTGATTCTATAACTTTGCTATTGTGAATAAGTGCTGCGATAAACATATGAGTCCATGTGACTTTTTGATAAAATTCTATTCCTTTGGGGAGACACTCAGTAGTGGAATTGCTGGGTTAAATGGTAGTTATATTTTCATTTCTTTGATAAGTATCCAAACTGTTTACAATAGAGGTTGCACTAGTTTACCTTCTTCCCAGCAGCAGATAAGCCTTCACTTTTTCAACATTCTTTCCAACATCTGTTGTTTTTTGACTTTTTCATAATAGCCATTCCAACTGGGTGTGAGATGGTGTCTCATTGTGGTTTTAATTTGAATTAAAATTAAAATGTAATGTAATGTTGCATTTTTGTTTGTTTGGCACTGATACCACTAACAATGTGGTATCATTGTAATTCAATTTCAATAATTAACATTTTGGGGCATATCCAGATGATTTGAAGTTTAGCTATGGTCTGTGCAAGGACTGTTGCATATTAAATTTTTGTTTATTTCCTGAGTGCAGCCTTTTGCCATTATAACTACACATACAAGGTGGGTTGCTAGACATTTTACTCTTCATGGGCCCTGTGCTTCAACTTTTGTGGCTTAGATCCATGGAAGTCAAAAATGCTGCCCAATTTATTACTTGGTTTCTCATATCAATAAGTAAAAATGTCAGACCTCTTTCTTGGTCTGCTGTTTCTCGCCACAGTGTCAGTTCTTTGACAATTTCTGGCAGATTCTATTAAATGTCTGGTTTCTAATTTTCATTATTAGCTATTTTGGTCCAAATTATCTAAGTTTTCTGTTATCTTAAGTCAGTGCCTTATATATTTTATAATTCAACCTAGATATCTATATGTCCCAATTATCTATTAGAGAAGCTGCATAGAAGAGAAGTTAAGATTATAGGCTGTGGATCTTGATTGCCTGAGTTCAAATCATACTCTGAGACTTCCTGGCTCTTTGGACTTGAGAAGTAACTTCATCGCTCTATGCCTCAGTTTCCTCATCTGTAAAGAAGGCACAAAACTGCATTTTGTTTATTAATATTTATGAAGCATTGAAAACCATTTGACTTATATGACTTAAAGTACTACAGAATACTGTAAAGTTAATACTTGATCTGTGATGACTGCAACATGTTATCAACATGTTATTTTATGTATCTTTCCTTCTTAATATTTCTTTTTGGCCAAACTTCTTTCAAAGTTTTGTAACTAAATCTTGCCTTCCATAACCCAAAAAAAAAAGACTTACAAAGATGTTTTTCTAAAAGTCAACAAAATAACTGGAATTTTTATGGCTGGTACTACATCTGGACATATAGATGTGTGTGTATGTTATTAGAGATATATATATAATAACATACATAATGCTATACATATGTGTGTATATTCTAATATATATCTCATATATACATATGTGTATATTCTAATATATATGTTTATATATTCTAATATATACACATGTATAGCATTATATATACATATACACATATGTTTACATTATATATGTATATGTATATATACATCAGATATATATACATTGGATGTATATACATTGGAATATATACATATATAATGTAAACATATGTATATATGTAAACATATGTATATATGTATATATAATGTGTACATATGTATCTATATTCCAATATATACACATATCTATATAGCACATATATACATATTTACACAATATATACACACATATATATGTATATGTGTATCTGTATGTGTATATATATTCCAATGGTTTCCCTTTTGTTATATATAAAATCATATAATGCTAGAGTTAGATTTAGAGAAGACATTTCAATTCAGTAGTTCCAAAACATTTCTTTAGCTATGTCAGGATACTGTGAATGATTTTGTGAAAATCAGTCTGGGAGCAACTCATTGAGGACATTAACATGTATTAAATCGGGAAAAGTTTTAGAGAATTGAACTCTAATAAATATTTTTTCCATTATACTAAATCAAGCTGCCTTCCCATCTTAATCCATTATGACTTTTATTGTTTTAAAGTTTGGATACCAGTTATTTTTAGAAGCAAAATACACATACTTTTTTGTTGAGAAGATAGTGTATTGTCATTCTCATGCTGTCATAGTTTAGTATTTTAAACCTCTATGTTTACATTATTTTCACTTCAGTGTCAAAATGTGGGAAAAGTTTATTCTGATTAGGGTCTTCTATTTAACTTTGTAGCATGAAAAAGACTTTGAATGAATTATTTACTCCTTCCCTTGCTCTACAAAAATAAAACCCCACAAAGAATTACTTGATCAATTTTGAATTCTATAAACAACATTCCTATGCACACATTTTAAATACAAGAGCATAAAAATGATAGTGTGTTCATTGAGAATGTATTTATTTTTGGCTTAAGTCCTACTTTTTATGACCTTAAAAACTGATCATGGTTTTCTAATCAGGTTTGGGGAAACACAGTAAAAGAACAAAAATAGATGTATGAATTTTACTCACATCGTGTGTCAATCCCCTGAAGCCAGGTTAGAGTTACTTGAGACAATGTAGCAGAAGCTTTTTTTTTTTCCTCCCACACTAAGAATGCATTTAATGAAAGGACAGTCTCACTGGTTTTCCTGACAGGTCTTGTCCTGCCCGACTTGTTCAGTGCTTTCGTATCAGGTAGTATTTATCCTTCAGGGCACTTATCACAATTGCAGCTGCTCTGCATAATTATTTGCTGTCTTTTCCAAAAGACATTAAACATTAAGAGAATGGAAACCTAATCTTATTTGACTGCCACTTATCCTCAGGACCCGTCAAGTGTCAGCATATGGTATGTACTCAATAAATAGTAATACAATTATTTTTGAAAGCAAGTGCTTGAACGAATCAATAAATGCACTGGTTTGCTTATATCAGAAAATCTGTTTTTGCCTGAAAGAGAGTTATTAGCTAAAGTTCAGGTAAATTATTGTATATTATGTATGTTTTTACTTCCTTATAAACATTTCTAATGAATAAAAGCCAGTATTTAAACTTATCTTTAAATCACAAAGTCTTTGACCTTCTTGTTTGTTTATTTTTAAAACCAGTGCATATTAGAGATCTTTTCTTGAGATCTTTTACCATGTTGTTGGTGACAATTATAAAGCAGAATTGGAATAAAGACAAGGGTCATAATGATTTAGGCTAAAAAGCATACCACATCATGTATTGAAGAAACATAGCAATTAAACTGATAGATAAATAGGCAGTTCAGTAACATTTATATGCATTGTAACGAACCCAATTTTTTCCTCTCTGCTGATTGTCTCATTTGTCATTTTTGAAATAAAAAATGTAAATTTTGAAGGTTATAATTAACCATTAAAGTTGAATAATTAAATCCTCTACTATAACGGAGTTTTTCTATGGAGACGGTGTAATGACATTGCTCTATGATTAGAGATTAGAGTTTAATCTAACTTGAGATATTTGTCCTTCCTTTTTGAGGCTACTGAATATATCAAGTTTCATTCACTTAATTATATTCACATCTGCAGCAAGAGATAAGTTTCAGAGAATATTTATGCATGCATATACAGAGATATATATATACACACACATCCATACACACATCTATTAAACATTTATTTTGAAAGAGTAAAAACTGTCAATTTACTAAACTCAGTTATATGGCAGATGACAAAGCAACACTTCCAAAGTTCTACTGCTAAAGGGCTAATTATACTTCTTGATGAATTTTTATCCCTCTATGGTGAAAACAGTCATCATGGTCTGTATCAGTGTCCCTTTGTGCTCAGTAAGCTTCTAAAGTGTTTCATATTTGTTAACTCATAATTTCACAGCTTGTGAAGTAGGTGTTATCATTATCTCTACTTAACAGCCTGAAGAAAGGCAGGAGTGAAGAGGTGAAATAATTTATCCAAGATCACAAAATAAGAAAGCAGTGAAGCCAAGATTCGAATCCAGGCAGGTGGCTCCAAGTCCATTACTTTTATCTACCAGATCACTGAACATAATTCTACCATATCCCACCCTATCAAATGACCTCTTCTTACTGCTTTCCCAACACACTTTGTGCCTCTCTCAGATTACTTATCATAACCCTCCCAGTCATCAACGTTACTAGATTGCAATTTCCAGGGAGTAAGAAAGTTCTACATTTTTATGTCTAAAATATTTTTATACATTTAAAAGTAATGGAAATATACAGGCAATAAGATGTTAAACATCCACACCCCTACCACATTTGTCAATTTTAGTGCTGAGGTGTTTAATAAGATAAATTCAACACTACAAATAAATGAAGTTCTTTATTTTCAACTTCCCAGGCTCATTCATTCTCTGGCTTCTTTTCTTCTTCCTTGGAAACAAACACTATTATGAATTCCATCTCAATTTTTCAAATCTATTTTTTAAAGTTTTAACACAACTTACACACATATGTATGCATTATGTGTGTATGTGTATACACACACTTGGACTTAGCATTATGTGTATGATATTTATCTCTTTCTTTAGTATGAAACATTTGTTCTCTCAGTAGCATTTCATTGTATTAATGTATTGCAATTTATTGATCCATTCTATTGCTGGTTATATTTGGGTTATTTCCAGTTTTCTAATATTGATGGGACTGTAAATTGGCATAATTGCTTTGAAAACTGCTGGGCTGTAATATGATCTGCTAAACTAATCTACTAAAGCAAAACACATAATGCCTTCTAAACCAGGAATTTCACTTTCAGGCAAACACCCAGCATCAATGTGTATACATCAGTACCGAAAGTATATGCACAAGAATGTTCAATAGCAAATTCTTTATAATAGCTAACATATATTTTTTCAGTTCTAGGTTGATGATACACGGATACAATTCTTTCATTTAAACTGCTTTAGGTATTTTCATTGTGTGACTATTAAGATTTTGTTTTTGTTATTATAAACAATATTGCAATGTCTTATGATACACTTGCACAAAATTTCTCTAAGGGATACAAATACACAGAAGCTCAATTTCTTGGTGTTTTAAAATTAGCTTATTTGGCCGGGCGCGGTGGTTCACGCTTGTAATCCCAGCACTTTGGGAGGCCGAGGCAGGCGGATCATGAGGTCAGGAGATCGAGACCATCCTGGCTAACACACCATGAAACGCCGTCTCTACCAAAAATACAAAAAAAAAAAAAAAAAAAAAAAAAAAAAAAAAAAAAAAAATTAGCTTATTTGAAATAGTTTTGAATATTCACAAATCACCATGAAAAACAGTTTATCCTGATTTGTTTTTATCAGACACTGTCAGAATTCTTGTATTCTACATGTTTAATAACACTGGGAATTGTCAAGATTGCTTTTGTAAGTATAATGTATTCTGTGAGTGAAATTGACTGTTCTTGCTTTAACTTGTGTTTTCCTAATTATTAGTAAATTTGGGTAGCTGAATATATATGTTATTTTTGGTGAGGGAAGGGGCATGTGGTGTATTTCTGTTAGGAATCACTTAACACATATCTCAATTAGATCGCTGTTTTTTTTTTGGATGTGAAAAAGTTCTTCATCTATTTTGTATGTACATTCTTCGTATTATACATATTATAAACATATTTTCTAAGACTGTCTTGCCTTTATACTTGGTTTATGGAGTCTTTTACAAGATAGAAAACTTTTGTTCTAATGATGTCATACATTTTAATTTTTTTCTTTCATGTGATTTGTTTGGTATCATCACTAAATATCCCTTTGTATCCCAATATTATGGGATACATTTCTCCTGTATTACAATAACATGGAATATATTTCTCCTGTATTATTTATCATAGTTTTAAAGTCTTGTTTTCCAATTTAAGTCTTTAACCTATTTGAATTGTATTTTCCAGGTATAGGGATTTTTTTTTTTTTGTATAATTCAGAATGTCATTTGTTCCAACAACATTTATCAAATATTCCATTTTATCTGATTTGATTCAGATAGTAATCTTGGCTATATGCCAAGATAATACACACAATGCATTTTCCTCTTTTTCTAGAAAATTAAAAACCCCTGTGAGAAGTTTTGCTGTGAAATGGAGCAAAGAAATGAGGAAATAGCTGGACTGAAGTATAGAGCCAAGCCATACCTATTCTGGCTCCAGAAAAATCTTGTCTATTATAACTCCTCCATAGCCACAATGCCAAGACACTCTAGAAAGCATATACACAAATTGAAGGCATGTCTCCATTATCCAAGATATCATCTTCTACATGAACAACTAGCTACCTCACTTGATTGTCTTCCATTTTGCATTTTGACTTGCTTTCTCATTTTCACTCCCACATTCTCTTACACTTATAGTTTTAATATTTATCACATAAAAATAAGATAAACATAATGTTAGATTCAAGGCTGATTGGTCCAGCTGCTAATGAATGCATCAAGAATCCAGTTTATTCAATGTTGCTCTGAAATTCACTGAGTGTCATTTTTAAGGCTAATTCTCTTTGTGGTCATAAGGGGCTGCCTGTTTTGATCAGGTATGCTCCAATAAAAGAAGCAGCAAATTTATTCTTTGCTTAGTAGCCAGAAGAGTTTTCAGTCACTTAAACTAGTGATATTAAGCAGGACGATTGTGCTCTTAACCAACAGGGGACATTTGGAAGTGTTTGGAAACATTTTGGTTGTTATAACTGAAGAAGGTGTTAATGACGTTTGGTGTATAGAGGCCAGGGGTCCTACTAAAAATCTTAAAATGCAAAGGATATCTCCCTATAATAGAGAATTATCTGATTCAAAATATCAATAGTGCTGAAGCTAAGAAACTAGGTTATAGAAATCACATCAGTCTCTCTGTAGAGAGTGCTGATGTTTTCCCATTGTTCATCAAAATGAATTGTTATTCATGCAATGCAATGTAAGCCACTACATGATCTAGTCTCTACTGACCTCTCCATTTCATCCTTTGTCACTCTTTACTTTGCTCAGTATTTCAGACACAAAGCCCTTTACAATTTTCTCCTCAGGGACATCTCCTCTAACTACCCTATCCACTGCCACAATTTTTGTATACTTCAGTGCCTTGTTTCTTTAATAGTAAATCACAATTTGTAACTATATACTTATGTGTTTATGACTTATTAATTTTTCCTCCTTTACATCTAATTATATTTTAAAATTCCAAAGTATGACTGTTTTCTTGGCCTCATAACAACTTTGTTGTAACTAAAACATAGATTCATGATAATCTTCTTTTGATATATGCATGTATAGAAGGACACATAAAGATACCTCCACATACTATTTAAATATGCATATATAGGCAAATAATTTTGTAAATATATAAATAGTATTTCTGAATAGTGAGATTACTAGCAACTTTTTTTAACTTTTTGCTTATAGGTATTTTCTAATTTTTCTACAACAACCATGTTATTTTTGTCTTGAGAAAAAAGAAATGTGAAAAAAAGAACAATTTCTCAAATTATTTTGGCCTTAAGTCTTAAAATAAATATAGTGCATAGTAACTTTACAGATTCAAGAAGCTTTAAAATATCCTCTAATAGGCTGGGTGTGGTGGCTCATGCCTGTAATCCCCAGTACTTTGGGAAACCAAGGCGGGTGCATCACGAGGTCAGGAGTTCACGACCAGCCTGGCCAAGATGGTGAAACCTGTCTCTACTAAAAATACAAAAAAATTAGCCGGGCGTGGTGGCGGGCGCCTGTAATCCCAGCTACTCCGGAGGCTGAGGCAGAGAACTGCTTAAACACCTGGAGGGGTGGAGGTTGCGGTGAGCCGAGATTGTGACACTGCACTCCGGCCTGGGCGACAGAGCGAGACTCCATCTCAATAAATAAATAAATAAATAAATAAATAAATAAATAAATAAATAAAAATATCCTCTAATATCTTGCTGGAATTGGTCCCATGAAACTGTCTGAAATGGCAGATTATGGAAACATTTGTGGTTGTTTAGTACTCATTGGGAATACTTTTTCTTTTGGCAATGAGCAGACTGCAGTTTTGATATTGTTTTCATGTACTTTTCATGAAATTATAAGTAAGTACATATCAGTACATGTTTTCTCACAATAACACAGTTTATCTTTTAAAATCAGAAAAAGAATGCATTTTTATTATATACATAATTTAATTATGTCACTAAAAATGACTAACACTTCAGTATCAGTTTAAACCAGATTTTAGAAAATTCAATGATTGCTTTTCTAAAGCAAACAGTGTTAGCATAAAACGTCATTGGGAGCAATTGTATATGTTTACTGAAGTGACACTTTTTTAAAAAACACAATTTACAAAGTAAAGCGAAGACAACTGTATGGAGCACAGTGTGAAGAACTAGGGGGACAAAAAGAGGAAAAGTACAAATGTTTGGAATAGTAAAGGGATTTCTACAGAGCTATACACACTTGATCTGGGACTTACTGAGTCAGGGGTACAGGGTAGGATGAGAGTAGCTGAAACATTGTGAGGGAGGCAGTGGTATTTAAAGCAAACATAGTCTATTTAGAGGCTTGTATTAAAGTAATTATAACCTGGATTCCACCATGGCTTATACAAGCTCTTGGACACAGACGTGTTTCAGAATTCAGATCTCTTTTCGATTTCACAAACACAGTAAGGCGCACATACTCTGTAACACTCACTGGGATCTGATAATGTACCCTGTAATCAAATGAATTAATTTTTCCAATAAAATAAACAAATATTTACACTATGTGGAATAAATATAGACTAGATACACTCTAAAGTCAGTCCAAGTCAGGCTTTGCTGTCAAATGTGTTCAGGTCAGGTCAGAGTTTGTTATAAAAGAAACTACAAAGAAACATTCAAATTCGTAGCTTTGGAATTGTAGAGAAGGTGTTGTCAGCCTTATGTTACATTTATTGATAAATTATTATGTGCTATGCAAGTGCCTTGCATGTTTTAACAATGGACGAATAAAAAGACCGCTAAGACAACACAGCTAGAAGGTCACATAGCTAGAAAGTGATGGGGCAGGGATTTGAATTGAGGCAATTTTTGATATATTACCTCTCTCACAATATACTCCAGCAACTTATCTGTAGCTGCATGAAGGATTGAATGAAGGACAGGTTGGAAATGAGGCCAAAGAGATAGGATGCAGAAAAACTTTATGAGTGAGGGGAGGGACACAGTAGAAATTAAATATCCAATGGTTATCCTCAATGAGATTTTTCTAATCTATGGATTATCAGTTATTTTCAAACTTTTTTCATTTTTGATGTGCAATGAAAATATTTCCTGGAAGGTATATCTGCAGAACAAATAAGCAAGCAAGCAAGCAAGCAGTATTTGACTGTTAATCCTTATTATTCTTAAATGAATTTCACTTAACAATTCTTAAATCCTAATCCTTCCACACCCAAAGGAAGCAGTTTAAATCACCTTCATGAAACTAAAGCTTCCCAGTATCCAAAAACAGTTTTTGAAAACGTAAAATGCGCTTGAACAACCAGTGTACTTTTGCCAAGAATGTAAGGCAACCTTGGAGGCTCAAGGCGCTGGTGCTCCCGCTTGATTATTTTTCCACACCCAAAAAGCCATCTCAAGCTTCTGGGAGTTGGAAGCTGCTTCTTATCCTGCACTACTTGTAAGGAGATGCAAAAACAATAAATGTTTGCCTTTGGAAAGCTGTTTGCTAGCTTCTTCCATAGTTCAGGATGGCAGGCTGTCTGACCCCTCAGTCTAAGATGTGGTATAATGGAAAGATGCAGGGTCCAGAAAGAGGAAGCCTGATTTCTAACCCCAGGGAAGTCCTTATGGAGTGAGAAGACTAAGCTCTCATTTCTCTTCTCTCACCACAAGGTCCTCAGCTTTTGAATGAGTGACTTGTCTAGCGGTATGTTTTGGGTTTTTTGTTTGTAGTGTTTATTATAATCATTTGATCATAGTATCTTCTATATTATAAATATAGAAAATGTAGAAAATCCAGATTTTGTCATTGTCAGGAATATAATATTTTTCATCCATTCACATAACAAATATTTCTTGAGTAGCTACTTTTAGGCAATCTAGATATTATAAAAAACAGATAAAGATGTACAGAGTTTCTTTCCTTGTGGAAATCTAACCTAGTGAAAGCCATAGATGATTAAACAGATAATGACAATAGAGGATAATTTGTACTGTGATGACTCCTGTGGGAGTGAGGAGGAGGCACCTAACTCAGAATCAGAGCAAGGTTTTTTTTTTACAGAGTGAAGAAAACATTATTTAAAACCCAAAATGCCTTTGTTCTCCACTGTCTTCTATTTGAAGCAGGGTAGTTAACATTAGTGGGAAGTTAAATCACTTTAGTATATTATTCTCATCTATCTTGCAACAGAGACTGATAAATATAGAATAAAAGGAAAAGAAAGCTTTGAGCAGGTCTTCTGTGCTAGCAAAGACTCATGTCTGGAGTGGATGGTCCTTTATGTTAGCAGGCAAGAGTGAACTGGGTAGCAGGAGCTAATGTTCTGCATAATAATGTGAAAAGCATTGAAATGCAGAAGTTTTGCAGAAAGATTCCTGCACAGCTTGGCAGAAAATGAAAGCTGTATTTTTAAAGAAAGATGGTTAAGTCTTAAAGCCCCATATTTTTAATAACTTTAAAGCTTATCTTTTACTTTAATACTTAATGAAGGCTGCTACATATTCAAAAATAAATACAAATGAAGTCATCTTGGGGTGCTATGATCTGAACATGTCCCCCAGAATTCATGTGTTGGAAACTTAATCACCAATGCCAAAGGTGTTGGGAGGTGGTGGGGACTTTAAAGAGATGTTTAGGTAATGAGAGCTCTGCCTTCATTAATAGAGTAATATCAATATAAAAAATGACTTTCAGGAGGGAGTGTTCTCACTCTTCTGCTCCTCTGCCAGGCATGGGCATAGTATTTATCCTCTTTTCCCTTTCTGCCTTCTGCCATGTGAGGGCACAGCAAGTATGCCCTCACTAGATGGTGGAGCCTTGGTCCTGGACTTGTCAGCTTCCAGAACTGTAAGAAATAAATTTCTGTTCCTTATAAATTACCCAGTCTTAGGTACTCTGTTATAGTAGCACAAGACAAACTAAGACATAGGGGAAATCAAAGAAAAGGAATAGGCATAGAAGTTTGTGGTGGCCAGGGAAGAGAAGGGGAGAAACAGCAGTAGGAGTTGAAAAATGATTGAAATCATGGGTTCAGCAAGGGTAGTGGTTCAGGATCAGAAGGCACCTGGTACATTTAAGTGCCTAGTGCATCACAGAAATCTTGATTAGGTCACTGGACTTCCCTTAGAGTGTGGGATAAGAACTTGAACTAATATAATTTAAATTTTTCAGGGAATAGGCAGCCCAGTGTCAGAGTTACAGTATTATACAGAAATGTGAACACAGAAAACTTGACAGTCAGACATAAGATCCCAGGGGAGGCTGGATTCTGCCTAATGTCAGTCTTCCTTTTCTCTACCTCAAAATGATTCACAGAATAGAAGAAAACAACTGTGTTCACAGAAAAAAAAAAAATCAAAGGAATAATTACATTTTTTATCTTCCATAAAATTATAAGTATCAGATTCTTAAACTGACTTAATGTATATTATGTATTGTTTTATATTACATTTATTTTCTTTCAGTTTATATTCTACAACTTTTGTTTTTCCTCATAAGGTAAGTGAGATCATATAAATTAAGTCATTTGTTGGCATAGGCTGAACCAAGATAACTTGGTGCTGAAGTCACCTTATGCTGAGGCCCTAGGTTGAGGCTAAGTGCTTGTACTTTCCTCTACATCATGTTCCTTATGGAATGTAGGTCAAGGAGGACAGGCGCAATGTCTAATTGCTTCCCAGCTATGAATATCCTCAATTCTTAGCAGAGTGTCTGTCACATAGTAGAATACTTTTGTTCATGCCTGTATAAAAGTAAGATGGGCATTCATGTAATAATGCTTATGAACTCTCACACATGTATTTGTGGTTATGGTTTTACTATGAGTATGCCCTCTATCTGAGATTTTTTTTATCTTATAATGATGAAGTTGAATCAATATATTTAATATATATTATTTATCACACAGATTTACTAATGTATTGTGAAGGAGTGAGGCTGAGGTCCTACGGTCACCTAAGATATGGAATTTGAACAAAGCTAACTGACCTTGCTGATCCAGGAACCAATAAGCTTGTTTTTTGAACAAGTGACCTTCGCAGCAATACAATGAAGTATTTTGAACTATATAGCAAGATAAGTTGTAAATTCTGAAATGCAGTGACTTTCAGAATTTCAGTTTAGCAGTTATCGAGTTTTTGATAATGATTCTACTATGCTTTATGCCCCCAGTTGAGGCTGCATATAAAAGTACGTGTTAAGACTGAAACTGTCAGTATCTTCACACCTAGTTGTCCAAAAAACTTTTACTGGTTAATATATACCTTAAAACTAAGAGTGTAAACTGTGAGGGGAATAATCTTGCTACTTTTAGCTTAAATAATTTAAAAATCCTGATGATAGATTTTTATTTCAGTTTTTAAAGACATGCTTTTCCCCAAGGTCTAAATGTGTATTTACATACTTTACAAATATAAATTATTAAATCATTGCTAGTTATGGATGTTCAGTCAAACATCAATGCATTGCTTTTTGACTTTTCGCAGCAGAACATCTCCATGTGAGTCTTTTCACCTCTTTTTTCCCAGGACATTGGGGTTATAAAGCACCACAGCACCAAATAAGGCCATGATGGAACGGCATTTTGACATTTTAAAATGTGTTTTGACAGATCAGGTATTGCTTTTGAAGTGAACTTGAGAAACTTATGAATTTTTGATGGTTAACTGCATGCATCATGGTCTGACTATCAAAGATAAACACGCTTGTAGAAAAAAACACTAGGTAGATGGAAGGGAAACAAAAATAAAATGCATAGATATTTATAATCAGTTCAGAACACTTCAAGTTACTTCCAGTGTCATTGTAGCAGGGCAGATACTTGATAAAAATATATAAGAAATGCAGAATCACCTGGAAATTGAAACTGTAAATAATCTAATATGGCTTTCAAATTAGCACCATATTATATAGCCTCCAGCAATTAAATGGATATAAATGTTGCTAGGCATCTCATCTGCTGTAATACTTGATATTGTATGAACATAGCTGCGTACTTATAAATCAAAGTGAATAAATAAATGTAGATAAAATTAAGAAATTACAATTGATGTGACTAACAAACCTGATGTGTCTAAAGGTGACTACTTGATTATTCTTATTTCTCTGACTTCCATATTTCTGCACCTGCTGGTATTTCTTGGTGAGTGGCTAGTACACATGATGCACATACCTGTTTTTTCTATTGCTCTGTCTCTTCTCTATTTCCAGACATAGCCCCTACAGCAACACTTCTTCCTCAGTAGATTCTCAACTATTTTCAGTCAGGACTTGTTTTAACCAATACATGGGAGAACAGAGAAGTGGGCTTGAGATTTTGATTTAAAAGTACTATCTGAGACTTTTAGGGTAAATAGTTGTTTTCAAAAATGTCAAAGAGGAAAAAAAACAAACAAAAATGTTATCTTCTATTTTCATAACTCTCACAACCTACCTCTACTTTTTTTTAGAATGATAAATTTTCCTAATCAGACAGATTTTCTTTGAGAGAAAAATCCTGTTTCATTCCATTTTGCATCTCATTGCTTAACAAAGAGCCTGCCTCAGAGTAGGAACTCCCTCCATAAATGTTAAATGAATGATGGTTGGGAAGATGAATGGATGGATGGATGGATGAGTGGATCCATGTATGGAAAGAGGACTTCAGAGGCATTAAGAGACCCCCTGAGTTTCCACAAAGCAATGTAAAGCTGATCTGAATGTTTTCTTTTATTTTATTTGCCCTTAGCTAAACAGTTTCGTTCCTTCTTTTCTTGTCATGTATTAACAAACACAACCTAGCAGCACTAGAGCAAAAACAAAAATGTCATTACTGTTTTAGTTACCCATTGCTATATAACACACCTCTTTAAAACTTAGTGGCTTACAACAATTTATTAATATTTCTTACTGATATTTGGGTTGGCTTTGGGTCAGGCTCAATTGTGATCATCTTTGGGATCTCTCTTTCAGCTGCAGTCAGACAAATGGTGGTTGAGGTTTGAGTCATCTGAAGCCTTGGCTTCACTTGGATATTCAAGAGTAGTTTCACACAGCTGGCAATGAACTGGAGCACTTACATGGGGATTCTCCATGAGGTTTACGTGTCTCACTGCACTGAGGTTTGAAAAAAAAGGACAGAAGCAGCTGTCTCAGTTGTTAAGTACTCTGCCTGGAATTGGGTCCGGGGTTCACGTATTTTCAAGGAAGTAAAGACATACACGTCATACATCGCTGTGTGTTGCCACCTACTAGAGCACATATGATTAGTATTGTCCTTTCACCTACCAGTAGTCTGCCTAAGATTGTAAACTGCTGCTCCCTGTTGATTGCTCAGCTCCTATTAGAGTGTCAAGTAGGTAATAGATAATTCGTAAATAATTCATTAGATTAAAAATACTTATTAGAAAAATGATACACAGCAGAAAATATACTAGATGTGGGAGTAATCTGATAGTTCCCCTATTTCCCTGGTATTTCTTGGAGGGTAGCTAAAAGGCATGATGAAAAAGAGGGGAAGAGTCTATTTTGTTGGCACATACAGTCCAATATTGCAAATAGAAAATAACAGAACACAAACAAATACTGAATTTGGAATTGCTAAAGATGAAAATATGCAGGAGATATATAGAGAGAATATACAGAGAATAATGGAGGAGGGTCTTATTTCAGATAGTGTGGTCAGAAAAGGCTTCTTTGGGCAGGAGATCTTTAAGCTGAGAGATGAAGCAGGAGAAGAAGTTAGCAATGTGAAAAACTGGAAGCATATGCATCCATTTCAAGTAAATGGAAAGAAACCAAGGCAAGATGGATGGTTCCAAGAAATGCAAGAAGTTAGTGTGGCTGGAAAAAGTTTATTAGAAATGGGAAATGAAAGGGTAGCCAGACCATGATCAGATTGTGTCATGCTTTGTAGGATGAAGAGAAATATGAATTTTATTCTAAATGCAATCAGAAGCCAATTAAAAACTTGTAAGTGGGAATAATTTATGCTTTTAAAATGTCATTCTGGCTGTTTTGTGGAGAATGGTTTTGAGAAGGGAAGTGAGGAAGTAATGAGAAGAGTTACAACACTTTTATGATTGCCCATAGGAGAGATGACAGTGATTTGGAGGGAGTGAAAGTAGACATATTTTTGAGGTAGAATAAAAAGGACTTGAGAATGAATTAGGGAGGAGTAAGGTAATTCCTCAGCTTTTGCCTGAAGTACTAAGATAGACATAGTGCCTTTCACTAAGGTAGGACACACCCAGGGAGAAATGCATAGGAGAATAGCAAGGGTTCCTTTTTAATGTACAAAATTTGAGGTATTTATGTGATAGCCAAGAGATATCCAGTAATCACTTAGACATACAAACCTTGAATTTGTAAAAGAGGAAACACAAGGAGCCCACAGCATAGGCAAAATATTTGAATCTTATCCATATACATGGATGAGATTCCCTGGGATCAAGATTCTAGATGAAGAGAGAAGAAGGCTTAGGGCTAAGCTTTGAGGCAAAGAGGATTTAGAAGTTAGACAAAGAGAAGCCAAAACAAACAAACACAACTGAGAAGGAGCAATCAGAAACCTAACAGTGAATCAGAATAGTGTGGTGCCCTAGATGCTGTGAATGGGAGAGCTTCAATAAGGAACATGCTTTTATTTGGTCAAGAGTTGGGGAGAGAGTTCTTGGGAGATGCAGACACAGACGTATATACAATTTTGGTGAAATAGAAGTGTCTTTGACAGTAGATGCAATAATGCATTGAAAAATAACAGAGCACAGGTGGGAAAGGGATAGTAGGAGTAGAGAAGGGAGGAAGTGAACACCTATATATAAACATCCTTTTTGTTATTGCTGTCTTCGCTTTTTTCCCAAAGATTTGTTTTTATTTGTTGATGTCGTTTATTGTAATTTCATACAAGAGTCAAAGAAAATTATTTTTTAATATGCTGTAAGATAACTTCAATATTTCAATGAAAAAGGGATTCCAAACAGTTACATTGTTTTAAAATCTGAAAGAATCATGTGGTTTAAAAACTTTGTAGTTTTTTTTTCTTTATTATACTTTAAGTTCTGAGGTACATGTGTAGAACGTGCAGTTTTGCTACATAGGTAACATGTGACATGGTGGCTGGCTACACGCATCAACCCACCACCTACATTAGGTATTTCTCCTACTGTTATCCCTCTCCTAGCCCCACACCCCCCAACAAGCCCCAGTGTGTGATGTTCCCCTCCCTATGTCCATGTGTTCTCATATTTCAACTCACACTTATGAGTGAGAATATGCAGTGTTTGGTTTTCTGGTTTTGTGATAGTTTGCTGAGAATGATGGTTTCCAGCTTCATTCATGTCCTTGCAAAGAACAGGAACTCATCCTTTTTTATGGCTGCATAGTTTACCATGGTGTTTATGTGTTACATTTTCTTTATCCAGTCTATTATTGATGGACATTTGGATTGATACCAAGTCTCTGCTATTGCGAATAGTGATGCAATAAACATACATGTGCATGTGTCTTTATAGGAGAATGATTTATAATCCTTTGGGTATATACCCAGTAATGGGATTGCTGGGTCAAATGGTATTTCTAGCTCTAGATCCTTGAGGAATTGCCACACTGCCTTCCACATGGTTGAACTAATTTACACTCCCACCAACAGTGTAAAAGCTTCCCTGTTTCTCCACATCCTCTCTAGCATCTGTTTGTTTCCTGACTTTTTAATGATCACCATTCTAACTGGCATGAGATGGTATCTCATTGTGGTTTTGATTTGCACTTCTCTGATGACCAGTGATGACGAGATTTTTTTCATGTGCCTGTTGGTTGCATAAATATCTTCTTTTGAGAAGTGTCTGTTCATATCCTTTGCCCACTTTTTGATGGGGTTGTTTTTTTCTTGAAAATTTGTTTAAGTTCTTTGTAGATTCTGGATATTAGCTCTTTGCCAGATGGGTAGATTGCAAAAATTTTCACCCATTCTGTACGTTGCCTGTTCACTCTGATGATCGTTTCTTTTGCTGTGCAGAAGCTCTTTAGTTTAATTAGATCCCATTTGTCAATTTTCACTTTTGTTGCCATTGCTTTTGGTGTTTTAGACATGAAGTCTTTGCCCGTGCCTATGTTCTGAATGGTATTGCCCAGGTTTTCTTCTAGGATTTCTGTGGTCCTGGGTCTTACGTTTAAGTCTTTGATCCATCTTGAGTTGATTTCTATATAAGGTGTAAGGAAGGGGTCTAGTTTCAGTTTTCTGCATATGGCTACCCAGTTTTCCCAACCACATTTATTAAATAGGGAATCCTTTCCCCATTGCTTGTTTGTGTCAGGTTTGTCAAAGATCAGATGGCTGTAGAAGTATGGTGTTATTTCTGAGGTCTCTGTTCTGTTCCATTTGTCTATGTATCTGTTTTGGTACCAGTACCATGCTGTTTTGGTTACTGTAGCCTTATAGTATAGTTTGAAGTCACGTAGTGTTATGCCTTCAGTTTTGTTCTTCTTGCCCAGGATTGTCTTGGCTATGCAGGCTCCTTTTTGGTTCCATATGAAGTTTAAAGTAGCTTTTTTTTTTTTTCCCAAATCTGTGAAGAAAGCCATTGGTAGCTTGATGGGGATAGCATTGAATTTATAAATCACTTTGGGCAGTATGGCCATTTTCACGATATTGATGCTTCCTATACATGAGCATGGAATGTTTTTCCATTTGTTTGTGTCTTATTGCCTTGAGCAGCAGTTTGTAGTTCTCTTTGAAGAGGTCCTTCACATCCCTTGTAAGTTGTATTCCTAGGTATTTTATTCTCTTTATAGCAATTTTGAATGTGAGTTCACTCATGATTTAGCTCTTTATTTGTATGTTATTGGTGTATAGACATGCGATTTTTGCACATTGATTTTGTATCCTGAGACTGCTGAAGTTGCTTATCAGTGTAAGGAGATTTTGGGCTGAGACGATGGGGTTTTCTAACATACAATCATGTCATCTGCAAACAGAGACAATTTGACTTCCTCTCTTCCTATTTGAATACCCTTTATTTCTTTCTCTTGCCTGATTGTCCTAGCCAGAACTTCCAAGACCACGTTGAATAGGAGTGGTGAAAGAGGGCATCCTTGTCTTGTGCCAGTTTTCAAAGGGAATGCTTCCAGTTTTTGCCCATTCAGTGTGATATTGGCTGTGGGTTTGTCATAAATAGCTCGTGTTATTTTGACATACATTTCATCAATACCTAGTTTGTTGAGAGTTTTTAGCATGAAGGGCTGTTGAATTTTGTTTAAGGCCTTTTCTGCATCTATTGAGATAATCATGTGGTTTTTGTCTTTGGTTCTGTTTATGTGATGGATTATGTTTATTGCTTTGCATATATTGAACCAGTCTCGCATCCCAGGGATGAAGCCAACTTGATAGTAGTGGATAAGCTTTTTGATGTGTTGCTGGATTCGATTTGCCAGTATTTTATTGAGGATTTTTGCATCAATGTTCATCAGGGATATTGGCCTGAAATTTTCTTTTTTCGTTGTGTCTCTGCCTGGTTTGGTATTGGGATGATGTTGGCCTCATAAAATGAGTTAGGAAGGATTCCCTTTTTTTCTGTTGTTTGGAATAGTTTCAGAAGGAATGGTGCCAGCTACTCTTCGTACCTCTGGTAGAATTCGGCTCTCAATCCATGTGGTCTTGGATTTTTTTTGGTTGGTAGGCTGTTAATTGCTGCCTCCATTTCAGAACTTGTTATTGGTTTATTCAGGGATTTTACTTCTTCATGGTTTAGGCTTGGGAGGGTGTATGTGTCCAGGAATTTATCCATTTCTTTTAGATTTTCTAGTTTATTTACATAGAGGTGTCTATAGTATTCTCTGATGGTAGTTTGTATTTCTGTGGGGTCAGTGGTGATAACCCCTGTATCATTTTTTTTATGTCTATTTGATTCTTCTTTCTTTTCTTCTTATTTTTCTGGCTAGTGGTCTATTTTGTTGATCTTTCCAAAAACCAGCTCCTGGATTCATTGATTTTTTGAAAGGTTTTTCTTGTCTTTAATTCCTTCAGTTCTGCTCTAATCTTAATTATTTCTAGGCTTCTGCTAGATTTTGAATTCATTTGCTGTTGCTTCTCTAGTTCTTTTAATTTTGAAGTTAGGGTGTCAATTTTAGATCTTTCCTGCTTTCTCTTTTGGGCATTTAGTGCTGTAAATTTCCCTCTACACACTGCTTTAAATGTGTCCCAGAGATTCTGGTACATTGTGTCTTTTTTTCGCTGGTTTCAAAGAACACCTTTATTTCTGCCTTCATTTCATTATTTACCCAGTAGTCATTCAGGAGCAGGTTGTTCAGTTTACATATAGTTGTGCAGCTTTGAGTGAGTTTCTTAATCCTGAGTTCTAATTTGATTGCACTGTGGTCTGAGAGACTGTTTGTTATGATTTCCATTCTTTTACATTTGCTGAGGAGTGTTTTACTTCCACTTATGTTGTCAATTTTAGAATAAGTGCAATGAGGTGCTGAGAAGAATGTATATCCTGTTGATTTGGGGTGGAGAGTTCTGTAGATGTCTATTATGTCTGTTTGGTCCAGAGCTGACTTCAAGACCTATATATCCTTATTAATTTTCTGTCTGTTTGATCTGTCTAATATTGACAATGGGGTGTTAAAGTCTCCCGCTATTATTGTGTGGGAGTCTAGATCTCTTTATAGGTCTCTAAGAACTTGCTTTATGAATCTGGGTGCTCCTGTAGTGGATGCATATATATTTAGGATAGTTAGCTCTTCTTATTGCATTGACCCCTTTACCATTATGTAATGCCCTTCTTTGTCTCTTTTGATCTTTGTTGATTTGAAGTCTGTTTTGTCAGAGATTAGGATTGCAGCTCCTGCTTTTTTGTTTTCCGTTTGCTTGGGAAATATTCCTCCATCCCTCTATTTTGAGCCTATGTGTGTCTTTGCACGTGAGATGTGTCTCCTGAATACAACGTATTAATGAATCCTTACTCTTTATCCTATTTGCCAGTCTGTGTCTTTTAATTGGGGCATTTAGTTCTCTTACATTTAAGGCTAATATTGTTATGTGTGAATTTGATCCTGTCATTATGACGCTAGCTGGTTGTTTTGACCATTAGTTGATGCAGTTTCTTCACAGTGTCGATGTTCTTTACAATTTGGTGTATTTTTGCAGTGGCTAGTTCTGGTTGTTCCTTTCCATGTTTAGTGCTTCCTTCATGAGCTCTCGTAAGGCAGGCCTGTTGGTGACAAAATCTCTCAGCATTTGCTTGTCTGTAAAATATTTTATTTTATTTATTTTATTTTATTTAAAAATATAATATTTATTTATATTATGAAGCTTAGTTTGGCTGGATATGATATTCTGGGTTGAAAATTCTTGTCTTTAAGAATATTGAATATTGGCCCCCACTCTCTTCTGGCTTGTAGGGTATCTGCAGAGAGATCTGCTGTTCATCTGATGGGCTTCCCTTTGTGGGTAACCCGACCTTTCTCTCTGGCTGCCCTTAATAATTTTTCCTTCTTTTCAACCTTGGTGAATCTGACGATTATGTGTCTTGGGGTTGTACTTCTTGACAAATATCTTTGTGGTGTCTTCTGTATTTCCTGAATTTGAATGCTAGCCTGTCTTGCTTGGTTTGGGGAAGTGCTCCTGGATAATATCCTGAAGAGCATTTTCCAACTTGGTTTCATTCTCCTCGTCAGTTTCAGGTACACCAATCAAATGTAGATTTGGTGTTTTCACGTAGTCTTATAGTTCTTGAAGCCTTTATTCAGTCCTTTTTATTCTTTTTTTCTCTAATCTTGTCTTCTCTCTTTATTTCATTAAGTAGATCTTCAATCACTGATATCTTTTCTTCCACTTGATTGATTCAGCATTTGAAATTTGTGTATGGTTTCTGAAGTTCTAATGCTGTTTTTTTCATCTCCACCATGTCATTTATGTTCTTCTCTAAACTGGTTATTCTAGTTAGCAATTCGTCTAACCTTTTTCAGGGTCCTTAGCTTCCTTGCATTGGGTTAGAACACGCTCCTTTAGCTTGGAGGAGTTTGTTATTACCCACCTTCTGAAGCCTACTTCTGTGAATTCATCAAACTCATTATCTCTCCAGTTTTGTTCCCTTGCTGGTGAGGAGTTGTGATCCTTTGGGGGAGAAGAGGCATTCTGGTTTTTGGAATTTTCAGCCTTTTTGTGCTGGTTTCTTCCCAACTTTGTGGATGTATCTACCTTTGGTCTTTGATATTGGTGACCTTCGGATGGGGTCTTTGAGTGGATGTGCTATTGCTTTCTGTTTGTTAGTTTTCCTTCTGACAGACCCCTCTGCTGCAGGTCTGCTGGAGTTTGCTGGAGGTCCACTCCTGACCCTGTTTGCCTGGGTATCACCAGTGGAGCCTGCAGAACAGCAAAGATTGCTGCCTGATCTTTCCTCTGGAAGCTTTATCCCAGAGGGGCACCTGCCAGATGCCGGCCAGAGCTCTCCTGTATGACGTGTCTGTCGGCCCCTACTGGAAGGTATCTCCCAGTCAGGATACTGGGAGTCAGGGACCCACTTGAGGAAGCAGTCTGACCCTTAGCAGAGCTCAAACACGGTGCTGGGAGGTCCACTGCTCTCTTCAGAGCTGTCAGGCAGGGACATTTAAGTTTGTTGAAGCTGCACCCACAGCTGTCTCTTTCCCCAAGTGCTCTGTCCCAGGGAGATGGAGGTTTTATCTATAAGTTCCTGACTGGGGCTGCTGCCTTTTTTTTGGCAGTCTGGCCATAGCAGCCTTGCTGAGCTGCAGTGGGCTCCACCTAGTTGGAACTTCCCACCTACTCAATCCTAAGCAATGGCAGACACCCCTCTCCCCACCAAGCTCGAATGTCCTGGGTCGATCTCAGACTGCTGCTGTGCTGGCAGTGAGAATTTCAAGCCAGTGGATCCTAGTTTCCTAGGCTAAGTGGGGTTGGGACCTGCCAAGCCAGACCACTTGGCTCCCTGGCTTCAGCACTCCTTTCCAGGGGAGTGAATGGTTCTGTCTCACTGGTGATCCAGGCACCACTCCGGTATGGAAAAAAAGAACTCAAGCATGTAGTTTGGTGTCTACCCAAATGGCCACCCAGTTTTATGCTTGAAACCCAAGGCCCTCGTGGGGTAGGCACCGGAGGGAATCTCCTGGTTTGCACGCTTGCGAAGACCAGGGGATAAGCACAGTATCTGTGCTGGAGTTCCTCAGGCTCAGTCCCTCATGGCTTCCCTTGGGTAGGGGAGAAAATTCCTCTACCCCTTGAGCTTCCTGGGTGAGGTGACACTACACCCTGCTTCGGCTTGCCCTCGTTGGCTTCACACACTGTCCCAGTGAGATGAACCGGGTACTTCAGTTGGAAATGCAGACATCACCCGCCTTCTGTGTGGATCTCACTGGGAGCTGCCGACTGGAGCTGTCCCTGTGGCTATCTTGCCACAGGATCATCGAAGATTTTAAATGCATATACAAACACAAATGTACAACCTAGTTTCTCTTGTTTTACCTAAGGCACTTGAATTTTGATTATTTTATACTTAGCAACATAACTTGAATTTTATTTTTATATTAGCTTATACAGAGTTTCTTTTTTTTTTCAGCTGCATAGTGGATCAGTCCATTGTGTGATTCTATTATACTTTAGCCATTTGGGGTATATCTTATATTATTATACATGATGCTGCCATTATATTTTGGAGTTGCCATATTAAAAGGCATCGCCCCTCCTTGACATTTGTCCTAATCAGCATTTCTAAGAGCAGCGTATAAATGTAACTATTTCTTCACAATTTAGTCCACTTTGTTCATTATCAAACTTTTGTATTTTTCAAATTTGATAAATTAAAAATGGTATCCCAGAATAGTTTATATATATGTGTGTGTATATACACACATATATGTATATACATGCACACACATATATACATATCTACACACATATATACATATATTTGTGCATCTATGTAATTAAAATTCACATAACATAAAATTAAACATTTTGGGGTGACAAATAAAGTGAAATTTAATATATTTACAATGTTGTGGAATCACTTCTTTTATTAAGTTTCAAACATTTTTATCACCCCAAAAGAAAACTTCATACTTTTTAATCAGTCAACTATCATTTTCCCCTCTCCTCAGCTCCTAGCAATCATCAGTCTGCTTTCAGTCTCGGTGGATTTATCCAATCTGGATATTTCCTATAAATGGAATTATACAAAATAGCTTTTGTTTGACTTCCTACACTTAGCAAAATGTTTTGAGGTTCATCCACATTGTGGCATATATCAGTACTTCATTCCTTTTTATGACTGTTTAACATCCCATTTTACATATATACCACAATTTGTTTATGCATTGATCCATTCATGAAAAGTTGGATTTTGTTCACCTTTCGCCTATTATGAACTTTTGCTGCTACAGACATTTGTGTGTAAATATTTGAGTACCTATTTTCAATTTTTAGGGTATATATATAGGAGTGAAATTGCTGAATCACAAAGTAATTCAATGTTTAGCTTTTTGAGGAAATGCCAGACTGTTTTCCATGATGACTGGATCATTTTGCTTTCCAACAGCAATGTCTGGGGTTTCAAAATTCTTCACATCCTTGACAATACTTAGTCCTTTTCCCTCTTTTTTAAAAAAATTATAGTCATTATGGAAAACAGTATAGAGTTTCCTCAAATAATTAAAAATAGAACTTCCATATAATCCAAAAATTTCACTGTTAAGTATATATCCAAGGGAAATGAAACCAGTATGTTGAAGAGATATCTGCACTCCCATGTTTATTGCAGCACTGTAACAATAGTCAAAATATGGACTCAACCTGTGTCCAGAAATGAATGTTTGAAAAAAAAGTGGCATATATACAACAGAATACCATTCAGCCTTAAAAAAGAGTAAAATCCTGTCATTTGCAACAACTTAGATAAATCTGAAAATCATTATGTTAAGTAAAATAAGTCAAACACAGAAGGATAATACTGCATGTTCCCACTCACTTGTGGATTCTAAAGGAGTTGATCTCATAGAAGTAGAGAGTAGAAGAGTGATTACCAGAGACTAGAAAGGGGAGGCTGAAGGGGTATACATGAAAAGGATGGTCAAGTAGTAAAAGTTACAATTAGAAAAACAGAATAAATTCTGGAGTCCTATTGCACAGTTGCGTGACTACAGTCATCAGAAAGGTATTGTATATCTCAAAATAACTAGAAAAGATTTTTTGTGCTCACACCACAAAGAAATAGTAAATTTTTGAGGTGAAGGATATGCTAATTATCCTGGTTTGATCATTACACAATATATACATGTGTTGAAACATCATGTTATACCCTATAAATATGTACAATTATGTGTCAATTAAAAAATAAAAATAAGTGTATATATCTTATTGAAAGAATGTTGATAAAACTGGCCCCTTTAACAAAATGAATTTCCATCCTTTTTTTTTTCAAGCCAGTCAACTTACATGGCTATAGAAATTATTTCTTCCTCTCACAGAACACACTTGGCATTTTCCTATTTCCATTTCCTTCCTATACTTGCTATTTTGTGCTCAGTGACACCTAGATCTCTTCATTTTTTCATTCCCTACTATCTTGCCATTTTTTTCATCCCAAGCATACTGTGCAATTCTATCTAATCATCTGCCCTCACTTTAGAGGGTTCAGTCTACTTCCACTTCAGAATATTCATTCTCAAATGTGAAAATGTGAGCACTGTTGAGAAAATAACTATGGTCTATCATAAACTTTAGTCTTTAGGTTGAATTTTTTTTTTTTTTTTTCTTTTTTTTTTGAGACGGAGTCTCGCTCTGTCACCCAGGCTGGAGTGCAGTGGCCGGATCTCAGCTCACTGCAAGCTCCGCCTCCCGGGTTCCCGCCATTCTCCTGCCTCAGCCTCCCTAGTAGCTGGGACTACAGGCGCCGCCACCTCGCCCGGCTAGTTTTTTGTATTTTCAGTAGAAAATTTTTTTAATGTAATGGTAAAGTGCAAGTACTCTTAATTTATGTGATCACATAGAACTAACGGGACTGTTGCTTAAAAACAGAATGGAAATTATTTGGCCATCCAAAAAAGGTTATGCTATTGGCCGGGCGCGGTGGCTCACGCCTGTAATCCCAGCACTTTGGGAGGCCGAGACGGGTGGATCATGAGGTCAGGAGATCGAGACCATCCTGGCTAACACGGTGAAACCCCGTCTCTACTACAAAACACAAAAAACTAGCCGGGCGAGGTGGCGGCACCTGTAGTCCCAGCTACTCGGGAGGCTGAGGCAGGAGAATGGCGGGAACCCGGGGGGTGGAGCTTGCAGTGAGCGAAGATGGCGCCGCCCACTCCAGCCTGGGCGACAGAGCGAGACTCCGTCTCAAAAAAAAAAAAAAAAAAAAAAGGTTATACTGTTAAACAATTGAAAAGGTTATTGGTTTATCAGTATTCACAGCTTCTTCTCGTTCTTACTTTTGCATGACTCACCCGCTGAGCATTCTTCTTTTCTTAGTGCTTACCTTACAGATTATAGTGTTTATTTACAGGTGTCAAAGTGCTTTCATATTTGGTTACTTTGGGGATGTGGGCAAGAGATACTAAATGGGAGGAGGAAGTATTTACCTGTGAAATGGTTAAGATTCAGTTATGTGAAAAAATAAAGAAGACGAAATAAAGAAGAGAGGAAAGGGAAAGGGGAAAAAAGAAAAGAATCATTATATGGGCAGGAGCTTAGAGAAGGATTAATAGTAAAAATTTAGAGACAGAGACTGAAGGATGTAAGCAATATTGAAAGCTAGAGAAACAGGAGAGAGAATTTTCAGAATGCATTATTTTGGATTTTAAATGAGATTGATTTCAAGGTCCTTTTGACATGTCAAAAAAGGTTAAATGTATTTTAAATTCTTTCAGTTGCTGTGTGTGTTATGCTAAATGCAACATCCCATGGAAGGTGAAATATAAAAAGTCCCAGCTTATTTTTAGATTGCTTTTATTTTGTTGTCTTTTGGGAGTAATTATTGAAATGAAAATACAATATTAACATAAAATTCTGGTAGATAATCTACAAATCCTGAAAATACATTTGCTAACCCCAGTTTGAGAAGTTTATGGACTTTCACACTCAGTGCTCATGACAAAACTGAGACCCAACTTTGTGAAATATAAAAACTGTTGAAGGAAAAAAGTACAGTTCTCCCATAAAATGTTAATGCATTTTACTGCATTTTTGTTGTTGTTGTTGTTATTTAACAAGACACCTTATATTTCTCTGTAAAGTCTGCATGAAAAAGAGAAGAGGTAGAGAAGAAGCCTTCCTTAGTGAGTTAGGGTTCTCAGAAACACAGGGGCTCTGAATTCCAAACATAAATGGAAGAATGGTTGTAAGATAGTCTTCAGAAATAAAAGGTCAATATCTGTCATGATGAATAAAAATTATTCTTTAGAAAGATTTTTCTCTCTCCTAATATTATGTATTTCTTCTTCTTATATTTTCTCTGCTTCCTATCATTGTAAATATATTTAAAAAACAAAAATTTTAAATATCAAATGATTTCTCTTTATGGTTCGTCTTTTTATTTCTGCAAGAACCTCAATTGTGTTTGTTTTTTTTTGTTTGTTTGTGTGCATCTATGTATATATAATATTTCAGTTAAAAAAACAATAAAAAACAAGCAAGTAAAGTGAACAAAATATGAAAAACCCTTGTCCTAAATGACAAATATTTACCCTTCAAGCCGAAATTATTTCTTAAAACTTCCTTGCCCTTCAAAAGTTATGAAAATATCCACTCCTGTTTATTTTTAACAGGTGAAAAAAGAATAAAGAAAGATAGTGCTTGCCAATTAGAGTGTATGTTGAATCCAACTTATCTCAAATAGCCACTTGTGACTGCTATATTTTTACATTAGTCACCTATCTTCTTCTTATAAAAGAAATAGTACTTTAAATTATTTTTCCAATTTGTAAAAGTGTGTTTGTTGCCAAGACTTCTGAACATATGATTAGTTCTAATCCATCAAAAACATAGTATCTAGTAGCAAACCATATTATTCATAGCACTAAATCAACTGTCTTTTGACATGAGTTCTACATTCCCAGCATTAATAGACAAGCCTGTTTTTGCTTGCCATCAAAGTGCAGATTTGGTATTGCCCAAATGAAACAACTTCATAGAGACATAGAATGTTTTCTCAGTTTGAGAATGCCCTGAAGAATCATTTCCTTCATTCATTTTCTTTGTTCACTCTTTTTAGTATATATTTATTGAATCCTCTGTATTCCACTTGGCAAAGAAATAAATACATAGAATTTTCTACAGAAAAGTTTGTAAACATTCAAAGTTTAACAATAACATAACACTTAAATAACAAATACGGCAATTGTCACGTGACAATTTTTTATGAGTGTCTAATACATTTTGGCATATTCTAAGAGGATTGTGAACGAGAATGGTCAAGGAAACCCTCAAATTAAAGGTACAGAGTGAACTGGAAACTTGTAACAGTGCAAGAAATCAATCTTAACAGAAAAAAGAATATTCCAAGAAAGGGAAGAGAGAAAAGAACATTCCAAGAAAGGGACCTAAGCAAAAATGCCATGGTAGGTAACAGAGGGTAAACGCCTCTTAATGCCCTAATTCAGTTAGTAGTATTAGAGGGATTAAACAGGCAATGCAAGAATGTCACCATAGTAGCTTTAATTTACAAAGTATGAAAAAGCCTAACATTAAAACAATCTACATATATTCCTATTTCTAAATTAATTGAACAGATAAGAAACATTCCTTATTTAAAATAGTGAAATATTTAATTTCCTTTTGAATGTACTTTGTATTGAAATTCAAATAAAATTTGTTTGATGTGACATTGAGCAGATCGGATTATGGAAGGGCTATGGAGCATTCTCTGACTCTTCGTTCATCTCCATCTAAAAGATGAACAATACTTCCTAGGTATGAATGTTGCAAAATCCAAATCACATTGTTTCTCTTAAAATTTCTAGAGTAGACATTCTTCTGAAGCTAGAGTAAATTAGGCATGTTCCAAGATGGCTATGTCTAAAAACAAGTCCACAAAGAATCCTGTTGCTTACATTGGATGAAAATAAATTGGGTAATAAGTTAAAAAAAAATCTCTATAATAAAATTCACTTTAAAATTTTGACAGAAAAAGTAGTTGCTAAATTCATTGGAGTATAATTTATTATTACTAACATCAAAAATGTTGTGACAAATCTTTGCTTGTTTTATAAGTGATTTATTTTCACACTCTTCCACTTACAACTGCAACCTTAAAATAAACTGAGAATACTAACAGCATGTTAATTACTGAAGAATTATATAACTATGGTATCAGTCCATAATGAAGTATAATAATCTTCAGTCAAACCTAACTTTAAAATTTTAAATGACTAAAGACTAAATTAAACATGTTTTTAAAAATTAAACCATTGCATCATAAATTGGATATTAACAGGAACCTAATCTTCAAGGTATTTTAAAATTACTGGCCATGAAATGACATTTGCGTTGTATCTTACACAAATTTTTTATGCAAAATTAATACAGTTCAGATAATTCAGATCTAAACTTGAAATACATTTCATATCTTAGTTTTCTTTTTCAAATGCACTAGGGCTAATTGTGTGATCTACTGATAGTAATGTTTTTCCTTTAAAATTTAACCAGAATAAGATATTAGAATATACTCAGTAAAATTTATCACCATCAAAACACATTGAGAATCTATCTTCATAACATGCTTTGTTAGTTGTTGTGCACAGCAAGTTAGACAGACATCATCTGTCCCTGAGGAATTTACAATCCAACACTGATAATGCTGACACAGCTGCTGCCAAGGCAATTCAGACAAAGAAATCAGCATTAAACAGATAGATAAATAGGTGAATTTAAATATACCTAATAATAAATAACTCTAAACGCAATAATTTGTGCTCTGATACTTTGAATACGTTTTCTTGCCATAATTCAATAGTCTCTCAATACTTGTGACACAGGAATGTATATGAAGGTACAACGGCATAATAAAGACTCGTCAATGAAATTGCATGCTTGGCTGGAAGAACCACAGAAAAGAGCAAAACAAAACAAAACAAAACAAAAAACACAGTGGTGGGAAATTTCAAGAAAGAAAAGGAATTGGCTCAGTATGTCTCAGTGTCAAAAACTGGACTAGGAATGTGAATTTGCTCTTTGGATCCAAATAGAAGGAATATTTAAAGCAAGTATTGGTCTTCTCTCAGTTCACTCCTGCATGTCATGTGCTTGAAATAATTCACTAAAATAGTAAAAGAGAAACAAAAGCCTCCATGAATTGAATGTAAAAGGGATGAATTACTCCAGCAACCTGATCAGTAATTCCTAGTTTCTGTTGCTGGGATCAGAAAAATTTATCATGATCTTAGAGTAAAGGAATATCTGTAATATTTACTTCGTTCTTTGTTGAAAATAGTCTTTATAAGAAAACAACAAGAGTTTATGTGCTTTGCTTTTGTTTGGTTATGGTACATCTTTTTCCCAAACAATGTATTCTACATGGTTGAGGAAAACAAGCATATGTTCAGACAAAGCTAAATAAATATACACATTTTGACTGGGGGGAGGACATTTTGGCATGGTACACAGTGTTTAAGGTGACTGAGTTGTGATGACAGTGGGGAGCTATTGAATCTGCTCTACTGTGCCCTATTTTCGTCATGGAAGCCAAATCTGATTCTAGAAGAGAGAAAATGAAGCTAGGTTGCAAGCACTGTTGAAATAACCTGGCAGGATTTTATTCATCCAGTTTAAAGAAAACACTAAAGTCTGAATAAGATTTTTCTTTTTCAGAACAACAAAAAAATTCTCTTTCAAATGTATAAAAGATCAGACTTCTAAAAAATGTACTCAATGTCCTCATTAAATACAGTTAGTTTGGAATATAAAGTTGACATAGTGGCATATTTAATGTTTTAAAAATATTTAGCAAAAGGTTCAATGTTTCAAAAAATTAAGGTTAACACTTTTTTATTTGTATAAATTTATGAGGTACAGGTATAATTTTGTTTCATGAATATGATGTGTAGTGGTACAGTCAGGGATTCAAGTGTATTCATCACCAGAATAACCTACTTTGAATTCATTAGGTAATTTCTCATCATTCAATTCCTCCTATCCTCTCACCCTTTGAGTATTTATTGTTTATCATTCCATACTTTCCATTTAGCTCCTACTTATAAGTGAGAGCATGTGGTATTTGTCTTTCTGTGTCTGAGTTGTTTCACTTAAGATAATGGCCTTCAGTTCCATCCATGTTACTGCAAATGACATTATTTCATTCTTTTTATGGCTGCATAGTATTACATGGTGTATATATACCATATTTTCTTTATCCAATCATCAATTGATGAACACTTAGAGTGATTACATATCTTTGCTATTGTGAACAGTGCTGTGAATAAACATACAAGTGCAGGTATCTTTTCGATAAAAGCATTTCTCTTCCTTTGGGTGGATACCCAGTTGTGAGGTTAGTGGATCAAATAATAGCTCTATTTTTAGTACTTTGAGAAATCTACATCCTGTTTTTTGTAGAGGTTGTACTAATTTATGCTCCCACCAACAGTGTGTAAGCGTTCCTTTTTCTTTGCTTCCTTACCAGCATCTGTTATTTGAATGTGTGTATATTAAGTATACTGTTGTGTATTCCTATATTAGTCACAGATTAATAAATATAAAAGAACACAAAATAAAAATTAAGAAAAAAGACAAAAAGTAATCAAGGATATGATGAACATGATCTAAAATTATTTTAGGGGAAGTCTTGAGAAAGAGAGAAACATTTTAATCAATCAAAAGTGACAAAAGGGAAATTCTCACAAACAAATTTTTTAACAATTTGGAGTGCTGGATTTTTCTACATCTTAAAGAGCAGAAGCATTGAACAAATATTTCAAATTATCATCCTCTGGTAGGATTTCTCTAACTTAAAAACAAAAACCATTCCCACAGAAAGGAAAATATTTTTCTTTCTTTCCAAATGATATTGGAAATCCCACTCCTCTAAATATGTCAGAGAAAATGGTAAAATAGAAAGAAACCCTTGATTGAAGGAATTTCTTCTAAAATGAAAGCAAGGACATGAAGAAAATCTTCATAGACAGATATGTAGACTAAACGGAATGAAAAAGAAAGATTATAATTATGATTAGTATAAGAGATGGGAAGGTAAGGATAGGACCACTCCAGAAGTTAATTTTTTTTTTTTCTGAAACAAATCGATGGCTTAGAAAAATTAGTGAGAACTGTTTCATATTGAACAAATTCATATTGAAAGACATACAGAGACGTAAGTGTTCCACACAAGTGTCAACAATGTGTGGAAATTTGGGAGATCTTGATTCAGACAAACCAAATGGTACAAAAGAGTTTTTTAAAAATCTGGGGAAATTGATTATGTGCTTGATATTATTTGGTATTAAAGAATTATTGCTAATTTTGTTATGAATGATAATAACATTGTTTTTATACAAGAAATCGCTCTTACTTTTTGGAGATGCAGACTGAAGTATGTAGAGGCAAATGAAGATAGTTGTGATTTGCTTTAAAATAAATTCAACATTGAAAAAAGAAAATAAGGGATAGATGAAGCAATCTAGGGAAAATCTTAATTATTAACAGGAACTTGTGTGTGAAGCTTGATTGGACTTTTCTCTTAATGTATGTTTGAAATTTTTCATTACAGAAATGTTAATATTTTATGATGATAAAAATAATATACATATATTTTAGAAATTTTGGAAAATACAGTAAATTATAAATAAAATAAAATTCAGCTATGGTTCTATCATCAGAAATAATTTATCTTAAGGGTTTGAGATATTTATGTTGTAGAAGCTATTGATTGAGAATTTTTATTAGTTTTAATCATAGTAAATATATATGGTGAATTATATAATGATGTCTTGATCCTTTCATTTTTCTTTTAGCTCCTTTCTAAAAGAGTCTCATAAAATCCATTTAATGATAAGACTAATCATATTATATATAAACATTTTAAATTTCAGGTTTTATAAGTAACATTTTAAAGTTGTTTATGACATTTAAAAATCTACCTATCCTTTTGTTAAGTTTATAAATATTCTGTTTTTAATTCACAACAAGAGCATCTGTTGTATTATTTTGTTCACATCGTGTATATATGTTCTACATCAGAAAAAAAATGATGAGTTCAGTAAAAAGCTTTTTCTAAATAATTTCTGATATGAAGTTGGTGCGAGGTGAGTCACACGTTGCTGAAAATTCAGTGAACACAGGCTACTCAAATTCTGTCAGTTTTAAGAAGTGAAGACATGTATATGCCAGTCCAGAACTCCTAGGGTGAAATGAAGATGAGACCTTCCCTGACTATCAATAAGTAATTTTTACTTACTGAGAGATGGGGAAAGACTAATCCAGGTATGGCAAAATGCAGATTATTATTTGACACACATTATTGCCCCTCTCAATAATTCTTTGACACACAAAGAATATCCTGGACTGTAAGTTGCCTGCTTCTCTATCAAAATGGAAACATTGAATGGAATAATATTAATTACCCATCATATTTGCTTATTACTAGATAGTGAGTTTCTTGATGGTAAAGACAGTATCTTTTATTTCTGAAAGACAAATAAATAGGCACTCAGAATGTAATTAAAATATAGATAGAGAAATTGTTTTCTTAAAAGTTTATGATGTGATCATTAAGAATGTCTAAAGTAATCTAGATGCAGGCTTAAGATTTCATAAGAATAGAGAAATATAATTCAAAGCAGAAAAAATTATTAACTACTTTTAAGTAAAAAAGTCAGATGAGAAGATAGATGCTCTGGTGATATCTCCATTCCATCTCATATCCTTTCTGATTCTGAGGCTTCAATTCCTATCTTTCCTTCAAGAGCCAGGTGAAATTAATCTGCTCCAAATATATACATAATCTCTTTGGTTAAACTATCACTATGTTTTATCTAAACATACTAAGACCTTTTTTGCTTCTCGTCTCAAAACTTAAGCATCTTGATTTTATGGCTATAATTTTATTTATATTTGTTTTACTTAAATTGCTTAAAGTATAATACAAACTATGTATTTATGTGTTGAATACATATATGAGTAAATGGATAAACATCATAATGTACTCTACTATTAATCAAAGCAAGCATAGGATAATAAAAGAGATTCTTATTAAATAAAAAAGGAATGAACTACCTATTGTCATGGCAGCATTATTAAACTCTTTAGGAGACTGGTATAAAATGACCAGCTGGATTTTTCTTTTGCCCTAGAATTATCACCAGGGCCCAAAGCTGGAGACCAAAGGAGGTATTACAATTAGTAGGTTCTGAGAATTACTTGAGATTAGGGCCAGCCACCCCTTCAAAAAGAATTATTGAGAGGGTCAAGCTCAGAGAGTAAATCCAACCATGTATGATATTCAAAATATTTACTAACCAGTTTGGCACAACACTGACTAATTCAACTTGATGCCAATTGTAAACAACCAGTGTGGCTCTAAAAGCTAATACTATTTTCACTTTTACCCTCTGATAATGTCAGGAGACCAGGAGAACAGCTCTGTAAAATGCTGTTCCTTCTCATCAGAGAGGCTGCTTTCACAAACTGAAGACTGGCAATGATATGCCCATTGACTTGGAAACATCATGGTCTTCCCTGGTGCTATTGGAGGAATATCAAAAAGAAAGGTAGACTGCCTGTAGAAAGGGGACAGGTACTGTTCCTCCTTAATTTACAGATTACTAAGAGAAACAGGGGATAGATCTTTCACCTTCTTATGTCCGAGATCTGCCAAGGGTCTAGCAAGCTTGTCCAACCTGTCACCTGTGGGTCACATGCGGCCCAGGATGGCTTTGAATGGAGCCCAGTGCGAAACCATAAATTTTGTTAAAAGGTTATGAGATTTTTGGGGGATTTTTGTTTTTTATTTTTTTGTAGCTCATCAGCTATCGTTAATGTTAGTGTATTTTATGTGTAGCCCAGGACAATTCTTCTTCCAGTGTGACTCAGGGAAGCTAAAAAATTGGACACCTCTGAGTGGGGGAGGGAGGTGGAAGGGTGGAAGCATGAGGGAGAATACAGTATTACCGGTACTGCCACCATATGGTTCCCAATAGTCATACACACCAGAGGTAGCCAGTGGGATGCCATCCATTTGAGACCAAGGGAACACCCTGGACTTAAACAAACTACGCATAAATGAACCACCTTTGCAGTAGGACAAGTTGGCCCTTCACCTGTCCAAGTCAAATACCAGAAAAGTAATGCTAACTTTATTAGAGACCTCTACTTCCTACTGCTTCAACCCTCTTTTAGGCTTTCGGTGTTAACATCTTTACTGTCTCCTGTCTTTGCCCCCTCAATTGACCTTTTTCCCCCCCATCATTACATCTTGCATTTTAGTAGCCTAAGAAATGTTGCCTTTTTATGCTCTTTTACACCTTATTCCCAGTAAAGGATCCTTTTTCTTGTTCTTTCCTCTCAGTGCCTCATCCTCTATTAATTCCTTATAGCACATCTTTTTTTTTTTTTTTTTTTAGCATTATATTAAATAAATCATCTCTTCTAGTTTGAAAGAGCTCCATCAATTCATAACTTTGCAATCAGAGAATGGATTGAAGTTCAGCAATCATTCTTTCTTCCTGGGAATCTTGCTACAGTAAAATCCCCACACAACCATATGTGGCAGGCAGGTTTAAAATGCTGTAAAAGAAGATAAAATGAAAGTCATTAAAACAACCTTCATAAGAAACTTAAAACCCACAGAAACAGCATGCAATATGAAGTTGCTGTAGAATTTATGTATAGTTAAAAGAAACAAGTAGGCTTTTCATCCAATCAACCATTTGGCAATCTGACCATTAGAATAATTGTTTTTTGGTGAACTGATTTCAGCAAATTAATTTCCATGGAATTGACCTTGAGCACTGCCCCAACTTCAAAGGATAAAGTTAGTAAAAGAGAAATAGAAAGTGCATGATAGAAGCTCATGTCTCTTTCACTCCATTCCAAGATGGTAAATGAATTTTGGGGAAGGAATAGAAAGCATGTTAAATCAGACAAGGTAATGAGGTTTAAAATGAGGAAGACCAACTCTAAGCAACTAAAATGAGTTTGTTTAAATACTGAAAGAGATGGAAAAGTCATGAAATACGTTGAGATGCCATTAAAGGAAACATTATTTAGCTGCTTCATGAGGCTCAGAGGGTGCAATTAAAATCAATGATTGAAAAATGATTCAACTTTTTTGTATCCACAAAAGCTGAGATTTCTCTATAATCAAAAGAAATCATTTGGAAGTGGGAGCAAATGTGATTTGACCAAGTTTAGTAGAACAAAATTCAATGATTTGTAAAAAAAAAAAAAAAAAAAAAAAAAAAAAGATTCCATTCTTTTATTTACTAAATTTTCCTACCTTAATAAGGTATCATGTTTCATTGCAATTTGAGAATTGTTTAAATGTACTTATTAATTTAAGATATGAAGAAATAGGCTGTTTCTGCTTATTATCCCTTAGAGGTGATACAGAAAAATCCCTTTTTCCTTGTGCATTCATTCTCTGCAAGGCCATTTCTCTGGTACTTCTCCCAGAGTTTTTTAAAAGCAAGATAAAAAGGTATTGTTGGACTGCTTCCCCACTGCAGAGATACACAGTGCTCAAGCTGGTGTCAGTACTCGCTGATGTCAGTACTCACTCTTGTCATACATTTCTGCATTACTAAATACGCATAATTGTGGTGATAGGATCATCTATGTATTTAGGTCTGTTTTTAATTGTGTTATAAAATTCAAGTGGTTGGGCATAGTGTCATTGTGAATTATCATCTAACATCTAACATACTAGCACATGTATGTACTTACTTAGCTTTATGTTATCAAACTGCCACTCCAGAATTTAAATTTTTAAATGTTATGCTTTGTCCTCATTTCCTTAATACAAGTAATTTAGCCAAGAGAAAAGTTTTATAATTTGACTTGCCATTTGGAAATGTACCCAAGGCCAGGGGATCAGTTTTGGCTTACAGGGTGTCTTTGTAGCTTCCCTGGGGAGTTTTTGTTGGTGTGTGGGAGAGGCAATGATTTTTTGGGGGAAATCTGTAACTTTATCTTTGGTTTATTCTCTTCTCTTAATTGATCTTTTGCCATGCTTTCTCCATTAAAGGATTCTCCATCCTCGACATTGACTGCAAAGGACTGGAGAAAATGCATCCCTCTATTTGCCAGTTATAACCTTGATCACTTTAGTAAATACTCATATACAAATATTTCAAAGAAGTTTTAAGGATCTGTTTATTTTAAGTTTCCAGTAATAAAATTAAAATTGCAGTCTGTGAAGGATCTCAGATATGAAAGCCTACAATTGAATAATTATTCTAACCCTCAATCTGTAAATGATTGCATAGCTTCACTGGCTACACTATTATGATGTCTATACACAGATGTTTTCTAGGCCAGGGGAGTGTCTTCCACTTGAATAATTCTTTCTTAGGATTACTTCTGCCTACCCTACCTCCCATCCCTTGCCTTTGATTTTTTAACTTCCTCTCACATCACAAAATCTCCTGCTTTTCAGGCCCAATATTCTTCCAATTAAGAGTTAACACTATCCATCCTCTATCTGGAGCCTTTACAGTTTACAACTTGCATCATCCCAGCTTGTGTTGTTAGTCAGAGATATTTTATCTTCTTATGACCTATATCTTTGAGAGAAGGAGTTCATGACAAACTTTGAATGCCAGGAAAGGAGGCAAAGAGAAAAGACAGTGTTTTTAATCCTGCACTATGCACTGCATTTTATGTTCTTTTTTAAAAAGTTTTGGTTACCCTGAATGTCTAGATAGATCAAATATATCTTACACAGATCTGATTAGTCTCTACTGGCTTTTCAAATAAGACTCATAATCCCCTTGCTATTATAAAATTGGCCTCATTATGTTCAAAGAGTACTGAAGCCCTTCCCGACCTTGAGCTCTCTTTCGGAGTATTTTCTGTTAACTTGGTATAACAGTTTGCTGTGCTCAAATCCTAGTTCCCAAATTTCTGCCCTGCCTACCTGGCAGAGAGTGGGTATGAATGTCCTTCTTAAACAGTCAGCTGGATGTGTTACATTTAAAATTCTTCATGTGTTTTTAAGACTTTTTCAAGTTTCTTACATTACTGCAGCCAACAGTTGAGGTCATGTTGAAAGAAATTACAGAGGAGGATGTTTTGATTCTTTTCCATTTCTGTTAGCAGCAGCTACAGCACTGGAACATGAGATAGAAGCTCATTGAACTATGCTAATCAACTGAGGAAGGCTTCTTCTATAACTATCTTTCTTATTGATCAAAATTACCTGCTCTCTATATAAAAGTCCTAGTGTATGAGGAATGGAAAGCCATTCTTTTTTAGCAAGAGCATGTTTTATTGTGCTCTTGTTTTGAAATATCATCCCTCCTAAAAATAGGTAAAGTATTGACATTTTTCTGGTTGAGATGATTTTGTAAGCACAAGTGCTTAATATTCTACCTCCTAGATTCCTATGAAAATTTGTAGCAAAATTTGAATGAACAGAAAATATATAAAATGATAATAAATACTCAAAATCTTAAAGAAAGGCATTTATCTCTCTATGGTGAGATTACTGTGAGTTTCATCTCCCTTTTATTTTATTTTGAAAATTTTCTACTTTCATAAAAATAAGACAAGTCCTCTTAATGCTAAGACATGGATTTAAGAATCATTGGAAAGTGGAGAAAATAGTTGCCACCAATTAGATAGAACCAATATACTCATATTGTTAATGCATAAAAATATTAGCACAAATCAACAAAATGTATGGATACCTTATTCAAAACTGTATAAAAAATAGGACTTCATTGGGAAATAATGACTATAAGTGGGTATATTTTCAACCTCAGGTATAATACAGTGCTAATTAAAATGATGTACTGTTATTTTTCAAAAATTATTTTCAAAATTTTAAAAATTTGTACCCAGTATTGTGGGGATGCAATGAATTGTCATACTCGAACTGTAACATAAATTGATCATAGGTTTTGGAAGGAAAACTAGGCAAACTACCGAAAGACTTAAAAGTGATCATAAACATTTCCCGATAGATAAAACTCTACGATTTTATTCTAAAAAGGTAATTAGAAAAACATACAAGAATAAACCTAGACACATTTGCATTAAGTACAAAAATGTACCAACTTTCTTGGTTTTTAAGACATGAGTGTTAAATAAAATATAATAATGATTTGATAGATTTATTTAATCAATAAAAATATTGTTTTAAGACATGTGGTATGGAAAATATTCACAATATGATAAAAAATGAAAAAAACACAAAAAGTAAACATTACTATGTATGGTATGATTCAATTTTAGGGGTATTTACTCAAAGAGAAAAAGAAAAGACTGAAACATTACATACAGTTTTCTATGAGTGATGATATGGATTTATGGATAATTTTGTATATACTACAGAGATAATACAAAGAGTTGCATTGTGAAGTCAGATGCACATAAAATCAGAAGTTTTACCCAATGTCAAACTCGAGCGGTTGTGAAGCACAGACCAAGCATGAAAAGTCCAGTGTTGTCAACACAGATCCCTTTTATCTTGCTGTTCTAGTAGGTGCTGTAATGTAGATTTAATATATGAGGCATTTAAAGGCTATATATGGCCATCACTTACACAAAAGGAAACTGTTTTAATCATGAAAACATCTCCATTTTGTACTCCAATATTTACAAAGCTCATGTGACATTTTCCAGGGAACCATACTTCGTAAGTCAATAGATTCCAGGATTTTTCCTATAAATAATATTACACAGATCTGGCACATCCTGCCGAAACCGTTCCATAAATGTGGACAATCTCCTAGTGACTATGACATTTGTGTGTTTGCCAAAAGATTTTTAGTTGACTTGCTTACAAGGAGATTCTTCTGGTTTTCTTTTATTTGTTTTATGAGACATTCACCAGTAAAGGCCATGAATGGATTGCATGCCTGCAATCCTTTCTACAATACAAATAATTAATTAAAATTTTTTCCAGTGATAGGCACTGTAATAAGTATTTCATATATAGACTCTCATTTACCACTCATAATAATCCTGTGGTGGAGGTGCTAGTATTTATCTCTACTGGAGATGAAGAAGCTGATGCTTGTAATGATTCATTACTTCTAACATGATCACAAATCTAAAATGTTTTGGAGCTGGAAGTCAAACAAGCACCGTCTTATCCCAAATTGACATTCTTGACCATTGTGGTCACTGTTCATTTTATTTATTTGAGAAAAGTTCATGGCATATTTCTATTTCTGTGAAGATGAAGTACACGTATGTTTCCTTTTCTTCTAGCTAAACACAACTAAAAACTATGGATGTTATATAGAAAACAAATGTTAAGAATACTCTGAAATTTGGAGAGAAGGCTGACCAGCTAGGGATCTTTGGATTCAAAGAACGATATGATGGTGAATTTTCTCAGTTTTATGTTTGCCCCATATATCCCAGACTGGGTGCTGGAAAAGCCAGCAACCTACATAGGCCAATGAATACAGACCAAAAAAAAAGCCCAAACAAAATTTTCCTCCCTAGCTGAGGACCAAAACTTGTAAAAACAGCCTCTCTATTCCGGCCTAACATCACAGGAAAAACTGTAGCCTCATTATCAAACACATTAGCAAAGGCTAAGTGGATAGCCACATTTCTACCAGCATATAAGGTCGTCCAATGACAATATTGGGATGGGGTCAGAGAAGCCTGAATAGAGGGCCTGGATTCATCCTCACAAGGATGAAAACCCTCCTCACTTTGGTGTCAGTGGAGACCACATGGGGTTCTTGAATTTCCATCTCCAAAAGGCAGCAACAACTGCCTCTTTCCCTAATCCCCCACAGCACATGCACTGCTGGGATGATGTCTGAGGTGGTCAAAAAGAGAATCAGGAATCTCTCCACTATTCAATGATAATAAGACTGCCATTCACTCCACTTCCACAGAGTCAGTTGGGGCCACATGAGAAGGAGCAACAAGACACCCTCATCTATCCCAACCAGGATAACATTGTGGAAGCCTAGTAGGAAGCTAAAACACGCCCCAGCTCTCTCTCTCTCAATCTCTCTCTCTCTCTCTCTCTCTCTCTCTCTCTCTCTCTCTCTCTCTCTCTCTCTCTCTCCCCCCCCCCCCCCCCGCCCCCGTAGCAATTTAAAGTCTCCCAGCTTGGGTGTAAACAGAGGTCAAGTGTTGAATCTGGACTTCTAACTTCACATGGCAATAACAAGGGGCAATGCCAATCCTCTGCCATAATAGTATCAGAAAAGTCAGTTAAAATAGGTTTCAAAATGACCAAGAGCTTCACAATATGCTACCAATAATGTTGAGGTTACCACTGAAAATATTATACCACTGAGGTTACCACTGAGGTTACCACTGAAAATATTATACTAAGAACCAGGAAGACCAAAATCTGAATGAGAAAAAAAATCAATTGAAGCTAACATTGAGATGACAAAGACATTAGAATTACCTGAAAAGTATTTTAAAGAAGCTATCATAAAAATGTTTTAATGAGCGACTAATACATTTTAAACAACTGAAAAAATAGAAGGTCACAACAAATATATAAAACATTGAAAGTCAAATCAAATGGGAAATTTTGCAAATGAAAAATGCAATAAATTAAATTTATAAAGTCAATGGATGGGCTCACGAGCAGAATGGAGGGAACAAAGGAAAGAATCAGTAAACTTGAAAACCAAATAATACAAATTATCCAATTTGAACAACACAGAAAGTAGACTGGAATAAAAAAATAAAGTCTCAGGGACCTATGGGTATGTAGCAAAGATTTAACATTCGTGTCAGTGGAATACTAAAATGAAAGGAAATAAAAAGGAGGTTAAGGCTGAAAAATCATTCAAATAATTAATGGTTTTAAAGTTTTCAAATTTAGCAAAAGAAATAAGCCCACAGATTCAAGAGACTAAGTGAACCTCAAATAATACAAATGCCAGTATTTCACACCCATGCGCATAATAGAAAAACTTGTGAAAATAACAAAGAAACATCTTAAGAACAGCCAAAGAGACACAATCTTACGTATAATAAAACATGATTTCAATAACATCAGATTTCCTATCAGAAATCCTGGAGGCCAGAACAAAGTGGCAAAACATTTTGCAAGTGCTGAATGTAAACAACTAATCGAGAATTTTATGTCTAATAAAATTATATTTAGGAATAAAGGGGATATCAAGACATTCTTAGATGAGGAAAACTAGATAATTTATTATCAATCAGACTTACTATAAAGAAATGATTAAATGAAGTTTTAAAAATGAAAATAACATAATAGAAGACATTTTGAAATATTAAGAAATAAGAGAGACCAATGGAAGGAGAAAAAAATATGAAGAAATACATTACCCTTTTTTTTCTGAGTCTTATAAATATGTTTGACAGTTGAAACAAAATATATAACACTGTCTGATGTGGTTCTAAATGTATGTAGAAAAATATTTAAGCCACTTACATTATAAAGGGTGCAGGGAAAAGAGACGCGAATGGAGATTTATAAAAGGTTAAAGGGCTATAAAAGTTTTTCACAATTCATTTGAACCGACAAAATGATAAAAACCAGTCAACCAGAATGTTATGTAATACCCAAAACAGACAAAAATCCCTTAAAAAGAGATAGCTTAAGTGTACTATAAATAAATCAAAATGCAATTCTGAAAAAAAAAAAAGTTCAAGGGATCAATAGGGAGGCAGGGAAAAACAACAGAGAAATAAAAACCAGTGAGAACAAACAGAAAACATCCAAAAGAAAAAAAAAGTGAGAAGGTTAAGCCATAACACGTCAAGAAGTATATTACATGTAAATAGTCTAAATAACACCAATTAAAAGATGAAGTTGATTATAAAATATGATCTAAATATGTACTGTCTATTAGAAGTTCTGTTGAATATAATGAAATATATAGGTCAAAAGTAAAAGGATAAAACAAGATATATTGCAACCAAGCGCAGTAGCTCTTGCCTGTAATCTCAGTATTTTGGGAGGCCAAGGCAGGAGCATTGCTTGAGGTCAGGAGTTCAAGACCAACCTGGCCAACATGGTGAAACCCTGTCTTTACTAAAAATATAATAATTAGCTGAGCGTGGTGGCGCATGCCTGTAATCCCAGATACTTGGAAGCCTGAGGCACAAGAATCACTTGAACATGGGAGGCAGAGGTTGCAGTGAGCCAAGATCACACCACTGCACTCCAGTCTGGGTGAGAGAGTCAGACCCTGTCTCAAAAAATGAAAAAAGATATACTGCACAAACATTAAACGAAAAGAGACTATATCAATGTCAGATTAACTAGACTTCAGAACAAAGAAAATAACAAAAGACAGAGAAGGATGTTGTATAATTATAAAAGAGTCAATCCTCCCATAGAAATTCAAAATGTTAATGTACCAATTAACAGAGCTTCAAAATATGTGAAGAAAAAACTGAATGAACTGAAGGAAAAAGTAGAGGAAACCAACAGTTATATTTCAAGACTTCAACACCTTACTTTGTAATTGATAGAACTAGTAGACAGTAAATATTACTAATATAGTTATAGTAGATGTAGATATATATATTTGTCTTATATATCTCATATATAATATATATTTTTCATAAATCTCATATAATATATAGTTTTCATATAATATATCATATATGACATATATCTCATAAAAATATGTATAATATGTCATATATCCCATATATCATGTATGTTTATGATACATACGAGATATATATGACATATAAGATATAGATATAGAAGATATAGATATAAGAGAACTCAACAACACTATCAACCAACAGGATCTAATTGATATTTATAGAACACTTCACCCAACAACAGCAGAATAGAGCCCTTTCTAGTGTCCACACAATGTGTCAGAAGAACCACCACATTCTGGTGTATAAAAAAAGGCCCAAAAAAATTAAAATAATTGAAATCATTTAGAATTGTATTTTTTTCATGTATTTGCGACTAGAATAAAAACAAACTAGATATCAATAGCAATGACAAGAACAACCAAAAAAAATAAAACAGAAAAATCTGTAAAAATTGGAAACTAAACAATACACTTACAAATAATCCACGTCAAAGAAGTCCCAAGGGAAATCGGTTTTAAAATACATTGAAACTGAAATTATTAATGCAATATACCAAATTTGTGTGGCAAAGTTAAGGCAGTGCTGAGAGGAAAATGTATAGAATTAAATGCACAGATTAGAAAAAAGAAAAAAAAAAACTAAATCAAGAATCTAAGACTCCATATTAAAAACTTAGAAAAAAAAAGATTAAACTAAAGGCAAAGAAAGAAGAAGAAAGGTAATACAAGCAGAAATCAATAAAATTGAAAACAAAAACAATAGAGAAAATCAATAAAACAAGAAGTTGGTTATTTGAAAGTAGAGTAAGGTTGACAACTTCTAGAAAGACTGACAAATAAAAGAGATAAGACACAAATTGCCAATATTAGAAATGAAAGAGGGGATACCTAGAACCTGCAGACATCAGTATGATAAGAAATGATACTACCAAAAAAAAAAAAAAAAAATTCTACACCTGAAATTAGACCACTTAGATAAGCATCAATTAGTTCCTTAAAAACACAAATAGCTACAATTCTCCCAATATAGTAATTTGAATAGTTCTAAAACTATTAAAGACACACAAATGTTACATTTTTAATTTAAAAGCATTCCAAAAGGAAATATAGCCAAGATATTTCATTGGAAAATTCAACCAACAGCTTAAAGAAGAATTTCTATACAATCTCTTTCAGAAAAAAGAAAATGAGGGAGCATTTTCCAATTCATTTTACGAAACTATTAATGCACTGATTCCAAAGCAGACAAAGTCAGTATGGAAAAATAAAATTGCAGACCAATGTCCTTCACAAATATAGATTCAAAACTAACAAAAATAGAAGAAATAGAATTCAGCAATATATAAAAAGAGTTATACACCAAGATCGAGTAGATCTTATTTTAGGGATGCAAAAATGCTTCAATATTTTAAAATCAATATAAGCCACTATATTAATAGGCTAAATATTTTTTTGAAAATCACATGATTGTATCAATTCACGCAGAAACAATATATTTCACTTAATTCAATACTCTTTTAGAAACAAAATAGAAACAAAACTCTCAGAAAAGAATAGAGAAAACCTCTTCAACTTGATAAAAATATGTAAAAAATATTACAGCTAACATTGTGTTTAATGGTGAAAGAATGTATGCTTTACTTCTAAGATGAGAAGCAAGGAAAAGTATCTGTTCTCACTACCTCATTCAACATAGTACTGGAAATTCCAGCACGGGCAATAAGGCAAGAAAATAAAATAAAATGCCTATAGCAATAGATTAAAAATGAAGAAAAAATGATCTCTCCTTGCAGATGACATGATTGTTTAGGTAGAAAATCCCAAGAAATCTATAAAATATTTCCTAGAGCTAATAACTAGGTTCAGCAAGACTTCAGGAACACAAGGTAAAAATACAAAAATTAATAGTATTTCTATATTCTAGCAATGAACATGTGGACAGTGAATTTAAAAATAAAAATAGCATTTACAATCTTAAAAATAAAATTAAATCATAAAAATAAATAGAGATTGATGTATTTTGAAGAGAGAGATACTTGACCTTAGATTCAATATTCAATATTTTTTTAACTTTTGTTTTAGTTAGGTTTGGGGGCACAATTGAAGGTTTGCTACATAGGTACACATGTGTCATGGGGGCTTCGTACATATTATTTCATCACCCAGGTATAAAGCCCAGTACCAAATAGTTATCTTTTCTGCTCCTTTCCCCCCTTCCACGCTCCGCCCTCGAGTAGAACCCAGTGTCCGTTGTATCCTTCTTTGTGTTCATAAGTTCTTATTATTTAGCTCCCACTCATAAATGAAAATGTGAGGTGTTTGGTTTTCTGTTCCTGCATTAGTTTGCTGAGCATAATAGCCTCCAGCTCCATCCATGTTCCTACAAAAGACAAGATCTGGTTCTTTTTTTATGGCTGCACAGTATTCCATGGTGTATATGTATATTTTCTTTATCTCATCTGCCATCAATGGACACATCTTTGCTATTGTGAATAGTGCTGCAATGAACATTTGCGTACATGTGTCTTTATGGTAGAATGATTTATATTCCTCTGGGTATATACCCAATAAAGGGATTATTGGGTAGAATGGTAGTTCTGCTTTTAGATCTTTGAGGAATCATCATACTGCTTTTCAATGGTTGAACTCATTTACACTCTCAACAACAGTGTGTAAATGTTCCCTTTTCTCAGCAGTCTTGTCAGCATCTGTTATTTTTTGACATTTTAATAGCCATTCTGATTGGCAATTCGAGTTCATTTTGAGAAGGTGTTAAACTACTTGTAGATTATCTTCATCTCATCAAGTCTCATTTGTGAGATTTAATAGAGCAGGCCCAGGGTAGCCTTTGCTTTGGGGTAGGTTAGCCCTGCTTACTAGAGTGCTAACCTCTGGTATTATTGGGTGCTACAAGAATTAAACTACATGTTTCTACCTTGGTTCACTAGAAATTAAATATCCACTAGCCCTGTATGAGCTGTAGGGCCTGTTTAGTTAACAGGTCCCCAGTCACACCTTGCCTGTCCTTATAAACTTTCATTCGATAGATATGTGGCTCAGAATCCGCAATAGTTTCACTGTAACCCATAGGCAGATTTCTAGAGCTTTTTCTCAGCATATATCCCTCCCTTCTGGTGTTGTGCTACATACATCATCTTAGCCTTCAAACACTTGATCTTTCTCAAATCAGTGAGGCTAGCATTCTCTGCTTAGATTGCCTCTCTCTATGTTGAGACCTGAAAGTGCTTCAAAGGATAAAATCAGTGTTATTTTAGAATTTACATTGTTTTACTTCTCTCAGGTAGGATACTGCAGTGTTGCATGCTGTCCAAAGCCTGAAAAAAATATTTTTATATATTTGGCTTAGTATTCTAGTTGTTTATGGCAGAAGAATCTAATAGCAAATCTAATATTATGGCCATACGCAGACTTTCAGAGGTTGTTTTAAGTAAAATAAAATTAAATGCTAATTATTAAAACGATTAGAAATGTGCTTGCTTCTTATTAGTGTAAAATTATTAATCAGATTTTTTTATGGCAAGAAAAATTGACTCATTTTTTACAGTATAAATATCTTGAAAAGTGAGAAGAGACTTTATGAAGCCTAATTGGAGAGCCCTGAAATTTTACATACAATTTTATTTTTATTCCTAATATGGATATATGTAGATTTAGAGCTGCATATTCTGATATCAGTCTGAGTGCCTTCAGGAGGTAGAATCTCCATAGCAGATTAAACAGGGAAAAGTTAATATAAATAATTATTTAACTATAATAAAAAGTTAACTATATGATATAAGAAAACTCAATATGGTACCCTAGGGATAAGGGAGAATACCCTAGGAAGGACAAACTTCGAAGATATTCAGTACTTGCTGGAGAAGGCGTGATTCCACGCATTGGGCAGCTAATAGTTTTGCTGGTTTGGCCAAGCTGGAGTTGGTTTCCAGTCATTGGATGAGCAGAAAGTAAGCGCAGCTAGGGAGAAGAGGGGTTGGAGCCTTTCCAGAACACAGGCAAGATGTGCAGGCTCTACAGAGGGAGCAAAGTCTCATTGGACACCTCTAGGAGGGAAGAAAGGCCAACTGTGAGTAGGATTGCTCTAGGAATATGGGTGCCATCATGGACGAGATGTCCTTGAGTGTGTAGCGGGGTTTGGGTAATGGTTTGGACAGGAAGGCTTTGGGTGATGGTTTTGGAATGAGAGGGCAGCTGAAAGGTCATTGTCAAGTTAAATGTCAGTGTTACTGATGAACCATGCACTTCGGGACGTCGCTCTGGCGTAGAACTCCACTGAATATTCTTACACCCATAGGGCTAACCAATGAAGCTGTAGACAAAAAGAGGAGTGTCACTTCCTCCTGCCGTGTCCCACCAGCGACCCCTACTGAGAAAGTTTAGCATCGCACTCACTGTAAAGGAGAGATGTTTAAGAGTTTCTTCTATTATTACAGGACAAATATTGAAAGGTAAATTGGTATCTGAGAGTCAATACACTTATAACTGAAATACCTGGTTATTTATTGAATATGTAGGTCAAAAGTACACTCTTTTCATGCCAAAATAAATTGTGAGCTCTGTGGCCTCGACCAGTGGTGTTTAGGCTACACATTAAAAATGAGACCTACATTTATCCACCAGAAAGCTATCATGTCATATTTATTAGGTTTCTATTATAAATTATGTTATAGCATATGATCTTTTTTACTATATAATCCTTTAAACAGCAGCTATAAACTTTCAGCACAGATTATTTTTCTGTTAAATTCATTAGAGTCTTTTTTTGTGTGTGTTTTTCAGTTCTTTTGTTTTTTAGCTTAAAATTTTCTCACACTGTAGTAAACAAATCAGTTTCCAAAATTTTATATAATTCAATAATTATGTTTGTGGGGCCCCAGATTAATTTACCTTTTTTAAAAAAATGAGGATCATGAGAAAGGAATTTTATTTTTCATGTCGATGCCTCAAGTTTCCTTTTGAGCTTTTGCCCAAGATCCATTTAAGTAGGATTATGCAAAGGCACAGAATAATGTGGTCCAGTTTTGAAACAGGCAATATAAAGAATCATAAAGAACTCCTCAGAGTGGGAAATAATTTTTTATGCAACAGATAAAATAGCTTTATAAAGAGAAAGGCATTATTTGGCACATTTAAACTGTGAGTCATGTTTAAGTATCTATATCTTCTGTATAAAAACAAATATAATTTTATATTTTGTATAGAATTACTTGAAATGTATATTTCATTTGGCATTGCTTAAAGCTGTGTTCTTTATGTACTATTTCTACCAAGAGTTTAATTCAATATACTGAAGCTCATGTTTGATATATACTATAACCATTGCTCAAATGATATAAAATTCTAGCAAATTAAAAGAAAAATCACTCTTACAGCCTCAAAACTGTCATTCCAGACTGGACTTTTTTACCTTCTGTTTTGGTAGTTACATTTCTCACTTGTAACATAAATTTCTAATTCCTTTAGACAGGTCATTAGCTTCAATACAGCTAGCATCGTTAGGATAATTTATCAACAATCCAAACCAAAGAGAAGTGAAAATTTGTAAGAAATTGGGCTGAGTTAGGGATGAAAAGCAGGTCTGATGAAAATTGATTTGAAGCGTGAAAAACTACTAGAAATTTTAATTTGTCAAATTAAAATTAGATTTGAAGACTTTTCCTAAACCTAAAGAAAATGAAAGTAAAACAGAATCACTGGCATAACTGGAAATAACTGAAATTAGTCATTATAGTCATAGAATGAAAGTTTCTTAACATTGACCATCTAAAGGAAATTCCTTTCAATGGAAATGTTCATTGAGATGAATGTAATTTTTCAATAGACTATTTCTAGTCTAAATCTAGTAATTCTTCAGGAATGTAAGATCTAGTAAGTAAGTGCTGTTTTCTTATAGCAAATAGTTTTTATTTGTTCTATTTGTCTGTGTCTGTGTGACAGAGAGAGATTGCATCTTATGTGTAACATTTACTGACGATCCTGCTGTTGTGTGACTTGTGTGGTTTTGGGCTATGAAATCTGAGCAGGACCATCACTTGTCCATTCTGTGTGCACACCATTTAGAAATCTAGTGCCCTATTGGGCACTCTAATCACATTAGATCACAATTAATTATTTAGCCATGTATGGATAATAAAAAATACTCCTTCAGGCACTTTTTGTGTGTCATTTGCTTATATCACTTAAGATTTGACAATTCAGAAGACACTTGGTTTATGTAATATGAAATCTACTTGGTTTTACTGAAGGAAACAAAAATACTGAGTAATGCAAGGGGCAACTGTTTGGGGGCACCATACCTGGAAACATACATTTAAAATACAGGCATAAGTTTGGTCTTGTTTGCTCATTTTGTCTCGCAGTTGACAAAGGAAATGCTAACTTTGCATACCATCAGTTCTTCTGAGAAAGAGCTGCTCTTCCTATCAATGCTTAGTACCTAGATGAACATCAATAAATATGCATGAGTTATGAATGAACGAATATCTCTTTTGAATCATATTTGATTTTTTTCTCCATAGCAGTAGGGATAATTTTATACTGATTCATGTACAGCGTCACATATATCTTGTGACCAATTGTTTACACTTAAATATACAGCAAGGTTTGAGATTTATTCTATTATCTGGATTGCAGTGAATTCAATATCTTGGGGGCCATTTGATCTCAGTAACAGACTTAAACAATGTTTTTAAGGGAACTTTTTAAACACTCAGGCTATCTAAGCATTTCACAAGGATTAATGTCATTAATCCATACAGAAAAAAACATGATGTAAGTACTATTATTATTATACACATAAAAACCAATGTACAAAATTGAAGAAGCTTTTGACAACAGCACAGCTGGTATTGTGGTGAATCCTGTGTATGAACTGAATGGTCTGACTCCAGCATCTGCATATTAAATACTCCATGGTAGTGCCTTCTTGGAGATTGCTTCAGAGAACAGGCCATGTGCCCTCTTCTGAAAAGAATTGCCTCATAAAGTGCCACATGTAGACATTTGTGGATTTTAATAACAATTAGGTTATATCTCTACCTTTCATCTGTGTTCACTCATCTTTTAAAACTTCAGATTCCATAAATTATAGCTATGTAACACTCTTGTGGACTTTTAGAAACTCAATGTTCTGTGTGAAGCAAGTATTAAAACCTCTCTATTCCTATCCGGATGAACTCTATGTAGAAGGTAGAATCTTTGTGACTGGATTATTAGAAGAAACAGTTTTTTGTTGTTGTCATTGTTGTTTTTGTTGTTTTTATTTGTTATTTTTTGAGATGGAGTTTTGCTCTTGTTGCCCAGGCTGGAGTGCAATGGCATGATCTTGGCTCACCACAACTTCTGCCTCCCGGGTTCAAGCGATTCTCCTGCCTCAGGCTCCCAAGTAGCTGGAATTACAGACATGCACCACCATGCCCAGTTAATTTTGTATTTTTAGTAGAGACGGGGTTTCTCCACATTGGTCAGGCTGGTCTCAAACTCCTGACCTCCAGTGATCTGCCCACCTTGGCTTCTCAAAGTGCTGGGATTATAGGTGTGAACCACTGCACCCAGCCAGAAGAAACAGTTTTAAGCAACGTCCTGTCTCTGTGATTTGGTGAAATTTGAAATGAATGCAGAGAATATTTCTACACTTAAGCAGAAGAAAGAAAGATACCATTAAAAAACAGAACAACAACCTAAATGCATTCAGATGGATACATAGATAGGTAGGCAGATAGATAAATGGAAGTTGAGAGAGAGAGAGGACCCAAGTTTGATAAGTATTTAGGTACAAAGAAAGGAGAATAGAAGGTGGGGGGGGGGGTGGTTTATGGCAAGTCAAAAAGGGGAAAAAAGTATTTGAGTTCTAAAATTATTTTCTCGCCAGATTGCTGAACATATTTATTTTCGGTCTTTATTCATGAATTTTAATTCAAGGTGCCCAGATTCCTGGAGACTTTAAAGAGCATAATGTCTATCCTTCAATAAGAGAAAGCATGTGGTTTCTATTTCTGGTTGTGAACCTGAGGAAGTTACATTGCTGGCCGTGTTTCCGTGTGAAAACTAGTGATTTAGAAACATTCTGAAAACCTCAGCAAGAGTCATCAGAACAACACTAATTACCAGATTGACCCTTCTTATTTTCTTTCGCCTTAAGATCTAACTTATTGAAGTAGAATATCCTCCTACTCCCAGCCTCAGGGAGGAGACTACTTCCCCCAAAACTTTTAGTATGGCTGTGCACAGCAGCTTCTCCACATGGGCAGTCACGCATTTGGAGAATTACTGGGCTCAGGATTTAAGGAAATTTTAAAGTCCCACTGAACCAACTCACTTTTAAGTGCCATACTCGGTCCCTAGCCCATGCTAAGGGCTATCTTAACATGTCGTGGCTGTCTTCCTCACTCCTGAACTGAGGGAGGACTTTTCATCTTTGGGAGAGATCTGATTTCTTGGAAAGATTTTCTCTCATTACATGGAAATCTGTACTCCCGTGAGTTTCACTCACCAGTCCTAGTTTTGTCCTCAACTACATAAGGTAATCCTAATTTTTCTTCCACCCACCAGGTGTTCAAATATTGAAACGGAGATATTAGTATCACTTGATAAGCATTAATTGAGAACATTCTATGTGCCAGACACTGCAGTAAGGACTAAGAGCTTAAAAATAAAGAAAACACAATCCCTTTCCTGAAAGGTATCGTGGGGTAAGGTACAAGGGGGAAAAGTGACCCACTATAAAAATACAGCCTGGGCCTGAGCAAGTGTCCTTTGTCAGAGGGCTTCTAAGAAGAAGGAATGCTTGAGCTGAATTGCAGAAAGCAGATGATATTTGGACAAAAATGTTAACGTCAAATAAGCTACTCTGAGCAAAAACATGCAGTCGTGAGAACATCTGGATTAAAGTGGTTAATTGTAGCTTTCCTCGTTGAGAGAAAATAAGTTAGGGAAAGGTCTGATTATAGGAGAAAGCAATAAATTGACTTTGTTCTATAAGCATGAGCAGTCTTTAGATTGTTAAAAGCAGAGAAGTGACACAGTGAAATCTGCCTTTAAGTTTCATTTAATTCCATCACGTAGTCATGCCTTATCTTTCTTGGATTAGATATACCCAGTTCTTTAACCACTTCCCAAATGACACAGTTTGTCCTCTCACCATTTAGCCACTCTTTTTGGGAAAAAAAGCCTTTATTTATATAACTACTCTGGAAAATCAAATCCCTTCAAGGGGTAGGGAAATATAAGAAATGTGTACAGTGGTTGTAAATGAGACACTAGAGTGAGTGGTGAGGTTCACGGGAATTTTAATGCCTGTATTGCCTAAAAGTATGAATGTTTCCACTTTTTCATTACCCTTTTGGCTGAGTAAATCCAGTGTGGGCTGGATTTGACTGGGTCTGCTATCTAATAATAATTTATGATATAATTTTTCTAAAGCAGAAGTCTCAGAACTTGACACAGTATTCTTATTATGGTGTGTACAACACAGATTAAAAGCAGATATCACCTCCTTTACACTTATCTGTGTTTCTCTTAATCTGGCCCACTGTTTAATGAACACTATACTTTCATGTTGTGCCGTGCTATTTTTTCATTTCTCTCGCAGCACCATATCTTCCCATACTCTGCTGGAACAGTTCATTTTCTCAGTTAGAATTCAGTAACCCAGTATAATGGGGAAAACATCTAACTTGTAGTAAGAAGACCTGGCCTCTAGTTTTGATTCTGCTGTTTATAGGCTTTTTGATCTTCAAAAAAAAAAAAGGGGGGAGCTGGTTGTTCTATGAGATGCCTCATTTTAAAAGATTATCTGGTACCTTCCTTGAGTCACCATACGTAATTGTTGTATGAGTGAAATAACATGTTTTGTACGTGGTTTATAAATTGTGAAGTGGGTCACAAATACTTCTCATTTTACTTATTTTTCTTGCTTAAATCTCCTCTATTTGATTTAGCTAACACTCCAGCTTGCCTTTAAAAAACAAACAAACAAACAAACAAAAAACAAAAAAACCTCCCTTTCTACCTTTCCTTTAGTGAAACAAAAAGACAAAGTAATTTGCTGACCCTGTGAATTGACTTTTTGGCTGTGGCTATTTGAAATCCCTGAACCTGTCATTACATACCATACACATTCTGGATCATCTGGGTATAAAAAGTGATTTTTTAAAAAAACAAATAAAAAGTGCTATTTGTTCATTTTATTTACAAAAATGTTCATAATTTCTTAATATGAAATGTCACAAAACAATTTTGCAGATTCATTTCTGACTTAATCGAAATTCTGTTTTTAATTCACTTTATAATGTAAACCTATATATGTTCGGTGTAGAGGATTTGCTTTGTTTTTGTTTTTCATAGGAAATATAAGAAACAAAAATCCCTTTTGTCATGCAGATATATGGAGTTAAGTACAATTACAGAATTTTCCAATTTAAGTGAATATGCTAACATTATTATGAAATATTCAGCATTGTCTTAGGGTTCTAGCATAAATTTATTTCTTATATCTTTAAGATGAGTTTCCCATTCTTGTCATATCATAAAGAGAATGCTACTAAAGGAATCTAAAATAAATATGATATTTCTCGACATTATTTTATGAATTTTCTATTCTTACAGTTTTATTTCGTATTAGAATAAAATGGAAATTTATCAGATAAGACTGTCATAAAGGTTCATTTAACACCCAAAATGTTATAATGCAGTAAAGGGGAAAATATACATTGGATTACTGATGCTAGTATTTTGGTGTGTTCCCTAGTTTATAAATACAGCAGTTGTCTTTTATATTATCTTTATTTTAAAATGCCCCATAGGAAATATTGAAGTTGAATCATGAATAATTATGTATTTTAAGCATGAAATGTCTAATTTCAAGTCAATTTGAGAGGATAAAAAGTTTAAATCATATAAATAGGTTAAAATGAATGTTATTCTCAATTTTAAACCATTGAGGGTTTAAATAATACAACTTCCAAGGCGTACAGAAAGGAATGACTTCCTGGCTACCTTACTAAATTCACACATTTGTTATACATTTAAGGTAAAGGTCAGATTTCCATGCAATTCCTCCTTTAAAAAAAAACAACAGCTAGTTCTACATAATGCCTCTCAATTATTTATTTACATGCTCATTCAACAAAGAATTAACAAACTCCTATTGTGTGCCAGGCACTCTGCCAGGCACTGCAGACCTTCTCATGAAGAATTAACAGACTCCTATTATGTGCCAGGCACTCTGCCAGGCACTGCAGACCTTCTCATGAAGAATTAACAAACTCCTATTGTGTGCCAGGCACTCTGCCAGGCACTGCAGACCTTCTCATGAAGAAGACATACACTTTTTTCCCTCATGAGCTTCTTTTCTGGCTAGGGAGATGGACATTAAACAAATAATCCTCATTTCATTGTGACTGTGATAATGACATGTAAGAGAATCTAAAGAGTGCTACACAAATGTAAATTAGGCAGACTTGACCTTGTTTGCATGTTACAAAGACTTCTTAAGGAAGAGACCTTTGAGCTGGAATTAATGAAGGTGAGAGGTGAAGAAGCAATAGTCTTGATGTGGGGATGAGCGTGATAAATATGAAGAACGAAACAAAGCTAGTGTGGCTGAGGTCAGAGTCCACATGGGGAAGATGGCGTGAAAATGCATTTATTTTGCTAATCTAAGGCTTAACTTAGTTCCACTCTGGGTTATCTCTGCACAAGGTCCTAGAAATAGACTGATTATTAACATAGTCCATGGGGGAAATATGTCAAAACAGAACCCATTTTTAAGACAGTAATAACTTCTATTTCTGGCAGTTTGGTGGAATAGATATACTGAATTACCCTCTTGTGTGAAACAATTAAAATACTGAGCTGACCTGGCACAACAAAATAAGAAAAACTCAAAATTGAAAAAAAATATGAGATTGACAACCTCGGAAGATAAAGTAGTCTTTCATTTTGATGGCTTCATGGGGTAAAGATATAAATAAAGACTAGGATGCTGGCATGATTCAGGGTTGGGGATCTAAAAACAAACTCCTGCAACAGGTGCTAGCAGGTTGTCCCCTCAGTGTAAGATGATGTAACCCCTGCCAAGTGGAGAAATAGAGCCTGATATGGCTTGGAGTTGTATTGAGGAGATCTATATTGAGAATCAATAACACTGAGTATCTTTCAAGAATTGTGTTCTGAATTCACACACCCAGAGTAGACTGATCAGCCTCAAGCTAATAATTTAATTGCAAACTGCTCTGAATCAGAGGCTGCTCTAGAGACTGACTGAAGAAAGCCCATAGTCTCTCCCAGGAACTCAACTTCAGCTTACATCTCAACAAATTCTCATAAACAAGGTCGAAAGAAAAATGCTTCACTTATAGTCAAAGATCACAAAACAGGCTGGGCACCGTGGCTCACACCTGTAATCCCAGCACTTTGGGAGGCCGAGGCGGGCGGATCACCTGAGGTCAGGAGTTCAGGACAGGCCTGACCGACGTGGAGAAACCCCGTCTCTACTAAAAAATACAAAATTAGCCAGGCATGGTGGTGCATGCCCGTAATCCCAGCTACTAGGGAGCCTGAGGGAGGAGAATCACTTGAACCCAGGAGGCGGAGGTTGCGGTGAGCTGAGATCACACCATTGCACTCCAGCTTGGGCAACAAGAGTGAAACGCCACCTCAAAAAAAAAAAAAAAAGTCATAAAACAAGTTCCTAAGAATGAGAACCAGCAGAAACAACACAGAACTGAAACAGACCCACAGAGACTTCATATATTAGAATTATCAGACATGAAATATAAAATTATTATGCTAAATATTCTTAGAGAACTAAAAAGAATGAAAATGTGACCATAGAACAAGGGACCACAAAAACAAACAAAAATGACCAATCAGATTTGAGAAAGGAACAGCACAGCACTACTAGAAATGATGCATATGGTAATTGAAATTAAAAACCACATGGACAAATTAAACCAGCAAATAGACTCACCTAAAGGAGGGAGGAGTGGCAGTCCAAAGTGTTGCTACACAGTTAGACATAGATATATCTGTCTCTCTCCGTCTTTACATGTTTGTCTCTCTTGCCCTTGACCTAGTCTTACATGGTTCTATCCTGTTTGGCATTGGCTTTGCTTTGGGCCGAGGAAGCTACTTTTGCACTCAGGCTGAGTTGTTGAATAGGGATGGCTCTGCCACAGTTCTGCTCTGCTTTGAGTTGCATGGGTGAGTGCTACCAGTCTCTGCTTACCATCAAGAACCTGAGCCATTAGTGTCCTTGGGTGACAACTGAGTAGCAGAACTAAATGAGTCCTGTGGAGAGCTGCCCTCCTCTCCTGCTTAAGTGAGAGAAGAATTTTCATCCTATATAACCTGACAGGAATTTTCCCTCACAGGGTTTTGAACAGACTGATCCATGACCCATGGGACAGAAAACTGTGACTGACTGCTGACTCACTGTGATGTTTTTATGTACACAGTGGCCCAAATGCATTTCATGCTCTATTCTGTGCTGAGCTATTTTGAAAACCTGAATAAATAGGGCCTCTGTGGGAGATTTTAGGATCCTAGAAAATAGCATTTTGAATTATTACCTACTTTTATAATGTTCATGAGTTAATGTTTCCCAAAGGATCTAAATTTTTCTCTATACGTATTTTCTGCTAAGTTGGAATCTGTTCTTGCATTGTCATATTTTCTTTGGCCAGAAGGATTCTGGGGGCAATTTGAAACCAATGCTTATATTCAGAGACCAGTCTAAGACCACCAAGTATTTGAGAAACCTGACTTTAACCAGCAGATGCCCATTTGATCCCTCGAAGATGTATGGATTTTTTTTCAATTAATTTCTAAGCTAATTTACTAATAATGCTATAATAAATCCAGCCCATATCCAAAAAGGGTAGAATAATTTGCCAATTTATTTATTCATGTTCTGTGTGCAGTTCAACTGACCAGTACAAGTTGCTTATTTTTCAATGTGGATGTTTTTTAATATGCAGAATTATTGATAGGCTTGTTTCAAGAGAGCCTGGGCTCATGTGATTGTAATCATGAGGGTCTATGCTTCCCTGACTATGGATACTTATGTTTGAAGGTCAAAATGCAGTTAAGCGTAAAAAATATCATTAAGTGTTACTAAATACAAAGCCTAAATCAGGTACTAGCAGTGACTCAAAGAAACACTCCAGCCTTAAAGTGCTCAAGTACCTGACAATCTAATAATAGAAATATTTAAAATACATGTGATTAGTTGTGGGTTTTAAAAAATCATTTTTAAGATTTTCTTCATGTATTTAACTTTGTTATATTTAGTTCATCTTTCCATTCTTCTCCTTTTACCGTGAGGCCATTGAATATCTGGCTACTTCCAAATATTAGCAAGATGACACAAGCAGAAGGTGAGGCAGAATTTCATGTTATTAGACCAGGAAGAAGTGCATGTGTCTTTACCTGATCTTGCCTTAGGTGCTTCACCACCCGTCCTCATCCCCAGCCTCCTGATGGAACACATGGGAGACCTGTTTATAGAGAATGCATTCCTTGAAGAGGGGCCAACTGGCAGCTTGTTCAGGGAAAACGGGTGATCTATTCAAGCAGCAAAAAGCTGATTGATCTCCTTGCTCATTACACCCTTTTACCATCTGCCTCTGCCAAGAGATCAAAGAGTCATGAAAAAAGAAGGAGTTGGAGTGTAAAGGTGTCCTTTAAGTATTGGGGAGCCTGCTTTCTAAAAGAAGGAATAAGCCTGTTAGACCCACTTATAGAAGACAAGGAGAGCCAAAGAGGAGTTATAAATAGGGAGACCTGAATTTAAAAATAAAAAATAAGACATTTCCCATGCTAGAAGCTTTCCATTTAGCCCGCCTAGAAATTAAGTAAACCACATTTGCCTAGAGGCATTGAACTAGGATCTGAGTTATCATATGATAGGAATACTACAGAAGGCATTCTAATACTAGGCAGAAGATGGAACTGGATAAACTTCTAATTTATTAGGTAGAAGATGGGACTGATAAACTTCTAAATGTAAAGTTCTACAATATCTTTTGTTAAAAATAATATTTGTATCTCCCATTATCAAAGTCAAAAATGAAAGACAAAGAAGAAAATAAAAATGTCCTTAAAAAAATCACATCCCTTAAAAACAGTGTTGTTACAATTGCTGTGAATCATTCTACACTTTTTCCCCTGTGCATTTCACTGATGTAGAAACTCTGCATACAAAAATTCTTTTCAATAAAAATGGATTTTTATGACATTAAAGCTAATTTTTTACTTAAAATGTAATGTACATCTTTCTTGAACAAATGAGCTCCACATCAAATAATTTAAATAATGCATAGAATTTCATGTGGTGAAACAAACTATTTATTTGCTGTTTTTAAACTTTTTTTCTATCTGCATTTTCCTGGAGTTTACAAATAACAATAGGATCATTTTTTACAAGAAAATAATCTTGCACATTCTTTGTAAGTTTTAAGTAGTTTGATTTGTTTTCCCCAAATCATAAAATATAATTTCATGATTTGGTGCTTATAGAGTAAAATGAAATTCTTCTTTTTTAATGACTAAGGGATACACTTGAAGGCAAATAGTACCAACCCATTTCGGATTGGCAGATGCTATAAAAGGGAAGACTATTTTCTTTGCCTTCTGATTAATTGTCTAAGAGTTATATAATTTTCAGAACCCCATCTTACCTTGTATTTAATAACACCTCTATCCCTTTTAGCTAAATGTACTAAAAAGAGACGATGTAGTGTCTAGGAATTTAGTATTATTCTCAAATGGCATTGAATCTAAAATGGAAAGCTTTTTTTGAACAGATATATTACATTTCTGGACTCTTCACTAAATCCTGGCCAATCTGGAGGATGTGTAACAGGAAAGTATATATGTAGCACAAGGAAAAATCAATAAGCTGGGGACTTGGAATTGATTTTACTTTGCTACATTTCTAGGAAAAAGCAAAATCATTGGCAGTAGTCCTGAAAGAGAGTGTCTTAGCTGCTTTGCGTTGCTGCAAAAGAATGCCTGAGGCTGGGTAATTTATAAGGAAAAGAGGTTTATTTGGCTCATGATTCTGAAGGCTGTGCAAGAAGGATGGTGCCAGCATCCGTTTCTGGTGAGGGTGTCAGGCTGCTTCCACTCATGAAGGGAAGCCAGTGCATACAGAGACCGTATAGCAAGAAAGAAAGCCAAGAAGGAGAGAAGGGAGGTGCCACACTCTTTTAAATAAATAGCTCTCGCAAGAACTGAGAGTGAGAACTCATTCATTACCACCAGGATGGCACCAACCCATTCATAAGGGATCCACCCCCATGACCAGAACACCTCCCACTGGACCCCACCTCTAACACTAGGGATCGAATTACAACGTGAGATTTGGGGGAGTTAAACTATAGCAGAGGGACTTTACATTAAAATATGTATCCTACTAAAATTATATAATATTTGCCATATTCTTAATTCTTGTAAAATAATTCAATATAAAGGCTTGAAGCAATTTACAAAATCTAAAATCATTCAATATTTGCTTTGTAAGGATGAACTGAAGAGCTATTTGTTATGCTTTCTTTTTTATGCTGCTATATTTTTTCTAAAATTCTCCCTAGAATGCAGCATACTGCTTTTTAAGGATCTTTTGTAGTTTTTCTGTTTTAGTTTTAATTATGTCTTTTATCTATATCTGTATGTTACTTCCCTAAACTGTACCACTCCCTTTTGTTCCTTTCAAAAACTGCTTTTTATCTTTCTATAGTCAATGAATATGATTTTACTTCCCAGGTTGATATATTTCCTCTGGCAATTTTTAATAACCTGGTGAAATAATACCTCTTCATAATTAGGACATAAATAATTTATTTATTTAAAAATTCTGACAAAAATGGACCTACAGTTACTCAGTGGACTAAGCAAAATGTTGCTAATAAAGACCCAAGAGTGCTTATTTTGGTGACCATAGGCAACTTTTATACTTTTCAAATGTCAAAGGTTTTAATTAATTTTACTCTTTCCAGGATACAAAATAATGCCTACTACTTTAGGGTTCATTGCTTGATACAAATCAGTGCTACATAGGAATTAATATCAGGAAAACATGAATACACATAAGGGAAAGAAAATCTTGATTACGCAGATGGATATGTGGAACACAGAGGTAAATGAGGGTTTTGGAGTTACCACTGCACTAAGAGTTGCCCTTTCCCCTTATGCTTACAATGTTAGCACAGACAAAGCCTTCCCTTGAATTATTTTACCTTAGCAAATTACTGCTTTCACTAGTATATGCAAAGCTTGCTTGTTATTTTCTGTTCCTTCTGCACATTTTTGCATTCTGTTCTTGTTCTGTCCCACATGATTAGTAGCCAGGTTACTCTTTCAGTCAAATCATGGCCCTAGTGTAGGTTTGTTACCATCGTGTTTAACAGCCTTCATGTCATGGTATGAAAAATTCTTGATCCAAACTTTGCTTTTCACTCATGCTAGTTGTCATATGAAAAATACCTTCAGCTGCAAATAAGAAAAAACCTGTAACAGTAGCTTAAACAAATAATGAGTTTGTTGACTTCCACTATTTTCACCATGCGTGCTTTTCTTTCACGGGATTGTTGCTTCATAGTCCCAAATGGCTGCTACAGTTTCCGAAATCACATCTACATTTTAATCACTAACCCTTATATAATTACCCACTATCTTCGTACAACTCATCTCATTTCTTTATTTTTAGTTCTAAGCAGCCATTTATTTCATATCTTTTATTTCATGTCATTATTTCTGTCATTATGCCAGACCTTACCCTTCTTCTCAGATTAAAGTCATTTCTACATAAACAGGCAAAAAAAATCTGACAATTTTATAACATTTTGTTGTGTATACTTTCTAAATGCCAGACATCATAATTCTAAAGGTAGTGCTATTAGTTGATTCTTATTTTTACATAGATACACCCACAGCTTTTTCGAAGCACCAAAATAGTAAAACAGAAAGGATCCCAAAGTAATTATTTCTTCAAGCATAAAGATATACTTAGACATCTTAACTGATGTAAGTCTGTGTACATATACATTTTTAGGCATCACTGTTATTACAGTGCTAATTTTTAGGAGGACAGATTCTTTTCATATTTAACACTTTGTCTTCAACAACTAAAACCTCCTGGCATATTATAGGCCTTATAAAAATGAATAAATGTATCATTTTTCATTTATGCTTTGCATTATCATTTTTTGTTTGTTTGGTTTACAAGTTTATGTATTACAAATATTTCAAAGGGCCATTTATTTTTACTTCTGAAGTCCTGATATTCATTAATAGACTTATTTCCTAAAGGATATCTAACCACTGTGGACAAAAAACATTAAATTTCAAGGTTTTCCTGACTTTGAAACATTATGTCTATACATTTGATATATGAAGGCAAAACTCTTCCCTGTTATCTGATGGGCACAGCCCATGGATACTGAATTTATCATCATATATTGAAAATTATTTGAGTTAAAATATGGAAAGGTAAGTATTCAACCTAATTTCAATTGCAAACAAAAGCAGTATGAATATGCTATATGTGAAGAAAGGAAATTATTTTTCACCTATTGCATGGCAGGCTAATTTTCAGATCAAAAAGATCATACATTTAAATATCCTTCCTAAAGAGTACAGGAAATTGTGTACTTAAAGTAGATATAATTTAAAAAATACTGACTGAGCATGTTAAGACTTTATTCTTCATGCCATTTTTATTTTAGCGTTTTCTACTTATATTCAGCTTGTCCCATTTTCTAGCATTTTCTACTTATATTCAGCTTGTCCCAGTTTGACTTAATAAAATTCCAGTGGAAACCATTTTTTCTTCAGAATAGTGCATTGGAACCATCAAGAGATCTGCTGAGAATCCCTCCAGAGAGAACACTGAAGAGATTGAGAAAGAACTGGCAATTCACACTTAAATACTTGTACAAAACATATAGAGTTTTTCCTCTCTTACGTGCTGATAAAAGTGACATTCTGCATACTTTCAATGTGTGTTCTCATTTACTGGCAATATCTTCTTATGGAACTATCAAAAGCAAGGCAAAAGAAATAAACAAAAACACTTTTATTAAAAATGCAAGTGAAATATATCTTCGGGCTTGAGATTTCTTCTACTTGAAGATTAACATAATAGTTTCAGCATTTGTTCTCTGCATCAGCATTTGTTTTGCATTGCAAATAATTGGTAGTATATACTTAGGAATTTTGGAAATGAAGTAATTCGAAGGAGATATTACTACCATCATCATTGTCTGCTTGTCAGTGATGCCTGGGGACTGACCAGCAGAAAGTTTGGTCTTTTCTTTCCATTTCCCACAGCAAAATAAACATACACTTTCATGAGTAGAAATTTCTTAAGATATGTTTAAAGAACAATTGCTAATATTTTGTGATGGCTTACTGTGATTCAGGAACTGTCTTAGCAAAGGACTTTCCATATAATTATGCTTGCAAAAATCCTAGTGTAAGTATTGCTTTGTCTATATTGTGTGAATAAGAAAACTGAGCTACAAGATAGTAAAACAGCTTGCCTAAGGTCATATAGTCAGTAATCAGAACAGAACTTTGAATAGAACTCTGAGTTCTTAATTTCTATTCTGCAGGAATGGGTGAACCTCACATAACTACTAATTCCTTTCAGGAAATTTTAAGATCAAAATATTTCTCTGAGGTTAAGCAAAGTAATATATATTTTTAACAGTTTTTTTCATGGTATAGATAAAATCTTTATATTTTTATGTATCGTATTAGTTTGTTCTCAAACTGCTATAAAGAACATAACTGAGGTTTGTTCTCAAGTTGCTATAAAGAACATAACTGGGTAATTTATAAAAGAAAGAGGTTTAATTGACTTACAGTTCCACAGGGATGGGGAGGCCTCAGGAAATTTACAATCATGGTGGAAGGGGAAGCAAACACGTTCTTTTATACAAGGCAGCAGGACAGAGAAGAATGAGTGCCCAGTGAAGGGGGAAGACCATTATAAAACCATCAGATCTCATGAGCACTAACTCACTATCACATGAAGAAAATGGGGAAACCACCCCCATAATTTAATTATCTCCACCTGTTCCCTCCCACAACACATGGAGCTTATAGCAACTGCAATTCAAGATGAGATTTGGGTGGGGACAATAAGCCTAACCACTATCCCTCCCTTGTCCCCTCCCAAATCTCATGTGCTCAAAATTCAAAACACAGTCATGCCTTTCCAACAGTCCCTCAAATATCTTAACTCATTCCAGCATTAACTCAAAAGACCAAGTTCAAAGTCTCATCTGAGAAAAGGCAAGTTCTTTCCACCTATGAGCCTGTAAAATCAAAAGCAAGTTAGTTACTTCCTAATACAATGGTATTACAGGCATCAGGTAAATACAACCATTCCAAATAGGAGAAATTGGCAAAAATAAAGGGCTACAGGGCCCATGCAAGTATGAAATCCAATAGGGTAGTCGTTAAAGTTCCAAAATTATCTTCTTTGACTCCATGTCTCACATCCAGGTCATGCTGATGCAAGAGGTGGGCACCCACAGCTTTGGGAAGTTCCACCCCTATGACTTTCCTGGGCATAGCCCTCCTTCTGGCTGCTTACATGGGCTGGCATTGAGTGTCTGTGGCTTTTCCAGGCACACAGTATAAGCAGTCAGTGAATTTACCATTCTGGGGTTGGAAGGACAACAGGCCTTTACTCGTGACTCCACCAGGCAGTGCCCCAGTGGCACCTCTGTATGGGGGCTCCAATCCCATATTTCTCTCTGCAGTGCCCTACAGAGTTTCTGCATGAAGGCTCTACTCCTGTAGCACATTTCTGCCTGGTCATCCAGGTATTTCCACACTTCCTCTGAAATCTAGGTGGAGGTTCCTAAACCTCAATTCTTGACTTCTGTGTGCCCACGGGCCCAACACCACATGAAAGCCACAAAGGCTTAGGGCTTGCACCCACTGAAGCAATGACCTGAGCTATACATTGGACCCTTTTAGCCATGACTGGAGCTGAAGCAGCTGGAATGCAGGACACCATGTCCTGAGTCTGCATAGAGCAGGCATCCCTGGACCTAGCCCAGGAAACCATTTTTCCTTCCTAGGCCTCCAGGCCTGTGATGAGAAGAGCTACTCTGAAAGTCTCTGACATGCCCTGGAGAGATTTTCTCTATTGTCTTGGTGATTAACATTTGGTTTCTTTTTACTTCTGCAAATTTCTGCAGCTGACTGGAATTCTCCCCAGAAAATGAATTTTTCTTTTCTATGGCATTGTCTGGCTGCAAATTTTCCAAACTTGAATGCTCTTCTTCTTCTTGAACACTTTCCTGCTTAGGAATTTCTTCTGCCATATACTCTAAATAATCTCTCTCAAGTTCAAGGTTCCCCAGGTCTCTAGGGCAGGGGCAAAATGCCACCAGTGCTTTTCATAGCAAGGGTGACCTTTACTCCTGTTCCCAATAAGTCCCTCATCTCCATCTGAGACCACTTCAGCCTGGACTTTATTGTTCATATCACTATCAGCATTTTAGTCAAGCCATTAAAGAAGTCTCTAGGAAGTTCCAAACTTTTCCACATCTTCTGTCTTCTGAGCCCTCCAAGTCTCTAGGAAGATTCAAACTTTTCTACATTTTTCTGTCTTCTTCTGAGCCCCCCAAACTGTTCCAACTTCTGCCTGTTACCCTGTTCCAAAGTTGCTTCCACATTTCTGGGTATCTTTACAACAACACCCCCACTCTCTGTGGTACCAGTTTACTGTATTAGTCCATTCTCATGCTGCTATAAAGAACATATCTGAGACTGGGTAATTTATAAAGGAAAGATGTTTAATTAACTCACCATTAGCATAGCTGGGGAGGCCTCTGGAAACTTACAATCATGGCAGTTGGGGAAGCAAAGATGTCCTTCTACACAAGGCAGCAGAAGAGGGAAGAATGAGTGCCCAGCAAAAGGGGAAACCTTTAAAAGGGTTTTACACAAGAACAGGTTGGGGGAACCACCCCATGATTCAATTATTTCCACCTGGTTCCTCCCACAACACATGGGAATTATGGGAACCACAATTCAGGATGAGATTTGAGTGAGGACACGGCGAAACCATATCAATTGTTTATACTAGAAATTATAGTAGAAATTAGGCTGTATAGTTTGGATATTTGTCCTCTCCCATATCTAATGTTGAAATATCATCCCCAGTGTTGGAGGTGGGGCCTGGTTGGTCACGGGGGTGGATCCCTCATGGCTTGGTGCTGTCCTCAAGTTAGTGAATGAGGTCTCATGAGATCTGGTTGTTTAAAAGTGTGGCACTTACCCTCTCTGTCTCACTGCTGCTACTTCCATGTGAGATGTCAGCAGCTTCCTCTTCACCTCTGCCATGATTGTAAACTCCCTGAGGCTTCACCAGAAACAGATGCCAGCACCATTCTTTCTATACAGACTGCAGAACCATGAGCCAATTAAAGCTCTTTTCTTTATAATTTACCCAGACTCAGGTATTTTTTATAGCAATGCAACAATGGCCTAATACAAACTGTCAGGCACACTGGAGAAGATAGACATAAAAATGATAGAAATAAACAGGTAGTTAATAATAATATCAGGAAGCATCAAGGGGTTCAGCATAGCAGCCTTGTGCAAAAACAGATTAGTGTTGTAAAGAGGACTAGGTTGTGATGTAGAAATCATGCAACCTTCTGTTAAGTGCAATTTTGCTAAGACTGATAAAAATATATGTACTTTAGGTTGTGCCATTGTTAGTCTTCCTCATAAAAGGCTGGAGAATTATCACTTTCAATTCATATCATTTTACAAAAAGATTTCTGCTATTTACAAATTGAGCAACTTGCTATGGCTAAAAGTCAGGTTCATTTTTATAGCAATTTGCTTATTTTAACATTTACTGATTTCTTACATGCATGCAGGGATAAGCTATTTTTTCTTGGAATCTTGTCATATATTAAAATAATAATGTAGTATCCACGTTACTTTATATTTTACCTTAGAGAAGACATTACCAGAGAAACCTGGAGGTGATTAGAGTTGATGTTATTTCAGTTGATTCAAAGAGAGAACATATAGAATATCTTTAAATTTTCAGGTTTCCTTCCTCACTTATATGAATCAAAGTGAACCCAGTGATAACCCTTTCCTTTTTAAATATTTATACTTCACTTCTAAAGTATCCCAAAGAACAGAGCAAGTTACATGCAAAGTTCAGCATCAGCAGTCTGAAAATACCCAAAAGAGCCTCATTGTCTGCACAGCACGGAGACTTCCCCTGACCTAAATGGATCAAGAAAAATCAAAACTGCAAATATTTTTTCAACTATGTACTGGAGTTTGCTAAGAAATTTGGTAATTAAAAATATTCTTTAAGCTATAGCCTTTACTTCCAAAGAGCCTACAATCTAAATACAATCAAAGTTTACTGAAGTGTACACTGACACACATAGCACCACTTGTTTTTCTTTTTTAATTTAGTTACATGACACTGACCTCTTCTGGTTTTTCTATGAAAAAGGACATCCTTGCTGCCTCTTCATGGTGTAGCTTCTCAAAGACTGGTACTCTTTTTTTCCTGTCTTTCATTCTTCCTTGGTAACGTTTGAGTGTCACTATGGTAAGTCTGTGTGTATGAGTGTTAAATGTTAAGTTCAAATCCAGACCTGTCTGTGAACTTCATTCCTAAATGTCTGAGAGCCTCGTAGACATCACCACACAGGCATCTCATTGGCTTACCACCACCAGTTTATATAAAATGACTTTTTCTCTGCTGTACCTAATTAAATTGTCCTCAACTTTCCCATGTCTGACAATGTTTTCAACTTCCTTTCAAACTCTTTAGCTCCATCCTTGATTTTCCCTTTGATTTATCCCTTGACCTCTTCCTCAGATAAAATACGGAATGTACTTTCTCTGTGCTTTATTCTCTACTTTCTACCATAGCACCCTAACAAAATCAGGTTATCTTTTACTCAAAGTATCATTCTAGTCTCCATCTGATCCCTCTGTCGTTGCTTCTCAGATATTTTCATGGCTCTCTATTTTCTACTTATTTGTTAGTAATTAAATTTAGCTGCTACAACCTAAAGATCAGTGTCTTAAACAAGATAAAAAGATATTTCCTTGTCTCATAAGTCTGGAGGTAGGCAGTTTACAGGGAGAGCAGTGGTTCCATGATGTTGTCACTGATCCAATCTCCTTTGCTCCTCCTGCACCACTAACCTTAGAGCATGATTTTTATCCTCCTGGCAGCAAGATGGTGGCTACAGCTCTAGACATTATCTTTGATTTCCAAGAAGAAAGAAGGGGAAATGGGAGAAGACAAATGGCAATATGGGTTAACAAAATTAGTCCCTTTAAGGAGCTTTCTTGGAGGCTTCTCTTAATATCTTTACATAATATTGGTCACCTAAATCTTCAAAAGAAATGAAGAAATAGTTTTTAGGTGGGAAAATTGACACACTCAAAACGGATTTCTGTTAGTGAGGTGAGGCAGAGGAATAGATATTGAGTCAGTGACTTACATATCTGTTTTTTTTTTAGCAAAGATAATTCAAGGTGTTTCATAGAATGTAAGTTTCATGAGTAGGAGAGAAGGATTGAGGCATTCACTCCCTCTTATTCCCCACCTATCTCATACCACAGTTTTTCTTATCTCTGTGGTATCCCCTTTACTGTTCCTATTTTTCTTCCACTTTCCCCCACCTGTCTGAATTTTATGCGTCTTTTAAGATCAGTGCAACCATTTTTTCTCAAAAGTTTTCATTTTCTACACTAAATTTGGACTAATCCCTTATAAACCTCTCATTTTATTTTTGATTTTAAGATATCGCTTACAGTATTAGAAATATGTCATATATTTTATTGTTTCCACTAGATTATAAGATATTTGAGCAGAAAAATAATGTCTTACGCAGCTATTTCCCCAGATCTATAAATGATTTCAAGAAGATTGTGGGTAGTCAATAAATGTTTGCAAATGATTGAAGACAGCATGATTGCATAAGGTGCTATATCAGGGAGCTCTGTTCTAAGACTTAGCTATTGCTGATTCATTTGTTCACTTGTTGACCTTGCCAAACAATTCACCTTCTGGTTAGCAACCTGAGAATATAAGAAGACTGTATTAGTCTGTTTGCACACTGCTGTTAAAGACACACCCAAAACTGGGACAAAAAGGTTTACTTGGACTTGCAGTTCCACATGGCTGGGGAGGCCCCAGAATCATGGTGAGAGGTGAAAGATACTGCTTACATGGTGGCGGTAGAGAAAAATCAGGAAGAAGCAAAAACAGAAACCCCTGATAAACCCAGCAGATCTCATAAGACTTATTCACTATCACAAGAATAGCATGGGAAAGACCAAACCCCATGATTCAGTTGGCTCCCCCTGGGTCCCTCCCACAACATGTGGGAATTCTGGGAGATACAATTCAAGTGGAAATCGTGAGGAAGGGGGATGGGAAATACTGCCAAACCATATCAAAGACCATGGTGTTCTTTCCTAAATTGATATACCAGATATTTGTTGAACTTCTATGCTTTGATTTCAATGTGCCCCCCAAAAGCATGTGTTGGAAACTTAATCTCTAATGCAACAATGTTAAGAGGTAGGACGTTTGACAGGTGATTAGGCCATGAGGGCTTCACCTTCATGAATAAATGAATGTCAGTAATAAAAGAGTTTCGGTCACTCAGTTGGATCAGAGGTAGAAGTCTCTTGCTATGGGATGATGCAGCAAGAAGGCCTTCACTAGATGTTGGTACCTTGATATTAGACTTCCCAGCCTCTAGAACTGTGAGAAATAAAATTTTTCTCTTTATAAATTACCCAGTTTGTGACATTCTATTATAGCAATGCAAAACAGATAAAGACAATCCACATATCAATAATTATGCTCAGTTATAGAAAAGCGAACATGAATAAAACATGAATTCCTCCTTAAGAAGAGTTCAATATGTAGTGGAAAATAGAAGTGAAAGGGGAGAGAAAGAGACAGAGAGAGAGAAGGAGGAAGAGAGAGAGAGAGAGAGAGGAAGAGAGAGACAGTGAGAAAGTAGGAGGGTTAGAGTTCAAAAAATGACGAGTGAAGTAGAGAAGTTTTTAATAAATTCATGCATCTGAAAAAATAAGTAGGTTTTTGCTAGATATAGAAAAGAAAAATACTTTTTCTTTTTGCAGGGAAATCAGCATGAACAAAACAGTAGAAATATGAAAGAGGATAGCAGTCTACAAGAATCACTGTACTGTACTTTTGCCTGGTGCCTGTGATAGATGGAAGATAATGAAGCAGTTTGTCAGAAGTGGTAGACAAGTAGACTCATGGACAATACTAAGGGAATTAGAGTTTATCTCAGTAGTAACAGGAGACTTTTTTCTATCTGTTTGTATGCTTTCTAGCTGAATTTGAGGTACAGGGTGTTGGGATAATTATCTTGTCAAATCAAGATGCCTTCGTCTTCAAGCTACACTTCTAACTTTCTCCCAGAGCAAGATCCCACCTAAAGATATCAATAGTAATGTAGTATTATTAACTAGAATGTAGCCATATTTTAATTTCTCCAGTTATACCATAAAATCTTGTATAGCTATGTGAATTTGTGTGTGTGTTTTCTGATTCAATGGCTCTTTAAAGTTTATGCAATGCATCCTCATATTCTACTCTTGAAATCCAGAACTATCTTCATGCTTTAGTTTTGTGTTTTATAAAATAAAATCTTTGAAGAACAGGCCAGCTGCCTTCTTGAAAGTTCACATCCTTAATTTTTTAATTGTTTCCTCATGATTAAAGTTAAACAAGAATATTATATAGTTAATATTGTTTTATATGTAATATACATACATACATACTATATATGGTTCTGTTTCTCACTCATCTCTTTCCTCATAATATTTATTAAATCTACCATTACCACTCTCTATACCTTAGTTTCCCTATTTCTAACCACAGGACAATAATCTTCAGTGGGCTGTAACTTTCCACATATCACCTATTCATAGCTCCAGAGATAGAGACTCACACTGCATCAAACTAATGGTGACCCGTGACAACACTGTGTGAACATTTGTGCTCATATGCCAAGAATATAATGTTTGAACAGACTAGTGATGTGATCAGATATGCATTTTTGAAAGATTACATTGTGCTAGTATAGAAGACCAATTAGAGGAGGAGAAAGTGGAGACAGAAAGGCAATTAGAAAATAAATAACAAAATTTAAAAGAGAAATGAGGAAAGGCTGGTTTGGGATACCACTAGTAGTTGTCATAGTAAAGAGCAGGACAGATGGACATGCAAGAGATAGAATCAATAGAATTATACTTAAGGTGATTGGCATTTGTTAAGGAACATTCCCTTTCCCATATCATACAGATCCCTTTGTGATGTTGAAAGGGAAATGAATATTGTTAATAGAATTTCAGGAAAAATGAGAATACATAGTAAACTTTATGAATTATTTACATAGTTAGACCTGTTTTAATTCTAAGAGAAAAGAATGATCATGGCAAGGCAGTAGAGTAGCATGAACAGAGAACTGGGAAATTGAAATCCTTCCTAGGCTAACAGAGCAGCTTGAGTCTTGAGTATGGGCCACAGAGTCCTTGCTGATCTGATTTATTTTGAAAAGTCCAGACAATATTTTTATCCTGTGTATCTCATATATCCAATAATAAGAAAGCCAACTGGAAAATTTTGTTCAGGAGAGGAAAAAATACATTGATAGGAAATTATGGTGTAGTGGTCAAGAATATATCCTCTAGAGAGTAATTTTAGGGAAGATGGCAATGTAGGAAGCACCAGGAATCCAACTTCCCATTTAGTCAGCAATTATAATGGCAACATCTCTCCAATATAACAGTATTGGCACTGTGGAATATATTAAAAGTTTTTGACTTCTAGAGAAAGGCTTGGATGTTAAATTGCAGTTAATGTCAGCCAGGTACAACCCTTAGTGCAGTAGCAGCTACCTATCCTCCATTTTACAGCTTTATGGGAGCTGACTGTGCATATGTTAACGGAAGAACTTACAAGTTGCTTGTGGGAGTCGTGATGGGCAATAAAGACCCTACCCTTTAAATATTAGGGACTTGCTTTCTGATAATTTATTGATGGTTCCGATTGTGGAGATGCAGACACAACAGTGGGCAGCCGTCATTGCATCCCCTACCATGATTGCTGCAAGTCACTCTCTTTCTCTTTGTGGCTGAAGTGATATGTGGGAGATTTAATGGTCCAGCATTTTTTTCCTCCTTCATTTTCTTTTTTTCTCCTTGTGGGAGACAGACAATTCAGGACTAGACTATTCAAAAGCAACCATATATAAAGGATAATTTAGGAAGTCACCTCACATGTCTAGGGAGAGACATACAATCAGAAAACTGAGAAGACCGTAAGTTTACACTCAGGCTTGGCACTGAGAGCCCCTACAACAAATCAAATGACAACTACCAATAAGCCCTGGGAAAGGGGGATACTCTCATATCTGAAGTTACTACATTAAAAGATTAATATATCCAATTTTCAACAAAAAATTATCAGTCTTACAAGGAAACATTAAAGTAGACCAATACAAAAAAGATTTAAAAAGTCTACAAAAATCATCCCTGAGAAATACCAGATGGCAGTCTTACTAGAAAAATATCTAAAAACACTCAAGGGTTAAAAGAAGATTTTTAACAAAGTCAAGAAAATAATAGATTGACAAAATAAAAATATAAATAAAAACATAAAAAGGACCTACCATTCCAAATTCTCCAGTTGAAAATTATAACAGTTGTTATTAATAATTAACTTAGGAGTCTCAGGAACACAGCAGGCAGGAAAAAGAATCAGTGAATTTGAAGACAGGACATTTAAAATTACCAAGTTTTAGGAACAAATAATTTTTTAACAAATGAAAAGTGAACAAAGCCTAGGGGTCTGTGGGACACCGTCAAGAGAAGCAATATACACATTGTGAGAATACTAGAAGAAAAGAGAAAGGGGCAAAGAGATGATTTGAAGAAATAATGATTGAAAAGTTCCCAAATGTAGTAAAAGACAAAATATAAATATCCAATAAGTTCAACAAACTCCAAGTGGGATAAACTCAAAGAACTCCACGCCAAGACACATGATAATAAGTCATAGCCAATGACAAAGGGAGAACCTTGAAAACGGCAAGAAAGGAGTGACTCATTACATAGAAGGGATTCACAATAATATTATCAGCACGTTTTTAGCAAGAAGCCCTGGAAGCCGGAACACAGTGGGTTGATATATTCAAAGTACAAAACAAACAAACAAACAAACAAAAAACACCCAAAGAACGAGAACTCTGTATCTCTAAAAACTGTCTTTTTAAAGTAAGGGAGAAATTAATACTTTTCCAGCAAACGAAAGCTGAGGGAATTCATTAAAACTAGGCATGCCCTTTAAAAAATAATAAGGAATTCTTTCAGGTTGAAATAAAAGGACTGAGACAGTAACTCAAAGCCGTGTGAAAGAAGAAGATTTCTGGTAAAAATAAATTCATGGATAATTATAAAAGTAAGTATTACTTCAACTTAGGTTTATACTTTCATCTTTTTTACATTATTTAAGGTACTAATACATATGAACTATTCTAAGTAATTTATGAGATCAGTAACTGAAAAATGGTATAAAGAAGCTATATTGAAACAGAGCATTAGTATTTTATTGAAACTAAGATAGTATGAGTTCAAATTAAATTGTTAAAACTTAAATATCCCCATAGTAACAACAAAGAAAGTAACTATAGAATATATATAAAGGAAAGAGAAGGGAATTTAAAAGTTTTAGTACAAAAAGTCAGCTAAATGCAAAAGAAAGTAGTATGCAGAAGAAAGTTGGGTGGGAGGAATCCCAGTAGGACATATAGAAAACAAATAACAAAATGATAGAAGTAAGGCCCGTCTCATTAGTAATTATTTTACATGTAAATAGATTCAGTTCTCCAATCAAGAGATATTGGAAGAATACATTTTTAAAAAAATGCTTCAATTATATGCTCTCTACTCATTTTAGATCCAAAGACACAAATGGGTTGAAAGTGAATGATATAAAAAGACATTCATGCAAATGGTAACCAAAAGACAGCTGGTATGACAGTATTAATATCAGACAAAATAGACTTTAAATCAAAAATTTTTACAATAAACATGGGCATTACATTTTAACAAAAGGCTCAATGCAACAAGAAATGTTTATAATATAACAATTATAAACATTTGTGCACATAATAATAGGCCATCAAAATATTTGAAGCACTGACTAGTCAAAAATTTTCTGAAGCAAAAAAATGATATAATTGAAGGGAGAGATAGGCAGTTCTACCATAATAGTATTATAATTCAATACCTTATTCTCATTATTGTATAGGACAGCTACACAGAGGTAAGTAAAAAAAAAAAAAGGTAGGGGGAAGCTTGAATAGCACAATAAAATTAACTATATGTGACAGATATACACAGAATACTGTACTGAACAACAACAGAACACATATTCTTCTCAAGTGTACACGAGATGTTTTTCAGAATAGACATATTAGGCCACAAATTAAGCCTCAATGGGTATAAAAAGATGTATACTAAGTAAAGTATGTTTTCCAACCACAATTAAATGAAATTATAAATCAATAACTAAGAAAAACTGAAAAAAATTATAAATTTGTGGAAATTAAACAAAGCATGCTTAAATAATAATAGGGCCAAGTAATAAATCACAATGAAATGAAAACACAATATAACAAAACTTGTGGGATGAAACAACAGTGATACCAAGGAGAAAATTTATAGTAATAAGCATATTTAAAAAGAAAAATAATTCCAAATTAACAACCTGACTTTACAACTTAGTGAAATACAAAAGGAATAATTATATTATTAATAATATTAATAATAATGAATAATATAAAATCCACAGCTAACAGAATGAAGAAAATGATGATTAGAGTTGAGATCTATAAGGAACAGAAAACAATAGAGAAAATTCTAGAAACCCAAATTTGATTCTTTAAAAATGATTAGAAAAATGGAAATTCTTTACCTAGACTGACTAAGAGAAAGAGAGAATACGTAAATTGTCAAAATCAGGAATAAGTGTTGAAACATTACACTTATTCTACAGAGGTAAAAAGGTTTATAAGAGAGCACCATGAATAATTATATGCCAAAAAATTGCATAACCTAGATAAAATGAACAAATTCTTAGCAATGTTAAACATAAAAATATGAATCATAAAAAAGTAGAAAATCTGAATTGATCTAAAATTAGTAAGGCAACAGAATCAATAGTTTTAAATATCTGACAAACGAAAATCCCTGGACCTGTTGAATTCACTGGTAAATTCTAGCACACGTTTAAGGAAGAACCAACGTACTAGTTTTTCTGAAAGTATTCCCAAAAAACTGAAGAGGAGGGGGCATTTTCAGACTCATTAGATGAGGACAGCATTATGCTGATACCAAAGCCAGATAAAGACACTGCAAGAAAAGGATGCCACAGATGAATATTACTGATGAATATTGATGCAAAAATTCTAAAAAAATACTAGCAAACCAAAATCAACAGCATATTTAAAGGATTATACAACACGACCTACTGGAGTTAGTTCCTGGAATGCAAGAATGGTTCAATTTCCAAATTCAATCAATTTAATACACCACATTAACAGAATGAAAAAACTAAAACATAACAATGACATGATTATCTCAATTGATACAGACAAAAATTGACAAAATTCAATACTTTTTCATGATATGAACACTCAACAAGCTAGGAATAAAATGAAATGATCTCAACATAATAGAAGCCATTATGAAAACAAACAAACACACAGATAACATCATTCTCAATGGTATAAGTATGAAAGTTTTTCCTTTAAGATAAGAAAAAACACAAGGATGCCTGCTTTTGCCACTTCTATTCAACACAGTATTGAAAATATTAGCCAGATAAATTAGAAATGAGAAAGAAATTAAATTTATTTAAATTGCAAATGGAATAAAATTATCTCTGTTCACAGATAATATATTATACATAGAAACCTGGAGAAATTCCAGAAAAATAATTGTTACAAATAATAAATTTAGCAAAGTATCAGGATGCAAAATAAACACAGAAAAATCAGCTAATATGTTTCTATACACTAACAAAGAACGATCTGAAAAGAAAATTAGAAAACTGTTCCCCTTACAATAACATCCAAGAGAATAGAAATACCTAAGAATTTACCAGGGAGGTGAGAGACTTATACATAGGAAACTACAAAACATTGCTGAAAGAAATTAAAGAAGACACAAATAAATGGAAAAACATATCTCCTATTTATGAATAGAAAGACTTAATATTGTTATATTAATCCCCTCAATGTTCTACAAATTTAATGGAAGTCCTATCCAATCCCCATGCTGTTGCTATGATTTAAATATGGTTTGTCTTCCCTAAAACTTATGTTGAAACTCAATTTTCTTTTTTCTTTTCTTTTTCTTTCTGTCTTTTTTTTTTTAATGTTAGACAGGGTCCAGCTCTAATGCCCAAATTGGAGTACAGTGCCTCAATCATGGGTCATAGCAACCTCTGCCTCCCAGGCTCAAGTGATCCTCATGCCTCAGCTCCTCCCAGTAGCAGGGACTACAGGCACGCACCGCCTCCCTGGCTTATTTTTGTATTTATTGGTAGAGACAGGGTTTTGCTATGATGTCCAGGCTAATCTCAAACTCCTGAGCTCACGTGTGATCTGCCCATCTTGTCCTCCCAAATTGCTGGGATTACAAGCATAAACCACTGTGCCAGGCCTGGTCTCAATTTTCAGTAAGGTGTTGGGAGCTGGGGCCTAATGGGAGACATTTTCGTCATGATGGCAGAGTTCTAATGAATGGATTAATGCCCTCTTGTGGAACTGAATTCTCCTTCTCAAGGTACTTGACGAGTTACCCTGGGAGCCAATTGCTATAAAGCAAAGTTCCCCCTAGTGATTTTTCTTTTTGCATAAGTCTTCCCCTTCTGCTTTCCACCATGAATTTAAGCAACACGAGGCCCTCACCAGAGAAGCTTCCCAGTCTTTCAGTTTTAAGAACGTGAGCTAAGTAAACCTCTTTCCTTATAAATTACCTAGTCTCAAATACTCTGTTTTAGCAACACAAAATGGACTAAGACAGAGTGTTTTTGTTTTTGTTTTTAAGAAATAAACAAATTAATCTTAAAGTTCACGTGGAATCTCAGGAAAACCAAAATAGTCAAAACAATCTTGTAAAAGAAGTATAAAGTTCAGGTCTCAGACTTCTTCTTTCAAAACTTAATACAAGGCTACGGTAAACAAAATAATGTGGCACTGGCATAAAGACAGACATATAGACCAATGGAATAGAATGGAAAATCCAGAAATAAATCCTTTTATGTGTGATCAAATTATTTTTGATGAAGGTACCAAGTCCACACAATGGAGAGCAGACAATATTTTCAACAAATGGTTTTGGGATATCTGGACATCAACATGTAAAAGAATAAAGTTGATCCATTACCTAACACCACATACAAAAATTAACTCAAAATTGAACAAAAACCTAAATGTAAGGGCCAAATTTATAACAATTCATAGAAGAAAGGCTTAACGCAAAATAATAAAAAGTTTCATGACACTGGATCTGGCAATGTTTCTATATGTAACACCTAAAACACGATTTGCAACAAATGGAAAAATAGACAAATTGGACACGAAAATTTAGAGCTTTTGTATGCCAAAAGACATTATCAACAGAGTAAAAAGACAAGCCACAGAATGGGAAAAAATATTTACAAATCACATATCTGATAAGAATTAATATCCACAGTACAAAAAGAATTCATGAAACTCAACAACAAAAAGCAAATCATCCTATTTAAAATGGGCATAGAACTTAAATAGGAGTTTCTCTAATAAAGATATACAAATGGCCATTAAACACAGATGCAAAGCAAATGCATGAACACATCAGATACTTTAAAAAGATACTCAACATCAATAATCATTAGGGAAATGCAATCAAAACCATAATGAGATACCAATTTATATTCATTAGAATGACTGTCAGTTTAAAAAGCAAACAAAATATAAGCAGTTTTGGTGAGGATTAGGATAATTTGACAACCTTGGACACTATTGTAGAGACGTCAAATTGTGCATCTCCTCAAAAATTAAAAACAGAATGACTGTATGATCCAGCAATTCCACTTCTAATACATACCCAAAAGAACCAAAAGCAGCAATCTTAGATATTTGTACACCCATGTTCATAGAAACATTATTTACAACAGCCAAAATTGGAAGCAACTCAAGTATTATTGATGGATAAATAGATAAACAAAATGTAGTATACATATACAATAAACATTGAGCAACCTTGTAAAGGAAGACAGTTCTGAAATATACTACAACATGGATGAACCTCGAAGATATTATGCTATGTGAAATTAGCTAGTCACAAAAGAACAAATATTGTATAATTCCTCTTACATGAGGCACCTAGAATAATCCAGTTCATAAAGATAGAAAGTAGAATGGTATTTCAGCAGAAAGGGATTGCAGGTAGGCGAGAATAAGGAGTTATTTAACAGATAGAGAATTTCAGTTTTGTAAGGTGAAAAGCGTTCCGGAGATAGATGGCTGTGGTTGCACAATAATGTGAGTGTACTTAATGCCACTGACTGTATACTTCAAAATGGTTAAAACAGTAAATTTTATATTATGTAGTGTATTATCACAATATTTTTTAAAAGAACATAATCTCTACAGCCTGAGTGTGTGGGTGTGACCCTGGCTCTGCTATTCAGTGGTCGAGTGATCATAAGCACATTTATCTTTCCCCTTCTGTTCTTCTATTTGTCAAATGGAGATAACAGTCTTTGCCTTATAAGTTGTTGTATAGATTAATTGTGATAAAATATGGAAAGCACTTAGAATAGGGCTTCACCCATTGTAAGTGCTCATAAAGGGCTACAAATTATTATTATTCAAAGGTATCTTCTAATAAAAATGCAGGAAAACAGAAAATTGCTAACAATTTAATTTATTTTAGCAGGGGGTTTTAAATCCTACTTTTCCATTGTGAATATTTACAGACAGGTATCCTACACAAAAATTGACTTTAATTTAGACAAGTCTTTTTCTGAGATAAGATTTAGCTACCATTTGTCTGTAGAATTGATTGCAATGTCAGTTCCAGCACTCCTAATATCTCATGGCTCTGTAATATTGGTTTCCCTATTTAATATTATTTTTCTTAGCATCAGTCATTATGGAAAACAAAGACATTTCTCTATATTCTCAATCTCTTCAAACTTCCATAGAATGGTATTTTCCAAATTGTAGACCTGAGTCCTTTACAAGTGATTGGTACAATAATTGTTTTTAAATGACAGGATAAGAAAATCATGTTTGTGTTAGTGCCACAATTTTTCCTTTTTAAGAGATCTTTGGAAAAAAAAAAAAAAACTTAGTCGATTGGGATTTGATTTAAAAAATATGCAGGATACAGGTTATGAAAATGGGCTACATATATCTTAGACCTGCTCTGAATATAGGCTTTATCATTTAATAGTTCTATGGTCAATGAGTCTCATTTTTTATCATTTAAGTAGGGAGAATAATACTTAACATCAGCATGGCTTTGATACTAATATTAAATTATATTTGTATGTTAAAGCACTGAGTTAGGCTGCATCATTTTTCACAAATATTTGTGATTCATCACTGAAGATGAATTATGCTTCCCCAACTCAATAACATCACGCTTAGACATGTGGTTTTCTTTGGCTAATGGTATGTAAGTAGAATGATGTGTTTCATTTCTGGACAAAAGACTTAAGTTATCAGCATATAGTCTTTCAATAACCTCTCTTTTTTGTGCCACAAGAAGGAATGATGTTTGACATAGAACTTATTCCATTAGCTAGGTTCTTATTGAAGACAATATGTAGCAGAGTCACAGCTGACTTAGAATGTACACTTAATGTGAACAAGAATTAAGGTTTTGAAGATATGAAAGAACAACCAAAATGTAGAATAGAATAGAAAATAATGGAAAACATCAGTTGATGTCAATATATGGGGCAAATATGATTCTGGGATGCTTCTGTTTTCATGTCAGCTGTATGTGTGTATTATATCAGGATGTGATGAAAAATGTATTTCTTACTGTGTGTCAGTTTTAAAAAAAGTATAGTGCAAGATGGAGTTTTAGAAGTAAAGAAGAATTGTTTTTATTGCTAATGTTGTTTTAGAAAGCAAACAAAGTGTGATTAATTCTCTCAGTATTAGGTATTAAATAGTACATGTATTTCAGGTAAAGCCATATATTTTAATCCATCTGTTTTGGTAATTGCCTCAATAATTAACTTTTGCCTCTGTATATTAAAATGGATTTTTGTCTACCCCTCAATATGTAATGTTAATACACATATGATCTGTTTGGCTTCAGTTATTACACATAGATTTGGTTAGTTATATTCTAAAGATAAGAGATACTACAGCCTGCATTTTCTTCCTTCAATGAACATGCTCCAGAAAGGCCTGGATGGCCTTTTGCTCTGGCAGTGCAGAAGGGATTGTTCTATGGAAACTAGAAGTTACTGGCTGACTTTTGAAGTCCTTTCTACCTGTCGGATCCTAGAATTCTGTAGGTTTGTAGGCTTCTGGCCTTCAGGAGTGAGCACATTTGGGCTTGTTCTCTCGTTGACCTCTAGCTTCCTGTGACTTTACGTTATCCACACCGACTTTCAATTTGGTTTCACAACTTGATGGCACACTGTTTCCAGTCTCTTGGCAGATAATGCCAATTCCTGTGCTTCCATTTTCCACTTCTTAGTTATTTAGGACATGACTAAATTGTGTGAAGCTCAGGGGAGAGAATTTAAGGAAAGCATTCTGTATGAGGCTGACACACAGAAAAACTAGAGGACTGAGAATCAGGAGAGAGTAGCCCCTGAATCCACTCCTTATGTGCAACACACTGAGTAGGGTGCTGGAAAGCGTCTCACCAAGAGGCAACATTTATTGGTGCTGAGATGCAGGTCTCCCTGTAGATAACCTAAGTGGTTTCTGTGACCTAGTTTCCTCTGTACCATGTAAATCTGGCCATCCGCAGCTGGAAATATAAGCACAGCACTCCGATTTTCTTGGAGGAAAAAAAAAAAAACTGAGGCAGACACAGGCAGGAAGTATTCTATTATTTATATAAGCATTCGAATGGCAAATCGAGTATGATCACAGCTCCTATCCTGTAGGGTAAGGTGTAATTCAAGGCAGAAAACATATACTAAAGGTCTTACGATGTGCCAGATCCTTTAATGAGTGCAGTATATATAAAGATGAAGGGATGCTGCATCTGTCTCCATGAAAGAGTTTATATTCCAGATGGGGAATCGGGCTCAGAAATAGACAACTTCAGTATCATATAGCAAGAATTAAGATACAGATGTACATAAAGTGCTGTTGTAGAATATATAAATAGAGTTTGAACATTCTCATGTAAAGCAAGTCTGCTTAATCTCCAGTTCAATTTAAAACCAATGTTCCTTTTCCTTTTGAGGCAAAAGAACATGTTACTACATAAAACACCTAAGAGCTGTAAGGAATTAATCAACTTCTTGGTTAATTCAGGTAAGAATCTTAATCATTATTTGTAAAATATATTTTAGTTATTTCCTGATATATTTCCAGATAAACACAATTGATATTGTTCTCTTAAACACAGTATTTAATGAGCCAAATAATGACATGTGTAGTTCTCTATAACTAAAAGACATTACAGAAATATAAACAAATTTTGTTAAAATTCTGTGCCTATCACAGACTCAGAAAAACAGAATGTCCAAAGATCAGGTTAAGATATATTCTGAAGCATGAATACTTCTAACTAGTGAAACCGTAAGCTCCAGATGGACGAAAATTGTTGTCTATTTTCTTAGCACAAAGAACTGTGCTTGGCATATGTTGTTGCAGAGTAAATAGTTGAATGAATAAACAGCCTGTAATTACAACTCATAGAGTAGCATCATTTAAAATAGATTAACATAGACAGTTTTACTTCATCCCTGGATACTAAAAGATTGTCTAGAATGATGATATTTAGTGCATATGAATTTCATGTCCAAACCTCAGGTGTTTATCAAGTATAGCATTTAATACTTTTCTAACTACAGCTTATATCACATTATTATTATAAGTATTCTTACTCACATTCTCACTTCCATTACTCTTCTTTCTTCCTCAACTTGTTTAATGTACTTCAGTTATAAAGACCAAAGGGAGGAGGAGAGGGAGGACTAAGGAAATATTGTTCATATAAGTTCTTCTGGAAAAGGTTTCAAACAAAATTCAGCTGAACAGATGTTCTGAGGAAACCTCAGCAAAAAATTTAAAAATGCTGCAGAGCATTGAGTATTTAAGCTGAAATACAAGAACAAGTAAAGCTTGATTAAGAGTGACAAAATAAAATAAAAGTAATTGCAAAAACTGCAATTACTTTTGCCCCACCCTAATGTTATGTATTTCCACAAAGAAGAAATAAAAACAGAGGAAGACTGGTTAAGTCAAATTGTATAGTTAATTTCTAAATCTTTAATAACAGTCAAACAGCATCAATTAAACCTAATAAATGTAGCAGTAGAAGTTTAGAGTACAATAAAAGGAATAACATTATTGAATAAAATTGGGCAATAAAGAAAGAGGAGATAAAAATTTTATTTTTGCTTGAGTGGGGAATAAATAAGAATTATCTAAACTAAATACCTAATTATCTAAATTAATTGTCTAAATTAAAAAGATGCTTAGGTTACATTCAATAATAATATAATGATTACCACTAAGAAAGAAGTCAAGCATACACACACACACAGAGCAATGTAAGCAGACAAGGCAATGAAAATCTTAACACTGTAAAAAAATTATAAATTATATAATGTGTGAGAGAGAAAGCCAGTGAAATGTGATTCAATACCTGTAATTAGGTTTAATTAACCTATTAAAATAAAAAATTTCATATTGTATCACAAAGCAAGTGACAACTGTGTTGTTTATATAAATGGCACAGTAAACAAAGTTATTTCAAAATGCTGAAATAAAATTTTGGACAGCTGTATTTCAATAAAATAGAGTAAAACAAAGCAGAGGTCTTTCTCTACCAGACACGGTAAAATTTTGGCTAAAACTCATTACATAAGAAAAACACAAATTATTATGCCAAAAGGTAAGATTCATAATATAAATGTAACATTTGTAATTATCTTTTTGCCAAGCAATATAACAATAATTTTTATTAAGCAGAAATTACAAGAGATAAAAAAATTACACAGCACTAATATTAGACGGTTTGAGTCTGTCACATTCCAAGACCAAGTGAACAAAAAAGTAAGATTATCAAAAACTTATATATTCAAATCAATATGATAAATCTGAGGAATATATATTTAATATTTTACCTTAATGGAGCCTATACTTTCTTTTTATCTGCCCATAGAATATACACAAAATGGACCAACTATGAAAAAAACACAAAGCCAACTTTAACAGATTCCAAATAAATAAAAATAATAAATACAAGATTCTTGGATCACAGTTTAATTAAAATGGAAATTACAGTTTTAAAAGTTAGAAAAAATAGTTTCCCTGGCTAAGGATTTTAAAACTTTATCTTAAGAAATTCTTGTTTCAGGGGAGGTTCAATTAATATCATAAGATTTGCATGTAAGTGCAAATGAAAGTACAGATAAAATAATACTAATGGGAACATTCATAATATTAAATTTTCTTATGTATTGTTATGAATTAAACTTGATGTTATCCATACATATATAAAATAAGCATCTGATTTTGAAATGTTAAAAATAAAATAAATGAAACAAAATATTTTATAAAAATAAAATTATTAGAAAAATTATAGAACACATTTTTAAAACTTTATTCTTTGGAAGTCAGTAAAATAGTTAAGTCATTAGCTAATTTAACTAAGGAATAAATAAAGGAACTCAGGGCACAATAGAAGTGACCAATGGGGAAAACAATCACAGAAACTGAGATAAAAATTTAAAATAATAAATTTTGCACAAATCTGTAAAAAATATCTTGAATGAAATGGATAATTTTTGAGAAAAAATGGAATTCATTAAAACAGACTTTATTTTATAAAACAGATTAAAAGTTATAATTTCTGCAATAGAGAAAGAGAAAGTTGCAAAGGAGCTAAATCCCTTTCTTCCCAAGAACTGGGTTCTCAAGCTTCCACAGCTACCTCTACTAAACTTATCAAGAGAAGATTTTGATGTGTGCTAAGTTTTCTCAGAGTGTAAAAAAGTAAAAAAAAAAAAAATTAAAATTCCAACTCCGAGATTGCTTTTATAATACAATTTTGATATCAAAATTTCTAAAATAAATAAACTATAGATCAATTTATGCAAAAATTCTAAGTTAGATATTTGCATATATTAATATAATTCAACATCACATTGTATAATAAAATACCATGGTATGTGGATTTTTAAGAAATGTGAAGATGTTTCATAATTGAAATGCTTAATAATGTTTTTATATTTAATGCAGTGAAATAGAAAATTTTATAATTTGCCTCATATTGAATAAAAATGCACTTAATAAAGTTTCAATACCCACTCTAGAGAAAAGAGCATTTAAAATATTAATAAATATTTCCTTAAAATATGTACATAAATTACATATGCATTTGTTAACATAATTTTATATAGGTATATGTATGAATGTATATGTGTGTGTTTATATAATATACATAATATATATGTGTATATATATATTTGTTTACACTCAAAAACCAGTCAGAAGATATAACAGAAGGCATTCTAATACTTACAATGGCAATCCAAGAAGTCAAAACACGTAGGAGTGAATTTACAAGAAATATATAAGACTTCTTTGAAAAAATCTTTGTAATATTTATGTTGGACATAATGGTAGATATAAATCAATAGAAAGCTATATCATTGCCTTAAGAACAACCAGCTTCTGCAAAGTGCATGTTTTTCCCAAGATAATTTCTTTCTGAAATTCAGTAAAAATGCCAATTTTTTTAAATTATAAAAGCTGATTCTGAAGTTTATATTAAAAGTTAAATAGGAAAACTTGGGAAAAGAACATTAGTGAGAAAAGACTAGCCCTAACAAACACTGACCCACACTTCCAGCCTCAATAAATAAAATGGTAACTGGCCAATGAATACACAGATCAATAGAAAACAAAAGAAAGTTCAGAAATGGACTCAAATCCTACAGAAGTTCAATGTATGATAGATAAGTATACCAAATGAGAGAGATAAAAATTTACTTTTTAAAAGTAGTGCTGCCACCTCATACCTATTAGAATGACTAGTATTAAACAAAACAAAACAGGATACAATTTTTGGCAAGGATACAGAGAAATTGGTACCATATACATGGCTGGTGGGAATGTAAAATATCGCAGCCACTGTGGAAAACAGTGTGGCAATTCCTTGTAAAATTAAAAATACAATTACCATATAATCTAGGAATTCAACTTCTGGGCATATGCTTTAAGCGCGCGGTGGCTCAAGCCTGTAATCCCAGCACTTTGGGAGGCCGAGACGGGTGGATCACAAGGTCAGGAGATCGAGACCATCCTGGCTAGCATGGTGAAACCCCGTCTCTCCTAAAAAAATACAAAAAACTAGCCGGGCGCCGTGGCGGGCGCCTGTAGTCCCAGCTACTCGGGAGGCTGAGGCAGGAGAATGGCGTGAACCCGGGAGGCGGAGCTTGCAGTGAGCTGAGATCCGGCCACTGCACTCCAGCCTGGGCGACAGAGCCAGACTCCGTCTCAAAAAAAAAAAAAAAAAAAAAAAAAAGAATTGAAAGCAGGAATTCAAAGAAGTATCTGTACACTCATGTTCATAGCAGCATTATTCAGAGTAGCCAAAAAAGGTGGGGAGTCTGGTTCCACAATCGCAGCTTAGAATAAAGCTGGCTGTACTCCCTCACACAGAAATCCAAAACCAAACCTACAGTGAGGGGATTATCACCATCAATATCCCAGAATTCAAATAGGAAAGTGCACAATTTCCCAGAACTACAGAGAAGTAAACAACCTTCAAATAGCTTATTAGAAAACAAGATTTTCCTATCCACAACAACCCTTTTCTCAACCAGCCCATCACAAAGTACATGGAAAATTTCTCCCAACTCATTTTTTCTGCACTGGAAAAAGCATGATTGAGGTGGGAAACTAGCTTCCCCACCATCATGGGTTCCCTGGCAGGAGCCCTGTTCCTGCCTGACCCTATGGGAAGAATTGCCAGTGCCTGAATGGAGTAACGTTCCTGAGAACAGCCTAAGATAAAGGAGGCAAGTGGCACTACCAACCATAGTCCTAGCAACTATGCTCTGCCACTCTGCCAAAGGAGATGCCAAATTTCATTGACTGTTCAGCAGCTACTTGCTATAGGAGGTATGATCCACAGGTCCTTTCAGCACAAATCTATAGCCAGCCTTCCCACACTGCTAGGAATATGCACCTTGGGAACACCCCCAGTCAGTATGAGCAGTACTCTAATCATTTGCTAGAGGCAAGGCTTCAGTAGCCATCTAGTGTCAAAAAGGAGGCAGTGAACCAATGGAATTTAAAAAAAAGAAAGAAAGAAAATCAACAGGTAAATTACAAACAATATCTAAGCAAACATACCCAATAAAAACGAAAACAAGACAGAGAAGAATAGAATAAATAATCATTCAATGCAAAGTCATACACATATATTCATATGAAGCAGTAGGGAACAGGGAAGCATGACCTCCTCAAATGGACAAAGCAAGAAACCAGGGATAGACTCAAATAAGATAGAGGTATGTAAACTCTCTCACAAAGAATTCAAAAAAGAAGTCTTAAGGAAACACAGTATCTCCAAGTAACACAGAAAACCAATTCATAAATTTATCCATGAAATTTAAACAATAGATTAAAATAATTTTAAATATTAAACAAAAATCCCAGAACTGAAAAATACATTTACCGAATTGGAAAATTTATTACTCTCAATAGCAGAACAAATCAAGGAAAAAGAAGACTCGGTGAACTTGAAAAACGGCTATTTGAAATTATACAGAGGAGAAAAAAGAAAAGAAAAAGGAACAGGAATCATCTAAAAGATACAGAAAACTACCTCAAAAGACCAGATCTAAGAATTCTTAGTTTTCAAGATGGACTTGAGCAAGAACAAGGGGTACAAAGCTTATTCACAGATATAATAATAGGAACCTTCCCCAAACTTAAGAAAGATAAAAATACCAAGGTAAATGGATATCAGAGAATACCAGATGGATTCAAACCAAATAAGACTACAAAAAGACACATAAATAGCAAACTTTCAAAGGTTTTTGAGGATCCAAAGAGAGGATCACTATAAATTGCCCAATCTCAAGTATTTTTTGATAGCAATGAGAGAGCAGACTAACACAGAAAATTGGTACCAGGAATGGGTATTGCTATAAAAATACCTGAAAATGTGGAAGCAACTTTGGAACTGGGTAACAGGGAGGATTGGAAGAGTTTGAAGAGTTCAGAAGAAGACAGGGGAAGATAAGGGAAAATTTGGAATATCCTAGAGACTAGTTAAATGATTATGACCAAAATGATGATAGTGATGTGGAGAGTGAAGTCCAGGCAGAGGAGGTCTCAGAGTGAAATGAGGCAATTACCGAGAATGGCAACAAAGGTCATCATTTTTGTTATGTTTTAGGAAAGGGCTTAGCTGTATTGTACCACTACCCTAGGGAACCTGTGGAACCTTGAACTTGAGAGTGATGATTAAGAAAATCTGGCAGAAGAAATTTCTAAGCAGCAAAGTGCTCAAGATTGACCTGGATCCTTCCAACAACGCATGTTCCTATGCATGAGAAGAGAAACGACCTAAAGTTGGAGCTTATAATTCAAGGGGAAGCAGAGTGTAAAAGTTTGGAAAATTTTCAGCCTGGCTATGTGGTGCAAAAGAAAGCCCATTTTCTGGCAAGAAATTCAAGAAGGCTGCAGAAATTTCCATAAATAAAAAGGACCCAAGTACTAATAGCCAAGATAATGAAGAAAAGGCCTCAAGGGCATTTCAGAGACCTTTGAGGCAGCATCTCCCATCACAGGCCCCAAGGCCTAGGAAAGAAGAATGGTTTCCTGAGCCAAGCCCAAAGCCCTGCTGCCCTACAAAGCCCAAGAACACTGCTCATGGCATCCCAGCTGCTCTAGCATCAGCTGTGGCTAAAAGGTGCACCAGGTACACTTCACGTTGCTGGTTCAGATGAAAGCTGTAAGCCTTGGCTCCTTCCACATGGTGTTAAGCCTGTATTTGTGCAGAGTGCTAGAGTTGAGGCTTGAGAGCCTCTGCCCAGATTTCAGAGGATATATAGCAAAGCCTGTATGTCCAGGCAGAAGCCTGCTACAAGGGCAAAGCCCTGATGGAGAACCTCTACTATGGCAGTGTGGAGGGGAAATGTGAAGTTAGAGCTCTTTTAGAGTCCCCTCTGGGGCACTGCCTAGTGGAGCTGTAGGAAGAAGGCTACTTTCCTCCAGACCACAGAATGGTAGATCCACTGGCAGCTTGCACACTGAGCCTGGAAAACCTGCAGGCACTCAACACTAGCCCTTGACAGTAGCTGAGGGGACAGAATTCTGCAGAGCCCAGAGGTGGAGCTTCCCAAGTTTTGGGGAGCAAAACCTTTGCATCAGTGTGGCTTAGATGTGGGACACAGAGTCAAAGGAGATTATTTTGTAGCTTTAAGATTTAATAACTTCCCTTCTGGGTTCTGGATTTGTATGGGGCCTGTAGCTCCTTTCTTTGGGCCAATTTCTCCCTTTTGGAATGAGAATGTATACCCAGCACTTGTACTCCCATTGTATCTTGAAAATAACAAACTTGTTTTTTGGATTTTTATAGGCTCATAGGTGGAAGAAAATACCCTTATCTAAGATGAGACTTAAATTTGGACTTTTGAGTTAATGTTGAGATGTATTAAGATTAGAGGACTATTGAGAAAGCATGATTGTATTTTGCAATGTGAGTGGAACATAAGATTTGGGGGACCAGGGGTAGAAAAATCTGGTTTGGATTTGTGTTCCCACCAAACCTCACATCAAATTGTAATCCCCAAAGTTGGAGGTGGGGCCTGATGGAGGGTAATTAGATCATGGGGACAGATTGCTAATGAGTGCTTTAGCACCATCTCTTTGGTACTGTGTCATGATTGTGATAGTGAGTTTTCATGAGATCTGGTTGTTTAAAAGTGCGTAGCACCTCCTCCCTTTTCTCTTGCTCCTGCTACGTGAAGTACCTGCCCCCACTTTGCTTTCCACCATGATTGTAAGTTTCCTGAGGCCTCCCTAGAAGTCAAGCGGATGCCAGCATCATGATTTTTGTATAGCCTGTGGAACCATGAATTAATTACACGTATTTTCATTATAAATTACCCAGTCTTAAGTATTTATTTATAGCAATGAGTAAATGGACTAATACAGATTGCTTCGAATATTTGGGCTCTTTTTGTTTTTGGTTCAATGTGAATTTTATAATTTTTTTTTCTAATTCTGTGAAGTATGATGTTGGTAGTTTGATAGGCATACCGTTAAATTTGTAGATTGCTTTGGATAGTATGACCATTTTAATGATACTGATCTGTTGTTAAGACCTTTTACTTTCTTGGTTAGCTGTATTCCTAGGTATTTAATTTTATTTGTGGCTATTGTAAAGGAGATTGTGTTCTTGATTTGACTATTAGCCTAGACATTATGAATGTTATATGGTTTGCTGTGTTCCCACCCAAATCTCACGTTGAACTGTAGTTCCTATAATCCCCACATGTCAAGGGAGGGACCTAGTGGAAGGTAATTGAATCATGGGGGTGATTACCTCCATGCTGTTCTCATGACAGCGAGTGAGTTCTCACAAGATCTGATCACTTTGTAAGGGGCTTTCCCCCTCCTTCACTCTGCACTTCTCTCTCCTGTCACCATGTAAGGAAGGATGAGTTTGCTGCTTCTTCCACCATGGTTGTAAGGCACTTTCAGTCACTGACAAGATTTCTTTCTGTTTTATCCAGTTAACTGTGGTAGTTACTGGGTTCCATACTTTACTCTCCTTCCCAAATTTTTGAAAATTAATTTTGAAAAAATCAGCTCAAGTTAGTTCATCTACTTGACAGAAATCTGAAGTTAACATCTTATATAAATCAATGGGCATTAAACTTTAGTTATCATTGGGATTTCTGCTACCCTACAGTTGTATAAAACCACTAAAGCATGAAGGAGACTCCTCTAGTGGGGGCTTAATTGCCAAGAATATTCAATACAATGTGTTTGCTTTCTCTGGACCACTACATGGAACACCCCTCTTTAGTGATGCTGGAAACCCCTAAGCGAATGTCTAGGCTTCTTGGTGTCCTACCTTTTCAGGTGCTGGTCCCAAGAGGGGACAGACAGACCTCTTGAGACTGAATGAATCTTACCTCTACCTCTCTGCTTCTTAGAGGTACTCTGCCCTTTGTCTTCCTTTGTGGTACTCCTAACGCAATCCATGCAAGGACTCAAGCTCTAGAAAAGTGAAACTCAGAAATGAAAATATTTTGAAATAAATTGTGCTTTCGAACAGCAAAATTCTCTAAGACAATGGGTTATAAAATGTCTTAGAACATGGGTGATATATGTAAATGCACAAAGTTAATATATTAATAGATTACCCTATAGATGTTTATCTGATTCTTAGCAAAATTAGTTAAAAATATGTTCATATAAATTTTGAGCACCTATTTTCTTTCAGACTCTGAATTGTATGCTTTCAACTGCTATATTTACTTATAGTTTTTTATTAACTTTTTTCTTCCCATTCCTATAATTATTTAAGCGTCTTTCTGATAATCCTTTGGTTTCCAGCAAGAAATCTGAGATAATATCTTAAGATGGGGTTGTGCAAATTGCATTATTGAGGTCATATTGGTCAAATTTAAACTCTACATGTTATATTTTTAGGTACAGGTAATTGAATATAAATATAAAATATGACATTTGTCTTGCTGCTTTAAAAGTTAGAGGTAGGTCATTGTACTGATTTTAGTAAAATTTAGTTGTTTGCTAGAATATGCCGCCATATACAAGGAGAGGTCACTGTGGAAGGTTGTAAAAGCAAATTAAAATGATGCAGCATTTTCTAGTTCCTTTGTAGCCTTTTTCCCTCATTTAGCTCTTATTTCTAACACTGAATTACTGTATTTTGAATTGTACTTTGACAGAATTTAGCAATAAAGATTTTATGAAAGATAGAGTTACTAAAACATTTTGAATCCTGATTTATAAAACACAATTTTAATTGGTTTTGCTTATAGAATCCATCTTTGAAATCTAGTACAGATTTACTTTTACATAGAGATCTGCATTTGTATTGCTTCTTACTTGACCTACACTCAATTTTGGAGAACTGCAGAGACCAAGGACTCAGATAGCAATCACAAAATGTACATTAGAAGCTTGGAGAAACAAAATTAAATTAATAAAAATGTACTTCTAATTTAGAAAAACTGAAGCCAAAATTTCTATATTGGAACTAAAATTATCCAATTTGTTGTCAACAGTAGTCGATTAATGTGATCTCCAAACCTATACTTTTGGTATTCATGTCAACTGGTCTTAAGTTCACCAATACATAAGGCAACGCCATATGATAGTTATTCATAAAAGTGATCTTGCTAAAACTGAAGTCAGGTCATGTCATTTCTCTGCATAAATCCCCTGAATAGCTCTACATCATAGAGTAAAAGTCCAAGTCATTGAAATAATCTCTAAGGTTATGCATGGTCATAACCCTATTCACCCCCGGTCCTCTCTGAACTCATCTCTTGCTTGCTCTAGAATACTAGATGGGCCTTAAACATGCCAGACACACTCTGTTCACAGGGCCTTTGCACATTCTGATCCCTCCACCCAGAAGTCCCACCAGAATGACTAATTCTCCTTATGTGTACATGTTTTGTTTTGTTTTGGTTTTTTCCATATTTATCACCCCCACTGGATTGCAGATTTTAAGAGGGCAGAGATTTTAGTCTGTTTTCATCACAGCTGAATCATAGTGCTAAAGGTATTCCTAACACAATAGTAACTCAATTTGATGTGTTTGAGCAAATTAATAAAACATTAATTGAAGACTCTATTTCTAACTGTATGACAAATCAAATGTCCTGAAAATCATCTCACCTCAAAACCTTGAAATACAGTAGGTAATATAGCAAATGTTGTTTACATACATAACCAAACTCAAAAGAAAGTAAGAGGTATCTTCAGGAGCTAAAAAAGTGTCTGTAGCCATATATCAATGAATAGCATTTGCCTTTCAAATTAATCAAGAGCCTTGGGTTTTAATTCTTTATAGGACCAGAGACCTAAAGGCAGGTAAGCTAGGGATTCCAAATAGTAAAACAATTGACTATCTAAATGCACCCACTGGCAAACAAACTTTGTTAGTTTTGTTTTTTAAAACTTCAAAGTAACATTGAGAATAAATCAAGTAGAGGAGATTCATAGTCTAAGAGAAGGATAAAAAAAATATGTTCTAGATAAGAATAAACATCCTCTCAGAAAACATGTCAGGACAGATCTCAACTTAAACATTAATATAAATTTTAACATATTTATCAACTGGTGGGATGTGGCGGCTCACGTCTGTAATCCCAGCACTTTGGGAGACTGAGGCGGGTGGATCACGAGGTCAGGAGTTTGAGACCAACCTGGCCAACATGGTGAAACCCATCTCTACTAAAAATACAAAAAACTTAGCTGAGCGTGGTGGCACACACCCATAATCCCAGCTACTCGGAAGGTTGAGGCAGGAGAATGGCTTGAACCTGGGAGGCGGAGGTTGCAGTGAGCCGACATCATGCCGCTGCACTCCAGTCCTCCAGCCTGGGTGACAGCAAGACTCCATCTTGGAAAAATGAAAAAAAAATATATATATATATATAGAGAGAGAGAGAGAGCATGTATATTATATATACTATATATAATACAATATATAGTATATATTATACATAATACACTATATGGTGTATATATAATATATAGTATATATTATACATAATACACTATATGGTGTATATATATTATATATAGTATATATTATACATAATACACTATATGGTGTATATATATTACATATATAGTATATATATCATATATATAGTATATATATCAACTAAGAGACATTTGGGTCACAAACAAAGCTTAGTACCTCACATTTACAAAGTCTATCTTTAGGTTAGCAAATTACGGATACATTTCTAAATTATTAAATAATGTTTCTTTCTCTTAAAATAAGCTCTAGAAACATTGCAACCTTATCACATTGAGTGGGATGAATATTAAAAAAAGGAATACCAGTCATAATAATGGCACTAACTCTTCCAGTTTGACCTACAGAAAGAAGTAGTTCAGATGGAGAACACGGGAGACAAGATAGTGCAGGAGATCACTGTGGATGATAAAGCTTTTCTTTCTGGTCCATTTATTTTCAGAACATTTGTGAAAATCATTTGAATAATATAGGCCTAATAATGAGTAACAAATGGGATGTGTTTTGTTTCTTTTTATGTCTTGAAATGTAATTAGCTTTATCCTGAATTCTTTCTACATATTTCATCTTAATCATAGAGATGTCAATATCAACACATCCATCAGAGAAACCACATCCAAAACTAATTCAAAGATCGTTGCTTCCAAATTGCATTGCAATGGGGTTTAGAGCTTCGGCATTTAAATTTTGCAGGGAAACAAACATTCAGTCCGTAACAATGGTAATAGAGAACTCCATGTCTTATTGTAGCAGGGGAAAGCAGCATGGCAGAAGAGTATGGAGAAAAGGGGATATTACTGCAACCATTTTTGGAAAAATATAAACTGTTAAGCGATTTGGACCATTGATCTTTATAGCTGTCTCCAGAAAATTCCCCAAAAATCACTTGTTTCAAAGATCCCAGCAGGTGTGCTCATCCCTGGTGTTTTTCTGTAGTTTCTGCCATGTGTTAACTAGCTAAACAGTGATGGTCAGTGGCAGCTTCCCTTGACGTTGGCTTCTTTAGCTTTTCAAACATTTAAAAACTCCCATCTTACAATTAAAACATTTCATCTCATGGAGATACAGTGGAATGAGACTGGAAAGTGTATGAAGGTAAGAGGGGAAAATAAAGAGAGGTTAGTGAATGAGTACAAACTTACCAATAGAGAGAAGAAATAAGTTCTAATGTTAGATTGCAGACTAGGTTGACTATAGTTAGCAACAATATATTGTATATTTTAAGGCAACTAGAAGAGAGGACTTGAAATGTTACCAGAACATGGAAATGATAAATACAGAAGGTGATGCACACCTCAAAAACTCTATACATCCTATACATGTGAAATATATGAAATATCTAAAATATAAAATATATTTTATAATGAAATATATAAGATATAAATATGTGAAATATATTCACATGTACATCTAAATGTGTAATAAATTGAGAAGAGTTTTTGCTTATTTTTTTGGCAGACATTACATTAGTATTTAATTTCTATAATTTCAAAGATTGGAAAAAAGTTTTAAAACTCATTATTTAACTATTAATCAACAGGGATTTGTGTGTGTGTGTGTGTGGGTGTTTTCAGAGAGAAGAAATTCTTTAAAAACATTTTTAGCCTTCTTAAAACAAATGTAAAACAAATTAAAGAGAACCCTGGGATGACAAGAACATTGGCGGTATTTACACTCTCTCTAAAATTGTTTAATGAATTCACATTTTTGGGTGTACTTTAATAGACCTTGGTTTGCAAACACATTTTTAGAATTGTTAAAAGTTGCTTAAAATTTAACTTTTCAGAATTCCTTCTATATCTATGATTATTCTCCTGTAAATTGTATTTCTAAACTTTTTTTATTTTATTTTATTTTATTTTTAATTTATTATTAAACTTTAAGTTGTAGGGTACATGTGCACAACGTGCAGGTTTGCTACATATGTATACTTGTGCCATGTTGGTGTGCTGCACCCATCACCTCGTCATTTACATCAGGTATAACTCCCAATGCAATCCCTCCCCCCTCCCCCCTCCCCATGATAGGCCCCGGTGTGTGAGTTTCCCCTTCCCGAGTCCAAGTGATCTCATTGTTCAGTTCCCGCCTATGAGTGAGAACATGCGGTGTTTGGTTTTCTGTTCTTGTGATAGTTTGCTAAGAATGATGGTTTCCAGCTGCATCCATGTCCCTACAAAGGACACAAACTCATCTTTTTTTATGGCTGCATAGTATTCCATGGTGTATATGTGCCACATTTTCTTAATCCAGTCTGTCACTGATGGACATTTGGGTTGATTCCAAGTCTTTGCTATTGTGAATAGTGCTGCAATAAACATACGTGTGCATGTGTCTTTATAGCAGCATAATTTATAATCCTTTGGGTATATACCCAGTAATGGGATGGCTGGGTCATATGGTACATCTAGTTCTAGATCCTTGAGGAATCGCCATACTGTTTTCCATAATGGTTGAACTAGTTTACAATCCCACCAACAGTGTAAAAGTGTTCCTATTTCTCCACATCCTCTCCAGCACCTGTTGTTTCCTGACTTTTGAATGATCGCCATTCTAACTGGTGTGAGATGGTATCTCATTGTGGTTTTGATTTGCATTGTGGTTTTGCAATTTACTTCTTTCTTGCATAGGTTGGCCAAAAAAAAGTATCATATTTCACTTCTGGTGGATTTTTTTTGGATTAATTTACAAATTTTATTTTTGTTTTTGTTGATATTATCTTTATTTTTTTCTCCCCATGATCCTTTGTTTTTTGTTGTCTAGTCTAACTTCGTGAATTGAATTCTGAGTAATTTAATTTCATTTCTTTATATTTAATAATACACGCTTAAATAAGTTTAATAACAAATTTTCTATAGCAATCTCTAGCAGCATTCTATATTTGGATATGTTCCTTTTCCATTAATATTATTTTTGGCTATCTCTGACTGAATTTGATTTCCTTTCCTCACCTAAGAATTTTAAAGAAAGTGTTTTCAAAATCCAGTTGCTTAAAGTATTTTTATTTCTACATTTTCACTAATTTATAATATCAACTAATTTTGTGAAAATATCATCTGTATTTAAAATTTAAAATGTATTTTTTGTGTTCTAATACATAATCGTTTTGTATATGTAAAATTTGCTATCTATAAAGTTATTAAAATTAAGTTATATTTATTCAGATTTATTGGTTACATATTTCAGATTCCCAACATTTTTATATGGTTTGTCTATATGACTTGTTATGATTATATGAATAAAAATTACCTACTATTATTATCTGTTGATATCTCCTTTCAGTTCACAAAATTTATATTTCACAAATTTTGTTATTAATATTTACTAATTTATTAATTAGCTGCAGTAGACCACATTGTGGAATTTTCTTTTGATTTGATACCTTTAATGGAATTAACCTTTCAGCATATTTATATAATAAATGATCTTTATCTGGTTCCAGTATCACAACCACAGCATTCGATTAATACACCTTAGCTCTTTCTTTTTTTTTTTTTTAATTTAAGTAGATGAGTTGTAACCATTTACATTTGTTGTTATACTGTATTATTTTGATTTAATTGTGTGCTTTGATTTAATTGTATAAATTTAAGGGGCAAAAGTGCAATTTTGTTACATGAATATATTGTGTAGTGGTGTTTAAGTCTGAGTTTTTAGAGTGTTCATCACTGAATAATGTACCCATTAAGTATTAAGCTCCCACCTTTAGGTGAGAACATGTGGTTTTGTTTTTCTGTTTCTGAGTTGTTTCACTTAAGATAATGGCTTAGAGTTCCATTAAATGTTGCAGCAAAAGACATGCTTTTATTCTTTTTTATGGCTAAGTAGTATTCCATTGTGTATGTGTACCACCTTTTCTTTATCCAATCTGTTGACAGACAATAAGGTTGTTTCTATATCATTGCTGTTGTGAATAGTGCTGCAATAAATATACAAGAACAGGTCTTTTTGAGATAATGATTTATTTTCGTTTGAGTAAATACTCAATGGTGAGATTGCTAATTCGAATGGTAGAAATCTCCATATTTTTCATTAGGTTGTACTAATGTACATTTCTACCAACAGTGTATAAACATCATCTGTTATTTTATTTTTATAATAGCCATTTTGACTTGTATAATATATCTCATTTTGTTTTTAATTTGCATTTCTCTGATTATTAGTGATGTTGAACATTTTTTCATATGCTCTTTGGTTATTTGTGTGTTTTCTTTAAAAAATGTCTATACATATCCTTTACCCACTTTTTAAAGGGACTGTTTACTCTAATGTTGTTATTTATTATGTTTTTATTTTCTGAGAGTTTTTATACTATAAAAATAATTTGGCAATTCTTTCCTATGTTTTTGGATGTGTATGCATATATGAGTGTATGTGTTTTAATTCAGGCAATTTGGAAGAGATGCATTTTTTATACTTCTATTAGTTATAACTCTGTGCAACATAATTGCCATGAAAATATCTTATTTTTCCTAATCATAATTTCTTCTTTGTGGGTATAACAGCATCCTCTTGTCCTCAATGGGCCACCACTGTCTTACTCTCAGTCTAGGTGGTTTGGGTAAAGCTGACTTCCCCATAAGCTTTAAAAGTGGCATATGATAATAGGTACATGCATTGAAAGGGTTCCTTATTTTCCACCTTTCTATGTAACTTTCTCATTATAATAAAAATGTAAAAGAAAACAAAAGAAATTAAAAGATAAATCAATTTAAATGTTTTTGACTATAAAATTTATTTTTTTTAGAATCATAAAGGATGCCATGTTGTACCTATTTTTGTAACTGTGGCACCTGTCTTTGCATTGGTCTTTTTATTTATTTATCAGCTGTCCTTAGGACTATTCTAGAAAGTTTAGAGATGGTCATCTGCATTGGGTTATGTAACAAAACAAGGATAATTAACTTCATCAGATTTTGGACAGTGCAAAACGGCATACAATTCTGAAAATATGAATTCTAAATTACATGCCAAAGGGCATACATGAGATAACAATAAGAATACAATAGGAGGCTGGTTGTCATGGCTCACACCTGTAATCCCAGTGCTTTGAGAGACTAAGGCTAAAGGACCACTTGAGGCCAGGAGTTCAACAACAGCCTGAGCAACACATGAGATCATTTCTTTACAAAAAGATTTGAAAAAGTCGCTGAGCATGGTAATGCATGCCTGTAGTCCTAGCTACTTAAGAGACTGAGACAAGAGGATTGTTTGAGCCTGGGAGTACGATACTCCTGTGAACTATGATTGTATCGCTGCATTCTAGCCAAAAAAAGAAAAGGAAAAAGAAAAAGAGTACAATACGAGTATGACTCTAGCGAAATAAGTATGGTGTGGGAAATTCTTTTTAGGAATTCATAACATATACAAAAAATAAAATGTGTTATTTTAAAATCCATAGACAAGAAGCCTACTAATTTGAATTAACGCCATTTTGACTGTGATCCAAATATACATTTGGAAATATATCTTAACATCTCTAGGTACATGAGTCCATTTAATTCTGATATATAATTTAACAAATGCTGTTATAACTAACGAAGCCATAAATCATTGTTACTATATGATATTTATTTTTAAATACATAACAAATTAAACATATTTTCAATACACCTTTTATGAAGAGAATTAGGGTAGGATTTATTTTTGTATATGATACATCCATAATGTTATTCTAAGGATAGAAGATGTTTTATTATCTCTGTGTTTTGGCTCATCAATTTTGACTGGGAAGCTTCCGCTGTCTTCCGGATGACTTTGGAATTGATTCTTCTTCTTGGATAATATTTACAATTCCATGTCTCTCTTAAATGTCTCTCTCTACTTTTATGAAGAAATAGAAAGCGTGGAATCAAGACTGATTATAAAGAAATACTCATTTCATCCTCTTGGGAGCATGTGCTCATGTCCAGACATCTTCAAATGAGGGGAACAGAAGTATTTTCATCCAGTTGTAAAGACTGGCTATGAAAACAAGTATTGATATGCGACTGCTTTTCATAAAATGTTAGGCATTTCAGGAAATGCCTATCATGAGGAAAAATATAGAAAAGCTGTGCTGTAACCTTCTTAACAAATTTTTACTCAAAGGAAAATTTCAAGGAAAGAAGAAAGTATAACTGACAAAATAAGCTATATTGCTTTAATTTAAATTATGTTACAAGAGTATATCAATAAATCCCAAGTTAATATCAGTCATACCAAAGCAATAATTCAGCCAATTTTATTAATTTTTATTACTAATCCAGTCGAGATATTATTTGTTTATCTATATTTTGCAATAAAAATGTGAGTGAAACTTTAGAGGATATCCTTTCCATTACTTAAAAGTAAATTACTAAATGGTTCTTGAGAAAGAGAAGAGGATTTTCCCCAGCGGGATTTCATTCTGGTAGCAGAGGGACAATAGTGTATTTTTAGCAGAATGCAAGTGCTTTTAGGTGATATCTGGCTATGTATTTGATAGATGATGCATTTGTATTATTCATATTATTTTTCTGCTACTTCATACATAAAAATTCTGTCAAAATAGTTGTTTTTGACTTTTTAATGCATATTTGCAATCAACAAATAAAGTAGCTAATCTATTTCAGCCTATAGATTATGAATGTTTATTGTTAGGAATCCATAACACTGATATAGTCAGTATAAATTAGATACACAAATTACTAGTTGAGGTTTGTAACCTAGCTACTGTATCCCAAATATAAGTATTTGATATTAGAAGGTAATTGTTTCAGACTACTTCAGTGTCAGTGCCCTTGTCCAGTCACCCCTCGAAACATTAAAAATGTTTTCAAAGATTTGGAAATTACCAACAAGTGTAACTTTCAACTCACACATTATAAAATGGTTTCTTTTATGATTAGTAATTTAATACTGTTATTACATGCAAAGGATGCCATTAGGAAATACTGGTGAAAAATAAAAATTAGAAATACTTATTTAGTTAATGGTGATAAGAGAATAGTATTTATTTACACTGTATTCATTCATTCATTATCAGTTTAATTATTCAGGAAGTATTTATTGAATGCTTGACATATTTCCAAGGGTACATATATTATTATTATCATACTTCCTAAGAGTTTTTCTTATAATAGAAGAAATATAACAAAATACTAATTGATATAAAGACAAAGAATATAATATAATTGAAAATATTGTATTTATTAAAAAATAATTGCTTTAAGAATTTTAAAAAGATATTTCTTTCTGAGTTATTAAACAAAATGACCATAGAATAGATAGCATCTTTTCTTGGTCATACAAAGATGGCAGATACAAAGTCCATCCCAGATATATATATCTCTTTACTTTTCCAAAGATAACTTTTTTTTTAAGTTTGAAGTAAACAAATTATTTTTTAATAGACTGAGAGGATTATAATATAAGAAAGAAATATTTAGAAATAAGTTTTTAAGATTGGTTGGGGTCAGAATATTGAAAATTTTGAATACGTATCTAAGGCATTTTGTTCAACTCTATAGGCAGCAGTTGAGAAACGTAAAGCAAGATTTAATTAAGAAAATATTGACAAATATTTAAGGCTGTTATTAAAAATAATCTAAATACAAAAGCACATCTGAAATAAAAAAGATGAAACCTCCAATATCTACTCCTCCAAAGTAGAAAAATGAGGGCACTTGCAAAAATTGTCAAAATCAATTTTTTTTTTTTTAGAATTCAATTCCAAAATAAAGAATTCTAGGAATAAGCCAAGGGTTGAAACAATTTGGGGAATAATTATTCAAGAAAAATTTGTGTATCTTAGTAAGAACAGTGAGTTTTGTGGTGTTTTACCTTACCCTGTTCTTATTCCCTTCTTTCCAGTTCTATGTAGACTTGAAAACCAGTAACTTTGCAAATACAAGAGTTGTGAAAACCAGCATCCTAGAAGTCATTGTAAGTGCAGAATGTGTTTGGAGAAAGCCCCATTCCCAGAAAATTGTCACTATATAGCCCATCTGAAAGTTGCATAAAAAGCTCTACTGTCGACATTTGTCTTTATTTGAGCTGATTCAGAGCTTACTTTGTGCAAATAGCACAACCCATCAGAGGCAATTGCTTAATATTGCAGCTGCCTTCAGTGGAGATTCCAATTGGGACTAACAAGAAGCTGTTTTAGAAAAATAAAATACCCTTAAAAATAAAAACTAATATATTCATGGAAACCTAGAAAATTATGCATATGATTAGGGTTGTGAATACACTTAGGAAAGACGTGAGAGGGCCCTAATCTCTCACAGCTGGCTGAGGATAAGGCTTGATGTAACCAGGGAGTGAAGGCAAAAGTAGAGAGGTAAACTGTCCCGTGAAGTATTGAAAGAGTCTCCCAATATACACAGGGGTCCTTTGACAAAAGCTGGGAGATTTATTTGTTTAAGGCACTTAAGGAAATCTTTGTCCAATCACTAGGTGATGAATAAAGTAGCCAAGAAAGACAAGTATTCACACATGAAAAAGAATCCAACATACTTTACAAAATTAATAGTCATTATACAAACAAACAGCAACAACAGTAACAACAACAAGTAGAAACAGCACATCTTGGTTTGGTGGAAAAGTATTCTGAATTACAGATTTGCCACTAGATACTCATATTTGAATGTCTAGTTTTTAACACAAAATTATGAGGCATGTAAAAAAATAGAAAATTAGTAGGGCTCATACACAGACAAAAAAGAGGCAATAGATCGTGTGTCTGAGGAAATCCAGATGTTAGACTTATCTGAAATAGACTTTAAATGAGCCATAATAAATATCCTGAAAACAGTAAAGAAAAACACATGTAATTAAACACAAGTATGAGAATAATGTGCCACCAAATATCAATGAGATAGAAATTATTAAAAAAGAACCTAGTTAAAATTCAGAAGTTGAAAAGTATAATTACCGAAATGAAAAAAAAATCTCTAGAGGGAATCACAACCAGACTTGAACTGTGAAAAAAGATAGGCACAGTGTGCTAGAAGATAGGTCAGTGCACTAGAAGATAGGCCAGTGCACTAGAAGATAGGCACAGTGCACTAGAAGATAGGTCAGTGCACTAGAAGATAGGCCAGTGCACTAGAAGATAGGCACAGTGCACTAGAAGATAGGTCAGTGCACCAGAAGATAGGCCAGTGCACTAGAAGATAGGCACAGTACACTAGAAGATAGGTCAGTGCACTAGAAGATAGGTCAGTGCACTAGAAGATAGGCACAGTGTGCTAGAAGATAGGTTAGTGCACTAGAAGATAGGCACAGTGCACTAGAAGATAGGCACAGTGCACTAGAAGATAGGCCAGTGCACTAGAAGATAGGCACAGTGCACTAGAAGATAGGTCAGTGCACTAGAAGATAGGCCAGTGCACTAGAAGATAGGCACAGTGCACTAGAAGATAGGTCAGTGCACCAGAAGATAGGCCAGTGCACTAGAAGATAGGCACAGTACACTAGAAGATAGGTCAGTGCACTAGAAGATAGGTCAGTGCACTAGAAGATAGGCACAGTGTGCTAGAAGATAGGTTAGTGCACTAGAAGATAGGCACAGTGCACTAGAAGATAGGTCAGTGCACTAGAAGATAGGTCAGTGCACTGGAAGATAGGCACAGTGCTCTACAAGATAGATCAGTGGAGATTATTTAGTCTGAGAAACAAATGAAAGACAAAAATATAAATAGAAAGTCAGATTATACATCATGACCTGGTTTGATTTATCAAAAGAATCCAGGGTTGGATTAATATATGAAAATCAATTATTGCAAAATAGCATGTTAACAGAATAAAGGACAGAAGCACATGATCATCTGAATAGATGTAGAAAGCAATTATTTAATACAATCCATTATATGTTTATGATAAACACACTCAACATACTAGAAGTAGAAAGAAATTATCCCATCATCTTAAGTGTAGGCAACAGCATATTTGGCATAAATATGCTAAACTTCATGATAAACTCCTTTTGAAAACCTTCCCTGCCCATCACCTGTTCACTGCTGCTAGCATGCTAGCATGTTCCAATTTTTTTTATATTTCTCTTTGTTGCTATAAGGATACCCTGGTTACATGGATGAATTAATAAAATCACATTTTGGGGAAAGTATGGAATAAATGATTTTTAAGTGAGAATTTTAGCTGTAGAATGAGCAGACTGTTTTAAAGGAACAACAAAGTCTTAAAATTGTCACCTGGTTCACCTTCCCCGCAATGAGCATGAGACAATGGTACAAAATGTTTTTGAAACCAATCAGAAAATATGTTGCTGGTGGACTATGCCTCTTCGTTACCATAATAATGGACTGGCAAAAAGTTCAGCCCTTGAAGACAGGAAGAATATAAGCTTTTGCCTATCAGAGCAAATTTACATTTATGCATGCCTACTGCATTAGCACATCCCAGCACAGTTATCCTGTGCTTGGCATTCTTAATTACTATAGGGGCTGTCTAATTAGCTGTAGTTAATGACTTTCTGGGACAATAATGCCAGAACAGAGATGTTTAATCAGCATTTCAGATTTGTTCTGGCATCAGATTTTCATCAGCGATAACCTTGGCAAACTTGTCAATGAATTTCCCCACTGCTTCATGATCAGCAGATGATTTATACCGCAAATATTTAAAAATTTAATGTTGTGTCTTTTCAGAAGTTTCTGCAACCAGCCTGTTGAATTTTCACAATTTCCATTAATTTTCAGTTCATTGCGACAGATCTTTTTTTATGATCAGCATACCGTTGAGTGGCATGTGTTCACTGTGATGTTAACAGGTCCATTCTAGCAATACACAATAGGGATCTTCATTTTCAGCTTTAAGTTTATGAAATGTTTTATAAGCTTGTGTTCATTACTTTCAGCATACAACTTCAAGAGTTTATTCTTCTGTTTCTTCAGGTCACATATGGTGATCATTCTACTACCCTACTCTGCTTTTGAGATTCATACCACTGTCCAGGTTCTCTAACAGCTTGACTTGTTAGCTGTAAATAGACATAAATCCTTCCCCCGTTTCTAATGACTGCTCCCCATGTGGTGTCTGCAGACCTTTTTGACATTTTCAGCAATATCTTTACACCACAAAGCAGGTAATAAGCAAAAGACTTCACAGTGAGTAAAGCTTGTAGATCTTGGCTTCATTTGGGGCATTGTTGAAAATCTGCCTTTAATGTGTCCATCCTGGGTACATACCATTTTATGGCCCTTCATGGATGGGGGTGCTTATGTAGAAAATTCTGGGCATGTGTAGAAAAGATACATTGCAACTGAGAGGGCTGGAAGGTCTTTTTTTTTTTTTTCCTTTTGAGGATGCTAAATAAAATGTGTGTTGTGTCACTGAATTTTGACTGAAACCTGTCAAATGAGATAGGGTGTAGAATTTTCCACTTGTGGCATTACATTGGCACTCAAAAAATTTCAGATTTTGGAGCATTTCAGATTTTTGGATTAAGAATGCTCAACCTGTAAGTAATTTTTAAAGTGCCTTTCATACTGTAAATGCCAAATAAGAGTTTATCATGATTATCACATATGGTTCAACTATTTATTCTCAGACATAAAACTGTTTTATCCTTTAGTAAGAACTTACTAAATAACTACAAATTACTTTATTCTGTGGATGGTCAATTTCAATATAAATATATCACTGTTCTCTACTCTGTATTGACTAAGTCTATTTTTTATATTGACTGACTCTAAATACCTGTTTCAGTATTATTGGAGGATGGAAGGATCATCATTGAGATTATGAAGTGTCAAAACATAATAAAATACTTACCTTAAATAACGTAAAAGGAAAATGGTGTCTCCAATGAGTCTGTGACTTTAGGTGAAGAGGTTGTAAAACAGAATGTTAGTAGCATAGGTTAAGTACTATTAGCTACATTTGAAAAAAGTATGTTCAGAAAAATAGTAGCCATTTTTCAAGCAGAAATTAAAAGGATAGAGAGAGTCCAGAAATGTAGTATTAGGTAGTCTGGAAAGGAAACTTCTCAACATGGATTAAAACATGATCTCTATAGAATTGATCAAATCAGGGATGTTGCATTAATGTAGTTACATTCTCTGTGTATTAAGATTGTGTTAAGTGATGCCCAGAGAGAATCAGCTAATGCTTTAACTAACTTCTGGAAACCTGAGAGGTTCAGGATACACACAATTAAGTCTAGAAAGGTAGGCATATGACTAAAAGGATTATGAATTTGGCTATAGTACATGGAGTTTACTAGAATTAAGCAGATAATTGACACAAGAAAATGGTTAAATTACCTAGGAATACAGATAACTGGGGATTCAAAAGATCTCGCAATGACAATTATAAAACACTGCTCAAAGAAATCAGAGAAGATACAAACAAATGACAAATATCCCATGCTCATGAATAGGAAAACTCAGTATAATTAAAATGACCATGCTGCCCAAAGCCATTTACAGATTCAGTGCTATTCCTATCAAACTACCAACAGCATTCTTCACAGAACTAGAAAGAAACTATTTTAAAATTCATATGGAACCAAAAACGAGCCCAAATAGCCAAGGCAATCCCTAAGCAAAAAGAACAAAGTTGGAGGCATCACGTTACCCTATTTCAAACTATATTACAAGGCTACAGTAACCAAAACATCATGGTACTGGTACAAAAACAGGCACATAGAACAATGGAACAGCATAGAGAGCCCAGAGATAAGGCCACAGACCTATGACTACCAGATCTCGACAAAGCTGACAAAAACAAGCAATAGGGAAAAGACTTTCTATTTAATCAGTGGTGCTGGGATAACTGGTTAGCCATATGCAGAAGACTGAAGCTGGACCCCTTCCTTACACTATATACAAAAATCAACTCAGGAAGTGTTAAAAACTTAAATGTTAAAACTGTAAAAATCCTGAAAAAAACATTTTGGATATAGGAACGGGCAAAGATTTCATAACAAAGACACCAAAGGCGATTGCAACAAAAACGAAAATTGCAAGTGGGATCTAATTAAACTTAAGACCATTCGCACAGCAAAAGAAACTACCATCAGAGTGAACAGACAACCTACAGAATGGGAGAAAATATTTGCAATCTATCCATCTGACAAAGGTCCAATAGCCAGCATTTATAAGGAACTTAAAAAAATTTACAATACAAACACAAACAACCTCATTAAAAAGTTGGCAAAGAACTTGAATAGACACTTTTCAAAAGAAGGCAAACATGCAGCCAACAAGCATATGAAGAAAAGCTCAATTTCACTTACCATTAGAAGGACGTAAATCAAAACCAGAATGAGATACCATCTCACATCAGTCAGAATTGCTATTAATAAAATGTCAAAAATAGCAGATGCTGGCAAACTTGTTGAGAAAAGGGAACACTTATACACTGTTGGTGGTAATGTAAATTAGTTCAACCACTGTAGAAAGCAATATGGTTATCAGATTCTCCAAAGTCAATGTGAAAGAAAAAAATCTTAAAGGCAGGAAGGTGGGGTCACATACAAAGGGAACTCATCCAGACCAAGAGCAGACCTTTCAGCAGAAACCATTTAAGGCACAAGAGATTGGTGGCTTATATTTAGCATCCAAAAAACAAACAAACAAACAAACAAAAACAGAAAAAAAACACAAGTAAGAATTTCACATCCAGCCAAATTAAGCTTCATAAAAAAAAGATAAATAAAATACTTTTCAGGCAAGCAACTGCTAAGGGAATTTGTTATCACCAGATCTGACTGTAAGGTAGGTAAAGATGTCATTAAGGGAGTGTTCAACATAAAAGCAAAAGACCAATACTTGTCACCATAAAACCTAACAGGTAAGTACATAGCACGCTGACACTATAATGCAAATATATGATCATGTCTACATAGTAATCAGCTAAAAACCCAATGACAAGATGAAATTCTCACATTTCAATATTAACCTTGAATGTAAATGGCCTAAATGCCCCACTTATAGACACAGAATGGTAAGTTGGATAAAGAAGCAGCACTCAACTGAATGCTGACTTCAAGAAATCCATCTTACATACAATAGAAACCATGAACTTAAAGTAAAGAAATGGAGAAAGACATACTAAGCAAACAGAAAACAAAAAAGAGCAGAGGTTACTATGCTTGTGTAAGAGAAAACAGATTTTAAACCAACAAGGATCCAAAAGGACAAAGAAGGGCATCACATGATGATAAAGAGTTTAATTCAACAAGAAGACTTAACTATCCTAAATATATTTACATCCAACACTGGAGCATCTAGATTCATAAAACAAGTTCTTAGAAACCTATGAATAAACTTAGGTAAATCACACTCAATAAAAGTACTGGACTTCAATATTACACTGAGAGTGTTAGACAGAACATTGAGGCAGAGGATTAGCAAACAGATTCAGGATGTAAATTAACACTTGATCAAATGGACTTAACACATATCTACAGAATACTTTGCCCAACAACTACAGAATATGCTTTATTCCCATCTTCACAAGGCACATACTCTAAAGTCAACCACACACTCACCCATAAAGCAATTCTCAAACCAAAATTTTTTTTTAAAAAAATTATACTTATATGGTTTGGCTGTATCCCCACCCAAATCTCATCTTGAATTCCCATGTGTTGGGGGAGGGACCCAGTGGGAAGTAATTGAGTCATGGGAAGAGGTCTTTCTTGTGCTGTTCTCATAATAGTGAATAAGTCTCATGAAATCTAGTGGTTTTAAAATAGGTGAATTTCCCTGCACAAGCTCTCTCTTTGCCTGCTGCCATCCTCGTAAGATGTGACTTACTCCTCCTTGCCTTCCTCCATGATTGTGAGTCCTCCCCAGCCACGTGGAAATGTGAGTCCTATTAAACCTCTTTCTTTTGTAAATTGCCCAGTCTCAGGTATGTTTTTACCAGCAGCATGAAAACAGACTAATGCAGCAAATTGGTGCCAGTAGAATAGGGTGTTGCTGAAAAGATACCTGAAAATGTGGAAGTGACTTTGGAACTGGGTAACAGGAAAAGGCTGGAAACATTTGGAGGGCTCAGAAGAAGACAAGAAAACGTAGGAAAGTTTGGAACTTACTAGAGACTTGTTGAATGACTTTGACAAAAATGCTGGTAGTGATGTTTTAACAATCAGGTGCAGGCTTAGGTGGTCTCAGATGGAGATAAGGAACTTGTTGGGAACAGGAGGAGAGATGATTCTCGTTACATTTTAGCAAAGGGACTCATGGCATTTTTCCCCTGCCCTAGAGATTTGTGGAACTTTGAACTTGAAAGAGATGATTTAGAGTATCTGTTGGAAGAAATTTCTAAGCATCAAAGCATTCAAGATGTGACTTGGGTGCTGTTAAAGGCATTCGGTTTTATAAGGGAAGCAGAGCATAAAGGTTCAGAAAAATTGCAGCCTGACAATGCTATAGAAAAGAAAATTCCATTTTCTGAGGAAAAATTTAAGCTGGTTGCAGACATTTTCATAAGAAATATGGAACAAATGTTAATCTTGAAGACAACGGTGAAAATTTCTCCAGGCCATGTCAGAGGTCTGTACAGCAACTTCTCCCATCATAGGCATGGATGCCTAGTAGGAAAAAGTGGTTTTGTGGTCCGTACCTAGGGTCTCCATGCTGTGTGCAGCCTAGGGACTTAGTGCACTGCATCGCCGCCACTCCAGCCATGACGGAAAGTAATGAACATGGAGCTCTGGCCATAGCTTCAGTGGGTACAAGCCCTAACCCTTAGCAGCTCTTTCACATGATGTTGAGCCTGCAAGTGCACAAAAGTCAAGAATTGGGGTTGGGAAACTCTTCCTAGATTTCAGAAGATATATGGAAACTCCTAAATGCCCAAGCAGAGGTTTGCTTCAAGGGTGTGGCCCTCATGGAGAACCTCTGCCAGGGCAGTGCAAAAGGGAAATGTGGGGTTGGAGCCCCCACATAGAGTCCCTGTGAGGGCACTGCCTAGTGGAGCTGTGAGAAGAGAGCCATAGTCCTGTAGACTCCAGAGTGATAGATCAACTGATAGTTTGCACTGTGCACCTGGAAAAGCTGCAGACACTCAATCCCAGCCCCTTAAAGGCAGCTGAGATGGAGCCTGTACTCTGCAAAGCTACAGGGATGGAACTGCCCAAAACCATAGGAACCCACCTCTTGCATCAGCATAACCTGGATGTGAGACATGGAGTCACAGGAGATCATTTTGGAGCTTTAAGATTTGACTACCCTGCTGGATTTTGGATTTGCCTGGAGCCTGTAGCCCCTTTGTTTTGACTGATTTCTCCCATTTGGGGTGGCTGTACTTACCCAATGCTTGTACCTTCTTTGTATCTAGGAAGTAACTAACTTGCTTTTGATTTTACAGGCTCATAGGCAGAAGGGATTTGCATTGTCTTGGATGAGACTTTGGACATTGGACTGTGGACTTTTGAGTTAGCTCTGAGATGATTTAAGGCTTTGGGAGACTGTTGGGAAGGCATGATTTGTCTTGAAATGTGAGAACATGAGATTTAGGAGGGGCCAGGGGCAGAATGATATGGTTTGATTGTGTCCCTGTCCAAATCTCATCTTGAGTTCTCACATCTTGCAGGAAGAACTCAATGGGAGGTCACTAAATCATGGGGGCAAGTCTTTCCCGTGCTTTTCTAGTGACAGAGACCAAGTCTTATGAGATCCAGTGGTTTTAAAAAAGGGGAGTTTCCCTGCAAAAGTTCTCTTTTTGCCTGCTGCCATTCATGTAAGACGTGACTTGCTCCTCCTTGCCTTCTGCCATGATTGTGAGTCCTCCCTAGCCATGTGGAACTGTGAGTCCAATTGAAACCTCTTTCTTTTGTAAATTGCCCAGTCTTGGGTATGTCTTTATTGGCAGCACAAAAATGGCCTAATACACATACCAAACACACTCTCAGACCACAACACAATGAAAATAGAAACCAATAGGAGGAAGTTCTCTCAAAACCATGCAATTACATGGAAATTGAAATGTATGACTTTTGGGTAAATAATGAAATTAAAGCAAAAATAAAACTCTATTTGAAAAAAATGAAAACGAAGGTATAACTTATCTCTGGGACACAGCTAGAGCAATGAAAGGAAGTCTTGTAACACTAAATGGCTAAATAAAAAAGTCAGGAAAATCTCAAATTAACATCTAACATCATACTTACAGAAACTGGAAAAGCAAGAGCAAACTAACCCCAAAGCTATAAGAAAATAAATAAACAACATCAGAGCTGAAGGGAATGAAATTGATATCCAAAAATTCATACAACAGATTAATGAAACCAAAAGTTCATTATTTGAACAATAAATAAGATGATAGATCAGTAGCTAGATTATTAAAGAAAAAAGAGAAAATATTCAAAGAAACATAATTAGCAACTGCAAAGGGAACATTACCCCCAACATCACAGAAATACAGAAAACCCTCAGAGACTAGTACAAACACCTCTATGTACAGAAACTAGATAAACTAGAAGAAAAAGATGAAATCCTGGAAAGGTACAACCTCTCAAGATTGAACGAGGAAGGAACTGAAACCCTAAAAAGACCAAGAATCATTTCCAAAATGTAATCAGTATATAAAAATACCTATCAACCAGAAAAAGCCCTGGACCAGATGGATTCACAACTAAATTTTACCAGACGTACAAGGAAAAGCTGGTACCAATCTAGTGAAACTATTCCAAAAAAATTGAGAATGAGAGACTCTTCTTTAACTCATTTTATGAGACCAGCATCATTCTAATATCAAAACTTGGCAGAGACACAGTGAAAAAAGAAGCTTTAGGTGAATATCCCTGATGAACATAGATGTAAAAATCCTCAACAAAATGCTAGCAAATCAAATCCAGCAGATTAAAAAGTGAATTCACCATCATCAAGTAAGCTTCATTCCTGAGACACAAGGTTGTTCCAACACAAACAAATCAAGAAGTATGATTTATCACATGAACAGAACTAAAAACAAAAACTGCAAGATTATCTCAATAGATGCAGAAAGTGTTTTTGATAAAATTAAATATCCCATTAAAGTTAAAATTCCTCAAAAAACGATACATCAAAGCAACATACCTCAAAATAATAAGTGCCATCTATGACAAACCCAGAGCCAACACCATAATGAACGGGCAGAAACTGGAAGCATTCCCCTTGACAAGTGGAACATAGTACCGGAATACATCAAACTCCTATTATACATAATACTGGAAGTCCCAGCCAGGGCAATCAGGCAAGAGAAATAAATGAATGGTATCCAGATAGGAAGAGAGAACATCGTAAAACAAGTTCTTAGAGACCTACGAATAAACTTTGATAATCATACACACTGCTAGACTTCAACACCCCAGTGGCAGTGTGAGGTAGATCACTGACACAGAGAACTAACAAACGTATTTACGTATCAAAATATCTCTGTTTGCAGATAATATGATTCTATACGTAGAAAAACCCATAATTTCTGCCCCAAAGCTTCTAGATCTGATAAACATTAGCAAAGTTTCAGGATAGAAAGTCAATTTACAAAAATGTGTAGCATTTCTATACACCTACAACATCCAAGATGAGAGCCAAATCAAGAACGCAATTCTATTCACAATAGCCACAAAATATCAAATATTTAGGAATGCAGCTAACCAGGGAGGTGAAAGATCTCTACAATGGGAATTACAAAACACTGCTGAAACAAATCAGAGATGAAATAAATAAAAGAACATTCCATGCTTATGGATAGGAAGAATCAATGTTGTCTAAATGGCAATATTGTCCAAAGCCATTTACAGATTCAGTGCTATTCCTGTCAAACTACTAATGACATTTCTCACAGAATTAGAAAAAAATAAAAATAAAAACTATTCTACCGTGCATATGAAACCAAAAAAGAGCCCAAATGGCCAAAGCAAACCTAAGAAAAAAGTACAAAGGTGGAGGCATCACATTACCTGACTTCAAACTATACTACAAGCCTACAGTAACCAAAAAAGCATGGTACTGGTACAACATAGACACGTAGACCAATGGAACAGAATAGAGAATCCAGAAATAAAGCTGTACACCTACAACCATCTTTGACAAAGTCAACAAAAAGAAGCAATAGGGAAAGAACTCTCTGTTCCATAAATGGTGCTGGGATAACTGGCTAGCCATATGCAGAAGATTGAAACTGACCCTTCCCCTTCAAAATATGTAAAAATAAACTCAAGGTGGATTAAATACTTAAATGTAAGATCTAAAACTATGTAAGCCCTAGCAGAAAACCTAGGATATACATTTTGGACATTGGCCTTGGCAAATATTTAATGATGAGGTCCCCAAGAGCAATTGCAACAAAAACAAAAATAGAGAAGTTGGACTAATTAAAGTAAAGAGCTTCTGTACCAAAAATGTATCTATCTATCAACAGAGTAATCAGACTATTTACCTACAGAATGAGAGAAAAAATTTACCTACAGAATGAGAGAAAAAATTTACCTACAGAATGAGAGAAAATATTTACCTACAGAATGAGAGAAAATATTTACCTACAGAATGAGAGAAAAAATTTACCTACAGAATGAGAGAAAATATTTACCTACAGAATGAGAGAAAAAATTTACCTACAGAATGAGAGAAAAAATTTACCTACAGAATGAGAGAAAATATTTACCTGCAGAATGAGAGAAAATATTTGCAAGCTATACATCTGGCAAAGGTCTAATATCCTGAATCTATAAGGAACTTAAACCAAGAAACAAAAAGCAACCCCATTCACCAATGGGCAAAGGACATGAAAAGAAATTTCTCAAAAGAAGACATACATGCAGCCAACAAGTATATAAAAAATGCTCAATATCACTGACTTCCACAGGAGTGCAAATCAAAATAATAATGAAAGATCATCTCAGTCAGAATGTCTATTATTAAAGAGTCAGAGAATACAGATATTGGTGAGGTTGCAGAGAAAAGGAAATGCTGCTAGTGTGAATGGAAATTAGTTTAGTCACAGTGAAAAGCAGTTGGAGATCTCTCAGTGAACTTAAAACAGATCTACCTTTTGACCGAGTAATCTCATTACTGGGTATATACCCAAAGAAATATTAATATTTCCACCAAAAAGACACAGGCTCTTGTGTGTTTATTGCAGCACTATTCACAATAGCAAAGACATGGAATCAACCTGGATTGTCCATCACTGGTGGACTGGATACAGAAAATGTGGTATACATATAATATGGACTAGTATGCAGCTATAATTAAGTCATTTCCTTTGCAGCAACATGGGTGCAGCTGGCAGCGTTTATCCTAAGTGAATTAATACAGGAACAGAAAACCAAATACTGTATATTGTCACTTTTAAGTGGGAGCAAAACATTGACTATACATGAACACAAACAGGAAAATAATAGATACCAGGGCCTACTTCAGGGTGGAGAGTGGGAGGAGTCTAAGTATTGGAAAACTTCCTATCAGGTACAATGCTCACTACCTGGATGATGAAATCATTTGTACACCAATCCTTAATGACATGCAGTTTGCGCACATAGCAAACCTGCACATGTACCCCTTGAAACTAATATAAAAGTTGAAAAAAATAAGAAGGGAAATGCATCAGGTGACAATATCCTCTTGATTCTCACGCAGACACATTTAACATTTAAAGATTTACATTTTAGGGCTAAAATTTGGAAAGGCATTTCACATGAACTTTATGAATACATGCAAGGTTTATTAATATTACACTAAGTAGTTTCATCTATAAATTTATGATACCCCGCTTTTTATTCTTTGAGTCACATTTCCTGCCACAATTCTGAGTGATGTGTTTCTGAGCTTCCAGTTTCCTTAGATTTTATCATAGGCTCAACAAATCTAGGACATGCCATGGATATCAAGGGACTTGTTATGTTTATGAAGCCTTCCTTTTTCTGTCTCATGATGCTTATTTATTTATTCTTCAAGATTCTATTTACATTCCAACTCAGCATAACATTTCCTAACATCCTAAGGCAAAATTAACTGATCTTTCTTCAATGGTTCCATGGTATTTTGTTCACGGTACTCCTATAACTTCACGTTATTACACTCCATCTTATACCGTGAGAACTTTGGGGGTAATTACTAAGTTTTTCTTCTCTATGGGGGGATAGTACCTAAAATAGTACCAGTCTCGTGATGTAATTCAATTCATGTTTGTCAGATCAATGGATGATTCTATAAATAATGATTTTGTATGTGGCAAAGACTGCTAATTATTCCTCAACATCATTCTTCCCTCTTCCTTTACCAATAGACATTGCTCCCTGACTTTCATCTGGGCATATGGCTGCTTGGTTAGAAACAAATTTCCCCATGTACTCAGTTGAATAATGTGAATACATGCTTATAAAAGGTATGTGAGCAAATGTGATGTGTGCAAATTCTGAGTCACTTTAATGGAAAAAAAAATATGTTCTTTCTGTTGATTCTCATTACCTAAAAACCTGAGAAGGCAGCTTTGGCATGCAGACAAGAGCCACACCCTGAGAGATGGAGGAACAACAAGTTAGCAATAATCTGGGAACCTAGAAGACCTCGTGAAACAAAGCCACCTACACACAATCCATATCATTTTGGTCTGTGATGAGAGAGAAACAAATTTCTATACCATTTGAGATTCCATCTCTGAGATGTCTTTTAGAGAAGCTAAGCCTGTATCCTATATCCCATGTAATCTACCCCGTCTGTGCCGGGCAGTTGGTCCCATTGCAGATATATTTAGCAACTTTCAGTTCTGATGGATATTGTCACATCCTCTCTCTACTTGCAGCAGCTCAGTTAGCACACAATGAGCCACAGAACCAGCAACCCAAGCCAATAACAGTGGCAGCACAACTCCAAACAGTAATAGGGGCTCTAAATAACTTTACAGCCAGAGCCAGCAACTCCACTAGTTCCCAAGGGTTGCTTCTGTCAGCAGTTTCACAGGATTTTTCAAGTTTGTTTGTTTGCCCCTAGATAGCTAAGTGTTATCTTCTCAGCATCTAAATGGCTGTATCTACTGATGTGTTGTAAATGTTTAAGTGACTCTGTAAAACAAACAAAATAGCTCCAGTTTGTTTACTAATTCCTATGTGTACATACTCCCAGCATGAACAATTTTATGCTATTAATTGCAATGTGAGTTCACAAAACATGAAGTTAAGAAGAGTTGCACACACATGACTTTTTTTGACCTGTTAGGAGCTGCATCCAACACACCACAAACTTGACAGTATCAGTTTTCTGTTGTGACATAATGAACTACCCCATCTTATCAGCTTTAAACAACTGATTATTTGCTTACAATTGTTGGGTGGCATCACTGGGTGGTTCCTATGCTGTTTTTTTTGTTTTGTTTTGTTTTTTTTCTGGAATCGCTCACTCATATGGTGGTAGACAGTTGACATCTCAGTAGGGCCTGGACTAAGATGACTTCATTCACATGTCTGTCAATTGGTGCTCACTGTAGGCTGAGATACCTTAAATCTCCTCCACATGAACTCTCACACCACAGCCGGCTAGTGTGGTGTTTTTTCACTTGGCAACTCCAGGGAAGATTTTTAAGAAGGTAACAGAAACAGCTTTAACACCTATTGACACTCTGCTCTGATGTTTCATAATATTCAATTTCTTTTCCATCCTATTAACCAGCGAAGTCACAAGGCTATCTCAAATTTGACAGGATAAAACATTTTGATGAAACAAGAGAGCAGTTTAACGGTGATATTTTCCTTTTGCATTTATCATCCTATTTGTATTTAAGCAGAGCTTTGGCGTCTTACACTCAATGGGTTGGCTACTATATAAAACAAAATGAGAAAAGAGAAAATACAAGTGTCGGTGAGGATGTGGAGAAATTCGAACTTTTATATACTGGTGGTAGGAATATGAAATTGTACAGTCACTGTAGAAAATGGTATAATAGTTCTTCAAAGTGTTAAAAATAGAGTTATTATATGATTCAGCAATTCCACTTTGAGGTATATACCCAAAAGAATTGAAAACAGTGTCTCACAGAGATTATTTGTATACCTGTGTTCATAGCAACATTATTTACAATAACCATAACACAGAAGCAAACCGTATCCATCAAAGTATGAAGGGATAAAAATATGTGGTATGTGCATGCAATTAAATATTATTCAGCCTTAACAAAGAAGGAGATTTTGACATGTGCTACAACATGGCAGATCATGAGGTCATAATACTAAGTAAAACAAACTAGTCACAAAAGGATAAATACTATATTATTGTACTTCCATGAGGAACCTAGAAGTAGTCAAATGCATAAAGGCATAAAGTAGAATGATATTTGCCAGCAGCTGGAAGGAGGCAATGTGAAGTTGTTATTTAATGAGTACAGTTTTAGTTTTTTAATATGATATGGATTCTGGAGATTAACAATGTGAGTGTACTTAATGCAACTGAAGTGTGCACTTAGAAATAGTTAAGACAGCAAATCTTATATTTATTTTACCACAATAATAAAAAACACAAGCATAAATTATTTGACATTGTTTTAGAGGCAGACTCTGCATCTTCTCCCCTTGAATCTAAGAGGAGCTCCTGACTTGCTCGAAACCAATAGAGGCTGAAGTGTATAAATGCATAAATTCTGATGCTATGTGGAGAAAACAATATAATTTTGTGTTCCTTGCTGCAACACTGGCTTGTGGAGCACTGAATTGCCATATAAGAAGTCTGATTGCTGTGTGGCCACCATGCTGTGGTGAGAAAGCCCAGAGCACATGAAGAGGTGATAAGTAAGTGCTATCAACAGTCCCAGCTGAAAGTCTCAGAAAACAATCAGCATCAACTGACTGACGCAAAAGCGATGATGCTTCTAGATTATTCTAGCCTCCAGCCATAGAGCCACATGCAGTCCTTTGAGTCTTTCCAGCAGAGGCTCTGGACAATATGAGACAAAGACAAGCCATTCTTACAATGCCTGGCCCAAAGCACACAGATTCTGTAAGCTTTATAAAATGTTTTAAGTCTTTAAGTTTGCTATTATAACAGCTTTTTGGAGATATAACTCGCATACCATAAATTCGTCATTTTTAAAGTACGTATTCACATAGCTGTGCAATGATCACCTTTATCTATTTTTTTTTAACATTTTATCACCAAATACAAATCCCATAACCATTAGCAGTCATTCCCCATTCTACTGTATTCCAATCCTACTACTATCCTAGAAATTCCGCATAAATGGAGTTATACAATATGTTGCCTTCGTGTCTAGTTTGCTCCACTTAGAATAAGATTTTCGGAATTCACCCATGTTGTACTATGTATCAATACTTCCTTTCTTTAAAAGGCTTAGTAGTATTACATAGTATGAATATACTACATTTTGTTTATTCAATCATAGGTTGATGGAAACTTTTGATGTTTTCTACTTTTGAGCTATTAGGAATCATGATGCTATGAACATCCATGTACAAGGTTTTACATGGACACAAATCTTTATTTCTTTTGGATATACATGAATGAAATTTCAGGGTCATATAGTAACTTTTTGTTTAACATTGTAAGGAATTGCCAATATGTTTTCCAAAGTGGTTTTCCCATTTTTTTCAGTCCCACCAGTGATACATGTGGGTTCTAATTTGTCAGCATTCTTGCTAGCACTTTTTTCTGTCTTTTATTTTAGTTATCCAAGTGGGTGTAAAGTAACATGCAACTTTAGTCTTTATTTGCATTTTGCTAATGACTAATGATGTTGAGCAACTTTTAATGTACTTGCTAATGATATGTGTATATTCTTTGGAGGAATATTCATCTCCTAAAACTATTGAAATTAAAAAAAGAAAATATGTAGGATGAATAAGTCAAAAGATGTAGTGTGCAACATGAGGACTATAGTTAATAATAGTGTATTGCATTGAGAATTTTTGTTAAATGAGTAGACTGTAGTTGCTCTTACCATGGTGGGGGAGATGGGTAACTTTGTGAAATAATGGATATGTTAATTTTTTTCATTATGGCAACCAACCATATTATGGCATATATGTATCTTATAACATCATGTTATATGCTCCAAATATACACAGTAAATGTTTCAAACAAACAAATATATTGCCCATTTTTAATTGAGCTATTTGTCTTTTTATGATTGAGTTGTGAAAGTTCTTTAGCTGTTCTAGGTATAAGTCCCCTATGAAGATATATGACTTTCAAGTATTTTCTCCCATTGTGTGGGTTGTCTTTTCATTTTCTTGATGGTTCCCTTTGAACCATACAGTGCAAGATTGATTTTCTCGGTATTTCCTCTTATTATTTGCTAATATACGTACTGCTAGCAGGTCATATGGGCAGAGAAATAATTAGATTAGAAAAGTAGTTTTTTTTTTTTTTTCTGAATGCCTTCTTCAGGAGGAGTTACTTTTCTTTCTTTATTTTTTGCCCAAATTGATAAATTTATATTCTTACTAATACTACATCTAAACTATTAATAGTTAGCATTCATAAATTAAGAGAAATATAAAATACTACATTAGCTTTTCTAGCTTTTGAAAAACTGCAATAATAAGTATTTAGGTTAAATGTTGTTCCCTTAGTGGATGATAAGCTTGTATATGATACCATAATAATGTAATGTCAAACATTGTTTCATAAAACAAACCTTTAGAAAACACCTTGTATTGAAAGGCCCAGACTGGGCAGAAACAAGGAGATGAGTTAGTTACTCCCCTCAATCTTCTTTTTATTTTAAGTGGTGAGTTTTTAATATCATCTTTGCAAAGGAGATTCTTATATCAGGAAAGATGATATTCAAATAAGTCTAGCATTTTATAAAAGATAAGCTTTCAACTTTCCACAAGAAGTTCCTTTTTAAATATTTTATATAAAAGGTAAGTATACTACATATTGCTATATTATAAATGATAAATGAATATGATTTTCATTACTATAAATTAATTTGAACATTCAAAAAATTGAAATGTTATATTTTTGCCAAAAATTCAAATTTCCAGGATTAGAAGCCAGTTACTATTTGTTATATAATTAAAACTTACCTAAAGGCCCACTGCTATGATTTGAGTATGGTTTGTTTGGCCCCCACCAAGTTTCGGGTTAAAATTTGTTCCCCAGTATTGAAGGTGGGGCCTGGTAGAAGATGTTTTGAGTCGTTGGGGCAAATCTCTCATGAATAGCGTGGTGCCATTCTCTTTGGTAATAAGTGAATTCTCCCTTTTAGTTTTCATGAAAACTTGTTGTTGAAAAGAGCCTGACATCTACCCACTGCCTCTTGCTTCCTCTCTGGCCATGGGATCTCTACACACAGTCTCCCCTTCACCTTCTGCCATAAGTGGAAGCAGCCTGAGACCCTCACCAAATTCAGTGGTGCCATGCTTCTTGTACAGCCTACATAACCATGAGCCAAATAAACCTTTTTTAAAATACTATATTTTTTGTTTCATATGAAATTTAAGTAGCTTTTTTAATTCTGTGAAGAAAGTCAATGGTATCTTGATGGGGATGGCATTAAATCTATAAATTACTTTGGGCAGTATGGCCATTTTCATGATATTGATTCTCCCTATCCATGAGCATGGAATGTTTTTCCATTTGTCTGTATCCTCTCTTATTTCCTTGAGCAATGGTTTGTAGTTCTCCCTGAAGAGGTCCTTCACATCCCTTGTAATTTGGATTCCTAGGTATTGTATTCTCTTTGTAGCAATTGTGAATGGGAGTTCACTCATGATTTAGCTCTCTGTTTGTCTGTTATTGGTGTATAGAAATTCTTGTGATTTTTGCACATTAATTTTGTATCCTGAGGCTGCTGAAGTTGCTTATCAGCTTAAGGAGATTTGGGAATAAGATGATGGCGTTTTCTAAATATACAATCATGTCATCTGCAAACAGAGACAATTTGATATCCTCTCTTCCTATTTGAATACACTTTGTTTCTTTCTCTTGTCTGACTGCCCTGGCCAGAACTTCCAAGACTATGTTGAATAGGAGTGGTGAGAGAGGGTATCCTTATCTTGTGCCAGTTTTCAAAGGGAATGCTTCCAGCTTTTGCCCATTTAGTATGATATTGGCTGTGGGTTTGCCATAAATAGCTCTTATTATTTTGAGATACGTTCCATCAATACCTAGTTTATTGAGTTTTTAGCATAAAGGGGTGTTGAATTTTATCAAAGGCCTTTTCTGCATCTATTGAGATAATCATTGGTTTTTGTCATTGGTTCTATTTATGTAATGGATTACGCTTATTGGTTTGTATATGTTGAACCAGCCTTGCATCCCAGGGATGAAGTCAACTTGATCATGGTGGATAAGCTTTTTGATGTGCTGCTGGATTTGATTTGCCAGTATTTTATTGAGGATTTTCACATTTATGGTCATCAGGGATATTGGCCTGAAATTTTCTTCTTTTGTTGTGTCTCTGCCACATTTTGGTATCAGGATAATGCTGACCTCATAAAATGAGTTACAGAGGAGTCCCTCTTTTTCTGGTGTTTGGAGTAGTTTCAGAAGGAATGGTGCCAGCTCCTCTTTGTACCTCTAGTAGAATTCAACTGTGAATCCTTCTGGTCCTGGACTTTTTTTGGTTGGTAGGCTATTAATTACTGCCTCAATTTCAGAACTTTTTATTGGTCTATTCAGGGATTCGCCTTAGTCCTGCTTTAGTCTTGGGAGGATGTGTGTGTCCAGGAAATTATACATTTCCTCCAGATTTTCTAGTTTATTTGTGTACAGGTGTTTGTAGTATTTTCTGATGACAGTTTGTATTTCTGTGGGATCAGCGGTGATATCCTCCTTATCATTTTTATTGTGTCTATTTGATTCTTCTCTTTTTTCTTATTTATTAGTCAGGCCCAGTGGTCTATCTATTCTGTTAATTTTTTCGAAAAACCAGCTCCTGCATTCATTGATTTTTTGAAGAGATTTTCATGTCTCTATCTCCTTCAGTTCTGCTCTAATCTTAGGTATTTCTTGTCTTCCGCTAGCTTTTGAATGTATTTGCTCTTGCTTCTTTAGTTCTTTTAATTGTGATGTTAGGGTGTCAATATTAGATCTTTCCCACTTTCCCTGTGGGCATTTAGTGCTATGAAGTTCCCTGTAAACACTGCTTTAGCTGTGTCCCAGAGATTCTGGTACGTTGTGTCTTTGTTCTCATTGGTTTCAAATAACTTGTTTATTTCTGGCTTAATTTTGTTATTTACCCAGTAGTCATTCAGGAACAGGTTGTTCAGTTTCTGTGTCGTTGTGCAGTTTTGGGTGAGTTTCTTAATACTGAGTTCTAATTTGATTGCACTGTGGCCTGAGAGACTGTTTTTTATGATTTCTGTTCTTTTGCATTTGCTGAGGAGTGTTTTACTTCCAATTATGTGGTCAATTTGGGAGTAGAATAACGAGAACACATGGACACAGAGAGTGGAACATCACACACAGAGGCCTGTCGGGGTTGGGGGGCTAGGGGAAGGATAGCATTAGGAGAAATACTTGTTGTAGATGACGGGTTTATGGGTGCAGCAAACCATCATGGCACGTGTATACATGGCACATGTAATAAACCTCTACGTTACATGGCACATGTAATAAACCTGCACGTTCTGCACATGTATCCCAGAACTTAAAGTAAAATGAAAAATAATAAAATAAAAATAAAAATAAATAGATTACCCAGCCTCAGATATTCCTTTTAGAAATATGAACAGACTAGGGCACACATATAATTTGTCTTTATCTTGGCATTAAACTTTTCAAAACCTTTAACTTTTACTGGTAGTTCAGTCTTGCCCAAACAAACAATAAGATAAATATATAATAAGTTATAATCCTGAAAACATTTTATATTTATTAGCATTTATAATGCAAGAATAATTCAAGTGTAGGAGGAGATTTTAAGGTATTCCACTTGCGACAGGAATTGAGGACCTTAAAAAAATCAAATGAGGTTAATTGCTTAAAGATATCAGTAATGAAAGTGGCACTTTTCATTCTAACTGTCTATAATATATAGCAACTTTTGACAAGAGAAATTAATAATTTACCTAATATCTAACCAAGGCCACAGCATACCTTCAGTGATTTCCCAACTGCTTACTGACGGATTAGGAGACAGTGTTTCATAACACTTTGTGAGCAACAGTTCTTTAATACTTTTTGTCATGTGTAATGTAATAGCAGTAGTTTCAATCAATAATTCTAACAACTTAATAGAAAATTCTATTCCCCAATAATTCTACTGGGAGTGTATTTTTCTTTACACACGTAACAAACCTGATATTAAAGTTTTATTTTGCATAATTTTAATAAATAGGGTCAATTCAGTCAGATGTCTGTTCAAAAATCAAATTTTAAGATAATATTTTTGAATTAATTAAAACAACTCACCAAACCAAATAGATGATGTTAAAGTTTGTGTAATATAAGACAGTTTTTCTTTAACACCAGTACAGGTAACTTACTAAATGATGTTATAAATTGTAAGAAAACAAACAAGGTTATTAGAAGACAAAACCAAAGATACAGGTTTTCTAAATGCTAGCCTACTTGGTGTCAGTGAAAACAGATTTTTATTTGTTGGGCTTTTTATTATTTGTTCTAGTGTGATGTTGTCTGTGTAAATTAGGTGCCACTTACTGCTGAGAATGTGAACGAAGATGGGATATACCATAACTAACAACACAAATATGTCTTCAAGATTATTTTTTAACAAAACTATAGTCTATAAAAGAGATAAGTAGGGTAATTTGAAAGGAAGTGCAATTTTTCATTAGATGATGATGTCTTTGGATCCACTGAGGTAGTCAGGGAAGATTCTGTTTTACTTACAGGAATTTTCATTTTTAAAATTTAAAAGTTCCCTGTCTCTTTCTCCCTCTCCCTCTTTCTCTCCTGGCAACAATAGGTCAAGTCTGTTTGGCTGTATCATAATTATTTTCATAAGGTTAACTACCCTGAGGTTGCTTGAGGTTGTTTTATATTCACCCTTTCTTCAGCTGCTGCCCAAATTCTTATCATTGCACAGTGTAAATATACACAAATGAGGAGTTCAGTAACAATAAATCAAGTACCATACATAAAAAAATAGAAACACTGTAAGAGTAATAGTCCAGCATATGTAGGAATAAGTAGGAAATGATAGTGGATATTCAGAAAACAGTTTGAATCATAGATTATTCTAAATTCATTGCAAGTTAACATCTGAGATGCTGAATTTGTAACATAGATGAATGATTACAGAAAGCTTTACTGGGAAATGGATCTTAGATAAAATTTTGCTAGAAAGGGAGATCCCAGGAGTGTGAGATGAAGTGGCATGCATAATAAAGTGGAGGAGGTAGGGATTCTTGGTGTGGTGCATATTGGTAGGGGTGGTTTCTTAGCCAGCCTCAGTGGAATACAGTAGGAAATCTCAGCCACAGATGTACGGTGGAACCATCTGGGGAACTTTTCAGCCCCATGTGTTCTTTGCCCAAAATACACTAATAAAATCCATGGGAGCTTGTCAGGCAAATTGGCAAGCTATAGCTGCCGACAGAAGTAATTGTTCTTGCATTTATCCAAAAAAAGCAAGACGAAGTCACCTTCCATATGTGGGGTCCATTGCTTAAAACATTTCTGGTCCTTACAGCCATACCATCAGTGGGGAAGCCTGATGTGGTAGAGAGAGAGATAGAACACACGTGATCATTGAACACATCAGGATTCAGTTGTGAGTCCTTCCTGCTTGTATGTTATTATGAATGTGATAATCCATACATCTGTTTCTCTTTGCTTCTCACTGTATGTTTAAATTGATTTAATAACCAACTCATTCAAGCGTTTTGGTTTGGTCTGTGAACTTTTCAATTCTGTGACCTCTTAAACAGCTTGCTCAGTGCATACTTGGAGCCCACAACTGCAACAACATGATTTCCCACATGATGTAACCTATTTTTAAAATATTCCACAAGTGGTTTTAATATGCAGCTCAGTTTGAGAACTGCTGGGATAAAGAATTTGAAGATCCAAAGGAAAATTACAGATGGTGAAGGACTTCAGATGTGATGTTAAAAAAAAATTACATTTTATTATATAGGAAACCAGGAGTCCTCTAAATACAATAATAAAGATATAAAATTTGTGCATCTTTAAGATTGAATTGACAGTGGCATGCAAGTTGGACTAGATAAGGGGGATGACTAGATGCCTAACAGGAAATTAGAAGTGTTGGAAAAAAAACAGTCTGGTGAAATAAACCTAAAACAGGATGATAGAATCTGAATGAAAAGGAAGAGGATATTTTGGTTGTCTTAGGATATTTTGGTCATATTATGACGGCAGTATTAACTAGGTATAAAAACCAGACACAAATATCATAAGAAAATAAAACTATAGACCAATATCTCCTATCAACATACATTCAAAGTTCTTTAACACAATTCTTAACAAACTGTCAGTAAATAAAACCTGGAAACATAAAAAGTCTATGCCATGTACAATGGTGGTTTATACTAAAAATGCAAGATTAACTTAACTTTGGAGGTTTTTCTCAGTGTTCTACTCCATGCTTAGTTTTCAGTAGTCCCTGCCCAGCTGATTGGGTCATCAACTGTCCCACCTTGCCTGGGTCTGTTCCAGTTTTTTTTTTTTTTTTTTTTTTTTTTTGAAACGGAGTTTTGCTCTTGTTGCCTAGGCTGGAGTGCAATGGCGCGATTTCGGTTCACTGGAACCTCTGCCTCCCAGGTTCAAGTAATTCTCCTGTCTCAGCCTCCCGAGTAGCTGGGATTACAGGCATGCGCCACCACGCCCAGCTAATTTTGTATTTTTAGTAGAGATGAGGTTTCTCCATGTTTGTCAGGCTGGACTTGAACTCCTGACCTCAGGTGATCTGCCTGCCTTGGCCTCCCAAAGTGCTCGGATTACAGATGTGAGCCACTGAGCCCGGCCGGGTCTGTTCCAGTTTTGACACTCCTACTTTCCAGAAACACCTCCCCAGGAAGCAGAAAATTTTGGCTTTTTGGTGATGGGGCAAAAAAGTGATGGAAATGTACAAAACTCATGCTGTAGTTCCCAAAATAGTGGCTGAAATTCATTTCTAGTTTCAAGTGGATACTAGAAAATACAGCTTCTCTAGTTACTTTCATTGTGTTTTGCCCTTTCCATTAATGTTGGCAACCATGATTTGCAGTTCATGACAATGGGTCATCCATTATTCATCACACTGATTGATGTGACTTAAATGTGCAATTTAATAATTATGACTGTTAGCAGTTCATCTTTGATTTTGCCCGGGGATTGACTGTTATGCTTAGTGCCACTTCAGTTTTTAACATTGTGAATATTGTGACCATGTTTTCTAAGTGTTAAAATTATGAAGCAATTGCAATATCAAAACCAGCATGTAGAAGACATCACAGAAAAAGTAGGATAAATTACTGGGCAATTTGAATAACAAGTGAAAGAATGCACATGACTGGAATAAGGGGGTAAATAATCAAAACAGAGCATAATGTACAATACCTAAAAGAGAATTTGGGCTTAAACACAGGGGAGAAGAGGATATGAAAGCACACAGGAAGATAGAAACTTTCAAGTCCAATATGCACTAGGCAAATACTTCAAGCCAAGAAAAAGTTTTTAGCCTCCCCAAAATTAACCAATGCTCAGATATAACTAAGGATGACTGAATTTGTTTGGGGATACTACATGATCAAACATATATTAAAGTACTGTTCCTTTGATTGCTCTATGAAATTCATTAAATATACATTTCCTTATTCAAAACTGGCAATTAAAATGTTCTTTGGAAGTACAGAAGAGAAAATTTTAATAACAGATGTGATGTTCCCTTCAGTGTGGAGATTCCTTAAAATCTTAACAATGATCATGCTTTCCAGAGTATATAAAGTGATTTTTAAAAACTTTTATTTAAAAAAGTTCAGGGTTACATATGCAGGTTTGTTATTACATATGTAATGTGTGCCATGGGGATTTGCTGTAGAGATTATTTCATCTCCCAGGTGGTAAGCCTAGTACCCATTAGTTATTTTTCCTGATCCTCTCCCTCCTCCACCATCCACTCTCCAAAAGGCCCCAGTGTGTGGTGTTCTCCTCTATGTGTCCATGTGTTCTCATCATTTAGTACCCACTTATAACTGAGAACATGTGGTATTTGGTTTTCTGTTACTGCATTAGTTTTTTTTTGAATCATGGCAACAAGAATACTCGTTTCAAACTATTAGAAGTACCATTTATTTGAATGATAGAGTCTCAAATCACGTTTTTTATTTCTATAAAGATTTAAATGAAATGTAAGAAAATATATAAATAAAGATTATGGATATTTTAGTCCAAATACGCAGTATACTTTTCTTCTCTCTCTGCATATTTGGCAAATAGTAAAAATGTAAATTTTGGCAGATGTAATTAAGTCTATAAACTTCTTCATCAAGGAAACCTGAAAGGTCTTATCTACTAAATGTTCTACACACCTTGTACACGACACTCCCTAAAGGAGTATGACTTGTTTACCTGTGATTTTGAGGTTTTCATAACATTTTTGTTTAGTTTTTAGCCTCCTCAAAATGCACAGAAGCACTTAATGAGATTTTTTAACTTGATTAAAATGGAGATAGTCTCCTTAGATATATGTTTACAAAATGCTTGTTATTTTCTGCCATAGAAAATATTTCAAAATATTGTTCTGCCATAAATTGACATTTTTAAACTGTGGGACAAGAATAGTGTCTTCCAATTAAAAATTTAATGGATATAAGAATCAAGTAAATGATTACAGAAAAACAGAAACTTACATTATGTTTCTCCAAAGTGGATGATTTTAAGGAGGCCATCACTTGCCAAGAAAAGGATGAACTAACTATGCTTGTGTTGTTTAATGTTATGTTTAGGTTGTAATAGAAACTCATACACACAAAAAAAAAAGACAACATTTTTGGAAATAAGATTGCTTCAGAACTCAAAAACATGTCACCAGATAAGAGCAGCCAAATTAAGCACAACTTTCACACTTCTTTACTAAAACTGTGACTTTTTTAGAATGCAACTTTTACATTTTTGAATTAACTTTGTGTTTTAAAACCATTTCCCTGAGAAAGAGAGGTTTAACTAATGATAATATTCAGTGTGCTTCAGAGTATTTAAAAACTATTGAAAATTTTTGACATGGGCCACTGATATGATGAATTTATAGACCCAAAGGACCTAATTGACAGACAGCTGGTCTACCAAAACAACCTTGTAGATGCAAAGTGGGTGACCATTTCTGGAGAGCTGGAAACTAATATGTCTAAAAGTTAGTTAGTTAAAATTTTTGGTGTCTGATATTCAAATGCTTTTGTTGAGAGGACATTTTGTTCAAAGTCATTATATTGGACTTCGTATCAGAAGGGCGTATGATGTAGACTTGATCAAAATAGAGCTACAAGTCAGAATGAAGTTTATTATTATTTCAACTTTGCCACTATATAAAAGAAAAGAAAGATGTTTTTAAAGGCTGCAGGCTGTTTGGGAAAGTATTATCACAAGGAAAAATAAGTAAAATTATCTTATTGTACCATGTGATAAAAGAAACATATCACTGCTATTTTTATTAAAGACACACAATATTTGTGTAATTTATGCTCTTTTTTAAAACTTATATAATTTAATTTCTTGCTTTATTGAAATGAAAGGGAATAGTTCCCTTAGACATGTGCCTACATATTGCTATTACAAAATAATATAGTCTGCAAAATTTAAATAACCCATAGTTTTAAGAGTTTAAATGAATTGCTGTATCAGGTGACATAAATATCATAAAAATATTACATTTTTCTCACACCTAAATGTTTTATTCTTTTAGAATTATTCTATTAGTTTTACTATTAATTACTAATTGTCACTGTGGGATAGTCCTATAATGGTTTTGATTAATCAATAGTATTTATGTAACAGAAAAGGAAAAAAAATACAGAACCTTACATAATTTCAAATAAATACCTGTTTGTCATATTCTTTCGTTAAAATATATAATAATCACTATATATTATAGTATTATATTTATTTTTGTTGTTGTTCTGGTATGGCATTGTTATGGTTGACTCTGTAATTTGGTTATCCTACACATGTGCCACAAAGGGAATCTTGCTTCATGGTCTTACCCTTCTCCCAGCAGTGGGCTGTGCTAGCTTGTTACTTGGTGCTAGGCTTTTGAAGGAGGCAGAAAGTTTCTCTGTGGTTTTGATCCAACCTCAGACTAAGAGCAACTATGTCCTGTTTCTTGTTTTGTTTTTTTCCCTTAACCTTTCTGCAACTCTATCCATTGCAGCAAACCATGCCTATAATCTGCAGCTGGCTCTTCTTTGGCAAGAAAGTTTTCCTGCTTTTCACCTAGAGATGCAGATGTTTGTTTGGCATTGGGACAGGATAGTAGACACATAATGATTTTCCACAAGATGATTAGATTGTGATATGTAATAAATGTGAGCCACTGGGATTTGGGTGTTGCTTATTACAGAAAATAAACTATGTTATCTAACTTTACTTTTATTTTTAATTTTTATTTTTTTAAATCCACAGTCAATTTTTTGTCTTTGGTCTTATTGCTCTAACACTAAGACTTCCAGGAGTGTATTTTATTAGGGTTGTTTTAATGTTAGGTAATTTTTGCATCAAGATTAATCTTTCTGTTATTTTGACCACTATGTTTTGTTTGTATCCAGATGTATTTCTGTGCAAAACTTGTCTCCAAGGAAGACTCTAATCTTCTAAACTCTGGATTTATATGATTTCTCAGTATGCTACATCAACCTCACTTTGCTAATAATGATACAGGAGTGGGGCAGGGAAGTTCTGGGTAGAGAAGGATGGAGTCCCTGGTGAAGGCTCCACCCTCAGGCCTGAGCCCATGGACCTAAGTGTGGACAAGCACTCCTGTTTTTGCACCCAAATGCATTTTCTGAGACCACTGTGACCCAACACATGCTCCATCCTTATAAAAATGCTTACAAAAATCCCAAGACCCTAGCAGACACACACACAAGCAGCTGGACATTGAGAGGAGCAGAAGAGCACACTGACAGACACCAGCAAATGCTAGCAGGCCATCGATGGCAGGATGAGGATGACTTGGAATTTGGCAGGGGATGATCAGAGGAGAGTCTGGCCACTGGGCAGCCGACTCCACATTCCCACTCCATCCCCCTTCTGTCCTCCCCATCCACCTTGCTGAGAGCTACGTCCACTCAATGAAATCCTGCACCCATCCTCAAAGCCTATGTGTGATCCAATTTTTCCGGTACATGAAGGGAAGAACCCAGGATACAGAAAGCCCCCTGTCCTTGTTGAGCTAATTAACAAAAGCCACCTGTAGATGGCAAAACTGAAAGTGCACACTGTAACACATGCCCACTGGGGCTTCAGGAGCTATAAACACTCAAGCCTAGATACTGCCATGGGATTGGAGCTCAAAATGCTTTCCACAACCTCCCTGACTGCATCCCCACCCACACTTGGGGTTTGAGCAGAGGGGCACCAAAGAAGCTAGTCATACCCCTGATGCAGGCCCTGTGAAGGGGATAAAGGAGTTTTCTTGTTTCAACTGGGGGCTTGTCCAGAATCCCGGAAGGTGAGTGCAAATGTGAAACTATCAGATCTGCCTCTTTTCCAAAACTCAGCCACCTCTCTCTCTTTCCTGTGGGTAAAAAGCTGTTTCCCTTCATGGAGTTTTAACTGCCCTAACCGGGCTGGTCAAAATCCCCAGACTTTGTATTTTTTTTCTCTCTGTCACTGTTTGAAATGGCTCTTATATCTTCCTTTATAATGTTAAGAGTTTTGCTACAGGGTGCCAAAGGTGCAAATCAGACCAACTGTTCCTAGAGGTGTCATCTCTACCTCGAAACGGACAGTAGCAGGCATGTGCTGCTCAGGGCACCTCCTTTCCCCTCTCTTCTCCCAGCTTGAGCACGTGGGCACATTCACTGCCTGCAAAGTCGAACAGCCACGAGGTGGGGGCGGGAGAAAACCACAGCTGCTAGCCAGGACCCCACAGGGCCAATGGGCAGGTGCTTCTCGCCCACCTGGCCAAGGGAACTTTTCTCCCCTGGCCAAGAAATTTAACCCAGTACAAACCTGGGGACGGATACAAGCACTAAAGGGACCCATTTGCACTGAGCAAGGGGTTCTTCCCCAAGGACCTCCCCATTTTTCTCTATAAACTGTTTTTCTCTTTTTTCCTTTTCTAGAGGCCTCCCCTTCCTAGCACTCTGTTTCTGACAGAGAAATTAATGGAGGAATGGCTCCGCTGGCTGATAACAAAAAATTTGGCAGGGGTCATTTGAGACACTGCAGATAGATACAAACAGCCTCTGAAATACCTTTTCAGTTCCAAACTAGATTCCAGGCTTCAGGCTGAGACCCTAGAAAAGAAAATTAGGTCTGACAGATCTAAAGCTAGGCAACAGACAGAATGTAAATGGACAGGACCAATTCCTGCCGACTGAACCCCCCATCCCACGGAAGGAGGCCATGCTCCATGGCATGGACAGGCTCAGGGAACTCAAAGGTTGTCGACAGCAGGAGAAAATGGAGGTGTACGTGAGGGTGGTTAATTCCCATTCTCTAGGTTTTCACCACTTCATGGGTACATACCACATTGTAACTATGACTGGCACCTGCCAAAACTCCTGGGACTCAGGGATAAAAATGTGGGAGGGAAAGGAGGATGCTCACTTTCTCTCTCTGTCACACCCTGAGTTTTTACTGAAAGAAAGAAGGGAAATAGGGGACGCCTCTATTCTCTGTCTTTCAGAATGGGCAACCAGCTCACTTCCCCACCCCCAGCCTGTACTCTTCTGGAGTGTATCCTGTAGCATGGGGTCTGCTTTGACCCTCAGAATCTGGAAGAAAAATGCCTCATAGCCCTCTGCACAAAGGTGTGACCAAATCATAAAGGACTGATTCAGCCCCAGAAAGGAGCCATTCATTTCAATACCATCCAGCAGTTGGAACTTTTCTGTAGATGTAGGACAGATGGTCTGAGGCCCTGTATGTTCAGGCTGTCTATACCTCGCAAAGCAATTCAGACCTTTGCCAACAGTGTAGAACTGATCCAGCCCTCCTGTTTGCTGTCTCAGGGAATGCTGCAAGGGGCAAGCCCAGGGAATTAAAGATACGAATCCCAGAAGCATTCCCAGCAGAGAAGCCGGTCCCTTGAGCCTTGCTCCTCCAGGTTCACCCTGACTTCCCTATCCAGTTTCAGCCTCTCACTTAACCACTCCTAGAAATCCTCATCCTAAACAAGTCCCAGTCTCACTCTTGTCCCTCTAACAGATGTCCAGTAATTTGGGGCTCAGTAAGGTCTAGGTCCCCTTCCCCCTACAAGACTTAAAAGCAAATTAAGGGAGATCTTGGCAAGTTTTCAGATGACCCTGAAAGATATTTAGTGGCTTCCCAGAATTTTGCCCCAGTACTTGAACTCTTCCCTAGAGCTGTTACGTTACTTTTGAATCAGACCCTGATGGACAATGAGAAGCAGGCCACTCTGCAAGCAACAGAGAGATTTGGGGATGAGCTTTGCATCGTATATAGTATCAGAGAAAGGGTCAAATATTATCCAACTAGAAGAGAAGAAGTACCTGTAAATGACTCTAAATGGGATCACAAAGACAAGATAGAAGACCGGAAGAGGAGACACTTTCAAATGTGCATAATGGAAGGCTTATGTAGAACTAGGACCACGTCTCTCAATTATACTAAGTTGTCCACAATTGACCAGTGGTTTAATGAAAATCCCACTGTATTCCTGGAAAGACTAAGAGAGGCCTTGGTAAAGCACACCTCTGTATCTCCTGATTCAGTCGAGGGACAGCTAATCCCAAAGAATAAATTTATTACTCAGGCAGCTCTTGATATCAGCAGAAAGTTGCAGAAATGGGCCTTGGGACCAGATAGTACATTAGAGGACCTCCTGAAAGTGGTCACCTTGGTCTTTTACAATAGAGAAAGGGAGACATAAGAAAGAGGCAGAAGCTTTAATAATCACCATGCAAGCCCACCAATCCCAGAAACCCCATGGCACACCTGTTAACTGCCAAAGACATGGCAAGAACAGTTATCTCTCTTCTAAAGTTTAACTTCTCACATATGAAGTTTAATTTCTTTCACCAGAGTGAAACAGCTCAGGGTACAAAGTTGTTGTTAGTATATTTCACTTCTTATCTCTGTAATCCTTGGCACTAGATTCTTTCCTGGTATAATACACATGTTTAACCCATGCATACTAAACCTTATAAAATTTATTTCTTTTCTCTCAGTTAGAGGCCATCAAACTCCAAACAGACAGGCAACTGGAGCCTCGAACGATGGCTCTCCTTTGCCAGGAACCCTTAGATAGACCTCTGGGAGGAATCTGACTGCCATTTTCCCGAAAACAAGACCGCCTGTCAGCAGGAAGTAGCTAAGACTGGTTGTCATCCATATTCTAACGGCGGTTAGATATGCCTCTTCAGAGGGGAGAAATGATATAGGAGAGGGGCAGGGAAGTGCTGGATAGAGAAGGGCAGGGTCCCTGGCAAGGGCTCTACCCTTGGGCATGTGCCCACAGACCTAACGGAGGACAGGCACTCCTGTTTTTGTGCCCAAATGTTGCATTTTTCAAGACCACTCTGGCCCACTAGGGACACCCCGTCCCCTGCAATTCTGTGCCTATAAAAATCCTGAGACCATAATGGGCACACACACAAGTGGATGGATGTCAAAAGGAGCAGAGGAGCAGAAGGGCACACCGACAGATGCCAGCAGATGCTGGAAGTCCATCGACAGTGGGAAAATGTGGAATTCGGCTAAGGGATGGTCGGAGGAGAGTCCGGCTGCTGACCCCAAGGGAGGACCACCTTCCCACTTCTTCCCCCTTCTTGCCTCCCCGTCCACCTCACTGAGAGGTACCTCTACTCTGTAAGACCTGCACCCATCTTCCAAGTCCACGTGTGATCTGATTTTTCTGGTACACTAGAGCACAGAAAGCCCTCTGTCCTTGTGATAAGGCAGAACACCTAATTGAGCTGATTAACACGAGCTGCCTGCAGCAGGCAAAACTGAAAGAGCACTCTGTAACACATGCCGACTGGGGCTTCGGGAGCTGTGAACACAATCCTAGGCACTGCCCTGGGGCCAGAACACAAAACGTTTCCCACAACATGTCTGACTACATGCTCCGCCTAGGGGTTTGAGCAGAGGGACACTAAAGGAGTGAGTCACACCCCTATTGCACACCCTTCGAGGGGAAAAAATGAACTTTTCCCACTCAATAAAACTAGCACATACAATTCTCATACCTATATCTCATCCCACTTCCACCTTTAACGTCTCTCATTCTAACACTTAGTTGCTCTTTGATCTCCATCATGAAGTCTTATTCATCTAAACCATCAAGTTTATTGGATCCTCCAGTTTGATTTTCATTTCACAACATCAGGATGACTTGTGTATTTATCTAAAATGCAGATTCATGATCTTTGCCCCATTAAATTTGTATACGAGAGATTTTGAGTAGGGGAAGTGATCTATATTTTTTAAAACCTCCCCAGGTGAAACAGAAACATATTTGAAGACAGTGCTTAGTTCTCCCCTCCACCATGTCCAGTTAATTTTCTTGTTTTTGGAGATCCAGCTTTGAATGAATTCCCCAAGAGTGGGACCACCCCAGACATTTAGGATAGTCTCCTAAATGCACAGGGTTTGACCGCATCAATTACAAAGAAGCCTGGACTTCTTGACATGTGTTTATATGTCCCACCATAACATTTTGGATCAACAGTGTTCAAAATATATCCTATTTCAGACACTTGATGTCTATCCTTTTGCTTTCTTTTGTGAAGTCCTGCTGGTAGGACATAAAGCCTAGGGCATCCTCATCACCTGCCTGACCCTAATGGCCTGTTCCTGTCTTGGTCCCATGTTGCTACATCCTGTCCAGAATTAAGAGATTTTCCTAAGCTAATAGACCAAATGAGATATGTCTCAATAAGACTGTATGCCAGAACTCCAATTCCTCCAAAAGAGAATTTTCAATTAGTTCATGTTGTACCATGTAAGAAAGTCAGTTACATTACAAAATTCCCTAGCTCTTCAAAATCAATCTGAATGATTCTTGTATACTTAGTTTTGAGATTCTTTCTAGAATAATTTCCCAAATTGATGAGTTTATCATTTGATCCACCAACAAGGTTAGATTACTAATTAATTCCCTTGTGCCTTCTACGTCATTTTGAAGATCTAGGTTTTGTCAGGTGTCACCTCTTCTTTTTATTCTTTTAAGTCCTTTCTAGGACTCATATGTTTTCCTCAAGAAGATGAATTGTTTTAGTAAAGTTCAGTTTGAATCCTTTTTACAACATTGTATTTTTGAGTCCCCAACTATGTTGTTTTTCTTCTTGAGATATTTTACTTGCTGTCAGTAGGCATTCTAAGCAGAGGTTTAACTGATAATTAGCCATTTCTTTAGTGACACATCTCACTTGACAAAGAGGGTTAAAAAAGATGATTTCCTTTGATTGTACTTTTTAGTTGTAATGATATATTCCATTATTTACTATTTAAACCGATATGCCTTAGCTCAGCACTAGGTTTTGTATCATCAAACTAAAAAACAAATTTAATAGTTTTTTCTCCTCTTTGAACCAAAACTTAAGAAGTTTATGGAAATGTGAAAAGCTAGAATAACAAATATGCAATTAAGTGCAATCCTCTGAGTAATAGAAAATAGCAATAATTATTTAGATTATAAGATTTTGGGTTCAATATTCCATAAAACAAAGGTATTATTTAGATTTATTTTTGTTTCCTTACAACTAAACTTAACACAGGCTTTTATAGAAATGTAAAAATATTTATGTAAAAGGACAAGGGACTATTAAGAAGGAAGATAAATATTTCATGTAGAACCTACTACATCAGCTTTCTTGAAATAATTAACTGGTAAGTTCAATTTACCCTCAAATCAATTAAGATTCAATAACAGTTTCAACCTTTTCCCCTTTTGGTTGAAGTTTGACTAAATTGATTTTGTTATTTTGACAGACTGTGATCATAATCAAACCACTTGAACCTCTTTGTGGCATCATAAAGGGATCCTTTCAGAATATTAAGAAGAGCATCCATAGCATTATTATACTTTTTGTCCGCACATTATTTGACATGCCCTCTTTTTCACATGAATATGTAAAATGATGTAATCCTAATTAGGGTCATCATACAAATTTTTAATAGTGAAAAGGAATGACAAATTGAGGTCTCTCTAAAGTTATTTATGAATTGCAAATTTGAGGATTATATTTGAGAAATAGTTCTTTATGATCATTACAACCCGGCTACTCCAGATTTTTCATGGAAGTTATTTTAACAATAAAAAAAGACTGATACAATTTAAGATCTCAGTGAGGTGAAGCATGGGTGGATCAGTAACAACAGACGTTATATAGATTATATACCAAGTTGAAGTTGAAGGTTCACGAAGTATAGTTTTACCTTTTTAATTGATCATCCTAGCATATATATATGCATTTACCCCTGTTAATTCATGCACATACTCTCAACCACTCCTATTATTAATATCTAACACATCTGTGGGCCATCTGTCTTCCCTTCCTATCTCTAACACTACCATACATTGCAGTTTGCCTTTTTTACATGCATGTGGATATCCAGTCACATATCCAAAATCTTTTTACTCACCCTTCCCAAACAACTGGCAGCTCAAAACATCCTCAAGAAATGTGACTTAGGAGAGAGAATGAAGACTTCATTTACAGGTTAGCAAGTTTGTTTAAAAAGATATTTCTGAAGTTCAAGCTGGGATGTGAACTCTGGATGGATCCAGATGGATATATCTTAGTGATTCCAGGGACTCCTTCACCCTGGGGTGGAATGCAATTAGTGTGAAACAAAGTAGGTCTCTTTAATGCACAGGGCCTAGATTAGGGTCCTCAAATGCCTGATGTAGTGGATATTTGTATCTGTCTACTATATTGCAGTATGTGGAGAAACACAAGGTGGCCACTTTTAGTAAAAGAAATAATACTTCCTATATGAATGGTTCCGTTGATTGAATGCCTCTGAGAACTGTTATTTTTACAGAGATTTTAACCTAACCTTGAAAACCTGGTAACTCTCCCCTTCTTTGGCAATCTGGAAAACCTGCTGCTTAAAATGATATTGTCCAGACTTATCATATTAGACATCAAGGAAAAGTCCTAAAATAGAAGATAGTTCCCAGCTGATAAAGAATGGTCTTTGGCTGTCCTGACAGTGCATTCAAAAGGCTTCATATGTTTTAATCAAGAGTTCTATTGAAACTCTTTTTTGGATCACACTCTTGTTTGGAGACTTAAACCAAAAAACAAAGGTGCACAAATTTTGTTCCATAGTCTACCGGCAATTTTTCCAAAATTTTAATTTTATTTTTTTAAGTAGTCTGGTGGCATAAACCTGTCATTTAGCTTTTTAATATTGATGCAGGCATATAGAACCAAACAGAACTTACAGTCCAATCTTGGCTTAACTTACCAGTTTTGACATTAGGGACTGAGACTTAATTCCTTTATCTGAAAATAAGAAATAAAGTATCTAGTTGTTATGTTAGTTCATAAAATTAAATGAAAAAATATGTATATTTTCTTTCTGCTATAAAATAAGCACTCAATAAAATGGCATTACTTTCACCACCTCCGTGGTTTCTAACACTGGTAAAGGATTAGAGCATTGCCATCGGACCATTAATTGATATATCTTGATTGTTTGAATAACTTCTATTTGTAAAAACTATTTAGTCAAACCATTATTAATAAACTTGCCAAGGGCATACTTAATCTACACTATGCCAATCGTAAGTACTAAAATACATGTTCATTTTAGAAGACTCCCTCTTTAAGAAATGGCATCATGTCAGAATTAAGCTTTTGATATTCAGTGTTTACCACATAATACTAGATTTTTTTCTCCTCCTTTCCTCTCATAACATGAGCAATTTTCCCACATACCTTTTTTGGATAAGTAGAGCCACAACCAAAGCAACGGTGAGGATTTCTGAGAATCAGTATCAGTTTTGGTAAAGGCATAATATGTCTAAAGGTTTCACTATGTGAAGATGAGGAGAAAGTTGTGATATATTGTCTTAAGGGAAAGCTCAATTAGATGTAAGGTAGACTTTCTTAACAAGTTCTCAACTTAACAGAAGTAATGATCCTTTAAATTTGTTTTTAATACAGTATGATCTCTGTGGCAGCATTGCCCATAATTTGAATATGCTAAAGGTATTTCAGTCTTATTTAATTATAATAAAGCAAATGGTCAAAAGAATTAAAGTAACTGATGATTGTCAATCACAGGTTTTGGTTCTCTACATGCTCCCAGAAGATTGGTCTCTAAATTCAGCTTAGTCCTTGCAAGAATTAATAAAATCATGTGTAATGAAGCTATAATCATACAGACCATGCTTATGAACACCAGTACATTGCTTTGGAAACTTAGATTAACAACAAAAATTTACCAAAATATACTTTGTAGAAAGAAACAATAAGAGATTAAAAAAAGAATGAAGGTTCCAAGCCTATTTTTAAAGTACAAGGTATTGTAGAGCTCTGTGGGCAACTATGGATGTTGCAAAATGTCTAAAATTATTAAAATACTGATTCATAATCACAGAAAAGCAGATGTGTTTTAAATGTTAATCTATGTCAATATACAGAAATAAAAACCCAGACCCTCAGAAGACTTTTAAGAGCTTGGATTAGAATGGGTACAACTTAAGAATAGAAACACAAAATGGACAGCTGATCAACAAATGATTTCATGGCGCAGCTCTAAGACAGTCAAGACAGACTGAAGGAGTGTGCAGCAGCAGTGTATAATGTGTAGAATAATCAGGAGGTAGAATGTGTATTTCTTTAAAATGTGGATAGAATAGTGAGATTTAAGGCCTCTGTCATTTTCTACAGCAATGTAGCGTAAGGTTAGAGAAAGCTCTTTGGAGCCAAACTAATCTAGATTTGAAGCATCATTCTTCCATCATTCCAAATTGCCTTGGGCAAATTACTTACTTGTGCAATAAGGTTACTTTCCAGAATTTTTGTGCATTTTAAATGAGATTCCATATGTAAAGGGCTTAGCACACTTGTGCACAGTAAACAATAAACAAATAATATGTTTTTCTAATAGTGTTATTACTATTTTTCATCTGATTATGCCAAGAGTAACAATGGGGGTTTTATATATGTACTTTGCATAGGACCTTTGGGAAATTAGAGCGAGTCTCCAGGAATTTTGTTTTCCCAAAGAGTTTAAGACTTCCAAGGAAGAATGTTATTAAGAGAAAAAGGACTGACAGATACACAGGTCATAAACTTCTAAGATTAATGTTTTAAAACATAATGAATCAAAACCGTAAACAAATTTTCTAGGAATATTGCACCAGTAGGAACAAGAAAGGCTTATATTATTTCTGTTCCTTTTTCTCTCCTTTCTTTTGGGATAATTTAATTTAAAAAGTTATTTTAAAATTTTAAGTAAAAATTTAATAATTTTAATGTTTTATTTTATATCCTATATTAATTTTATAATATTTTATAAAATTCTATATTATATTAGAAATTATAGTAAAAATTCTTAACTTACTATAGTCTGCTAGATTCGGCATAGTACTACTTCACAATTCACTCTTCTGAATTGATCATTTAATAATGTGTTATTTAAGCCCAGTTTTCCAGTGGTGTCCGATGTGGTGTTCATTAATATCTGTGAATGTCAAATTGAAATGTAAGAACTTAATAAAAATTGGCTACTCAGTTTTATGACAAAAATAGAAAACAACAGTACAGTAGACTTAAAAATAAATAAATGATTATAATATATATAAATGAAATAATAAAATGCAGTGATTATCTTAATAGCATTTTAGCCTACATAGGATGTTTGTAAGAATTACACTTTAATTATAAAAATGAAATCCAATTGAAACTAAAAGTATAGAAAATCATATATGCCTTGACTTGCAAATACTAAAAATAAGAAAGCTGATGTGGTCATATTAAAAATTACAGTGAAAATTAGAAAACATTTTAAAGCAATGAAAATAAAAATTAGAAAAAGTAGACTTACAAACCAAATATATTACTAGAGATAAAGAAATATAATGCATGCTGATAAAAAGGATAAATTCAATAGGAAGATATAAAAATGTACCTGATAAAAGAGTTTAAAAATATGTGAATTAAAAACTGACAGAACTAAAATGAATAAATAGATAAATTCACAATCATAAGTAGAGGTTTTAACAACTATGTCTTAGTAATTAATGTAATAAGTAGGAAAAAATTAGTAAGGATATAGATTTAAATAACCCTGTCAATCAAATTGGTCACGTTAATATTTACCAAATATTAAGCCCAACACTATTAAATACACATTTTTTTTAAGTACACATGGAAAATTCACCAAGAAGAGCCATATGGCAGATGTCTAGAAATGTCAATAAATTTCAAAAAATGAAAGTTTTATAAAATATGTTTTCTGACTATAATGAAAATAATATTCAGTACTAATAAGATATCTGAAAAATCCATAAATAATAGAAATTAAACACACACTTAAATATCTTAAGGATTCAAGAAAAAATTACAGTGAAAATTAGAAAACATTTTAAAGCAATGAAAATAAAAAGACAATATATCAAATTTGCTGAATGCAAAGTAATGCTTAGAAGGAAATATATATCATCAAATGCTATTAGAAAAGAACAAAAGTTTTAAATTAGTTATCTAAGTTTTCTGAGGTTTGAAAAGAAAAACAAATTAAATCAAATTAATAGGAGAAAGAAGACAACATATATAAGAGCAGTTGTAAATGAAATACCAAACAATGAATAGAGTTAACAAAGCCAAAATGTTATTTTTTGAATTAAGTTTAAATGAATAAATTCTTAGCAAAATTGAATGGGGAAAAAAGAGATGAAACACAAATTATCAATATTGGCTATAAAAGACAGAAATACTGTCAAAACCTTAGATATTGAAAGGATAATAAGGGCCAAATATGAACAATTGACAATTTGTTCTAAAAGGCAATTTAATAATACTGAAGAGGTAATAACATGTGACTAGTTCAATAGCTGTTAAAAAATTGAATTTATAATATGAATGCCAAAAAGAAAACACCATGCTCAAGTCATTTTACAAGATGAGTTCTGTCAAATATTAAAAAAATATCAATTTTGCAGACACTTTCACAATACAGAGGAGGAGAAAATACTTCTCAGCTTGTCTTATGAGGTTAGCATAACCCTGATAATAAAATCTGAAAAGTAATAATTACAATAATTCTAATAACCATAAAAATTAATTGCAAGCCAATAATCCTAATAAATATAGATGCAACTATCATCATAAAATATTAGAAATTAGAATTTAGCAATATGTAAGGAGCTTAATATATCATGACCAAGTAAAATTCATCGCTAAAATGCAACATTAGTTCAATATTTGAAAATCAATTAAGTTATTCAACGGTATTAATCTAATTAGGGATATAAATTATATGATTGACTCAAGAAATACAATAAATTACATGATTAACTCAATAAATACAATAAATTATTTGATAATGTTTAAAATGTTGGAAAGCTGGAATCAAAACTGTCTTTATTGTGACATATTTTCTACATAAAACATATCAAGAAATCTATAAAAGCTCATTAAATTTATTAAGCAACAAAGTTGAAGAATATAAGCTTCGTATAAAAAATAATTTTTATTTTGATAAGCTCACACAAACAATTGGTAAATAAAACTTAACAAATTTTCATTTACAGTAGTGTGAAGGGTCTCTAGACTGAAAGAGTCGTTGAGATAAACTAAACATCATTGAGATAAACTAAAATGTGTCAAATAAATGAAGAAATATGACAAATTTATGAACTAGAGATACTAATTTTCCCAATATTGTTAAATAGATTAACATAATCACAAACCTAACACCCGGCATGGTTTTAATGTATAGAATTTGACAAACTGATTTTAAAATTATTGGAAATTTCAAGAGACTTGAAACAGCAAAATCAGTGTTGCAAAAAATAAAAATAACAAAGTTTGAGAACTCACCCTACTTGATTTCAAGGCTTCTTATAATTTGGTAATACTCAAGACTGTGTGATAGTGGTATAAAGATAGAAAAAGAAACTGATGGAACAGTTTATAGACTCAAGCAGTAAATAAACATATGTGTCATGATTTTATTTATACCGATAGCCAAATTGATTACAAAGAAAAGAGATAATGTTATCAACAAATGGTGCTGAATCAGCTAGATATAGTTAATTAACTATAAATTAACCCTAAAATAACGTCATACACAAAAATTAATTTCAAGTTGATAATAGGCAACATAAATCGTAATCTGTTAAAATTTTAAGAAAACAGAAGAAATCATCATGACTTTGGATTAGGCAAAGATTTCTTAACTCATATCCAAATGGAAAAAGTAATAAATTAAACTTCATCAAAATTTTAAAATTCTACTCTTTGAAAACCACCATTAAAAATGAAATGGTATTCTATAAATTGGGAAAAAAACATATCCAGTATACACATCTGAGAAAGGACTTGTATCCAGACTACATAAAAAACCTTTTTAATTCAATAAGAGAAACAGAACTATTTTAAAAATGGGCAAAAATCTTAAATTTACACAAAAGAAGACATTTGAATGGACAATAAGTAAATGGAAAGATGCTTAACAACTGCAGCCATCAAGAAAATGCAAATTAAAGCTACAATGAGGTTCAATTTCACACTCATTTGAATGAATAGCAGTAAAAATATTGGCAATACCAAATGCTAGCTAGGATGTGGAGCAGCTGTTAACTCACATTATTATAGCCTGTGTTAAATGGTACTGCCACTTTGGTAATGTTTTAAGAGTTAAATATATGCCTAACCTAATCCTCAACAATTCTATTTCTAGCTACTTTTCCTAGAGAAATGAAAACACAAGCCTTCAAGAAGTTATGCACATTGTTTAGTAAAGCTGTATTTATAAGAGAAAAAAATGGAAACATCTCAAATGTCCATCAGCAGATGTATTAGAAAACAAATTGTGGCAGATTCACACAATGGAATGCTAATCAGGATAAAATTGATTAAATTGCCAATATACCCAACAGAATGAGTAAACCTGAAAGAAAAAAATTGCTTACTGTATGAATTTATTCATATAAGATTTTAGAGCAGGTAAAACTTACATTGGATCAATTAGCTTAGGAAGCGGGGACATATTAATTGTAAAGGGAAATGAGGGAGCTTTTATTCTATGTCTTGATTAGTGTGGGGCCACACAGGTGAGTTCATTTGTCAAACCCACCCAACTGTACAATTAAACTTTGTAAATGTTATTATCTGTACATTTTACCTCAATATAGTTGATTTTAAATTATTATTTTAAATGGGAAAGAGTACTTGCATAAAATTAATTTGTATCTCCAATGAACAAGAATGAAACTAGAAGTGAACATAGAAGAGATTGTCAGCATCAATTTTTAAGTGCCAAACAGTATGCTGTATTAGTCTGTTCAGGCTGATATAACAAAATACCATAAACCAGGTCACTTATAAACATGAATTTGCTTCTCACAGCTGTGGAGGCTGGGAATTCAAGATCAAAGCACCAGCAATTTCATTGTCTGGTGAGAGCTCAGACAGTTTATAGATTGCAATATTTTTGCTATAACCTGATGTGGTGGAAGAGGTGAGGATTAACTCTGGGGCTTCTTTTCCATGAGCATTAATCCCATTTATGAGGGCTCTGCCTCATGATCTAATCACCTCCCAAAGGTCTAACCCCTTTTCCTCATATCATTACATTGATGGTTAGAATTTCAACATATAAATTTGGGGGAATATGAACATTCAGTTCATTGCAGTAGATATAATGTTAAGTTATAACAATAGCTAAAAGTAAAAGATCTCTGTAGTAGAAAGATAAAATTGATTTATTTAAGCCATGGTTAAATAAACTGTCTTATAAGTAAAGAGAGAAAGTGTCTTTAAAAAGTAAACATTTTGTATTTTCTGTGCTGTGTCATTACTCCAATTACTACTTAGAAAAAAGTATCACTCCCTAAACTACTTAGAAGTAATAAAATGACATATAAATTCAGTACATTCTGTAATCCATCACTATCATTCATGCCAGAATGCCTTGGTACTTCTAGTAGGGTAACATGTAAAGCCAATTGGAATGACATGATACTAAGAGATAGTTTTTTGGAGGCTAGGAGAGATGTCAACATAGGTAAGAAAAGCACACAGCAGAGCAAGAGCCAAGCCCATAATTTTGCATTTACTTTAAGAAGAGTTTATTGTTCACCTAGTCAACCATGTTTTTTATCAAGCTCCTTTTATGTTCTGGGATTTAGCTTGTATTGATTTGTTTTAAAAAGTACTTACCCTCAGGGTACTAACAGTCTAAAGAGAGACCAGGCAATGCTTTTCTTTAGAACTAAGTGAGGGAGTTATTGAGTAAAAGTGAAGCATTAACAATTTTTCCCAGCTGGGCACTGTGGCTCACGTCTGTAATTCCAGCACTTTGGGAAGCTGAGTTGGGCAGATTGCTTGAGGCCAGGAGTTTGAGACCAGCCTGGCCAACGTGGTAAAAGCCCATCTCTACTAAAAGTACAAAAATTAGCCAGATATGGTGGCACATCCCTGTAATCCCAACTACGTCAGGAGGCTGATGCACAAGAATTGCTTGAACCCAGGAGGCAGAGGTTGCAATGAGCCAAGATCACACCACTGCACTCCAGCCTGGGCCACAAAGTGAGACTCTGAAAAAGAAAATCCCACTAAACTTCAATGGCATTATTTATTTTTGACATTTTATTCATTCATTTACTGATGTATTGATTACTATAGCAAATATTTCAACATTTCACTCCTATGTTCAGGGCCTATCATTCCAAGATGAAAACCCAGAGCTCCTATTCAAGTGGTGGCTCATAAGGGGGTCAATTTGCCCAAGAGCACTTTTGAACAGCGTCTTAGGACATTCTTTATCACTATAACTGAAGGACAGAAGATGCTACTGGCGTGGAGTAGATAAAGGCCAGAATACTGTCAATCTGCTACAATGAACAGAACAGCCTATCACAATAATTATCCAGTATAAAATGACAACAGTGCCAAGGTTGAGGAAACTTATTATAAGAAGCTCATTATCTGTGAAGAAAGACACATATTAAATAATTGTAATTCAATCTAAGAAAATTATGAAAAGAGGAGTTTGGATGTTGTGATAGTTAATTTTATGTGTCAACTTGGCTGGGTCACAGGTTGTCCACAAGATTTGTGTGACCAAATCTTATTTTGGTTGCCTTTGTAAGGGTATTTTAGATGAGGTGAACATTTAAATTTCATAGACTTTGAATAAAGTACATTGCCCTCCATAATGTGTGTGGGCCTCATTCAAACAGTTGAAGACCTGAGTGAAACGAGAAGACCAGCCTCCACTGAGGAAAAGAGAATTGTCTAGCATGCTTCCTTTATACGTCATCTGCAATGTAGGCCTGTACTGGTTCTATAGGAGACTGCCTTTAGACTCAAACTGGAACATTAGTTCTCCTGGGTCTCCAGACTGCCAGCCTCCGTACATTGATACAGCTACAACATTGGTGTTCTGGGGTCATTAGGCTGCTGACCAACCCCACAGATTTTGGAATTGCTAACTTCCATAGTCACATGGTCAATTCCTTGTAAATCTTTTTCTATATATGTGCACATCCTATTGATTCTGTTTCTTTGAAGAACTCAGACTAATACAGATGTGATAGAGTTGAAGATTTTGAGAAGTGCTTGAAAGAGAGAAGAACGTTGTAAAGCTAATAATTGTTTGTACATAAATGGTTCCTAAAATAAACCATACAAATGAGATTAAAGGTTTATAATAACATAAAATTTGAGATATAAACTTTAAAAATTAAATTTTGTCACTCTTAGTGGTAAAGACTGCTGTGCTCATAAGTATCCAAATCCTTCCTTTTATTTATTAGGTTTTCTGCTGTATTTTAGTGATAAAAAAGATGAACATAAATAATAGGTGTCACTTTGGAGACAACACATAAAGCATATGGTCTATAACATTTGCATATTCTTTTCCCTGCTCATATAGCTAAAGAGAGGTAATTCAAGATGGCAGAGCACAAAGTGGAAGAAGCCCAATTCTTGCACTCTCTTTCAGTAGGAGTGCTACCTAGAAGAGTCAACTAACTCAGTATTGACTGCAAAATGAAAAGCCTGGGACCAGATGACTTCATTGGTGATTTCTACTGAATATTTTAAAAGAATTAATGCCAATTTTTCTTAAATTATTTCAAAAAATATTTAAGAGGAGAGAACACATCTAAACTCATTTTATGAAGCAAATATAATGTTAATACCAAAGTCATAAGACATGAAAAGGAAAAAAAAAGTATATCATTTCCCAAAGGGAAGAAAAAAATTGTTTTAATACAAAAAGAAAAGTTTTAAAAAGGAAACTAAAACTACAAGTCAAAATCCCTGACAAATACAAAAAAAATACTCAGCAAAATAGTAGCAAACAGAATTTAATATCAAATTAAAAGAATCATACACCATGACCACGTGGGGTTTATTCCTGAGATGCAAGAGTAGTTCAACATATTAAAATCAATTAATTTGACACATTACAATAAAAATGAAGAATCAAAAGAATCATATGATAATCTCAATAGAATCAGAAAAGCATGTTACAAAATGCAACATCCTTTCATGATAAAAGACACTGAACAAACTAGCCTTAGCAGAAAATTATATGAACATAATAAAGGCTACATATGAAAAGCCCACCACTTAACATATTCGATGATAAAAATCTGAAGGCTTTTATTCTAAAATTAGGACCAAGGTTTTACCCTGAAAACAGTATTACTCTATTCAAAACAGCATTACTCTATTCAGAATAGTTATAGAAGTACTAGTCACAGCAATCAGTTGATAAAAAATAAATTAAAGGTATTTAAATTGGAAAGAAAAAGAAATTATCTCTATTTGCAGAATATATAATCTCAAATGTAGAAAACACTGAAGATTCTGCAAAAATACTATTGGAACTAATAAATTCAGCAAAGTTGCAGGATACAAAATCAACATACAAAAATCAGTTGTATTTGTATGTACTTATAACAAATACACTGAAAACGAAATTGAGAAAACAATTTCATTTATAATAGTGCAAAAAGAATAAAAATACATAGGAATCAACCAAGGAGGTAAAAGAGTTATACACTAAAAACCAAAAAAACATTGCTGAAAGAAATTAAAGAAGACACAAATGAATGAAAATAAATCTCATGTTCATGGATTAGAATACTTACTATTGTTGAAATGTCCATAATACTCAAAGTGATCTATAGATTCGATGTACCACCTGCTAAAACTTCAATAACATTTTTGTTCTACAGAAATAGAAAAAAATTCTTAAAATGAATTTTAGGCACAAAAGACTCAAAATAGCCAAAACCATCTTGAGAAATTAGTAAAGGATAAATACCACATATAGCCTCATTGCAAAACATATTACACAGCTATAAATAATCAGAACAGTATGGTACTGGCATATGATAGACATATAGACCAATGAAATGGAATATGGAATCTAAAAATAAATCCATTCATCCATGGTCAACTAATTTTCAGTAAGGATACCAAGATTACCCAGTGCAGAAAGGATAGTGTCTTCAACAAATGGTGTAAAGAAACGATACCCACACACAAAAGAATGTAATTGGAAACTTACATTACACCAATACGCAAATATCTACTAAAAATGGATTAAAAACTTAAATATAAGACCTGAAACTATAAAACACATTGAAGAAAATATAGGGGAAAATCTTTTGACATTGGTCTTGGCAATGATTTCTCAGATATGACACCAAAAACAGAGGCAATAAGAGGAAAAATAGACAAGTGGGACCACATCAAACTAAAACGTTTCTGCCAGCAAAGGAAATAATTGACAGCAAGAAAAGGCAACCTAATGAAATAGGGGAAAATATTTGCAAACCATCTATTTGTTAAAAGGTTAATAACCAAAATGTATAACAACCCCTTAAAACTCAATAGCAGAAAACCAAACAATCCTATCACAATATAGATAAAGGACTTTAATAGACACTTATTCAAAGAAGACATTCAAATGTCAGACAGGTATATGGAAAGGTAGTGCACAGTATTAGTCATCAGCAAAATGCAAAGAAAAACTATAATGAGGTATCACTTCACAAAAATTCAGATTACCATTATAAAAAACAAAAACAGGCCGGGCACAGTGGTTCACGTCTGTAATCCCAGCACCTTAGGAGGCCAAGGTAGGTGGATCACTCGAGGTCAGGAGTTCGAGACCAGCCTAGCCAACATGATGAAACCCGATCTCTACTAAAAATACAAAAATTAGCTGGGTGTGGTGGTGCATGCCTGGAGTTCCAGCTACCTGGGAGACTGAGGCAGGAGAATGGCTTGAACCCGGGAGGCAGAGGTTGCAGTGAGCCGAGATCGTGCCATTGCACTCCAGCCTGGGTGACAGAGCAAGACTCTATCTCAGAAAAACAAAACAAAACAAAACACCAGGATATAACGACTGTTGCCAAGGATATGAAGAAATTGAAATACTTGTGTACTATTAGTGATAATGTAAAATAATGAAGGTGCAGTTGCTATAAAAAATAGTATAGAGATTCCTCAAAAAATTAAATGTAGAACTACTATATGATCTAGCAATCCTACTTCTGGGTATGTATATTAACAAATTGAAAACAGTATCTTAAAGAGATGTCTGCACTCTGCTGCTCATCGCTCCATGATTCACAATATCTTAGTTATGGAAACAATTTAAATGTCCATGGATAGATTAACGAATAAAGAAAATGTGGTCTATACATACAATGAAATATTATTCAGCCATAAAAAAAGAAAATCCTGTTGTATGCTACAACATAAATGAACCTTGAGCACTTGATACTAAGTGAAAAAACTTGGGACAGATGTACAAACACTGCATGAATCCACCTGTATCAAGTATCTGAAGTAGTCTGACTCATTCTACTCAGGTAGAATGGTAGTTTCCAGTGGCTGGGAAAAGGAATAAATTTGAAGTTGCTGTTCAATATTTGTAGAATTTCAGTAATGCAAGATGAAAAGTTCTAGAGATCTGTGGAATAATATTGCATTTATAGTTAACAATGCTGTTCTGTATACTTAAAATTTTGTTAAAAGGATATATATTATCTGTGTTTCACCAAAATAAAAATAATCAGAGGTGATAAAATAATTAAAATAATTATTGAAATTTATTTATTTTATTCATTTAGTGACAGACCAGTTTATTAGACAGTATTGATGTTTTTAGAGGTTATTTTCAAAAACATTTCTAAAATAATAAGAACTTATGTATTAAAACAAAAATTTTAAAGCTTCATTTATTTGATATTAGAACTTTAAGAAAATAGCACAACAGAATAGGTATTGTTATTATATTCTTACATATTTTATTCAGTTACTCAGCCATTTGCAACCTTTCTTTCAGTAATTGCAATTTCTTAAAAACTTGAAAAGTTGGAGTTTGGACATTTTAATTGCTTATTACAGATTTTTAAGTGAGTTTTGAACAATGATCAAATTTTTCAAAACATTGAAGACACTGGTACTGTATTTAACGTTTAACGGTAACATTTTCAAAGCAGTTATTCAAAGGTTCACTTATTTTTAAAAATCATATTTGTGGCAGGTAGCAAACAGAGAAACTTTTGAAATATTCTTCTGCTAATGGAATCAATGAATTAAAGCTATTACTTCCCATGATATGCATGTACAAAAATGCTTGGAATAAAAAAATATGTGAAATTAGTTAAGGGAAACTTATTTTATCTGAATTAAAAATAAGGATTCAAATAGTGATATGAAATACAACTTTTATCACTTCTTTTTAAAATTATTGTAAAGCTCTAGCTTTTAAAAAATATATATTTTTGGTAAATCGGGGTCTTCTGGTTATTATGTAGTTAGAGCTATTACTAAGCCTCCGTGTAGAATGTTATTAAGTTACTTTGAAACACATCATTATATGAAGTCATTACTTTTAAAATTCTGATTAAAAGATTAATCATGTTAAGAGGTAACTAGAATTCCTATTTTTTATGGTGGTATTCTAGCTCGTATCAGACCTTTCTGTGAATAACAAGAAAAAAATATATAATTATTGCAAATTAAATTCTATTTGAGCATCACCAAGACCTCAAGATTTTGAGGGGTCAAGATTCCAAAGCAAAGTTTAGGAGTCATACTGAGATTCAGAGCCACTGTTTCTCTCGAGATGTTTGCCAAATTTTAAACAATTACAACCTAAAGGCTAAAAGCGAACTGTTGAATAAATCTAGTAGCAGAGGATTTAGGTGGCAGCAGAGCCATGCAGCAATCAGAGGTTGGGAGGCTGAAAGATGAGCCATTTTATAGGAATTTGGAATTGAATTTTCACAATTGAGCCAATCGTAGTAAAAAGAATCTTATAAACACCTTAGATTTTCAATAGAAACAGGTTGAATCTAGAACTAGATCCACCATTACAAAGTCTGAAGACTTGTCACAAATTACCACAGTCTCAAACTGGTTGGATGTGAGATTTTCCAAGTCTAACAACCTGCCATTTACAAAAGAATTCTCAGTAGCAAGATAGAACATCTAGATTCTCAAAATATTCCTACAGACTTTCAAACACGATATCCAGCATTTAATTAAAATTATCTAGCATACAAAAATGACTAAATGCAAAACATTAAGTAACATTGAGAACACAGGAAAATGAAATACCGATCGTGATATCAATCAAACATGGAATTTAAATCAATATGCTCAAGAGATGGAAATCAAGATAGATAATTTCAGCAGAAAATTTGAATGTCTAAAAGAGAAATCAAATATAATGTATGGAACCAACAAATATAATAATTGTAATTGAGAACTCAATAGTTAAAGTTAGTATCAGATTAAATAATTGAAGGAATGATTTGTGAACTGTAATATAGGTCAGTATAATTGAAGAAATGATTTGTGAACTGGAATATTGTCAGCAGAAAATGATAAGCCATAGTAAAAAGAAAGAAAAAGAATGAAACATATGGAAAAAGGCATAAGAGATACATAATACATATTTTAAATGACTATTGATGGCAGTGGAAACCAGTCTGGAGTGGTCACTGCAACGACACTGGCTGCAGGGGGTCTATGTGAAGCCAGCAGGGGCCAGAAACAGGTGAGATCCCTGCCCACTGCTGAGTTAAAGTGGTGGGAGCTCCGCCCTTCAGGGCACAGCCACTCAGCACTGGCTCAGAACCCAGGCATCCCTGTGCTCTCCGTGGCCCAGGATGTTTCCCTTCACCTACAGGCTCAGAAGTTCCTGCTCCCACCCCCTGGCCTCTTCCCTCTCCTGGCACCCACTCCTATTTCAAAGCAAAGTTGTGGTCAAGCTTGGGTGCTGCCGCAACCTCGCTGAGTGTGCACGTGCTTGGGGCAGTGCTGACATACTAACCCCAGCCTCCTCAGCCCCTTCTGGACTTTAGGCGCCAAGGAGCATGGGAAGAAGGCCGGTGGGGTGGTGGGCGGGGGCGGGGGGGCGCTGAAGGCAGCCCAGTAGGGGCCTGCAGATGCCCCTTGGCATGAACAGCCTGGGTGTCTGGATGATATGTTGATGGTGGGAGGCAGACAGGTTCCTGGGTGTAAAGGGGTAGTTCCCTGGTGAAACCTCACCTTCAAGCCAAAGACAGCATGAAGTCTAGGGGCCAGACTGCCAGTGCCAGGTAGAGTTTGTAGCTCAAAGTGAGAATTTATGGTACTTTTTCTGGGTCCAATCATGGCTGCCCATGGACCAGTTAGAACATGTTTCCTTCTTTCTGAGCCCGTACAAACCCTGGACTCAGCCAGACCCAAACAGATGTTGAGACTACCAGCTGCAGGAAGGAGCTATCTGCTTTGGTCTCTTTGACTCATTGGGATGATCTGCCTGTGGAAAGGAGCCACCCACTGTGGGTCCCCTCTCCACTGAGAGCTGGACACTCGTTGGAAGGAAGCCTGTGGAAAGGAACTACCCACTTTGGGCTCCTGAGAACTGTTTTGTTGCTCAATGAAGCTGCTCTCCACCTTGCTCACCCTCCAGTTGTCTGCCTACCTCATTCTTCCTGAACATGGGACAAGAACTTGGGACCTGCCGAATGGCAGGACTGGAAGAGCTGTAACATAAACAGGGCTGAAACATGCCCCGCTGCTCTCCATGTTGCAGTCAATGAGGAGAGAAGAGCTGCTGCCCTTCAGGGAGCCCAGAACTAGAAGCTCCCTGAACCAGGGCTGTGACACCCTCTGGGCACCACTATGTTACCCTCATCCAGGGGCAGATGCCTGTAGTGGAAGCTGCATGCAGTACATCTGGTCTAGCTGCAGCCTCACACAGAACCAGCACCTCTGTCAGCATCTGGAGCTGCCGGCGCTGTCACAGCAGCCAGTATGCCTGGCTGCGCACAGTGACTGGACCCTTGCTCACTCACCCACACACCCCTTGCCACTCCATACCTGGCTCACCCTTGGCAGGCGTGGGATCCAGGCCAATAGTACAAACTGAGCACAGCCTGCCAGGCCAATTGGCAGAACGTGCTCAGAGGGTGCAAGCCATATTCAGGCAGAAGGCACTGCCAGCCACAAAGATTTTAGGCTGGTGACACCCCAAGGATCCTATGACACTATAGTATATGTAATTGTAATCCAAGAGTGGGAGGAAAGAAGAATAGGCAGAAGCAATATTTAAAAGTTTAAAGCTAAGAACTTTTTACAATTGACCAAAATTGTAAAAGTATCAAGCTACAAACTCAAGAAATTCTACAATCGGACAACAGAGTAAACATAAAGAAAACTAGGTCTGGGCAATGTAGCAAATCTGGTAAAAATAAACAATGAACAACAACAAAAAAAGGAAAGCAGTGAGAAAAAAAGACACATTTCCTTCAACAAAGTGACTGTAACAGACAACTGAATTCTCATTTAAGGCAATGAAAGCAAATTATACCATTCCAGAATTTTATAAAAATATCCACTAAAAATATTCTTCAAAGGTGAAGAACAAATAAAGACAGTTTCAAATAGAAAATACAGTACTGTGTAAACAGCAAACCTGCACTGAGATAAGTAACAAAAAAAAATTTAAGAAAAAGTATAAATGATCATAGATTATGGAAATGAAGCAATGATATTAATGTGAATAAGACATTGGAATATTGTGTAATTAAAAGATAATGCTTCCTAGGGCTTATAAAATTTAAAAGATTAAAATATGTTACACAAAATGTAAGTAATATAACGTGATTTAAAGTACCTTAAAGTTCACCCATTGCCCAAAAAGTAGTACATGTGATTGTCTTCAAATTCAATAATTTATACTTATGGATGTATATGTTGTAATCTTTAGAATACGTCCTAGAAGAATATTAGAATAATCTTACTAACAAATTAACAAAAGAGGAAATAAAATAATGAAACATTGGGTTTACTTTAAAGCAAAATGTATTAGTTTAAGTATTGCTGCTCTAACAAATTATCACACATTCAGTAGCTTAAAACAATACAAATGTACTATCCTAGATTCCTGGAGGTCAGAAGTCCAAATGGGTCTCAATAAGCTAAAATAAAGGTGTTGGAAAGGCAATTTTTCTTTTCTGAAGGCTTTGTGGAAAACCATTTTCTTGCCTTTTCTAACTTCTAGAGGCTAACTGCGCAACTTGTCTCTTATTTTTCTTTTATCTTCAAAGTCGGTGATAGCTGGTTTAATCTTTCTCTCATGATATTACCGTGTTCACATACTCACATAGTATGACTCTGCTTCCATCATCACATCCTCTCTGAATTCCCTGCCTCCCTTTTTTACTTATAAAGATCCTGCAATTATAGTAGGTCCATGTCCTTGTGATATAGTAGGCCCATATCTCAAGTGATATCCCTTGAGATAGGAGAAATTCAGGATAATTTCCCTATCTCAAGATTCTTAACTAGCTTCAAATTGCCATTTGCCATGAAAGGTAACACATTTCAAGAATTGCAAATACGCCAACTAAAAAGTCAATTGACTCTTCTGTGAAACATAGCAAAATTTGCTATCAGTTTTCTGAAAAGAGAAAAGTGCACAGATTGTGAGCATATAGCCCAATAAATAGTTATAATGTCGTATATGTACTGTAACTTTTGTGATGAAATTCAAATAAGACTTTATTTATGGAGGAGACTTTTAAAATTTTCATTTGCCCTGATATTTTGTAGGAAGTTGAGGGGCTGCAATGGAAAAATAAATGTCTTCTAGGGGTAAATAGAGGGATCGTAGAGGAAAGGATTTGAAGAGAGATATATCGATGTATTGAAGGGAACTGAAGGAAGGACTGAAAGTGTTTAAAAGGAGGAAGGAGATATGGAGGTAAAAAATTGAGGTGAGGGAAACAGAGGAGTCTTAGATAAGCAATTTTGGGACGATCTTAAGTTTCCCAAGAAGGCAATGATATTCCATATTATCATTAGTAAAATCATGCCAACAAGAAAGGGGGTGGACAAGTGCCACAGTGGTGGATGATATGGTCAACAGGGGTTAGAGATCGGTGATGTCAGTGCACTGAGAAGCTCCCATGTTTTTAACTAATGGTGTGTCCCAAACAAAGAAGCTCAAGACTCCAAACCAGTCTCAGAGTGTATGCTCGGAAACTCTAAATCTGTTATTGCTGTGCTTCCGCAAACTATTATCTAGAGCGCTGGACTGGATCAAAAGCAAGACTCACCAACAGATCCCTAATCAACTGCTAAGGAGTAAAGACAAAGGCTTCCAAGATGTGCACTTGGGAGCCTTGGTGAGAAGTCCAGGGGCCAATAATGAATCTGATTCTACATGGGCACCATGCTGTTAAAGAAAAAATTATCCGGAAACTTTTTTCAAATGGTAAGGAAATGTTTATTCAAGAGTATTGCAATAGAGATATTGCAATAAGGGAGTGATTTGGTTCCTTTCTGAATACAAGGACAATACAACAATTGTCCAATTGCAGATTTTTTTTTTTTTTTTTTTTTTTTTTTGAGTTGGAATTTCACTCTTGTTGCCCAGACTGGAGTGCAATGGTGCAGTCTCGGCTCACCACAAGCTCCGCCTCCCAGGTTCAAGTGATTCTCCTGCCTCAGCCTCCTGAGTAGCTGGAATTACAGGCATGTGCCACCACAACCGGCTAATTTTGTATTTTTAGTAGAGATGGAGTTTCTGCATGTTGATCAGGCTGTCTCAAACTCCCAACCTCAGGTGATCCACCCTCCTTGGCCTTCAAAAGCATTGGGATTAGAAGCGTGAGCCCCTGCGCCCAACCCAATTGCAGATTTCTAACCAAGGAACAGGGTGTGGAAGTCAGTGGATGGAAAATTACTAAGAGGAGACATCAAGTATTTTAAGTGGATTTTTGCTAAAGACAGGTCAAGGACTTAGACATCAAAGGTAAATGATAAAGAATCTGATCAGATATTAAGAGTCATCAAATATCAAGGATTGGGTGATTCTCACTAAACTGACTTAGCAGTACTCTTTGCTAAAACTGAGCTGGGTAGGCCAAAGACAAAATAGAGGCCAAGGTTGAGGCCTCATTGAGAAGAGAGCTCAGAGGAGTTTTACTAAAGTTTGGCCAAGGACAGAGTTTTTGTCAAACTCAATAAATGGTGGCTGGTTGGCTTAGCAGATTAGTGAATGAAAAATTCTAGAAAACATTGGTCAATAACTCCTTCAGATTGTTGGAGAGAGAAAAGAAAAGAAAACAAAAAGCTTTATTCAAAGCTAATTTGTTAGAATGAAATGTTCATATTACAATTGCCAAAAATAATTAGCATGACAGACAAATATGAAATATCACCCACATAATTTCTCTCAAGAAAAAGTTCCCGTCAAATCACCATGAAACACTACATTTAGAGAGGATACACTTCTATCTAAGCAAGTAAAACCAGGGACTGCAGCCATGGGACCTTAAAAGGCATATTTATTAAATAGTATTGACACAGAACAGTTAAAAATAAAAACAGCTACTCATTACTTAGAATGTGTCATTCAGGATTTTATATTTTAACTACACTCTAATTTGAGGTATAATCTCATTCATAGTAAAAGAGATTTTTCTCAATTCCCTGTTTTTTTTTTTTTTGTTTTGTTTTGTTTTGTTTTGTTTTCTGCAGCCTCTTTTTGTCCCAAAGAAAGAAAGGGAAAGGAAGAAAGGAAGTAAGAAAGGAAAGAAGCAAATAAGAACAGACTTATTTCAAAAGTTCATTAGTCATCTACAACATGTAGCTTTTCTCTGGCAGTCAAAATATGGGAATGTAATTATTTTAAAGACCTGCTGGAAGCAGCTGATTAGAATTGCCATTCTAATTATTTGTTTCCATAGTCACCACTTTTAGCTCATTCGTGAAAATTGATTTCTTTTAACAGCCACTTATTTGTTTAAGCCTACCAACTTTTACATAGTCAATCTGTTCTTTTGCAGCTTCCAGTTTCTTCAGTTCGACCCAGTTACATACAGAGCATTCTGAAAGAGTTTGGACTGGTGGCAGTTGTATGACTCACCAGCAGAAATCTCCCTGTACCTTACTTTCCTAAGTTTTACTTTCTCACATGTCTGAAAGTGGATCTGAAGAGGAAAGATCCTAATCTGGAAGCTGTATATTCCAAAGGCTTTTAGAAATAAGTGTTCCCACTTCCGGTGTCCTTAGCACTGCATTTGTAATGTCAGGAAAAGATGATCTTCATTTAATAGCTCAAAAAGCAATTGAGAGAAGTCATTCATGTAGGAAAAAATGGCTTATTTAGAGTTTTATTCTCAACAAAGAAAAGAATAATAGTAACAGGATTATTATTAACAATCCTAGGAACATGTATTAACTTTCAGAATTAAGAAAAAATAATAATCTGCCTACAAAATTATCAGAGAATGATGAGAAAATAATGAAAACAGAAGAAAAATGTTGACCTCAAGAAAATGCAGCATATTAAGAAGTAAAAAGCAAATTCTCCTAATTGGCAATGTGAAGATAATAACAATAGTTTGCAACTGAATGCACATCCTGTGATTCAACCATCATCCTCATGTAATAGTTATTAAGTACACATTGTGTACAAGAAAGATACTTATAGCAGGAAGGCCATCATGGAACAGAGTGCCTAACAGGAAACGTGATTACTTTGGGAAGATCTTAGGTGAAGTGAAGGGACCCAGGAATATAGTTGTTTAATGATAGGCAGGATGAACTAGGCTCCATAAGATAAGGCGTGAGGTGGGCTTCAAAAAAACAACAATGTTGGCTTGGTTGAGAGAACCCTAGAATCTCATGAAGATGTTGAAGATCTTAGATCACTTTCCAAACTAAGTGACAGGCATTCGGTGACTAATTTGGCTGTGCAATAAATCAACCAATTCTTAATATTTGTATCCATTTTATGCACTTTCCTACAGAATTGAAGATACACAGATGTGAATCTTGTACTAGGTATTAAGTAACAATGTTCTGAGACATTTAAAACATTTACTTGGAGATATATTTTATTCAAACCAGAATCTCCTTATGCTTATTTTTGTAAATATGACACAGATATTCAGAAAAGTGAATAGCACACTTGTAACACTTTCTCATAAATACTAAATGAATTAATCTACCTATTTAATAATTTAACAAATAGACTGAATTTCTCTTTGTTTCCAGGAACCGTGACAGGGTGCCACAGTTGATGCAAAGCCACGACACTTGTAATGCTGTCATTTTAGGGGAATGATAAATTCATGAGCAATTAAATTCAATATGAACAGGGCTATAACAATGAAAGAGGATGTACTTTAGAAGTACAGGAAATGGAACAAAAATATTTTTAAGTGTGACATTTATTATCAACAGAGCATCCGTTTTCATAGCTTTATAGTTTCATTGTAATTTAATTCCATTGATTCAAGAAGCATTTATTAATATCTGGGAATTTGGCAGAGAAACTTCTGATATACTCAGAGAGACACATTCTCTACCCTAATAAAGCTTCCATTCTGGTGAGGAGAAACTGGCAATGAAAATGAAAGCAAATATATAAGATAAATCCAATGGTATGAATTACTAATTTTTTAAATGAGACAGTGAAAAAGATAATAAAAGATGGAGTGCGCCCTAGGATCGACAGGGAGAGCTTGATGGAGAGAATGAGCAATGAACTAAGAGCTGAAAGATGAGAAGAGACCTCTCCTGTGAATATTTTGGGATAGCACGAGGCAGGCAGAGGAAACAGCGAGAGAAGGGGCCATGAAGCTAGAGTGAATTTGATTCACATAATAATGAGGTTTAGTGTCTACTCTAAGTGGAACCATTGTTAGAAAAATGCTCATAACAACGTAATAAAAATTAGACAAGGGACATTCATGGGTGTTTTCTACTATTGGCTACCTCTGCTTGAAAGCTATACAAAGTTGAAATTTCTTTGTTAGGAAAGTGGAAGAAGCAGTTCTTTAATGGGAATCTTGTTCTCTTCAATTCTTTTGGTATTTTCTTATGGCAAATAAACTACACATTGCAGAGATCTTTGTGATTCTACTAATACTCCAAAATAGCTTGCTTGAGGAGCAGCAAGGTTAGTTGGCTAAGATGTCTTTGTCAGGCTTCAAGCACATGGATTGGGTAATGTGTACAGGTCAGAAAAAAAAAATGGGTCTCAAGAGAAAAACAAGAAATATCAATAGAATGTGACAATGACATGAAGTTGAATTCTCTAATTTTAGGTCCTGAACTTTGGTCAACATTTGGAGAAGGGTAAAGAGGTCATAAAGTATATGAACTCCTGCTGGAAAGATCAGCTCCCAGAAATCTGTCAGCTGTCCCATTTAATGACCTAGTTGGTAAGGATTGCTCGAGGACTGCAATACCTGTGGCTAGTTTTTTCCATGACTATTATGAAAGACCCCATAATGTTTATTAAAACTTTAGTGATGGATTATAAAAGACCCCATAATGTTTATTAAAACTTTAGTGATGGGTAGACAATGAGGGAGAAGGCATGTCCCTGGAGAAACACAGCATCCCAGGGGTTGAGTGAACCAGTGAGTGATGTGTGGCAGAGATTAGGAATTCAACTTTTCCTAGCTAATTTAGAATTTGTTCAGAAATAGGTAATAGGTAGTAGAAACTATTTAAACAAATGGGATATATGAATATATAAAGCAACTATTATAGATGGAAATATAGGTGTAACTAGCTAGATCGTGGTCATGTAATCTTGCCACTTCCAATAAAATAAGACAATACAAAATAGAATCTAATTTATTCAAACAGATCTGCATCAATGTTGCTCCTATAAAATGAGGGAGAAATATTAGATATTCTTGTGGTACATATTGGCTTCAAACAAAACAAAACACAACATCACAAAATGCTACATATCATAGTTAATTGCATTAACCTATCCTCTTCATACTTCAAAGTAAGAGTTATGTAATGAAAATGTTAATGTTTCTCCTAAATATTAGGCTATAAATTTGGTAGCTATGTATGCTAATAACCCAGTAAAATGTGCATGTAATGTCCTTTAGCAATCTGTCACTCATTGTTTGAGCAAGATCTGTTCTGGTAATTTCTGAAATTGATTTCACTATTTTATTTCCTCTTAGGTTTTATCTCAACAAAAAATTAACACATATAAAAATATCAATTTTATGATTTTACTTGATAAAAATAGTTTAGAAAGGTTTTCTAAATATATTTTCTGTCACTGGCAACTTATTAATCAATGATTTGAATGGTTGTATAGAAAAATTTAAACCTAGTAATTAAAAAATAAAGTTAGGCTATTTTAAACGTTTAAAAAATCTTTAGAAATGTGAAGTTTCATATTATTCTTGAAATAAAAAAATATATTTTAGTTAGTTATTTGGGGATTTGTAGAATTTGAATATAAAAAATACAAATTATATTCTCTGCAAGATTATCCAGAAACTTTTTTGAAATGTAAGACAATCAAATTAAAGCTGGAAATATGAAAGAACATAAGCAGGGTTCAAAACATACATATTGGACACAGTCCAGAGATCTCTAGAGTGTAGCTTTAATAAAAGAATCCAAGTTATTTTGAGAAACAAATAGATTTAAGTACCAAATATATGGGATAATATTAATAAAGAAAATCATTATAAATAACTGAGAAAATCTCAGGTATCTGGTAGAAAAAGAAATCTATTTAGAAAGCTGAAGAAATTTTCATATGAAGATGGAGGTCTTGGTTTTCAGGATTGACAGCAATTTCTGGCCACAGTAGACACTGGATAAATTTCTAGACGTAAACAAAAGATGACAGCTCTAGTACACATTCATAATTTATGACAGATAACACAGGAGATTTTAAATGTTGCTACTTTGTTTTTTAATGGTCATCCTTTAATGTATCATAATTTCCTGTCTAAAGTTGATCATGTCATTAAAATCTCAAATTTCTAGTTGAGGAAAATAATTTTTTAAGAAATGATGCAATGTTTTGTTTACATAATTTATTAGATCTGTGGTCACAAAGTGCACTGAAAATATATATTTAAAAATTTATTAACTAAATATACTACTTATCATCTTCTACTTTATAAAATGCCTTTGAAAAGCAGGCATTTCCAGAATGGAAATGTGAAATTTCAAATACTTAATCTAATTAGTTACTATCATCTACTGTTGCAAATACAAATTAATTAATACTGTTGTTTACTAAAATGTTTTGCTCTTGTTTAGGTATTTTATTTTAACTGTGACATAATTATTATTGAAATGTTCATCCTAGTTAGTTAAGAAGCTACTAAAACTGTAATACTATTCACAATTTTCTTCTGTAGATAGTGATGGGTAAACTTTTTTCAATTTGGTTGACAGTCAAAAACAAAAAAGCAAAATATGCACAGAATTTATGACATTGATTTGACTCCCATATTTCAAACTCAGAATGTATAAACTTTATAATAACCTTATCTTCAATATTAAAATTTGAAGATCATGATTACAAAGAAGTGTATTAAAAGAAACCAGTTAATCTACATTTTTTCTGATGAATGTCATTGTTCTTATTAAAATATAATGTACTTAGTGGTAATTGCTACCCACTTACTCCTTTTTAGCTCATTATTTTCTTTTTTTTTTTTTTTTTTTAATTTATTTATTATTATTAGACTTCAAGTTGTAGGGTACATGTGCACAACGTGCAGGTTTGCTACATATGTATACTTGTGCCATGTTGGTGTGCTGCACCCATCAACTCGTCATTTACATCAGGTATAACTCCCAATGCAATCCCTCCCCCCTCCCCCCTCCCCATGATAGGACCCGGTGTGTGAGGTTCCCCTTCCCGAGTCCAAGTGATCTCATTGTTCAGTTCCCGCCTATGAGTGAGAACATGCGGTGTTTGGTTTTCTGTTCTTTCATTATTTTCTTTTGAAGCCATTATCGTGAAATAGTATATACAAAGACTACAGAAGGGAAGCTATGACACTGCCTTGGAAGATTTGCTGCCATCCTGTACCTGACTGGAAAGAGTAGAAGTTGAAATAGAGGCTGAGCTGTCACCACAAATAAGGTCTGATATAAAATAATCGAAAAATGTACTTGTACTATTACTCGTGAAGTTCAAGATGACAGATTATTACACAATATATGACATGGATAAAACATATTCTCAGGTCAGATCATGTTATGATGGAAAGAGCTTGATTTTCCTTTCACCAGGACAACTTTTGAATAAAAAAATAAAACTGGCCTTAAAAGTAACTTCACTTGTAAGTTTAAGAGGGAGGGGAGTTGAAGAGTTTAAGAGGGAATGGTGAGGTTTTACTTTCTGGTTACCTATGAAAAGTGTTAAATAATTTGAGTAGTATAATCTAGGACAAATTAAATATGTTTATTTCTGATAATTAGATTCACTTTTTGAATTACATAACTTTAAATAAGTAGAAGTATTTGAAAACAGCACAGCTGTTTATTCATCTGTCCGCTTTTTTAACACCTTACAAGATAAATGAATACGCACAAGGTAATGAGCATAGTCATATGGCTTAAGTGCATTTCCTATATGAACTTCAAGGAAGTTGAAAGACACCTTAGACATTTTTATAGTCCAAATTAATCTTCAGAATTGCTCTTTGACATATGTCAAAACAATTTCTTTTTAGAAATATTATTTACAATATTAAATTGAGAACAGTGGATGCAATATATCAAATTTTGAAATCCCTTTCAAGTTAACAGAAAGCGTGCAAGAAGATGCCCTATAAAATATCAACTATGTATCTATAATCTAAACTAAATATTCAAGTTACTAGTCAAGTGATTCTTTTTGGACAGCTATTGCACTCAGCCTACTGGCGTGATGGAGAGTATACATGGTGATGAAAAACATACCTCTTATATTCCTTTGGACCTAAAAGCCCAAAAATTACAGCTATGAGAGAGAATATTTCCAATCCTTAACAAATATTTATGGAAAATGGATTGGGTGTTAAACACAGTATTTGGCAGTTTGGGGAATGATATGATTCAAATTCATGAAATAAATATGATAATATCTTACTTTGCAAGAAATTTCTTCCCCTGTAACTTCATTAAGATTATAGCTAACCAGAAAATAAAAAGTCAGCACCTTCACAACTTCATATACTATAGTCAACACGAATCCAAGCATTTCTATCATTAGACAGAACTACAAGATGATTTATTAGACAGATCTTCAATTCACAGCAGATTGGAAACAGCTAACTAGATGGTGATGTTTAGGAAAAGATTATTGTTATAGATACTGTTCATTCAACATATTTATTTTATGTAGAGTTTACGCATGCATAATAAAACTTTCTGGAGTGATGGAAGTGTTCTAAATTAGATTGTGTTTCAAAATGGATTAAATACTTACATGTAAGATCTGAAACTATAAAATTACTAGAGGTAAACATAGGAAAAAAACTTCATGACATCTTTATGGACAATAATTATTTTGGATATGACCCCAAAAGCACAGGCAACAGAAGTGAAAATGGGCAAATGGGATTGCATATAAATAAAAAGCTTCTGTACAGCAAAGGAAACAATTGACAGAATGGAGAGAAAATTTACAAAATGGGAGAAAATTTTACAAACATACTTGTGATAAGGGGTTAACGTCCAAAATATGTAAGGAATTCAACTAAATAGTAAGAAATCAAATAACCTAATTTTTAAAGTGGGCAAATAACCTGAGTAGACATTTCTCAAAAGAAGATATACAAATAGCCAATATAAAATGAAAATGTATGAAAATGCTCAGCATCACTAATCATCAGGAAAATGCACATTAAAACAACAATTAGATGTCCTCACACTTGTTAGTATGACTATTATTAAAAAGACAAAGTTAACGGATATCTCTGGGGGTGTTAAGAAAAGTCAACCCTTGTACACTGTTGGTGGGAATAAAAATTGGTACAGCCGTCATGAAAAAATATAAAGGTTCCTCAAAAAATTAAAATTAGAACTACATATGATCCAGCAGTGTCACTACTGAGCACATATTCAAAGAAAATAATATCAGTACGTCAAAGATATTGACTTCCATGTTTATTTCAGCATTCACAATATTTAAGATATGGAATCAACCTAAGTGTCCATTGATAGACGAACGGATAAAGAAGACATGGTAAATACAGTCGTCATTGACATATAAAAAAGATTGGTTTCAGGACCCCTTGAATATCAAAATCTGTGGATGCTCAAGTCTCTCATGTAAAAGGGTATAGTCAGAGAAATGACAGATACTTGAGGTGATGGACACCCCAATGCCCTGACTTCATCATTACACCATCTTTGCATGTCACAAAATATCACATATACCCTGTATCACCTGCATTAATATTATGTATCCATAAAAATGGTATAATTTTGCATATTACCTAGGGACATTCTCCTTTAAATTATGTATATATTATTTATAATACCTAACATAATATAAATATTATGTAAATAGTTCTTACACGTTTTTAATTTGTATTTTGTATTGTTTTCTTGTTATTTTTAAATGCCTTTTCCTGATAGTTTTGATCTGGGTTTGGTTCAGTTGTGTACATGGAGTCTAAAGATACAGAAGATCGACTGTATACACGATGAAATGCTATTCAGCCTTTAAAGTGAGCTAAATTTGTTGTGACAACCTAGAAGATGTTATGTGAAGCAAAATACCCAGACACAGAAAAACAGATACCTCGTGATCTCACTTGCATGAGAAATCTGAAAACAATTGAACTCCAAGAAACAGATATTAGAACGGTGGTTACTAGGGGCTGGATAAGGTGTTGGTTAAAGGATACAAAATGTTTGATAGATAAAAGGACTAAGTTCAAGAGATCTATTATATAACATGGTGACAATAGTTAACACAATTTATTGTATTCTTAAAAATCATTAGCACAGTAGAATTTAAGTGTTCTTACCAGAAAAAAACAAGTATGTGAGGTTATGAATATATTATTTAGCTCAATTTAGCCATTCCACAATATATACGTATCTCAGGTATTTTGTACATGATAATATGTACAATTTTTTGTCAATTTAAAATAATAAAAATTAAAACTAGATTGTAGTGATAGCTACATAATTGTATAAATTTGCTAAATTTCAGCAAACTGTACAGTTATAGTGAAGGAATTTTATGTTATGCATGTTTATATGTAAATAAAATTATAAGAACAGATATTTGGGGAGTGTTGATGGATAGATAATGGTATGGTTAGATGATGACATATGCAGTAAAATAAGCATATAAAATGTTGATGGCAGAATCTAGATAAAGGGTTTATGAATTGTCACTATATATTTTATCATTTTTTGCATGCTTGAGAAATTTTATAGTTTTTTTGGGAAAATAAAGCACAATTAGTAGCAATTATTAGGAATAATAACACCATTTCATGGTTTAAACCAAGTGGAAACTCTACAGTAAATCAGTTACTTAAAAGAAAATCAGTGTGACCGCTCTGGTTGAGTTTCTAAAATAATGTTTCCTATTAAATATCATGAAGTGTCAGGACATTTTTGAGAACGGTCTGAGCCTGGTCTGTGGCAGGAAATGTAGAAGATGAACCTGGAAGATCTATCCCAAATGACAAAGAACCTATTGAAAACTACTATAGCCATATCAAAATAGCAAAGGTTTACCAAGTCTAGCCAACTGGAAGAGGGCCCAGTGGCCACATATAGACCAATTTTTCACGTGAATATGAAATTGTAATAGGTTGGAACTCAGTAAATATGTTTAAACAAACGACTATATATATATAATTCTATATATGTAATTGTATATCTATATAATTGTACATATATAACAGTATAGCTATATATATTTGTATATCTATATATAATTGTGTGTGTATATATATGTAGCGTGTGCGTGTATATTTACCTATGTATACACACTTCTTATCTTTTGAAGATAATAAATCGATACATTCTCTCGAAAATTCGGTAAATAAAGGAAAAGTAGCAAGATTTATCTTGTGTTTCCTACATGAACTGTACCACATGGTAAGCAAATAATATTGGGGATAAACATAATCTTTCAAAAGTATTTCTTCTATAGTAAAAACACAGTGTTCAAATAAGAATATCACTGATCAATAAAAAGTCAATGAGCTTAAACATAAATTATTTCCTATGATTTTTCTGTAGCATTCTAAATGCTCAGTTCTGTCTTACTTTGCCTTATGTCAAATTTAAGATCACTCTAACCAGAACATTAAATTTGATACAGTGCTTAAAAGGCACTACTCTATTTTCTCATATGGTTGACACTCCTCATTTGGGAAAAAAAGTTTATATTTATTACATGTGAAAATGTTATTATTTTCTACAATGTGACTGTGCTTATAATGTAGTGGTATATCAACCAAATGTATGAATGATAAGAAAAGTTAAATCAATATGTATTTTAGATATTGGGGCATGTTTTATGTTTTAATTCAAGTATTAATGTTTTTTATACATTCAAAATAGCATTAATTATGTAGTTTTTTAAAATAAAAGTTTAAAAATGTTTAAAAGTCACATATTTTATTTGTATTTTTCTAGTGGTTCCCTTAAACTTCCTTTTTTTAATATTAAAGACTAAAAGTAGTATCTATTTCTATTGTCACCCATTACTTCTCTTCATTCACATTTATTTTACAATAAATATTTGTTTGTATTTAATATTTTTTTTTATTTTTTATTGTGTTTTGTATTAACTAGGTAGACGTGTGTGTGTGTGTGTGTGTGTGTGTGTGTGTGTTATTTCTTGCTGAGATACATTTGCTGGTCATTCTCTTTTAAAAGGGATTGGTAGGAGTTATTGTGGACAATTCTGTAGGACTTTTTTATTTCTAATATTCAGAATATGATTGGGGGACTACATATAAGATAAAACACAAATAACAATGGCCTAAATAAGGTTTAGGGTGTTACTTTTCTCTCAAATAGCATAAAGTATGGCAACACCAGGGTACCCCTGGGAATTCAGGTTTCTTCTATATGTCCAGTTTGTCAACCTTAAAATATTATTATCCTACTCCTACTAAAAGGTACCTCATGGTCCAAGATGGTTTCTGGAAATACAGCTATTACATTTACATTTCAAGCAAGAATTACGGTAAGGGAGGAAGGGCTAAAAAGAGTGTTTATCAGGTATCTTGTCTTCCCACTAATGAATTTTCCTCAGAGTCCTATCTATTAATCTCTCCTTATAGCTCCTGTCCGAGAACGCAAAGGTATCTGGGAAAAGTTGTGTTTGAGCTATGTATATTGAATAAAATTGTAGTTTTGTTTCCAAGAAAAGTAATACAATGAATATTATGTGAGCAACATTATAGGAGTTTTACTTTCTCCAGCTTAGGCAAACTTGCTGGCTAGTCCTGTCTGTCTTTTGGGTATTCTAAAAAGATGACATGAAATACCCCAAAAAACATGCAAAGGAAAAAGATGTTTGCAGGTTTGTGTTAAGGACGTATCAAGCACATTTGCAAATGCTATGTCTTTGTTCAGGAGTCCTGCCTTTATCTATTTGCTCTTCTCTCCTTAGGAAAATGCTTTTGTTGTCATTGCCGTTGCTGTAATATAGCCTGAGCAAGTATTTTTCCCAGCAAGAAATAATGGGATTAAATCCCAGGAGACTGTGAATAAATCTGGTTCTTAAACCGCAACATCTATCCCCTCAGTCTCAAAAATAGGCTATTAGGGCACTTAGCCCAGTTGTCAGGTTCTTAGGATCTGGTACTTCCCCGCAGAATTCAGCCTTAAACTTTGTGCACTGACCGTATTTGTCTGTTCTTAACATGAGCAAGGAAACTCAGAGACTCACGACTGCCCGGATTTCTTTTCTTTTCTACCTTCAGGAAGGAGTAATATCTATGTTTTTTGGGGGACATTGTGACAATAAGAGAAAGATTTTATGAAACCCTGTTAGTGGTTTCTATCTTTTTGTGTCCTAATATTTCCATCTAATATAATGATGAAAAAAATCAAAATATAATTTGGCATGGAGTAGAAATTGGCAAATCGTTTTCTGTAAAGGTCAGAGAGTAAATATTTTCAGCTTTGCAGGCTATACAATTCTGTTGCAACAACTCAACTCTGCTATTGTGTTACTTTACAAAAGCAGTCATAGACAATTCATAAACAATGAGTGTAGTTCTATTACAATAAAACTTTATTTATTAAAATAGGCAGTGGGCCATATTTGGCCTGCAGGCTGTATTTTGCTGACTACTGGCTTAGAAAATTGGTTTATTCCTAATTCAACTGATATTTCATAATTAAAATGTTAGCAGTGAAGGGAAAATAGTTGTTTTTGGTATTCAACAATGTATTTGTTTCTCAGGGAAATGGAAAAACATCCTAAAATTCTCAGGCTTAAAACAACAGAAATTTATTCTCTTGGAGTTTTGTGTCTCTAAGTCCAAAATAAAGGGGTTGAAAGGGCTGTACTTTTTCTGACAGCTTTAGAGGAAAATCTTTCTTTGCCTCTTTCTAGCTTCTGGTGTTTTCTAGGAATCCTTAGAATCCTTTAGTTTGCAGATGTATCACTCCAATCTTTGCCTCCATCACAATGGCATGGCTATTTTCTCAGTGTCCCTGTGTCTAAGTTTTCCTCATCTTACAAAAACATCGATCACATTGGATTAAGGGCTCATGCAATCTGGTATGACCTTATATTAATAAATTACATCCACAATGACCCTATTTTTCAATAAGCCCACATTATGAGTCATTGAGGGATGGGACTTCCACATATCTTTTTGAGGGGTCACAATTCAATCTATAATAAGTGGTATCATTTGGAACCAGGGAGTAATCAAATCCTGTCTTGTCAATTGCTATTCCTTACAATGAAGTCTAAATGATATACGGAAGGAAATTTAGCTCCTGGGAAAATGTGAAACATTTTATTTTAAGTTATACCAGGCCAGCACATCATATCCACATGCACTCATCTACAGAAATCTGCATTGGAGTATGTGATTTATGTCAGAGTCTAAGGCAAGGCCTCTACATCCCCCATTTCCTAATTTTCTATCTCATATGCATATACCAGTTCCTGACTAGTGACACAATACTGAAGAAAGAGAGAAGAGGACTTACTTGTCATCTCTAATAACAGCAGTGTAATATAATTGAGGCTCATAGTTTTTGTTTTTTCTTATTTTACTTGTATTGCTTCCATTCTCTGCCTGTTAATGACTTTTCTCTAGTTACTACAACAGATTCCAAGTTTTTTAACTTTCCCTATAAAAAGGGAGATAAAGAAGCGCTAAAATCCATCAACAATTTTCTCCTTGATTAATCACAAAAATAAAGAAATAACAAAATTTTAAAATATAGAGCTCTGAAGATGAATGAATAGTCATGCAAACCATTATATATTAAGAACAATTACTGGAATGGGAATCTATTTCTTATGTCAGGTGGTGGGGCGAGTTAATCAATTATACGGAGTTTCTTGCCTCTTCTAAATGAAATCAGACTGCCCTTTCCTTTAATACTTATTTTATTGATTCTTATTGTTTCTTGTGTCTTCTTTCCTTGTCAGTCATCGTGTGTATGTATAACCAAATGAACAAAATTTTGCAGTCTGTGAATATAAAAGTACCACACTTATATAAACACTACAAGTAGTTTTGTTTGAAATCCTTACCCTCTGCATAGAGGAAGCCCATATTCTTCCAGAGTCCTTTCTTTGATAGTCCCATGAGCTCTTAGGGTTGCTTATCTACCTTCAGATTATTTATAGCCCCTCTCTCCCAAGCAGTTTGTGAGTCTTCAGTTATTTATGAGTTTCTAAGGAAGAAAGGTTCCCTTGCTGGTAATCAGAGATGCCATCTGTCCTTCTGTAATCCTGCTCCACTGGCTATTATCAATCTGTTCTTCATATGTTATTGCACATATTCTGTCTTCTGTTTGTATTGCTTTCTGCTTCCTCTGATCCATTGAGAGTTTTGCTTTTCTTTCTGTTCAGGGGGTTAAAGAAAATATCTCAATCTCATGAATATCTATCTCTTTTCTAGGGTGTTCAAGATCTTTTGGAGCCTTTTTGACAGAATTCCCTCCCTTGTCCCTAAGCCACCCTCTTTCAAGAGAGTTCAGAGATTGGTAAGCAGAATGGGGAGTGGATCTGAGTTGAGGAATGGTCAAGAGGAGACTCACCCTGTACTAATGGTTCTATCCAGAATCCACTCTAGTTCTCAGTACAGTCTATTATGCCAGACTGAGCCTTACTGCTGATGATTTCCCTTCATAATGCCTCCTCTTTCACTATTGCCTCAGGTTTCCTCTTTTTATTGTGGGCAGGGATTTTTGTTATTTCTTATAGTTCCCATCTTCTTTTCCAAAAGGGCAGCATTCAAGTTTCCTTTTCTTAGAGCTTAGTTTCACAAATCAGTTTAACCCTAACCTTTGGCTTTCTCACTACGAAATGAGAAAATTTAACCAAATAATCTCTGAATGAAGCAGCATACTGGAAGATAATTAATATTATTTTAGGAGGTAGATTACATTCCTAGCCTGGCTTTGCTCAAAGCAGACTCTCTTGCTTGGGTAAGTCCCATAACCACGTTGGCCTGAACCTCTCCTCTGCTAATAGAGAGGGTGAAGCTAACAGATATGTAAGGTCTCTAACTAAATGTAGATTTCATTTGTATTTTGTGTCTCTTGCATTTAATATATTAATCTTAAACTGTTTCTTAGATCATCTTCTGTTGCATTCTCTCTTTTGCACTGGCTGGGCTTCTTGGGCTTCTCTGGTCATTGTGCATTAGAGCTTTCAGTTACTTGATAAGTTTCATTAAGGAGTTACATACATTAGGACACTTTCAAGATTCAATGGTGTTTAACCATAAATTAAAATATACATAAGGAAAGACCAATGATGTAGTCACAGTTTTAGTTTATTAATTAATAAGGATAATAAAACTAACATTAAATATGACCGCAATTTGGTAAACAGTAAGAAGGATAGTTCTTTCCAAGAAAGAACATTTTGTGGTAGCATTAGCTTTTGGCCCCTCTGTAAATATGAACTAGGACCAGCAATATATACATTGTTCACACCCTTTAAAATGGATTACTCTTCTAGGTACTTCTCACAGTTAAGATCTTTTATAGAGGAAAACGTCAAGTCAAGTCACATATGCTGAGTGTATGTGAATGTCATGGTAGGATGAAGAGAGAAAACACAGTCACAGCTGAGTTGATTCCTTATTTCCTTGAGCTAGAATGTCTCTCTGGGTAGGTTTGCTTTTAGATTATTTCAAATGTGCTAATGTGAGAGGAGGACAGAGTGGGGGCAAACCCAAACTTAGTTTAGGAAAGGCTGGTATGGCCTTTGTCTTAAATGTAGAAGCATTTAATAATCACCATGGAGAGATCTTCAACATGTGTTCTTTTAGAGAGCACATAGGCTGAGCCAGTGGAGGAATTTGGTATCTTATCTATAACAAAATCTCAGAGACTCAGTTTATGTCACTATACCAGATGTCATGTCTCATCCCATTCGTTATTTGAAGAGCTGTTCTACCACCTTTACTTTAGAAATTGCAACACATGCCACCGAATATTGTTCAGAATTTATTGGTTTTTAAATGGTAATATGTGTCTAATTGCTTTATTTTACCTTGAATTTTCCCTATTATCAGAAATAGTTTCACTTTTGCTTTGTTTGTGTTTTAAATCACCCAAACAATTACCTCAATTTCGTTCTTTTCAGCAATGTGCATGCATCTGTTACCCCTGTGTTGGTAATATCCTATTGTAACTGCCTCTGTACTTCCTGAACTCTGGCTAGCCAGTTCTGATACTTTTTTACAGAAGGTCTGACTACTGAAAATCATTTTCTTTTGTTTGCGATAATGCTTCCATAATTGCAGTTATAAATGAAAGGCTGGAGCAAATCCCTTCTCATCTGGAAACTCACAGATTTTATTATCTTCTGCTCAATCCAATTCAATTTTGCTTCCAGTGCTTTTCACACCCGGGGTCACATAAATGAAGCTCATGGTTCTGCGTCTCATTTTTACTCCCCCTTTTTTAATCCCACTTACCTAAGGGAGATGATATTTCTCAAGGCAATCTTTCCTTCTTAGGAAGCAAGATGCAAAACTGCTGACAGTCATGGTCATACATCCAAAGGCGGACCACACCATGGCTAGAATGTCAAACCTAGATGGCTCAGTGGCTGGGAAAGAAACATGGCCTCTCTGAAACCTGACAGTCTTTTTTTTTTTTTTTTTTTTTTTTTAATCGAGTAATATTCCCAAAGTCCTATTACTGATCTGATTGTTTCGGAAAGCAGAGCCCTATAGTAAAACCTTAATTGATGAAAGGAATTCCAAGAAAGAGTTATGGAGGTAGACATTTTAGAAATCTTGAAGTTAAACACATGGCTTCGGCTGTTTTGTTAAACATCTCTATGGCAAATTTTCTGGGAAAAATGTCAGCCTACTCTAAAGAGAACACTGTGGCAAATCAATTACTATAAAAGCCTTTTTAAATAAAAAAAACTAAGTATTTTTATGGAAAAATATACCAACTCCCAAAAATTAGCCTCCATTATCATTCAAAAATAGCAGATTTCATATTTTCTAATGGTATTTTAAGCCTTTGTTTTGGATTGACGAATCTCTCCACTCAGTTCACCTTGATGTTTGTTATCTTAAAACAGACCAAAAAAGAAAAAATTATTTGCATTCCAAATTTCCACAGTCCTTCTGCTAGGTCAAATGGTTGGGTTTAAGGAAAAAAAAAAAAAAAAAAAGAATGACCATCTAACCTCTTGTATTCAATTATTTTATTGGCAATGTATTTTATCTGATTACATTTCCAATTATAGCTTTCAAAATTTTCCTTACACTCTTTATAAACTGATATAAATAAAGAAAAGAAAGAAATATCCAAAATAGCCAAAGGTACTTTTAAGGTCATGTTATCTTATCAATTTTCTAGTAAATACATACCAGATTTTCTCTCTCAGTCTCTCATATATATAATATATATATACCAGTTTTGTAATGTATATATATAATATGTTCTATATATAGTCTATTATATATACACTATAAATTGATATATAATATATGATATATAGTATATCCACTACAAATTTATTATATACATATATGTTATATATGTTATATATATTTTATATACACTACAAAATTGGTATATATATATAGGAGTACATATATATATTTATATAAAATCCCTTTCATCAGTTAAGGTTCTAATACAGGGCACTGGTTTATGAAGCAATCAGATCAGAAGTAGAATTTTGGGTAGTACTTCTAGATGATAAAAAATATGGCTGTATATTAAATAAACAGAAAATGAAATTATAAATAATTTTCCAAAAACATTTTATCTTCTGAACCACTGTAATATTTTACAATAACACTCGTCCTTACAAGCAAATATTTCTGTCTCCTGATTCCAGAGCATTACTTCATTCATTTAGTAGTGTGGGTTTTAATTTTGTTTTGTTTTTATTGAGCACCTTTTATGTATGTATTAGAAACTAGGCAAGGCATGGGGAGAGGAAAAAAAATGAGACATACTCTATGCCTTGAAACTCACTGGAAAGTCAGACACATGGACAAACATCTATAAATAAAGCAGATACATAATTTAAAATTAACTTATAAAGTCTGCAATTGAGAGTTCATTTAAGGGGTTAATTAATCACGTTAATTCATTAATAGGGAAATTAGGCAAAGCTCCCCGTTCAGCCCCCAGAAATTTTATGGGTAGAACTTGCGACAAAAGACACTATTAGCCCTCCATACTGGAAGTGTAGGCGTTCACTCGAAGAAGAGATTTGATCCAGTGTGCTTAGAACAGCAATATGCTCTGGGATGGAAAGCTTAACTAATCATGTTTGTAAAGTCGACAATACTAGACCTCACACTTGGGTAAATCTGAAGACTTAATATTTAAGATATAGATATTTCCTATTTGGTACATAAGGAAAATAAAAGAGTAGAACAACAGAGTTCTGACACTGATAACATTTGCCATTGAGATTGTGTGTGTGATTCAAACTGAATTATCCAGTTCATGTTTTCCTGATGATTAGATATAGAATCAAGAAGTTCATCTGGATGTAAAAGAATTTTAAAATTGGAGAAACATCCAGTGAGCTGATTTAGAGCTACTTCCCCGTCCCTTTGTAACATATCTTCCTTAATACAGACTTCATTAAGAGTATTTTTAAGGAAGTGGCAATTTCCTTTGAATACATGCTACTGAATATCTTCTACAGATCTCTTATTTCTCCAGAATTAGTTGATAAAAGTGTCTACTGGGTGCTGAGATTGCTCTGTCACTGGACATGCTATTGGGTGCTTTTTCTATCCCTACATTCTTCAGACACTTTTGAAATAAAAAAGCCTAGTCTTTTAAGTGGGAAGGATTTCTTCTTATTGAGATCCAAGATTATCACAGATTTACCTAATGAGTGAAACTTGCCATAATTGCAATATGAACACGGTCACTAAGATGTAAGCTCTGGACATCAGAAACCATGTTTGCTTTTCTCACTACTGTATTCTCAGTGCCCTGAACAGTGCCCAACTCATAGCAAGTACTCAATGGATAATTGTTTACTATTGAACAACTGAAGATCAAATATCCCCATAACCAAATAATTGGGTTATTCAGATAAAAGGAGTCATATTCTTTTAAACCCCTCCACAACTGGGATCAGATAAGTTGCAGCCAACATGAGTTTGATTCTCACATACGTTTGGAGCTCATGAACAAATATCTATGAAACCTAGAATGGGGAACCCAATGAGAAACAACGTATAATAATTTCTGTTTTGTGTGGCTGAAATTTTAGTATAGAAGACAAACTACGAAGATAGAGGTAAAAACAGGCAGGTCAAGAAAATTATGAGTGGTATTCCATAGAGAGTGTTTAGGAAAGGATCTTAGACAATATTTCACCTAAACAGAGGCTTGTATTAAGTAATTTGTGATAACATTGGGAAAGATCACATTAGGCAGAGGGAACAGATTGTGCAAAACATTGAGGCAGGAATAAGCTTGGTGAGTCCATGGAACAGCATATAGGCTAGTGTGGTTGGAATGCAGAGAGTCAAAAGGAAGGAGACAAGAAATGACTTCAAAAAAGATGTCAGAGGTGAGATTATACAGCACCTTTTTGGTGATGATGAAGAATGGATTTTATTTTGACAGTAGACAATTTTGAATACGGAAGTGATGCAGTATCTGTTTTATATGTAAGAACCTAGTAGCTGTATGGAGACAGACAATAGTGGTAGGTGATGACTGTGAGCAAGATATTAGGGTTCATTTGTAGATACTAAAGTGAACCGTACAGCTGGATTCAAGGGTAAGACAACGTGAAGCTTCATGATCCAAGTCTTAGAATGGAGTATGATTTGGAATTCAGCAGGTGTTTTCATTCACTTCAGGCACCTACAGGTTTGGTACTGAAAAAGTCGTAGTTGCCTGTAGCTCTGTGTTTTTAATAATCCAAATTTGAATTTTTTCATGTGTATTGCAATAACTTCTCTACCATAGCCAATGGCTACTCGAGGGATTCTTATGGTGAATCTTCCGGGACTTCAGTAGTTGAAAACGAAAGGGAACATTGCTCCCCCACAGTTGAGAATGAGTGCTGCCGTCAGGATACAGGCATATGAATGGTCCACCTGATAACTTCGTTACTACTCTGAACTTTCAATTAGGTTTTGCACCAGTCTATGATTGCGATCACCACTGCAACATGAGCTGCCTAGGTAAAGATTAATAAGCTGCCTGGAGAGTTGATCCTCAGGGATATCCTAAATCTTGTTTTCCTGACTCAATTCATACAGACCTCTGCCACAATGCAATTAAAATCATTAAATAAATACTAGCAAAAAATAAAGGGGCACACTGCAAATACAGATTTTCAACAAATAGCTTCATGAGTGTCGAGTGTTTTGGCTTCTTTCCCAGCTCAGTAATGATTAGTGAAGTCATGTGTAGAAAATATCTGCAGCGTGCACAATTTCTGAAGCTGTTGCTAAATCAAAAGTGAATGCAAACAATGTGTGGTTTGCAAAGCTCAGAAGTATGACTATTTGAATTGATATGACAGGATCCACTTTTAAATTGTGATAGCCCAGTCCTGTTAAACTATTAAATAAATTATCCAAGTATATAATATTTAGAAAAATTACCTTAAAGTTAGAATTATAGCATTCAATCATTCAATTCTATAAACTTCTTTGTATGCAGTTTTTTCCTAGTTAATACATGGAATATTTATCTGCTGATTTTGAATATTGTGGTATTTCTTTGTTACACATCACAATTGATCTCAGGAGAGATATAGCTCTGCATCAATCCTACTGACATTCAAAATTATTCTTATACAATGTATTTAATTTGACAAAATATTTCCAGATAATTTCCAATCTTATCAGTTCCTGCCATCAGAAGAGAGAGACCTGAGACTACTTAGAAAGATGATCTCTAAGGCAAGTTGTATATGAAAGACACATATGGATGATATAGAAGAAGACTTGGATGAACAAGACCACATATTAAAAATATATAATGTTATGAGTATGTAATTTCACAAAATAATGTGAAGTGGCAGTTCACGAGGTCAGGAGATTGAGACCATCCTGGCTAACACGATGCAACCTCATCTCTACTAAAAATACAAAAAAATTAGCCAGGCGTGGTGGCGGGTGCCTATAGGCCCAGCTACTTGGGAGGCTGAGGCAAGAGAATGGCATGAATCCAGGAGGCGGAGCTTGCAGTGAGCTGAGATCGGGCCACTGCACTCCAGCCTGGGCGACAGAGTGAGACTCCATCTCAAAACAAAGGTTTCAAAGTGTTATTTTATTAAAATTGATAAGGTATTCCAGTTGTTCATATATAAGAATAAACAAACAAGAAGGGTCTCTCAAAATGTTGAGAAATAAGAATAATTAGTGGGGCTATTACCCTTCCAAGAATTACATATATTAAACCTCTTATATTATATTATAAAATGTAGTCAACAAACTTTGCCACAGAGCAGATAGCAGAAAACAAATAATCCTAGCTCTGTAAGAGGTTGAGATAGGATTTTTATCCCAAATTAGTGAAGAAGCAGCTAAACAAAGACTCATTGGAAAAATATAATCAAAACTTTACCCTTATAACTTAAAATATGAATTTCAGATGTATTGATTGAGTTAAATGTATAAAAATAAACTTATTAAAAATTAAAAGTATATGTGAATATATGTCTCTTTTGAGGATAGGAAAATACATTGTAAGCACAGTTTCCATGAATTAAATTCACCACTAATTATCTTATAAATTTAATGCAATTTGATCAATTGCTCAGAAGAATTTTTCTTGAGAAATTTAGCAGACTGATTAAAAACATGGAAAAAGCAATCTGCTAAGATCTAAGGCAGTTTTGCAAATGAAGAAGTAAAGTTTGGGAATGCTTGACCTTCTAGACATTATAAAGCAGAACTGATTAAAACTGTGTTGTATTAACATGTGCACTTACAAATGGAGCTGTCCAACAAAGTAGTAAGCCTATAAAAGTATAGAATAGCATCGCTAATCAGTGCAGCGTGAATTGACTATGTGCCTGATGGTGTAAGGAAAGTTAGGTTGTGATCTGAAGAAAGATAAAAGTTGGGTTTCTACATCACGCAATAAATAGAAATAACTTTTAAATGTGTTAAAATTGTAAATGTAAGTGTAATAATACTAGAAAAATAATGAAAGAAAATCGATTTGTGACCTTGGGGTAGGGAAGAAGTTTTCAAGACCCCAAAAGCATAAGTTACAATGAGAAAGTCTGGTGGATTTCACTGCATCAGAGTCAAAGGTGTTTGTTCCATGGATGACACTACACACTACATGAATAAAACGGTGACACATAAGAAGATGTGTTTGTAATATCAAAAAAAAGATAAGAAATAATTATCACCTAGAATATATAGGAGTTTTTGTAAATCAGCAAGAAATATAGGAAGCTCAGAGGAAAAGTGGGATTAAGAGTAAAAACACACATTTCACAGAATAGAAACTCAATCAGCTAAGAAGAGTAGGAAAAAAATATAGCTAACTTTACCAGTAATTAGATTTACACAAATCAAATAGCAATAAAAACCCACTGGGTATCCACAGCATGGCAAAAACTGGAAAGTTGCATGATATGAATTCCTGGTAAGGATGTGGGGGAGAAAGAGAATATAATGTAATTGGGAAGCAATTCTCAAAAGTAATCTGAAGCACAAAGTAAAATTACATATTTATATACTACATGGCCTTGGATAATACACCTAATATCTCTATAATTGACTCATGGGTATTATAACCTACAAAAATTCCTGCATAAGTTCATGAGAAAATGTACAATTACGTTTATCACATGTGTTTTTTTAATGGTAACAAAGTTTTGGAAACAATCTATCAACCAACCACAAAGAATATAGATAAGAAAAGAGTGACTGCCTTACTAGGGCTGCTTGCTAGGGTTTTCTCCAGAGGCAGATTTTGAGACAAGCACTGAGGATACCAAAAGGGTGTCAGCACAGTTTTAATAAATTATACTTTATAATGGGTAGAAGGGCAAGTATTCCCAAACTTCCTCAGGGAAGTGGGAAGGTAAAACAGTAAGGGAAAGCAGCCAAAAAGAACTTTGTTCTTAAGACAGCTACTACAGTGGGCAATTGAAACTTAATCGGCAGACATGCTGTGGAAAATTGTGAAAAACACACATCTCAGAATAATCTCAGCCAGCGGAGGAGCAAAAGGTATTTATACACTCCCACCCAGTAGCAATTGTGAAGAGCTGCCCAGTGGATGTGAATTTCCAAGTACTCTAGAATGCTATGCATTTCAGCAAAGCGAATTCCTGCGGGTCAACAGCAAACCACTGACAGACCTCAAGTACTAGTCATTGGAAATCAATCTGATAAACACAGAAATAGCAAGGAAGTCTAAGGGGATAGGGAGAACACCAACAGCATCTGCTACTGTGATTTAAACATGCGATTTAGTGCTACACTGCCATTACCTATTTGCACATGGCATGATACATAGATTTCAAAATCAAGATAGAGAAAAAATTAATAAAAATAATAACATTTTAAATAAAACATATATGTGAAATGAAACACTGTATGTTTTAAGCTATGCATACCAAATACATATTAAGGAAGAAAAAGGAGAACAGTTTATAGCTTGATAAACACAACATGTAATAAACTTAGGGTTATAGTCAATATATGTATGGTGATCTGAAAAAAAAAAACAAAATTCTCTATATGTCAAAGTAAATAAAAATATACATGACAAAGTCGAGAAATACCACAAATGTAACAGGATTTAATATAATTAACTTATTTGAAATGCTGATAAATTAAACAAAAAATAATTTAATTTTAAAAGGGACAGAGATATAAACAAATAATTTGTAACATAAGAAATCATAAATAGATTTATAAAACATAGTAAGCATGAAAACTGCACAGTTCATTAATAAAGTAAAACAGCCCCCACAAAAAAAAATGAGATTTCTTTATTTTGCTTCTCAAATTAGCAAATGTTTTAGTAGTAAATACTCATAATACAAATTTTCTAGAAAAAATAGACAATATTTATCAAGAACCTTAAAAATATATTGACACTTCTACTCAGTAATTAAGTCAGAGTTTAATCCAACGATAAAATCAAGACAAAGAAAAATAATCTTGTAAGATGATGTTAATCACACTGTTAGTTTTAACAGAAAAAAAAGGGAAACAATAAATTCCTTGAAAATCAAATCATAAGGGGATGATGAGATAAACTTTGTTGCATATAGATGCTGTTGCTTCTTCATTATCTATGGTGTAGAATTAGAATTGGTCAAAGACCCTCTCCTATCCTACCCTGGTCTAGCCCTCTTCAGCCTGGATGATTTTGTCTGTCATTTGTTAAATAGCTATTTATCAATTTTCTATTAAATACCAGATCCTATGTTAATTGTGGTGATAAATAAATGATCAAAAGAGATACATTCACTATTCTCAGAAAACTTAAATTGCTGCGTGTTTGTGAGAGGAGAGAGCTTAAAAAATGCATTGCCATGATTACTTCATATAGTGGTTAGTACCATGAGGAAAATACAGGAAACTGTGACAAAGGAACAGCATGGAGATGAAGGTGGGCTACTGTTTCAACTGGGACTCACGGACAGCCTCCCTAAGATAACTTTGAGTTGAGGACCTGATGATGAGAAATTATTTTTTTGCATTCATTCAAAGAAGCCTATAATCAAATTAATATTTATGTATCCAGCAAAAAGATAATTTTCCCACTATAGTTGCAGAATGTTCTACTTCATATTTAAATGTGATGTGAATTTGTCACATTAAACAATGAAAATAAAGCATTCTTCAGAAAGCTATTTGAGAACAACTTTTCTGTCTTCTAAAACTAATTCACTGAGTTTGGGGTCTGAGTAAAAGAGTCAAATTCTTAACTCTGTCAATGATTACTTATGTGACCCTGTGCACATTTTTAAACTCTCCATCTCTGTTTCTTTATTTGTGAAGTGGGGATATAAAATAATACCTATTTTTTGTCAGCAGAACAGTGCTTCCCAAAGATGTCTATGTCCTAATTTGTGGAACCTGAGAGTATGTTATTTTATATGGCAAGGAGGAATTAAGGTTGTAAATGGAATTAAGTTTGCTAATTAATCAACCTTAAAATAGGAAGATTATCCTAGATTGTTCAGATAAGCTCAATGCTCACAGGATCCTTAAAAGTGGAAGGGCCTGGTGTAACGTTTTATGACTATAATTGCAGCACTTTGGGAGGCTGAGGTGGGGAGATTGCTCGAACCCAGGAGATCAAGACCAGCCTGGGCAACACAAAAGACTCCATTTCTACTAAAGACATGGTGGCACATGCCTGTAGTCCCAGCTACCAGAGAGGCTGAGGGGAGAGGGTTGCTTGAGCCTGGGAAGTCAAGGCTGCAGTAAGCTTTAATAGCACTACTACCCTCCAGCCTGGATGACAGTCCTAGACCCTGTCTCTAACAGGGACAGGGTCTGGCTCTGTCAAAAGAGAGAGAAAAAGATTTGACAATGGCAGCAAGACTGAAGTGAAGCAATATGATGATTCACCTCACCATTCCTGGCTTTGAAAATGAAAGCGGGCCAGGACCCAAGGAACACAAGCAGACTGTAGAAACTAGAAAAGGTAAAGGGATAGGTTACCATTGAGGGCCTTCAAAAGAGAAACAGCCTTGCTGACTGAAATAGGTTGGATTCGTGTCTCTGCCCAAATCTCATGTTGAATTGTAATCGCCAAGGTTGGAGGTAGGGCCTAGTAGGAGGTGATTGGATCATAAGGGAGGATTTATCATGAATGGTTTAGCACCATCCCCTTGGTGCCGTTCTCATGATAGTGAGTGGGTTCTTATGAGATCTAGTTGTTTAAAAGTGTGTAGCACCTCCTGCCACACTTTCTCCTGCTCTTGCACTTGCCTTGTGAAGTGTCTGCTTCCCCTTTGCCTTCTGCCATGAGTGAAAGCTCCCTGAGGTCTTCCCAGAAGCAAATGCTACCATACTTCCTGACACAGTTTGGCTCTATGACCCACTCAAATCTGAAATTGAATGATAATTCCCAGTGTTGAAGGAGGAGCCTGGTGGAATGTGATTGAAACACAGAGGGGCAGACTTCCTCCTTGCTCTTCTTATGATAGAGTTCTCAAGAGATCTGGTTGTTTAAAGTGTGCAGCACCTCCTCCTCCTCTCTCTTGCTCTCTCCTGTCACGCTTGCTTCCCCTTCGGCCTTTGTCCATGAGTATAAGTTTCCTGAGGCCTCCCAGCCATGCTTCATGTACAGACTATGGAACTGTGAGTCAATTAAACCTCTTTTCTTCATAAATTATCCAGTGATATGGTTTGGCTCTGTGACCCCACCCAAATCTCATGTTGAATTGTAATTCCCAATGTTGGAGGAGGGACCTGCTGGGAGGTGATTGGACCATGAAAGCAGATATCCCCCTTGCTGTTCTCATGATAGTGAGTGAGTTCTCATGAGATCTGGTTGTTTAAAAGTGAGTAGCACTACCCGCTTCACTCTTTCTCATTCCCGCTATACCATATGAAGAAGGTGCTTGCTTCCCCTTCACTCTTTTGCCATGATGGCAAATGTCGTGAGGTTTGCCCAGTCATGCTTCCTGTTAAGCCTGCAGAAATGTGAGTCAATTAAGCCTCTTTTCTTCATAGCTTACCCAGTCTCAGGTAGTTCTCAGTAGCAGTTTGAGAATGGACTAATACAGAAAATTGGTACCAGAGAGGTAAGACAGTACTATAAAGATACCTGAAAACGTGGAAGTGACTTTGGAACTGGGTAACAGGCAGAGTTTGGAACAGTTTGAAGGACTCAAAAGATGACAGGTAGATGTGAGAAAATTTGGAACTCCTAGAGACTTTTTGAATGGTTTTATACACCAAATGTACCAAAATGCTGATAGTGATATGGACAATGAAGTCAAGGCTGAGGTGGTCTTAGATGGAGATGAGAAACTTATTGGAAACTGGAGTAAATGTCACTCTTGCTATGCTTTAACAAAGAGACTGGCAGCATTGTGCCCCTGCTCTAGACATTTGCAGAACTTTGAACTTGAGATTGATGATTTAGAGTATCTGGTGGAAGACATTTCTAAGCAACAAAGCATTCAAGATGTGTCCTGGGTGCTTCTAAAAGCCTATTCTCAATTGCAAAAGCAAATAAATGATCTGAAACTAGAATTTATATTTAAGAGGAAAGCAGAACATAAAAGTTTGGAAAATTTTCAGCCTGACTACATGGTAGAAAAAAAAACACATTTTTCTGGGGAGGAATTCAGGGCTGCAGAACTTTGCTAAGTAAAGAGCCAAATGTTAATAGCCAAGATGATGGGGAAAATGCCTGCAGTGCATTTCAGAGACCTTTGTGGCAGCTTCTCCCGTAACAGGCCTGGAGATCTAGGAGGAAAAAAATGCTTTCATGGGCCAGGCCCAGGGCCCCGCTACTCTGTGCAGCCCCAGGACACGGCGCTCTGCATCTCAGCCACTCCAGTTCCAGCCATGGTCAAAAGTCCACAGATACATCTCAGGCCCCTGCTCCAGAGAGTGTAAGCTATAAGAAGCCTTGGAAGCTTCCATGTGGTGTTGGGTCTGCAGCTATGCAGAAGGCAGGAGTTAAAGCTTGAGAGCCTCCACTTAGATTTCAGAAGAAATACAGAAATGCCTGGAAATCTAGGCAGAAGTCTGCTGCAGGGGAAGAGCTCTCATGGAGAACTTCCAGGGCAGTCTGGATGGGAAATATGGGGTTGGAGCCCCCACATGGAGTCCCCACTGGGGCACTGCCTAGTGGAGCTATGAGAAGAGGGCCACCATCCTCCAGACCCCAGAATGGTAGACAGATTGTACCAGGCACCTAGAAAAGCCACAGACACTCAATGCCAGCCTATGAAAGCAGCAGAGGAAACTGTATTCTACAGAGACACAGGGACGGAGCTGCCTAAGGCATTGTGCTGCTGATATTCCATGTTTCTTGTTCCTTCACCTATGGTAAGGTTACATATTTTGTCTCTCAAACCCATGAGAGCATTGCATACTCATATTTAAATGTTATCACTCACCAGTCACCCAAATAGGTAATAATAGAAGTTAACATTTATTGCAGGCTAATTACATATTGCAGGCCTTAAGCCTAGCACTATATGATGGCTAACTTTATCCTCACAAGAATCCTCTAAAGCAGTGGTACAAATAGGGAAACAGAGATGAGGTAACTTGCCTGAAGTTGCTCATCTAATAAATGGTGGAGCCAGCGTTTATTCTTGGGCACTCTGAGCTCAGTGAAGTTACACTCTACATTTTAATTATAAACTGAGGAGCACACCCAGGAAGAGCAATCTCACATACTGGGAAAATATTTAGCTATAACTAAAACATATAAACCCACATGAATACAGCTCAGAAAGCAGGACTGTGCCACAGCCCTTCCTCTCTCAGATTTGAATGCTTCAGCTTGAGTTTATACGATTTTGTGAGTGTGATTCACAGTATTTCACTGGATACAGATAAATTTGACACTCCACAGACTCTGGAATAGGCCAAATTCCATGAATTATGTGAGATATTGAAATATTCTTTTCAAATACCTTGTTTCTTTATACTTAAAGTTGTAAGGCCAATCAGAACTTGGAGGGATGGGCTAGTCCTTTTTTCACAGCTTTCTTATGGTAACACACTGCCTTCAAATAAGATTCAGGAAAAAGGAACATGTAGCCTTAAACCTGGTTTCACACCATTTCCCATGTGTCAGCTCAAGGCTTGATCCTGATTGACATCATGTAGCTTGCCACTGGGCTGTCTGCTTTGGAGTCAGCATAAGAGAGGAAGGACTGTGGCACAGTCCTGCTTTCTGAGCCATATTCATGTGGGTTTATATGTTTTAGTTATAGCTAAATGTTTTCCTAGTATGTGAGATTGCTCTTCCTGGGTGTCCTCATCAGTTTATAATGAAGATGTAGAGTGTAACTTCCTCGAGTTCAGAGTGCCCAAGAATAAACGCTGGCTCCACCATTTATTAGATGAGCAACTTGGGGCAAGTTACCTCATCTCCGTTTCTCTACTTGTAAAACTGCTTTACAGGATTCTTGTGTGGATAAAGTTGGTCATCATATAGTGCGAGGCTTAAGGCCTGCAATATGTAATTAGCCTGCAATAAACGTTAACTTCTATTATTACCTGTTTAGGTGACTGGTGAGTGATAACATTTAAATATGAGTATACGATGCTCTCATGAGTTTGAGAGACAAAATATGTAACCTTACCATAAGTGAAGGAACCAGAAACATGGAATGTCAACAGCACAAAGCCTAAATCTACAAATGTATGAGCACTTTAGATAGGAGAGACTACGGTGACATTGTATACCAGATTTTGTACAATTTTAGGGTGAAAAAATGTAAAGCAAGAATTTCATTTGACGTCTACTGTTCAAAGAACATTATAGTATTTCCTTACAAGAGACAATGACAGAAATAAAAATTATGGCCTCCAGGGGACACTTACTGAGTTATAGACTTAAACCTCAAAAGGAAGCATGCCATTGTTTATTGTAATTTTTTTCCTTTAACTTCTTCAGTCTTCATCTTCAGTATCACCCTTACATAGGGTTTCTTAGAGTCCCCAGCTAGAGAAATCTTGACTGACCTGCACTGGCACAGTGTATATAATGCTATTCTTCTCCTCTAAGCTCGATTCCACTTGTGAACTCAGTTGTATTTGAGACCTCAAATCAGGAGCATGTTTTGTTTAAATTGTGTTGACAAACACCAGCATCATGAGGATCTTGAGTCCTAAAACTTGGAATTTATGGGACTATGTTAGGGGCTGAGAATCTAGGGAAGAGTGACACGGTCCCTCTACTGCAGGAACTCATTCACCTCTAATGAGAAGCAGGCACCAAACACATGGCATTATTACAGCATAGGGAGTGCTGGACAGAATGAGGGAAAATGTCTTGGGGACTCAGAGAAGAATCAATTAACTCTTTCTAGAAGGTAGAGAAGGAAGTCCTGGGATGCTGCAGCAAGAGCAAACATCTATCCCAAGTCAAGGACACACCAAGGTCCACAAAAGAAAAAGTTTAACAGACTGCATGGAAGATTACATTTTCATCAGATTCATGGTCTGCATTCCTGATTCCCTTTCTATGGCCCCAAATTTGGCAAAACCTGAATTAGTCAGAGGGGGTGAGCTCCCCATGAGTGTCTTTTCCAAGAACATTAATAAGTCCTTTCTCAATGAATACAGTCCGAGACTCAGTTCAGACTCAGTTCATGAATTCCACTGACGAAATCTCTTAGGCTATTTGCTAAGACATTTCTTTGAACTAAATATCTTAAACTGCAAATGTTTTTATTCAAGGATATTTTCCTATAAATGCTAGTGTTTGTGCATGTTGACTCTGGAGTCATTTTTTGTGGCCTAGGGCATTTAGGCAAGTTTTTTAGCTTGTTTCTGTCTGAGTACTTCATCTATAAAATATAGAAAAGATAGAATATGTCACTCAGGGTTGATTGAGGATTAAAGGCGTCATACACTGAAAGTAGAGTGCCTGGCACACAGTAACTGCTCTAAAGTTGTTCTATCATAATTCACGCAACTTTTTGCCATTGAATTTATTCTTTGAAGACAGGGAAAAAGAGAAGGAAGGGTAAGCTTATTTCACAATATTGCCTAAGGCCAGCCTGGAAAGAATGGTTTTTTTTTCCCCCTGAAAAGTGATAATAATTATGACAATAATTGTGACACTTATTTTAAAATTTTTGCTGCTCTATTATATGTTTAATCAAAATGGGAAATGTTTTGTCACATGATAATTGATCATGAATCTGATGACAAGTGGCTCTGGGCATCTATCAAATGAACGCTAATACATAATACATTTTTTAAGTCACCAGATAAGGGTCTTTAGATTACAATTTCTACATTTTCAGATTTGTTTATCTTTGTGTTCTCTCAGTGAATTTGCACCTTCATTGATCGTTTTGTGTCAAAATAACTGTGCTGTTATTCTAGGCCTTGTGTGGATAAGAGACATACAAGGAAGGGTCCTGGTTCTGGAGCTTCCAGCCACTGCTCTGTCTTTGCCATATGGGTCTAGCACTACTCTCTAGGGTTTCCATGTAGAATACTTCAATATTTCAATCTAATGGTAGACCTTTCTTTCAACCTAAACCATTTCCAGACACATAGTTTTAGCCAGTCAAATGTCATCTTTTCTGAATAGGTCAGCCTGCAGCTGCAAAGATCTCGAGAGCTATTGCATCCTGGAGTGGCATGACATTTTGTGGATCACTGCAGTTAAATAGAATTCTCAGCAGCTGAGTTCAGAAACTCAGTTATTGGCTTGACCAATCCTGGCTTTACACAAATATTAGCAATTTACACTAAAAAGGCTAATATTACCACTGAGTATTTAGTGTATCTGAGTTGATTCTCAACACTGGGGCAATTTTGGAAAATAATTCATTGAGAAAAACACTTACAAATATAATAAACATAACCTTTCATCATCATCTTTATAAATATAAAAGCATATTATAAAATATGTGTATTATTATGATGAGAGTAGTGTAAGCCTAACAAGAAATTATCTTGCAAGGTTAATATTTTCTCTTTCATTTGCAATTCTATGCTTATTTCATTGCTTAATATACTTTTTGAATTTTCCTTTTGGTAAATACTTTTTATATCTATTTTCTAGCTGTATTTATAATAATTTTACTGTTACAGCTCAGCAAAAAGTTAAATTATATCGTTCACCTGTATTCTTTTACTTAGCTATTCATTTGTTCTCTTATTCAACAAACATTTATGCAGTCTTCTACATGCCATGCCCAAATTTAGCACTAGAATTATAAAAATCAACATAGAGAATTTTTTTCCTTACTGGGATGGGCTAATGAGAGTGTTGAAAGGGTGTATTTCTAAAATAAATCCCACTCAAAAGGATTATGTGCTACAACACAGAATATTCAGAAATGTTTGTCTCTAAAACTAAATCTAATTCTGTAAGTGTAATCCCAGGTAGAAGTTCCAGTTAAGGATATCCAAACATTATAGCCCTCCAGGGTGACAATTTTGAAATTAGTAGGTACATTCTGGAATTTTTGCCCCAAATGTTACTTCTTTATACCCGCACTTCACTTTTATACATGTTTTATTTCTCCAGAGGTGCATAACTTGAAAGCCCAACAGATATTTACACAATTTTGAGGAACAGAACTCATAAGTCACATTTCCATTTCTGTTGTAACACAAGTTAAAGAACTCACTGCAGAAAGGATAATAAAGGTAATGATGAAACCACAAATACAGTCTCAATATGCATCTACAAAACACGCCTGATTCTTACAGCAGAAGCTGCAAGTACTCATGCATGAAATTCTACTTGAATTCTTCAAAGATTCAGAGGTTGCAAGTTTACAATTATTCTTATTATAGAAGTATCGCACTATCTGTACAAACCAACCAGATCCTCATGAATTTGTTATGTGATATCATAGATGGATAATATTCTATCAGCTTTATTGTTTAAAAAATGGAAACTAAGATTAACATTTACTAAAAACTAATGTTGCTTAAGATATGTAAGTAAAGACCAACAGCATTAGGTTAGAATAATTTCTAATCTTTTTGGAAGAATTTAAACTAAACAATCCAAATAAGATATTCTATCACCTACAAAAAACTCTGAATGAGAGCTGCTAATATTTGAATGCACTTGTGAATTGCGGGGTATGGAAGATTAGGGGAGGAATGTCATTAAATTGAAAATTTTTATTCTGTGGTTGAGCTAGAGACTGTGAGCTCCAAAGCCACTGTTTTATAAAAGGATCATAATATGCAAATTGACCCCCAAACACGGAAGGAGTCTAGAAATCAAAGAATTTGTCAGAAAAATTGTTTGTTGACAAAGAGTGATTTATTGGGGGAATTTACAGACAGAAGCATGGTCTTGGGCTGCAGCAAGACAGGTAGGCCTCAGCACCGTTACTCTCTAGACCCAGGGCCTATATACCATGAGTGCATGGGGTCTATAGAGAATATGTGAGACAATTAAAGGCAACCCTCCAGAAAAGGTAAGAATGCTATGTGCTTCATAGCCTATATTTTCTGTGGTAACATCAAGATTGCTTCTATCTAAAGGCAAGATTTATAGTAAATACATGTTATTACACTAAAGACAGTAAATAAAATAGGAATCAGGAGGCATTCATGGGACTGGGGTTAATCAGAAGTCCAAATAGACTAGCATCCAAGGTGGCATCACTTTTGTCTCCATAGCCTCCCTTCTATAGTCTGTGTTTTGATGTTGAAGCTAGGGCTTTTCAGTTAGCATTTCCGTTTTGCCAAGTTGGTCTGTGTTGGACTCTTAACAGTTGAGCACTAGATGAAGACTGCAAGGTTGAAGGAAGAGGAAATCTGTTCCTTCCCGTTTGTTTTCTCCAGGCTTCCTGCCTGCTTCATATGCCTGTGAATGTCATTTTAACAATATTGTTTCATACTGCCAGTACAGTTCCTTCCTGTAGCAACAGATGAATTTGGACTTCTAACACTTGTGGAACTACTCTCATTGCATTCCCCCCCCCCCCCACCACAGAAAACCAGCACTAGTCCATAAGAGTTCCCCACTCAGACACTTGATCGTCAGATTCACAGAGGCTGCTTCTTTGAGCTGAGATGCCAGTGCCAGTTGCCTCTTATGAAGGATCTCAGCCCAGTGGAGCCCATCCTCCATGTTCAGTGTCACCAGTATCAGCTCCCAGCATCCCTCTTCTGTTGGTCTGGTTTCCTCCATGGAATCTTTTCATGCTCCTAAGATTTAATAATTTAGCCCTTGGAGTGGAGCCGATTCTTAGGGTTGTTACATCTATAATACCCTAGTGTTTTCTTTTTGCCTTAAAAAGTGTATCTATGTAGCATCTTTAATTCGACTTAATTCTCAATCTTACATTCTATCTGTTAAAATGACAGTTTTATCTTTTTCTTCCTCACTGGACGTTGACTGGTGGAGATCTGGGTAGGGCCTTGATATTCTGCATGTCTAACAAGCTCCCAGATGATGCTGATATTGTTGGTCCGTGTGTCACAATCTGATGAAGCAGAATGGCGGGAAGACTTGTGAAACATTTTAATATATGGTATTTTCATATAATTCAATGGTACATGTGGACGCTGAACATTTGTAATGAAGAGATTAATTACAGATATAATACTAATAAATGCTTTAAATGAAATAGCTATTCTCCTTACAGATACCCTGACATGAGAACAACATGGGCACCTTGAGCAACATCTTCATATCTTAAGATAAATCCATGCCAACTGAGAAACAGGAGTCATTCTGACCTAACATTTGCTTTTTATGTTCTGGTTGGAATACGTTGGTGAGTGTTTTAGAAAAGGATATAATTTGAAAACTAAAAAAAAAAAAAATTCCACTGACTGCCTGTCTTAACCTGCTACATTGATACAACAATGATTTGAAACATCAGCAGCATTTGCTTTCTTTCTTTTTCTTTTCTTTCTTTCTTTCTTTGATTTTTTTTTTTATTTTCTTTTTTTTGAGACAGAAGTTTCTCTCTTGTTGTCCAGGCTGGAGTGCAGTGGCACAATCTCGGCTCACTGCAACCATCACCTTCCAGTTTCAAGCGATTCTCCTGCTTCAGCCTCCCCAGTAGCTGGGATTACAGGCACCCGCCACCACGCCCGGCTAATTTTTGTATTTTTAGTAAGGGTGCGTTTGCACCATGTTGCCCAGGCTAGTCTCGAAGTCCTGACCTCGTGATCCACCCTCCTTGGCCTCCCAAAGTGCTGAGATTACAGGCGTGAGTCACTGAGTCCGGTTCTATTTTTTTTTTTTTTTTTGAGACGGAGTCTCGCTCTGTCGCCCAGGCTGGAGTGCAGTGGCGCAATCTCGGCTCACTGCAAGCTCCGCCTCCAGGGTTCACGCCATTCTCCTGCCTCAGTTTCCCAAGTAGCTGGGACTACAGGTGCCTGCCACCACACCAGGTTAATTTTTCTGTATTTTTAGTAGAGACGAGGTTTCACCGTGTTAGCCAGGATAGTCTCTATCTCCTGACCTCCTGATCCACCCTCCTTGGCCTCCCAAAGTGCTGGGATTACAGGCGTGAGCCCACCACGCCCGACTTTTTTTTTTTTTTTTTTTTTTTTTTTTTTTTTTTTTTTTTGAGATGGGATCTCACTCTGTCTCCCAACCTGGAGTGCAGTGGCACAATTATGGCTCACTGCAGCTTTAATTTACCAGGATTAAGGGATCCTTCTACTTCAGCCTCCCCATAACTGGGACTCCAGGCACACACCACCAAACCAAACTAATTTTTTCTATTTTTTTGTAGAGACAAAGGTTTCACTATTTTGCCTAGACTGGTCTTGAACTCATGGGTTCAAGTGATCTGCCCACCCTGGCCTCCCAAAATGCTGGGATTATAGACGTGAGCCACTCCCCATAGCCGGCATCATGTGCTTTTACATGTCAATAATGTGCTTGGCATAATCCGTCAAACCTAATACATATAGATTGAAATAATTAAGATTCCAAAATACATAAACGATGATATATTGAGAAAGAACTGTCCAATTTACAGGGATAGGGTTTTACATATATTTGAAATCTGATCTCAAGAGATTGTCAGAACCTAGCAACAGCTGACATTGGCTTCTGCTTCCACCTGGCAAAGGAACAAGTTGAGAGATGTGTTATAATGGCTTGCAGAAGCCGCATGTAAGTAAGAGGCATAAGAGGCATAGGTATGAATGATACCATGGCAAAATGCACTAATAACGTAATCCAGTGGATTCATTGTTTGTACCTTTCTGAAGCAGGCCAGCAGAAATATACATGAACGGGATTGCCAAGTACCTCTCCAAACACCTAAGAATGGCCTCAGAAATATAAAAAATAACCACTCGTCCATTAAAAAAAAAATAGATTAAGCTTCTCAAAAAAAAAAATGAACAGTACTATTACTCTAATGAGGTGGTTATAGACATTGGGGATCTATTGCAAATAAGAATAATGCTGCCTTTACAGTTACAAAAGCTAATTATAAGAATTAATATAATTTATCTGCGACTTTTGTCAACTTTACTTCAATCAAGTACACTTCTGGCAACTACACAAAATCCCAAAATTTAGGGATGCTTAGAATTTAAGCATTCATCTGTAGAAACCTATACAAAGTACGATTAAATAAATTGAATCTAAATATTTGCCTAGACAATTAGTATAATGAAATCAGTCACTTTGGAGTTTGCATACTTTAAAAGGGATCAAAGGTCACTTAACACCTCTTTAACAGTCTGTGAAGATGGTGTTCATCTTGTTTATCAAAACATTGGGCCTGGTGCCTGGAAAATTATAACATTCAATAACTAAGCTTTTAAAGGTAGTTAAATAGATATACAATGAGTTTTGTTTGTGTGTGTGTTTTTTTGAGACAGAGTCTTGCTCTGTCACACAGGCTAGAGTGCAGTAGTGCAATCTCAGCTCACTGCAACTTCCACCTTCCAGGTTCAAGCAATTCTCCTGCCTCAGCCTGCCGAGTAGCTGGAACTACAGGCACACATCACCACACTCAGCTAATTTTGTTTGTTTGTTTGTATTTTTTGGTAGAGATGGGATTTCACCATGTTGGTCAGGCTGGTCTTGAATGCCTGACCTCAAGTGATCAGCCCGCCTCAGACTCCCAAAGTGCTGATATTATAGGAGTGAGCCACTTTGCCAGGCTACGTTTTGAATCATTCTAGTTTAAGGAATAGGCGTTCTGTAAAGTAATCGGATGTTGGTAATCTTAGGGAGTAAGTACATTAGCACAATGGAGCCCACGGAATCATAGTTGTACACAATTTGCACTGAAAAGTATTAGTGATGGCTACCAGGTTGGAAGGATATGGCCATGGGCAAAGGATATTTCTCTTACAACATAAAGTATAAAAAATAAAATAAAAAAATAAAAGTAATACAAAAAAAAAAAAAGAAAAGAAAAGATGTCAAAGACACTAGAGACTAGTAAACATGACTTTAGAAGAACGATTTCACATTAAATTAAAGGAGAAAGGCACTGTACGTTTTATCTTTTGATAGAATCATACCTGCAATCCATAAAATTGTCCAGTTTTTCAGAACATCTTGAAATATGAAATTGCCTATTTCATAAATAGCTCTTATTATTTTGAGACACATTCCATCAACACCCAGTTCATTGAGAGTTTTAGCATGAAGGGGTTATTGAATTTTGTCTAAGGCCTTTTCTGCATCTATTGAGATAATCATGTGATTTTCATGATTGGTTCTGTTTATGTGATGGATTATATTTATTGATTTGCATATGTTGAACCAGCCTTGCATCCCAGGGATGAAGCTGAATTGATCGTGGTCGATAAGCTTTTTGATGTGCTGCTGGATTCGGTTTGCCAGTATTTTATTGAGGATTTTCACATAGATGTTCATCAGGGATACTGACCCGAAATTTTGTTGTTGTTGTGGTGTCTCTGCGAGGTTTTGGTATCAGGATGATGTTGGTCTCATAAAATGAGTTAGGGAGGATTCCCTCTTTTTCTACTGTTTGGAATAGTTTTTGAAGGAATGGTACCAGCTCCTCTTTGAATCTCTGGCAGAATTCGGCTGTGAATCCATTTGGTCCTGGGCTTTTTTTGGTTGGTAGGCTATTAATTACTGCCTCAGTTTCAGAACTTGTTATTGGTCTATTCAGGGATTTGACTCCTTCCTGGTAAACTGAATGGGCAAAAACTGGAAGCATTCTCTTTGAAAACTGGAACAAGACAAGGATGCCTCCCTCTCTCGCCACTCCTATTCAACATAGTAATGGAAATTCTGGCCAGGGCAATCAGGCAAGAGAAAGAAATAAAGGGTATTCAAATAGGAAGAGAGGCTATCAAATTGTCTCTGTTTGCAGATGACATGATTGTGTATTTAGAAAACCCAATTGTCTCAGTCCAAAATCTCCTTAAGCTGATAAGCAACTTCAGCAAAGTCTCAGGATACAAAATCAGTGTGCAAAAATCACAAGCATTCCTAAACACCAATAACAGACAGAGAGTCAAATCGTGTAGCAATTCACAATTGCTACAAAGAGAATAAAATGCCTAGGAAAACAACTTACAAGGGATGTGAAGAACTTCTTCAAGGAGAACTCCAAACCACTGCTCAAGGAAATAAGAGAGAACACAAACAAATGGAAAAACATTCCATGCTCATGGATAGGGAGAATCAATATCATGAAAATGGCCATACTGCCCAAAGTAATTTATAGATTCAATGCTATCCCCATCAAGCTACCACTGATTTTCTTCACAGAATTGGAAAAAATTGCTTTAAACTTCATATGGAACCAAAAAAAGGAGCCCACATAGCCAAGACAAACCTGGCAAGACAACAAAGCTGGAGGCATCATGCTACCTGACTTCAAACTATACTACAAGGCTACAGTAACCAAAACAGCATGGTACTGGTACAAAAACAGATACATAGACAAATGGAACAGAACAGAGACCTCAGAAATAATACCACACATCTACAACCATCTGATCTTTGACAAACCTGACACAAACAAGCAATGGGGAAAAGATTCTCTATTGAATAAATATTGTTGGGAAAACTGGCTAGCCGTATGCAGAAAACTAAGACTGGACCCCTTCCTTACACCTTATAAAAAAATCAACTCAAGAGGGATCAAAGACTTAAATCTAAGACCTAGAACCATAAAAATCCTAGAAGAAAACCTGGACAATACCATTCAGGGTATGGGCATGGGCAAAGACTTCATGTCTAAAACACCAAAAGCAATGGCAACAAAAGGCAAAATTGACAAATGGAATCTAATTAAATTAAAGAGCTTCTGCACAGCAAAAGAAACTATCATCAGAGTGAACAGACAACCTACAGAACAGGAGAAAATTTTTGCAACCTATCCATCTGAAAAAGGGCTAATATCCAGAATCTATAAAGAACTTAAACAAATGTACAAGAAAAAAACAAACAACCCCATCAAAAAGTGAGCAAAGGATATGAACAGACAATTCTCAAAATAAGACATTTATGCAGCCAACAGACATATGAAAAAATGCTCATCATCACTGGTCATTAGAGAAAAGCAAATCAAAACCACAGTGAGATACCATCTCACACCAATTAGAATGGCGATCCTTAAAAAGTCAGAAAACAACAGATGCTGGAGAGGATGTGGAGAAATAGGAATGCTTTTACACTGTTGGTGGGGTGTAAATTAGTTCAATCATTGTGGAAGACAGTGTGGCAATTCCTCAAGGATCTAGAACTAGAAATACCATCTGACGTAGCAATCCCATTACTGGGTATATACCCAAAGGATTATAAACCATTCACTATAAAGACACATGTACACGTATGTTTATTGTGGCACTATTCACAATAGCAAAGACTTGGAACCAACCCAAATGTCCATCAATAATATAATAGATAAAGAAAATGTGGCACATATACACCATGGAATACTATGCAGCCATAAAAAAGGATGAGTTCATGTGCTTTGCAGGAACTTGGATAAGGTTAGAAACCATCATTCTCATCAAAATATCACAAGAAAAGACAACCAAACACCACATGTTCTCACTCATAAGTGAGTGAGAACAATGAGAACACATGGACATAGGGAGGAGAACATCACACACTGGGGCCTGTCAGATGGGGCTAGGGGAGGGATAACAGTAGGAGAAATATCTAATGTGGGTGATGGGTTGATGGGTGCAGCAAACCACCATGGCACTTGTATGCCTATGTAACAAAACTGCACATTCTGGACATGCACCCCAGAACTTTAAGTATAATAAAATAAATAAAATTTAAGAAAAAAAAAGAAATTGCCTATTTTATAAAGTGGTCTATTTTGTCGCTAACCACTTCAAATTATTAGAAATTTTTCCCTTATGGAAGTCCAGATATGTTTCTTGGTATTCTTTGGTACTAGTTCTGCTTGCTAGAGCAATTCAGAGTAATCAGCTGTATCCCATCACAAGCATCATATCAATATTTGAAGACAGCTGTAATGTTCTGAAGAGGGAAACCTTCTCTCCTCCTAGTCACTCACTGCTGGAACCTTCCACCAAAGAACATGATTTCTGCATCCTTCTCCACTTTGGGCAACAAATTTTACTTTGTCAGTTTGTTTTCTAAATATAGAACCATTTCCAGACTGAGTGGAACATTGAATCCAGCATGATGTTCTCTGGAAAATTTTAACTGAACGTGAGATTGACATATTTATTTATTTATTTATTTTGGAGATGGAGTCTTGCTCTGTCACCCAGGCTGGAGAGCAGTGGCGTGATCTCGGCTCACTGCAACCTCTGCCTCTTGGGTTCAAGCAATTCTCCTGCCTCAGACTCCCTTGTAATCCCAGCTAGCTGGGATTACAGGAGTGCAGCACAATGCCCGGCTAATTTTTTGTATTTTTAGTAGAGATGGGGTTTCACCATGCTGGCCAAGCTGTTCTCGAACTCCCGACCTCATGATCTGCCTGCCTTGACCTCCCAAAGTGCTGGGGGTACAGGTGTGAGCCACCACGACTGGCCTGAGATTGACATATTTCTATAGCATTAAAACTGTATTGCATTAATTTTAATTTAGTCTGTTATTCAGTATGTGTATTTTGGAAGTAAAGAAGGGTGTATTTTAGTTTATTATTTTTAACATGTATGGAAGTCGTTAGGTGAACTGGATTTATTTTGTGCAATTTAATTATTTACATGCAGCTCAGATTCTTAATCTGAAGACAACATTTCATATGTATACTAGGTCTTCAGCATAATTATTCAAAATAAAGAAATGGAGACTTGCACTGAGCTCAGAATCCTCTGAAATTTCAAAAGTGAACATTTCAATAAGAAGATTTCAGAGAAGAATTGCTGAGAAGGTTTTTTGCTAATCAAAGTATTAGAGGTAGACATGATAATGGACTTTTTAAATTGTAAGTCTACATGAATGGTGGTCATAAGAAAGTAGCATAAACCCCCCCAAAGGCATTAACCATAAAGTTAACATCTTCATCTAAGGTTTTATTTAGTTTACTATATTCTAAAGAATAACATCTTTCTTGAATTTTAAAAAATAGTAAGAAAAGTGGCCTATCAGACTCCGCTTATTCTAATGCACTGCATATTTCAAACATCCCATGATGGACTAATACTAGATTTTTATTTAGTCACACTGAATTCCTTCTTTTTTGAACTCAATGAAGTGGGAGACCCATTAAAAGTTCTTACACCTGCCAAACAATGAATTTCCTCAAACTTTTTTTTTTTTTTTTTTTTTTTTTTTTTTTTTTTTTTTTTTTGAGACGGAGTCTCGCTCTGTCGCCCAGGCTGGAGTGCGGTGGCCGGATCTCAGCTCACTGCAAGCTCCGCCTCCCGGGTTCACGCCATTCTCTTGCCTCAGCCTCCCGAGTAGCTGGGACTACAGGCGCCCGCCACCTCGCCCGGCTAGTTTTTTGTATTTTTTAGTAGAGACGGGGTTTCACCGTGTTAGCCAGGATGGTCTCGATCTCCTGACCTCGTGATCCACCCGTCTCCGCCTCCCAAAGTGCTGGGATTACAGGCTTGAGCCACCGCGCCCGGCCCAAACTTTTTTTTATGAATTTTATCAGTGGCTGCTATTTTGCCTTAGGTATAACAGTTTGATTTAGAATATATTTGAATTTAGAAGCCATGAGCCTTCTTTTGGGCAGTGAGGAAACATCTATGAATCTGTGAAATCAGTGACTATATACTGCTTCCTTTATATTTGTTCCTTCTTGCCAGGACATTTTTTCTCATTACACAGGTTTGGAATGCCTTAAAGCATGATAATAATATAATTTGTACTGCTGTCACATCTTCAAGTGCTTAGCAATGGGAGTTATGTTTCAGGAACAAACAGAGTTATACCAGTAAACAACAATACTAGTGGTAAAACCTAGCAACCAGAAATCGATCATTTTTCAAACTTATATAAAACACTAATGTTGCAAACAGCATTCCAAAGATTTTTAGTATAAACTAATGATAAAACTTAAGGAGTCTAAAGTCATATATCAGCTTAACAAAAGTAATCTCACCCATTCTTAAACCTTTTACAGGAAATATGTAGCTATAACCATTACATTTTTATATTTCTGCACTTCAAATAAAAACAAAAACTCCATCACGGAAGCTTAAATGTCCCTTGAGATGGGAGGGTAGAAAACAGACTTCACCCCTAGGTGAACTCCTGAAAGAGAGGCTTCAAATTGGTAGTCCACTGATCAAACTTAGTCCTTGTCTTTTTGTTGGGCTTGCAGCAAGATTAAAAGATTCTTAATTATTTGTAAACATTAAAACATTAGGATATTTCACATATAGTAGCAGATTTCTCTTCAAATATAGAAAGATCTGGCACTGCACATGCAACCGTCTCCTAAAGTAGCATAGGAATATAGGCTTTAGACTAAATGGGTCATTTAATTGGCCATCTTTATTTATTCAGCTTACCTCCCTTTCCTTAAAGGGTAAGGTAAGGGAGAAGATGTCAAAGTCAGTTACAGAATACAATGACTATGGCTGTAAGGGGGAAGTTTTGGTTAGATTTTTAGGGATGCTGATTCTGGGTTGCACCAACCTGTGCATACATTTGATTTAGGGCCATCCATAACCTACATTTATGCCCAAGAACAAGACACTTTGGTATGGTTTAGCTCACTGAAAATTTTGCCAAATTGATTTCATCTCTCCAGTATTACCTTGCATAATAAAGCCAAGTGAGAGTCTTTCTTGCAGAAGGAGGCAGAAAAGGTCCCAGAGGCTTTGTCAAGTCAGGAGGAGCACTCCAAGTATGGTTGAAGGTTATGGCCATAGGACAGGGGTATACTACTATGATGGAGTGAAAGCAGAAGGTAACCAGCTATGAGCAATGTGGAGGTTAAAAGATGATACAGCAGGGGTATTACAGCAAATGCAATGACCAAAACAGATGAGAGTGAAGGAGAGGGTGTGAGTTGAGCTGTTTAGAAACTTGGCTGCAAAAGAAAAATACATACTGGTGGCAATTTAAGGGATGCCTGGATTAGGTTCCAAATGCCCATCTGTATACTAAGGAATTTGGGCAGCTGAACAGCTGCACTAGCAGACTGAAACTAGATCAATCTCTTAGGTAGACAAGAGGAAGGGCAGACAGGATAGGAAATAAGCCATCGATCTTTTTACATTTACAGTTGCACTTTCCACCCAATATTGAAACAATACAAAAATCAGCATTTTTGTAGCCAACTACAAGTTTTCTGAAATGGTAAAAATCAATCATAACTTGCTGAATTAAATTCACAGATGAATAAAAACAAATAGTTATTTTACTTTGAAATTGGTTTTATTCCTGAGATTTCCAAACATGAAAATTACAGTATGGACATTACATTTAAATAAAATATTTTACCCGGGTGGTTGAATTGTGGCAAAGGAAACCCAGAAAAACCTGCAATTAATACTAATAATATTAGTAAAATAAATAATTATATATTATGAATAAGGTGTATGGTGTGCATTATATTATTTTATCCTTGACACAAATTTTCAAGGCAAACATGTTATCTATAATTTACAGCTGAGGAAGGGAAAGATAAGAGAGAGAGCCTATAAAGCCAGTGAGTATTAAAGCCAGGTCTCCAATCAAAGATGGTCTGATTCTGCCACCATACAAATACATGGTGGGTTTGGTATGTTAATCTATCTCAAAGGTTACTGCCAATTTTCATTGTTTTCTTAATATTATCAGTATATTAACGTACACTTGAATATTTTAGAGTATGTTTTACAATTATTTTGAAATAAGAATCTGTAAGCAATAACTTTTTTTTATTTTCCTTGCCCAACAAAGCTGCCTAGGACCTTCAGTATAATTACAGAGAAAAGTGGTTAAAGGAGACACCTTTGTTTCATTTCTGATTTCAGCATTATTTTTTAACACTTAATCTCTAAATGACATATTTGCTTAGGTTTTTGTGAATACCTTTAAATAGGTTAATAGTGTTTTTATTAATATTTTATTAATATTTTGCTATAGATTTTATTATAAGGGGATGTAGAACTTTTTTCTATTGCTTTTACTGAAGCTAACAAGATATAAATTATAGTTTTATTTATATATTTATATATTTATCATTAAACAACTTTCATTCAGAAATTAAACTATTAATATATTGATAATGGTAATTATGTTTGTTATATATTACTGCATTCAGTTGATTAAAATGTTGCTCAGTATATTTGTATCTGAATCCATGAGTGAGATTTCCCAGTGAATTTCCTTTTAGAATTCTCCTCATCACGATTTGGGAATCAAAGTTATGCAAGGTCTAAAAAAAATGAGTTAATGAGTTGTCTTTCTTTTTCTACATTCAAGAGTAGTTTTATGACAGTAGAATCATTTGCCAGAATGGAATTTACTAATAATTGTTTAATAATATTCTTTGTGCCTAGAGTTCTCTTTGTGGAAAGAGTTTAAATAATTTAATTTCTTCAATAACTCTGTCTAGTCATATTTTGTTTTCTTATGGTAGTTCTTTGTTATACATTTTAGTTATATCTGTTTTATTTGCTAATTCCACATAAATATTCAAATATATTGAAACAATTTTTTACTATCTTTTTAATGTTTGCCACATCTGTATTCATGTATGATTTTTAATTCTATTTCATCTCAAGCCCTCTTTTTTATTTTCTTAGTCAATTTTTAAGAAGATTGATCATTTATGAAGCTTTTTAATGAACCTCCTATTGCTTTTTTCATTTTCACTATTATACATTTGTTTTCTATGTAATTAATCTTTTCAGTTTTAATCATTTTATTCCTTCTATTTTATCCATGTTTTCTTTTGGTCTTTTTCAGACCCAAAGTAGATAATTCAGTCATTGATTTTCTTTCTTTTTTTTTTTTTAATCAGATTTTTAAGTCTCCAGCCTTCCACTCAAGATACCAATTTAACTGTATCCAGTTTTCTGTAAGTAACATTTTAATCCCTCAGCTTGGACCATTTTCCTTTTCTAATTTATTCAGAGATTATTTGGAAATTATGTGTCTTAACATGTAAACACACAGAACTTTTGTTCTATTTTAATTATGTTATAGCCAAATAATGTATTTATGATACAAAGCTATTGAAATGTATCAACTTTATTATTCAATACAAAATCAATTTTTAAGTGCTCTCTGTGTGATTGGAAAGACTGTGAATTACACAATTGCTGTATACTATTTATTATTTGTACATGAATATCCAATTGTTCCAGCAACTTTATTTGAAAACTGTATGATTCTCCAATGAGTTCACTTATATCCTTTGTTGAAAATCAATAGACCTTAAATATAATGATTTCTTCTTGGACTCTCAATTAAATCAGTATAGATATCTTGATCCATATGTCTAGTCTTATGCTAGTACCATCCTGTCTTGATAACTACAGCTTTAAATTGCTGGGTGTGGAGTGGAAGTTCTCCAACTTTCTTTTTAAAAAATTGGTTATTCTAGATTATTTTGTACCTTCATAGAAATGTTTGGATCAGCTTGTAAATTTCTATAAAAATGTCTGCTGGAATTTTGATAGGTATTATGTTGAATTTATAGATAAATTTGGGGACAATTACCATCCTGAGTCCTCCAACCCATGAATACAAAATAGTCCTTCATTTATGTAAATATTCCTTTATTTAACTCAACAATATTCTGTCACTTTCAGTGTATAAGCGATAAATTTCATTTGTACTTTGTGTTAATTTTGTTGCTACATATTTTACTCTTTTCATGCTGTTGTGAATTTAGTTGTATTCTGTATTGTTTTGGGATTGTTAATTGTGTATAGAAATACAACTGCTATCTTTAATCATTTCATTTTGAGATAATTGCATATTCACATGCAATTGTAAGATGTAGTACAGAGAGTTGTTTTGCCCCATCTCCCCAGTTTCCCAAATGGTTTCATTTTGCAAATTATACTGTACTATTACCATCAACATACACTGATACAGTAAAGGTACAGAAGAGTTTCATCACCAGAAGGTAACTCATGTTGCCCAATTTTAGCCACATCCACTTCCCTTCTCTTCCTCCTTAGCCACTAGCAACTACTAACTGTTTTCTATTGCTGTAACTTTTTGGAAGAAGATTTTTTAATACATAATATTTCGCATATTTATGTGCTACATATGACTTTTGTTACATGCATAGAATCAGAATGATCAAGTCAGGGTATTTGGGGTATGCACCACCTTTATATTTTTATATGTTCAGAACATTTCAGGATATCTTCTCCAGCTACTTTGAAATACACAATATGTTGTTGCTAACAATAGTCACCCTACTCTGCTATCGCACATTGAAACTTTTGTCTTCTATCTAACTATATGTTTGTACCTATCGATAAACCTCCCTTCACACCCTCACCCCCACACATACTCTTACCTTCCTCAGATATCTGTTTACTCTCTATGGTAACAATTTTTGTATGTTGACTTTGCATCCTGCAACTTTACTGGGTCATTAGGTTTTTTGCAGATATAAGACCATATTATCAGTAAAAAGGAAAAGTTTGACTTCTTTTCTAATTTGAATGCCATTTATTTATTTATTTATTTTGCCTGATTGATTTGGCTAAGACTTCCAGTACTTCGTTGAACTAAAGTACTGAAAGTGGGTATCCTGTCTTGTTCCACTCTCAGGATAAAGACTTTCAGCACTTCCTCATTTGGTATGATGTTAACAGTGGATTTGTCCCACATAGGCTTCATTATGTTGAGCCATGTTGTTTCTGTGCCTAGTTTGTTGAGAGTCTTATAATGAAAGGATGTTAAATTTTATCAAGTGCTTTTCATATGTCTACTGAGATGCTCGTGTTTTTGTTTTCTTCATTCTGTTGATGTTATGTATCACATTTATTGATTAGAGTATAAAACTTGAATAAATCTAACTTGATCATGGGGTATTATGTTTGAGTGTGCTGTTGGATTCATTTTTCTAGTATTTTGTAGATAATTTTGCATCTATATTCACCAGTGATATTTCCTTGCAGTTTTTGTTTTTGTTATGTCCTTATTTGGTTTTGGTGTTAAGGTAATTCTGACCTCATAAATTGAGTTAGGGATAATTCTCTCCTCTACATTTTTTTTGGAACAATTTGAGGAGATTTTGTGTTAGTCCTTCATCAAAAGTTTGGCACAAATCACTCATGAAGCTCTCTGATCCCGGACTTTTATTTGCTGGAAGACTTTTATTACAGATTCAATCTCATTACTCATTATTAGTCTGTGCAGGTTTTCTGTTTCTTTCGGATTCAAATCTTAGCAGAATGTATATTTCCAGGAATTTATACATTTATTCTAGGTTTTCCAGTTTGTTAAGTATGTAGTTGTTCATCATAGTCTCAGATGTATCAGTCTGTGTTATTAGTTGTAACACCTCCTACTTCATTTCTGATTTTATACGGGTCTTCTCTTTCTTTTTTGTTAGTTTAGTAAATGGTTTATCCATTTTGTTCATTTTTTTCAAAAGCAACATTTAATTTAATTGATCCATTGTTTTGTGTTTTGTGTGTATTTTATTGAGTTCTACTCTGATTTTTATTATTTCCTTCTTTCTACTAATTTTGCCTTTGATTTGTTCTTGCTTTGCTAGTTCCTTGAGGTGCATCATTAAATTGTTTATTTGAAATCTTTCTACTTTTTCGATGTAGGTGTTTATTGCTATAAACTTCACTCTTAGTACTGCTTTTGCAATATCCCATAGTTTTTTTGTATGCTGTGTTTTTATTTTAGTTTGTTTCAAGAAAAATTTTTATTTACTTCTTAATTTTTTCCTTGACCTAATGGATATTCAACAGCATGATGTTTAATTTCCATGTACTTGTACAGTTTGCAAAGTTCTTGTTATTGATTTCTAGCTTTATTCCATTGTAGTTTGAGAAGATATTTAGTATGATTTCAATTTTTAAATATTTGTCCATGTCCCTTACCCACTTTTAAATGGAGTTGTTTTTTTCTTGTAAATTGGCGTAAGTTGCTTATAGATGCTGGATCAAAACAAAGACATATGTGCACTCAAGAAGCATATAAAAAAGTTTAATATCACCGATCATTAGAGAAATGTAAATCAAAGCCATAATGAGATACCATCTCACATCAGTTAAAATCGCTATTACTAAAAAGTCAAAAAATAACATGTGCTGATGAGGTTGCAGAGAAAAAGGATTGTTTAAACACTGCTTATGGGAACGTAAATCATTTCAGTCATTGTGGAAAACAGTGTGGTGATTCCTCAAAGACCAAAAAACAGAACTACCATTCGACCCAGCAATCCCATTACTGAGTATATACCCAAAAGAATATGAATTGTTGTACCATAAACACACATGCACACATATGTTCATTGCAGCAAGATTCACAATAGCAAAGGTATGAAATTAACTTAAACGCCCATCAATGACAGACTGCATAAAGACATGTAAATACTATGCATCCATAAAAAGAATGAGATCATGTCCTTTGCATGAACATGGATGGAGTTGGAGGCCATTATTTTTAGCAAAGTAAATGCAGGAACAGAAAACCAAATAATGCATGCTCTTGGTTATAGGTTAGAACTAAATGATGAGAACTCATAGAGGGAAACAACAGACGCTAGGGCCTATCAGAGGGTGGAGCCTAGAGAGTGGCCAGAGGGGAGAGGATCAGGAAAAATAGCCAATAGTTACTAGGCTTAATACCTGGGTGACAAAAATAATCTGTGTAACAAACCCTGATAACACATGTTTACCTATATAACGAACTTGCACATGTACCCCTGAACTTAAAAGTTAAAAATAATAAAAATAAAAAATTCGTGAGATTTGTTTTGTAGTGTAACATATGATTTATCCTGGAGAATTTTTTATGTGATGATTACAAGAATGTGAATGTGAATTCTGTAGCTGTTAGATTAAATGTTCTATAAATATCTATTAGGTTCATTTGGTCTAATGTACAGTTTAAATCCATTTTTTCTTTGTTAACTTTCTATCTAGATGATCTGTCTAATGCTATGAGTGGGAATGTTGAACTCCTCAAGTGTTATTTTATTGCAGTATATTTCTCCCTTTTGATATAATTATATTTGTTTTATATATAGGGGTGCTCTGGTGTTGGATGCATATATGTTTAAAATTGTTATATCCTCTTACTGAATTGATCCTTTTGTCATTATATAGGGACATTCTTTCATTCTTTTACTCTTTTTGACTTAAAACCTGTTTTATCTGTTATAAATATAACTACTCCTGCTCACTTTTGATTTCCGTTTGCATAGAATATTTTTTTCCATCCCTTTACTTTCAGCCTGTATGTGTATTTACGGATGAGATGAGTTTCTTTTTGGTGGCATAGGCTGGGTACTGTGTTTTGTTTTGTTTTGTTTTGTTTTTTTGAGATAGAGTCTCATTCTATGGCTCAGGCTGGATCTCAGCTCACTGCAAGCTCCGCCTCCCGGGTGCCTCAGCCTCCAAGGAGCTGGGACACCACACTGGTTAATTTTTTTGTAATTTTATTAGAGATAGGGTTTTACCATGTTAGCCAGGATGGTCTCGATCTCCTGACCTCGTGATCCGAGGCTGGGCACTTTTTAACAATCTGTTCAGTTAGTGTGAATCTTTTAAGTGGAAAGTCAAAACCATTTACATTCAAAGTTATTATTCATATGTGAGGGCTTATTTCTGCCATTAAAAAATGATTTCTTGTTGTTTTGCATATCATTTGTTCTTTTCTTTCTCTCTCATTGCTTATCATTGTGGTTCTGTGGTATTCTATAGTGGTAACATGACTTTTTTTTTTTTCTTTCTTGTGTGTTTGACCAACCACTGGCTTTTATATTTTCATTTTTTTTTAATATAAGTAGTTATTGTTTTTTTTATTTCTGGGCGTAGGGTTCTCTTAAACATTTCTGGTAGGGTCAGTCTAGTAGTAATAAACTCCCTCAGCTTTTGTTTGTCTGGGAAAGCTTTTGTTTCCCCTTCATTTATGAAGAATAATTTTTAACATTCTTGACAGGTAGTTGTTTTCTTTCAGTACTTGAGTATGTCATTCAATTGTTTCCTGGCCTATAGGGTTTCTGCTGAGGAATTCAGTGTTTATCTGATTGGTTTTTCTTTGTAAGTGACTATATACGTCTTGCTTGTTGTGTTTAAATTATCTCTTTGTCTTTAACTTCTGGCAGTTTAACTAAAATGTGCTGTTAACAAGATGTTTTTGAATTGTATCTCATTAGAGATCTTTGAAACTCCTTTATCTGGATGTCTAAATCTTTTGCTGTACTTGAAAGTGTTTTGTGTATTACTTTGTTAAATAATTCTTCAAATAATTTTATTTTCTTTTTACCTTCTGGGATAGTACAAATTTTAATATTTGGTGACTTTATGGTGTCTCATATGTTACAGAGGCTTGCTCATTCTTTTTTACTTTTGTTCCTGCTTAAATTTTTTTCTGATTGGGTTATTTCAAAAGGTTTGGTTTTCAAGTTCTAAGATTCTTTATTGTCCCTGATCTAGTCTATTGTTGAAGCTTTTAGATATATTTTTTTCTTTTTTTTTTTTTTTTTTTTTTTTGAGACGGAGTCTCGCTCTGTCGCCCAGGCTGGAGTGCAGTGGCCGGATCTCAGCTCACTGCAAGCTCCGCCTCCCGGGTTCACGCCATTCTCCTGCCTCAGCCTCCCGAGTAGCTGGGACTACAGGCGCCCGCCACGGCGCCCGGCTAGTTTTTTGTATTTTTTTAGTAGAGACGGGGTTTCACCATGCTAGCCAGGATGGTCTCGATCTCCTGACCTTGTGATCCACCCGTCTCGGCCTCCCAAAGTGCTGGGATTACAGGCTTGAGCCACCGCGCCCGGCCAGATATATTTTTTTCATTCAATAAATTCTTCAGTTTCCAAATTTCTGTTTTCTTATTTTTCATGATATCTATCTACTTGGTAAATTTATCATTCATAACCTGAATTTTTTTTATGTTTTCTTTGTACTTTTTTCAGGATTCTTTTGTATCCCACTGAACTTCTTTTAAAAGTCAATGTTTTAAATTCTTTTTCTGTGATCTGTTTCTTGAGAATTATTGTGTTCCTTTTAAGGTGTCATATTTCCTTGCTTATTAGTGTTTCTTGTGTGCTTATGTTGATATATGTATATCTGGTATAATGGTCAGTTTTTCCAATTTCCTGGATTTGCTTTTGTAGAGGAGGATGTTTTCTTGAAGATATATATATATCTTGTGTATATGTGTGTGTGTGTGTATGTATGGTTTTGATTAGGTAGGGCACTTTGGCTTTGATTTTGAGTGCATGCAGTACTGTAGTCTTTGTATGATTTGTTCATCTGTAAATTGAATCAGTGGTGACTGTAATTTCCTCAGTGGCTTAGGGTGTAGTTGTTAGTGGAGGCTGTGTTGAAGTTTTCCTGGGGACTTTGATGCCTGGTGGACCAGTCTTCAGGCCCCAGTGGTGTCAGCAGTGAGCTGAGAGTGCCTGTTCTTGGGTCCCAGGTTAGCATATGATGGCACTGGTTTTAGTGGGTCCGCCCAGGATAATTCTTGGGCCAGGCAGGTTGGCAAGTTCTCCAGCCCCTGGTCAGCAGGCATGGTGTGGACAATAGTAGTAACAGTGACAAGAAAACCCTCTGAGACCCAGGTGGTCTGCACTGATGGTGGTGGTGTCTACAGAGAGCTGAGTGCACCAGTCCTCAGGCCCACAGGTGTTGGATGTAGTGGTTTGCAAGATGTGGTGGTAGTGACAGGTGGCATGGACCTGACCTCAAATGCTGAAAGGAATACTCAGGTGCAAATTGTGGGCTTGGCTAGGTGATCCCCAGTTCCTTAGTTGGCATGTTCAGATACCTGGTGGGGGTGGGGCTGGGCTGAAGAGACTTACCCTCAAGCCTCTCAGTGGTGCATGCAAGGACTGGCTTTTATAGGCAGGAAGAGGGTAGTACCAGGCCCCAGTGGAGTGCTCAGTTGGGGGCAGCAGCCACTGTTCTGTGGTTTTATGACTGAGGAAGGCAGAGTTGCTTGCAGTGGGAGCAGCCATCAGCAGATGTCAACGAGGCACAGGCGTCACTCATGCCTCAGCTTCACAGAAGTCTGTAGCAGTGGAGGTCATTGGCAGTGGAATTTGTCCACAAGGCATTTGAAAATGCATAGCTGCCCTTATGCTGTAGGGGGCTAGATTACTGCCAGTTGGCCCCAGTGGTGGCAGCTGTGGTCAGGGAGTGTCAACGGGGCTCTAGGGATGTAGAGATTCAAAGGATGTTGTAACCCAGGGCAGGATGCAGTCTAGTGCAGGATGGGCTCTCAAAATGGCACCATACTGCTTAGGACTTGGGAGTTTGTGGGACCGAGTATGAGCTATCTCTGCAGCAATACCTTATTTTGGTCTCCAGGCAGCTTCCTATGTTAGACTCAGATCCCATGAAGGTCAAGGGGCTCTCTCGTGGCTAGAATTGTAGGAATCATAGTTGGAATGTAGATGACTGAGTGTCTTTAACTCACCCTTTTCCTGCAGTAAGGAGCCCGTCCAGAGTTCCAGCCAATCCTGGCCCCACAGGCTTCCTTCCTTCCCTCTCCTTCCTTGTTTGTGGTGCTTCCCATCACTTTTCTGTTGAATTTTAATGTTCTCTCTTAGATGATATATTTACAGTGTGATTATCTATTTACTGTTTTGGTTCCTCTCTATGGAAGAGGTAAGTACCAGATACATTTAGTCAGCCATCTTAAAGCCCCTATCACTTTCATAATTTTTTATTTCAAGAATATTATATAAATTGAATTGGATTATACATAATTTGTTGTTATTGACTTTTATCATTCATCATAATTCTCTGGAGATTCAACCTATTTGTTGTGTTTGTCAATAGTTTCTTCCATTTTGTTGCTAAATTGTATTTAATGTTATAGATATACTATAATTTGTTTAAGCATTTCTTATTTGTTGTTAGTTTTTGACTATTACAGATTTTCATATAAACATAATCTTCATTTCTCTAGTAAGCTCAGGAGTTCAATTACTGTATCAAAGGATAATTGCATGTTTTTCTTTAGAATTTGAACTTGCCAAATTGTTTTCCAGAATGGATGTACCATTTGACTTCCTCACAGCAATGTATAGATGATCCAGTTTCTCTTCATCTCCACCAGCACTTTGTAGTGCCAATATTTTTTGCTTTAGTCATTCTGATAGGTGTACAATGATATCTCATTATGATTTTGGTTTGAATTTCTCTAATAGCTAATGATATTGTGCCATCATTTTAGGTGCTTACTAGATAGATTAGAAGATAGATGGATGGATAGACAGATAGATAGATTGATTGAAGATAGATAGATAGACCCTCGTTCTTCATATATATGGTTTGCAAATACTCTCTCCAAGTCTGTAGCTTGTGTTTTCATTCTCTTAACAAGATCTTTCACAGAGCAAAATTTTTAATTTTGATGAAGTTCAATTAATCAATTTTTTCCTTTTATGAATTTTGCTTTTGGTGTCAAGTCTTAAGAATTCTTTGCTTAGTCCTAGATTTTGAAAGTGTTCTAACTTTTTCTAAAAGATTTTTAGTTTAAATTTATGTGTTCAATCATTTTGCATTAATTTTTATACAAGGTGTGAGATGTAGGTCAAGTTTAGTTTTTGTTGTTATTGTTGTTGTTTATGAATGTCCAATTGTTCTCTCACAATCTGATGAAAAAGCCACTTTTCAGTGTTCCACTGACTTGCTCTTTCATCTTGCTATACCTGTATGGGGCAATTTTTGGCTTCTTTCAAAAGTCTTGGTATTCAAGTTCTGAGATTCTTTACTCTGTTTGATCTAGTCTGTTGTTGAAGTTTATAAATATATTTTGTATTTCACTCAATGAATTCCTAAATGTCAGAATTTGAAACTGTTTCATTGATATATTATATCTAAATTTCCACAAATACCATACAATATTGACTACTGTAGTTATATAGTAAATCTTGAAAAATGGGAGAATCATTTCTCTCACTGCATTCTTCATTTTCAAAATTGTTTGACTATTCCAAGAGTTTTTTCTGTCATCTTTTTTATATGAATTTTAGAATAATCTTATTTATACCTAAAAACAATGCTGTCATTTTGACAAACATTTTTCTAGGATTGTTTTTTAATAGGTATACCAGCTAGCGGAGAATTGAAGTCTTTACTATGTTGGGTTTTCCAAAATATAAATACAGTGGTACTTTCCTTGATTTATTTCACCAGCTTTCTGTAGTATTTTTCTTTTGTGAAGGTCAGTTATGTACATTTTTCATTAGATTTATACGTATTTTTTTAGTGATTGTAAACTCTATTATATGTTTAATGTTTTGTATATGTACTTAGTGCCAGTATATAGTAATGAAATCAATTTGTATGTTTATCTGAGTTTTTTAAATAAAGCAATGATGAATTAATTCCAATATTTCTGTGTTAATATAATCATATATTATTTCTTTCAACTGTTAAATGGTAGATTACTTTGATTGATTTTCAAATATCAAACCAATGTTGCATCCTTGGAATAAACACCACTTACTCATGGTGTATAATTATTTTTACATATTGCTGGATTCTATTTTCTAGTATTCTTTTAAGAATCTTGAAATTATCTTTATGAGAGGTATGTATCTACATTTTTTTTTTCATACTATCTTTATGTAGTTTTAGTATCAGGGTAATACTAACTTCATAAAACCTATTGAAAAATCTTTCTTCCTCTTTTGTTTTCTTCAGGAGATTGTGTAGAAATGTTAATTCTTCTTTAAATATATAGTAGAATTGTCCCATAAAACCAAGTGAACCCAGATATTTATCATTTAAGATATTTAAAGTTAAAAATTCAATGTCTTTGTTTGTTACAAAACTATTTGAAGTTTTGTAAATAGATATTTATTTTGTAATGGATGAGTTTTGGTGGTTTGTGCTTTTGAAAACTGGTCATTTAAAATTCATGTGTAATGTTATCTGTAGTATTTTCATATTATTTTGATGTCTGCTGGGCCTATAGTATTGTCCTCATTTTATTCTTGTTGATAATCTATATTTTATGTATTTTTATTTCTCAGTTGTCTTGGAAGTTTGTATTATTCTTTCCAAAAAAATGAGGGTTTTGTTTCATTTATTTTCTACTGCGTTCTGGTTTTTAATTTTACTAACTTCTGCTCTTTTTATTTTACTTCTGCTTATGTTAATATTGTTTCGCCATTCTAATTTTAATTCTTGGAGGAAGAAGTTTAGGTTATTGATTTTATACTTTTCCTCTTATCTAATGTATTTGATTCTATAAATTTCTCTCTTGGCACTGCTTTAGTTAAAGTTCACAAATTTTAATACGTATTTCTAATCGAATCTTATTCCCATTTTCATTATGAATTATATTCTTTCTTTCATTTTCAGACTATACATTGCTCATATGTAAAAGATAATTGTTTTGTTTACTTATCTTCTGCAACCTTGTTGTAGTTGCTTATTAATCCTAATAACTTTTCATGGATTTTTAAAAAATAATCTACAAACAAGATCATGTCATTTACCAGTGAATACTGTTTTACTTCTTAATTCTCATTCTGGGTGCCTTTTATTTCCTTTGCTTCTCTTATTGCATGCAGTGAGTCTTCCAGTACAAAGTTTAATAGGAATGCAGAGAGCAAATATCTTTGCCTTTTTTTCTGATTTATGGGAAATGTATTCAATCTTTCACCACTGAGTATATTTGCTATTGTTTTTTTTTTTTGTAAGAGCCCTTTATGTCAAGGAAGTTCTCTTCTATCCCAACTTTGTCAAAAAAAAATTTTTTTTTAAAATTTTGTTTGTTTTTAAATCATGAATTGATGTTTCATTTTGTCAAATGCTTTCTCTGTGTCTATTGAGATGGTTAAAGCCATTTTTTTCTTTACTATATTAATATGGTATACTACATAACTCATTTTCTGATGTTAAACTAATCTTGCATTTCTGGGATAAGTTCTGATTAGTCATAGTGATAATTATTTTTATATATCATTAAATTTTGTTCATAGAAATTTTGTTGAATATTTTTCTGTCTACATTTAATAGAGTTATTTGTCTGTCATATTCTTTTATTGTAGTGTTTATCTGTTTTTTGTATAAGGGTAATACTGTTGTCATTGAATTAACTGAGAAGTGTGTCTCATTTTTATTCTGAAAGAGTTTGTGGAGTATTGTAATGTGTGGAGTATTGCATAATTTCTTCTTTAAATGTTTGCTAAAGTTTGCTAGTGAAACCATCTTGGCCTGAGTTTTTCTTGGTGGGAAGTTTTTTGGTTACTAATTCAATTTCTTTACCTCTGTTCTAGTTTTTTAAAGCAGTTGGAAATGTATACTTTGGTATCTCACTGTTGTTTTAATTTGCATTTCTCTAATAGATTATAATGTAGATCACCTATTCATGCAATCATTTGCCATCACATATCTTCTTGATGCAGTGTCTGTTCACATATTTGGTCCATTGTTTATTTTTCTTATTGATGTGCTTTGATAATTATTTCTATAGCTTAGATACAACTCCTTTGTTAGAAATATTTTATTACTACATTTTTGCACCGCTATAATGAAATATCTGAGACTGGGTAATTTATAAAGGGAAGAGATTTAATTGACTCACAGTTCCACATGGCTGGGAGGCCTCAGGAAGCTTACAATCATGGAGGAAGGGGAAGGGGAAGCAGGCACCTTTTTCAAAAGGTGGTAGGAGGGAATGAGAGCAAAGGAATAAAAACTGCCATGTATAAAACTATCAGATCTCATGAGAACTCACTCACTCTCATGAGAAAAGCATGAGGAAAACCACCCACATGATCCAGTTACCTCCCACCAGGTCTCTCCCTCAATACCTGGGGGTTATAATTCAAGATGAGATTTGGGTGGCAACACAAAGCCTAACCATATCATTTTACCCTTGGCCCCTCCAAAATCTCACGTCTCTTTCACATTTCAAAATCAATCATGCCTTCCCAACAGTCCCCCAATGTCTTAATTCATTCCAGCATTAACACAAAAGTCCACAGTCCAAAGTCTCATCTGAGACAAGGCCAGTCCTTTCCACCTGTGAGCCTGTAAAATCGAAAGCAAGTTAGTTGCTCCCTAGATACAATGGTAGTATGGGCATTGGGTAAATTCTCCTATTCCAAATAGGAGAAATTGACCAAAACAAAGGAGCTACAGACCCCATTCAAAATCAAAATCCAGTGGGACAGTCATTAAAACTTAAAGCTCCGAAATGATCTCCTTTGACTCCACCTCACATTCGGGGCATGCTGATGCAATGTTTGGGCTCCCATGGCCTTGTGCAGTTTCTTCACAGGCTGGAATTGAGTGCCTGTGGCTTTTCCACATGCACAGTGCAAGCTGTCAGTGGATCTACCATTCTGGGGTCTGGACGATGGTGGTCCTCTTGTCACAGTTCCACTAGGCAGTGCCTCAGGGGGAACTGTATATGGGTGCGCCAACCCCACAGTTCTCTTCTGCATTGCCCTGAAAGAGGTTATCCATGATTATATCGGCAGTAGACTTCGTCCTGGACATCCAGGCATTTCCATACATCCTCTGAAATCTAGGTTGAAGTTTTCCAACCTCAATTCTTGACTTCTGTGCACCCATAGGCCCAACACCACGTGGAAGCCACCAAGACTTGGGGCTTGCACCCTCTGCAGCAATGACCAGAGCTGTACCTTGTTCTCTTTTAGCCATGACTGGACCTGGAGCAGCTGAGACACAGAGCACCAAGTCCTGAGACTGCACAAAGCGGAGGTCCTTGGGCCTGGCTCATGAAATCATTTTCCCCTCCTAGGCCTCTGGGCTTGTGATGAGAGGAAGGATGCTGTGAAGGTCTCTGATGTACCCTGGAGACATTTTTCAGGGTATGTCATTGCCTTGAAAATTAGTATATTTTTGGCTCCTTGTTACTTATGGAAATTTCTGCAGCCAACTTGAATTTCTCCCTAGAAAATGGGATTTTCTTTAAAACCTCATGATTGGGCTGCATATTTTCCAAACTTCTATGCTCTGCTTCCTCTTGAATGCTTTGCCACTTAGGTATTTCTTCTGACAGATACCCTAAACTCTCTCTCTCAAATGTAAAGTTCCACAGATCTCTAGGGTGAGGGTAAAATGTCACCAGTCTCCTTGCTAAAGCATAGCAAGAGTGTCCTTTGCTCCAGTTTCCAATAAGTTCTTCATCTCCATCTGAGACCACCTCACCCCAGACTTCAATGTCCATACTATCAGCATTTTGGTTAAAAGCATTCAACAAGTCTGTCTCTAGGAAGTTCCAAACTTTCCCACATTTTCTTGTCTTCTGAGCCTTCCAAACTGTTCCAACCTCTGCCCATTACCCAGAGCCAAAATCACTTTAACATTTTTGTGTATCTTTATAGCAATACCCCACTCTCCACAGTACCAATTTAATATATTAATTAGCTTTTGCACTGTTTTAAAGAAATACCTGAGACTGGGTAATTTATAAAGGAAAGAGGTTTAATTAACTCCCAGTTCTAAATGGCTGGGGTAGGCTTCAGGAAAATCAGAATCATGATGGAAGTTCAGGGGGGAGCAGGCACCTTCTTCACAAGGCCACAGGAGGGAGTGAGAGCAAGGGAGGAAAAATTGCCACTTATAAAACCATCAGATCTCATGAGAATTCATGCATTATCATGAGAACAGCATGGAAAAAACCACTTCCATGATCCAGTCACCTCCCACCAGGTGTCCCTCAACTCCCGGGGATGACAATTTATCAGGATGAGATTTGGGTGGGGACACAAAGCCTAACCATATCAACTAAAATTTCCAAATATTTTTCTCAGAGTATGATTTGCCTTTTCTTTCTCTAAGCAGTTATCTTTCACTATGCCAAAATTTGTAATTTTAATGAAGTCAAATCAATTTTTTTCTTTTATTTCTCATGCTTTTGGTGTCATGTCTAAAACTCTTTGCCTAACTAAAGTCACGCAGATCCGTATCTATCTATATATCTATATCTATCTGAGATGGAGTCTTGCTCCATCACCAGGCTGGAGTGCAGTGGCACGATCTCAGCTCACAGCAACCTCTGCCTCCCGGGTTCAAATGATTCCACTGCCTCAGTCTCCCAAGGGCTGTCATTACAGGCATGTGCCACCACACCTGGCTAATTTTTTTGTATTTTAGTAGAGATGGGGTTTCACCATGTTGGCAAAGATGGTCTCGATCTCCTGACCTCATGATCCACCTGCCTCGGCCTCCCACAGTGCTGGGATTACAGGCGTGAGCCACTGCGCCCAGCCTGAAGTCATACAGATATATTTCTATCTTTTATTCTAGAAGTTTTATAGTTTTAGATTTTATATTTAGTTTTATAATCTATTGTAAGGCATCTTGTCTAAGATGAGAAGTATAAGCTAAGATTCTCTTTTGGCATTGAGATTATGAATTATTCATTTTTTATTCACTGAATTGCCTTTTCATGTTTGTTCATGTCAGCTTGCTGTATTTGTATAGGGCAGGTTTTTGTTTCTCTATTCAGTTCCACTGACTGATGTGTCTATTCTTTTTAGTATTTATTTACTATTTTTAAAATATGGGATATTGCTATGTTGTCCAGGCCAGTCTCAAACTCCTGGGCTCAAGTGATTCTCTCACCTCAGCATCCTGAGTAGCTGGGATTATATGTTCAAGCCACCATGTTTGGCTCAGTGTGTACATGCTTTAGCCAATACCTACTGCCATGATTACTATATCTTTATGATAAGTCATGAAATTGGGTAGTGTGAGTCCTTCAATTTTGTGGGTTTTTTCTCAAAATTATTTTGTCTACTCTCATTCATTGTCATTTCTCTACTCCCCTTTCTCTTTCTATATATACATATGTATTAGAAATAGTTTATTAACATCTACCAAAATAATTATAGAAATTTGATTGTGATTGCATTAAATCTATGAATTCTTTTGAGGAGTACTGACAATATAACACTTCTAATCCGGTAATTGAATAATATCTACTTTCATATATGACTTTCATTTTTTAATCAATATTTTTTATTTTTTCAGTATATAGATCCTTCAAATGTTTGTTAGATTATATTGAAGTATTTCATTTTAGAGAGTACTATTATAATAGTACTTTTTATAAAATTTAAATTCCAATTATTTATTACTAGTATGTAGAAACACAAAGGGCTTTTAAATTAGATATTGTAGTCTGTAACCTTTCTAAACATATTATTTGTTACAGCAAATTCTTCCAAGTTTTCTACGTATACTGCCATGTTTCCTACAAAAAGATAAAATATGTTGATTTTTTCCCCCATCTTCATCTTTCATTTTTATTTTTCATAGCTGATTTTAGTTGTTAAGACTTCCAGTATAATGTAAATAGGAGTGGTGACAGTGGACAGACTTACCTTATTCCTGAGTTTAGAGAAAAAGAATTCATTTTACCATCATTGTTAGTTGTAGGATTTTTATAGATACCTTTTTATAGATTAACTTTTGATCTTCTTGGCACAAATTTCACATATTGTGTTAAGAATTTCCACAGATAAAGGATGGGGGAATGGGAATTAAGGCACACACAAAAAAAGTCATTTAGGAAAGAAAAATACTTTACCCTGGTGTATAGAAATCACTTAATGAAAAAGTGAACTATAGTAATTTCTACACCGGTGATGCATTCTTAAAGTGTGATTCCCTAGAACAGCAGCAGAAGCATCACTGGTAACTCAGAAATGCAGTCTTGGACCATACTCCAAAAGCCAGTCTCTGAATCAGAAACTGGAGGTGGAACCCAGCAGTCTGCCTTTTAGCAAGTCCTCCAGCTGATTCCAATGTACACAACAGTTGGAGTACCACCAATCTAAACCATACGCTGCGACTCATGATATGTTTAAATACTTAACAAAATGGCACAGCACATTAGGAAAACTTGTTTGTCAAATAAGAGCACATTCTCATCAGCTCTGCAACCAAGAACAGACCTTAATCAGCTTGTGCTTATAAAATAAAAAAACCTACACCCTGGGACCAATCTAACTGGAACATACAGAACAAAGTCAGTTCCATTTCATGGTGTTCCAACTGATGAAACTTTACCTCTCTGCTTAGAGTGTAGAACTTTATTCTGCCCTAATGTTTTATGCCTGCCTGCTCTGTAGCAAAGGATTTCCTATTTGAGTTCCTGATCACCTTCTGTTCTGACCTGGCAGTCACACCTGTCAACAAGGGCCGCGGATACCGGCCTTTGGATTCCAGCAGAACATCCAAACTGCTGAGTAAGTAATCTCCCAATAGTTTATAACTGTAGTTTTCAAAATTCTGGAATCAGCAGAATTACTTCTTCAAATGAAACTTCACAAGAATTTCAATTTATAGAATGAATATATGCTGAGCCATTGTTAAGAAATGGAGGAGCTGAGTGGCAGCTAAGGCAGGAAAGAGGTAATCCTAGGTTCTTTTCCTGTTTTGTGAGCATGTTCGACTTTATGAGATGAGAATTTTAGGCTTCATGAAAGTCACTGATTAGATAATCACTCAGAACTGGGAGATCCTGAAAGCTGAAAAATTGGAATACCTGGACACCAGTAACTTTCCAAGTCCAATATTTTAAACCAAACATGATTTATACTTTTTGTGAAACTCGTCAGTTAAACGACCTTCGAATTTTACACTAAATGGGATGTTAAAAAAAAGAAAAGAGTGACAAATTTATTTGGTCACAATCAGTTTCCCACTTTCAGGGTTGGGTTTATGTTTCCTAGACTTGCTTCTTCAGGGATAAAGGTGGGGTAGATCTTGTTCACTTTATTTTCCAAGAACTCTTGCAAGCATGCCATTTATATGTTCACATCAAATAATCTTCACAGACTGCATGAAGGTTAACTACTAGTAAATTACCAAATTATATTAACCTGAAGTTAAGTGACCAGAGCTTTTATTCTTCTTTTTTTAAGTTATTTTTCTAAAACTCACTTGGAAAAAATAATGATAGTGAAATAAGCACAAAAGCTATGAGAAAACAACTATGGCCAAAAAAAGAATATGATGATAGTTGATATGATTTGGCTACGTCCCCACCGAAATCTCAACTGGAATTGTACCTCCCAGAGTTCCCACGTGTTTCAGGAGGGACCCATGGGGAGGTAATTGAATCATGGGGGCCTGTCTTTTCCGTGCTATTCTCGTGATAGTGAGTAAGTCTCTGATGGGTTTATCAGGAGTTTCCACTTTTCTGCATTTGTTTCTTTCTCATTTTCTTTGGCCTGTGCCGTGTAAGTCTTTCACTTCCCACCATGATTCTGAGGCCTCCCCAGCCATGTGGAACTTTAAGTCCAATTAAACCTTTTTTTGTTCCCAGTTTCAGGTATGTCTTTATCAGCAGTGTGAAAACGGACTAATACAATACTGTTAATGACAAATCTATTGTCTTTTGCTTAAATATTCAGTGAAAAATGTCTGCACAGTCCTCTCTCAAGCATTTTGATGAAAGCTACTATTTACTTTAGGGAAGTGAAAGTGTATTTATTATGGAGGAGCTTTCTTTTACTTTCACTCTGTTAAAACTGTGTAGAAAATACACATTTAAAAGATCATAACAAAGAGCAGAATTACCAAAAGAACCGACTGGCTAACCACTGAAATTTAACTGTTTCTTCAGATATTCGAAAATAAATGTGTAATTTACTTTGATTCCCAAAAGTATTAATGATATCTTCATCCTCCCTCGTTGTCTGGAGGAGAGTAACACAGAAATCCCTAGTAATTTTCTCATTTCTAATTATGTAAGCAAATATGCATTTACAGTTTTGAGAAATATTCCTACCTAAGTAATTATAAGTATCGATCACATTCTGTTTTAAATTATTCCAAAAGTTAAAATCATGGGAAAAAATTTTCCTTAGCATTGCATGAGTCATCACTGTCCTAACACAATTTCTCAGATATGTATTCAATGTATTCATGAACCTCTATTTTAGGACAGAGTTTATATAACACACAACATTTATCATCTTACTTGTCTCTTGTAGAACAACAAATGGGCATGTTTTCTAAGTGTTTAAATAATGATTAGAGACAGATTCTTATAGCATCTCTTCAAGGTATATAGTAACATCTTTCTCCTAGCAGTAAGGAAACAAATGAACTTGGGAAGAGACTGTAAGAATTTTTCAGGCCTCAGAACTACGTTATCATTATTCACTGAGAAAACTGTAGACAGAATATGAATACATTTGGTGATAACACTGAATTGAGCATTCTCGTTCTCCATTTGAAGTTATAAATTAAATTACTTTCTCTAGGAAACTGTATATTTACTGCATATCCCACATTTAACTCAAATCAGAACTTGACCTGATAGGCATATAAAAATGACATCAAACAGTTACTTGCTGGAAAGACTTCTAGTTCCAAAATAGTGACAAAGAGGCAAGCTGGCTTAACTCTCCCCCACGGAAAACCAAAAACAAATATATAGTACTGGATTATCACCAGCAATATCCCAGAATTCAAATAAGAGGATAAGACAGTTCCCAGAGCCAAAGGGAAGTGAAAAGACTCGAAGTACATGGAAAGAGAATCAAACCTCTATATCCATGATGCCCCTGTCCCAACAATGCCCCACATCAAGTGCATGAGAATTTTATGACTCATGATTTCTAGAGAGGGAAAAATGAAATTAAGATGGACTACCAGCTTCGCCATCATTTTAGATTCCCTGGCAGGAGACCTGTCCTTACTTCAACCACAGAAATCACCAACATTGTCTGAAGGGAGGAATGTCCCTGAGACTCACCCTAAACAAAGGAGGGAGGTAGGACTACCATCCCCTGCTCTGGAAACTCTGCTCTATAACTCTGCTAAAGGAGTTGCCAAATCAGAGTGGCTGTTCAGAAGCATCACACTGTAGAAGGTTTGTTCCACAGGTCTCCTGAACACACATCTGTAGCCAGCCTTCCCACATTACTGGAATACCCACTTTGGGACCTTCCCATTCTGACCTTCAGCATTCTGATTGTTTACTAGAACTGAGCCAAACCTAGGCTTAAGGGCCATCAAGTGCTGAAAAGGAGGCAGTGACCTCGTTGGGGTAAAAATAGAAACATCAACACTTGTTGATGTTACAAAAACAAAAACAAAAACAAAAAACTAAGCAAACATATCCTATAAAAAACAAAACAAAACAGACAGCAAAGACTAGAATAGGTAACTAATTATTCAGTACAAATATATAGACGTACATCTACAAGAAAACAAAAAAACAAAAAAAAACAAAAAAAACAAGGAGTCATGAACTCTTCAAATGAACAAAGCAAGGAACCAGTGACTGACTCCACTGGGATGATGACATGTTAATGCTCTTAATAAAATTCTAAATAGCATTTGTTTTGTTTTGTTTTGTTTTGTTTTGTTTTGTTGAGACAGAATCTCGCTCTGTAGCCCTGGTTGGAGTGCAGTGGCGCGATCTCGGCTCACTGCAAGCTCTGCCTCCCAGGTTCACACCGTTCTCCTGCCTCAGCCTCCCGAGTAGCTGGCACTATGGGCGCCCGCCACCACGGCCAGCTAATTTTTTTTTTTTTTTTTTTTTTTGTATTTTTGGTAGAGATGGGGTTTCACCGTGTTAACCAGGATGGTCTCAATCTCCTGACCTCGTGATCCGCCTGCCTTGGCCTCCCAAAGTGCTGGGATTACAGGCGTGAGCCACGGCACCCAGCCCTAAATAGCAGTTTTAAGGAACCTCAGTGATTTCCAAGATATAACACAGAAAAGCAGTCCAGACACTTATTAGACACATTTAACAAAAAGATTGAAATATAATTTTTAAAATCAAACAGAAATCTTCTAAGCAAAACATTTACTGAACTCAGAAATACATTAGAGGCTCTCACCAGCAGAATGGATCAAGCATGACAATGATCAGTGAGCTATTCGATAATATATGTAAGACGAGAAAAAACATGAATGAAAAGGAACAAAGCTTACCTACAAGATATAGAAAACTACCTCAAAAGATCAAATCTAAGAATTATTGCTTTTTAAGAGGGAACTGAGCAAAAACAAGGGGTAGAAAGCTTATTCAAACAGAAAACTTTCCAAAATTTGAAAAACGGACAAATATTTAAGTACAGGAAGGTTAGAGAACACTACATAACTTGACCCAAATAAGACTACCACAAGGCAGGAATTAATCAAACTTTCAATGGTCAAAACAAGAAGAGGATTCTAAAAGTAGTAAGAATAAGAAGAAAACAAGTTGTAAAAGAGCTCCAATTCATCAGGGAGCAGATATCTTAATGAATACCACACAGACCAACAAGGTGGGGGAAAGCATTTTAAATGTACCGGAAGAAATAAACTACCATTTAACAATATTTTATCCAACAAAGCTATTCTTTCAAATATGAAAGAGGAACTCTTCCCAGACAAACAAAAGCTGAAAAAAATTGCCAACACCAGACCCTTTTATAAGAATTGCAAAAGGGAGTTCTTCCATCTGAAAAAAATCTAAAGAAAAGAAAAAAACCACCAACACTGAAAAGAAAACATTAGAAAGTATAAAACACACTGGTAAAATTACATACATGAACTAACCCAGAATACTCTAATACTGTAATTGTGGTGTGCATTTCACTTGTAACTCTAGTGTAAAGCCCAAAGACAACTCTATCAAGAATAATAATAGCAATAGCAACCTGTGAAGAGATAGGCAACATTAAAAGACATGAATTGAGACAACGTAAAGTCAAGGTATAGTTAAAAATAAAGTTGGTGTAGAGTATTTATTTCCATTATTTTTCTTTTTGTGATCTAAGATGGCATCTTTAAAATAACTTGTCATATCTATAATAGTTATATGATGTTTCTTATAAGTTACATGGTAACTGCAATGCAAAACTTGTAATAGATTCATTAAAAATCAAAAGCGACACATTAAGACATACTACCAGAGAAAATCACCTAGCCACAGGAAACACAGTAAGCAAAGAAGAAAGGAAGAGAAGAGTTACAAAACAACCAGTAAACAAAGAACAACATGGCAGTAGTAAGCCTTTACTTATCATTAATAACACTGAATGTAAATGGATTCAATTCTTCAATTAAAAGACATAGAGTGGCCAAATGAATAAAGAAACAGGACTCAACTATACGATGCATATTCCAAAAAAATAAAAGAAAGAAAGCAACACTTCACATATAAAGATACATTTAGACTGAAATTGAAGGGGTGGAAAAAATATTCCATGCATCCGGAAACCAAAAAATAGCAGGAGTAGCTATTCTTATACCACATAATATAGAATAAAAATCAATAACTTTAAAAATATCACTATAAAATGATAAAGGGCTCAGTTTATCAAGAGGACATAACAATTTTATGTATCCATATGCCCAACACCAGAGTTCCCAGGTATATAAAGCAAACATTAATAGATCTAAAAGAAGAGATAGATTACAATACAATAATTATAGGAAACTTCAACACTGCACTCTCAATAATGGGAAGGTAATACACAAAAAAAATCAACAAAGAAACAACAGAATTAAACTACACACTAGATCAAACAGGACTAGTGGACATTTATAGAACATTTCACTCAACTGCTGCCCAATACACATTCTTTTAATGAGGACATGAAACATTTTCTTGAATAGACCATATTGTCAGCCACAAAATAAGTCTTGACAAATTTTAAAAGGAAGAAATCATGTCGATTATCTTTTCTGACCACAAGTGAAAGAAATCATTAACAAGAGGAACTTGGAAAATACACAAACACCTAGAAGTTAAACAACATGCTCCAAAACTAATAATGGGTCAATGAAGACGTTAATAAGGCAATTGAAAAAATTTTAAACAAATCAAGAAGGAAATACAATATAGCAAAGTGTACACAATACAGCAAAAACAGTACTAAGAAGTAAGCTTATAGAAATACACTTCAAAAAATTTTACATCAGAGTTTACAAGAAAAAAGTGAAAAGACTTCAAATAAACAACTGAACGATTCACCTCAAGAAACTAGAAAAGCAAGAACAAAGCAAATTAAAAATTAGAAGGAGACAAATAATAAAGATAAGAGCAGAAATAGCTAAAGTTGATACCTTATAAAAGAAAATAAAACAGAAACAGAAGACCAACTAAATAAGTTGGTTTTTTGAAAAGATAAACAAAATCAACAAACCTTTAGCTAGATTAAGGAAAAAAGTGGGAAAATCCAAATAAATAAAATCAATAATGAAAAAGAAGACAACTCAGACCACAGAACACAAAGATCAGTAGATACCATTATGAACATCTACATGTCAACAAATCGGAAAACCTGAAGAGATGGGTAAATTGCTGGACATGTACAACCTACCAAGATTGAACTATGACAAAATAGAAAACCTCAGCAAATAAATAATGTGTAATAAGATTAAAGCTATAATAAAAAGTATCGCATCAAAGAAAAACCCAAGACATGATGACTTCACTGTTTAATTCTACCAAACATTTAAAGGAGAATTAATAACAATTCTACCCAAACTCTTCAAAAAATTAAGAGAAGGAAATGCTTTCAAACTTGTTATGGAAAGTTAGCATTTTTCTGATCCAAAACCAGACAAAGGCATAACCAAAAAAGAAAACTACAGGCCAATATCCTTGATGAATATAGTTCCAAAATCCTTAACAAAATATGAGCAAATATGATTTAACAACACGTTAAAAAGATCATTCACCACGAACCAGTGGGATTCATCCCAGGAATGCAAGCGATGAATGCAATACATGCAAATCAATAGACATGATGCATTGTGTTAATAGAAGCAAGAACAAAAACCATACTATCTTCTCAGCAGATGCTGAAAAGCATTCAGTATAATTCAACATTCCTTTATGATTAAAACCCTTCAACAAACTGGGTATAGAAGGAAAATAACTAAAAATAATACAGGCTATATATGACAGACCCATGATGAACATTGGACTGAACAGGGAAAAAAACAAAAGTCTTTCTGCCAAGATCAGGAACAAGACAAGGATGGCCACTTTCACCACTTTTATTCAATATGACACTGGAAGCCCTGGCCAGAGCAATTAGACAAGAGAAAGAAATAAAAGGCATACAAATTGGAAAGGAAGGAGTCAGATTAGCCTTGTACTCAGATAACAAGAAGTAATACTTAGAAACACCTTCCACCAAAAACAAAAACAAAAACAAAAAACAAAAAAAAAAAAACTGCTAAATATGATAAGCAATTCAGTAAAGTTCAGGATACAAAATGAACATTCAGAAATCAGTACCATTTATATACACTAACAGCAAACAATCTGAAAAACAAACCAGAAAAGCAATCCCATTTGCAATAGCTAGATAGAATATAAAATATTTAGGAATCAATTTAACCGAAGAAGTGAAAGAGCTTTATAAGAAAAACAATAAAACACTGATGAAAGACATTGAAGAACACACACAAAAATTGAAAAAAATATCCCATGCCCATGGAATGAAAGAATTAATATTATTAAAATGAAAATACTGCCCAAAGCAATATATAGATTCAATACAATTTCTATCAAAATACCAATGTCCTTCTTCATAGAAATATGAAAACAATTCTAAAAATTATATAGAACCACAAAAAACCTCCAATAGATAATCCTGAGCAAAAAGAACAAAGCTGGAGAAATCATACTACCTGACTTCAAAATATACTACAAAGCTATAGTAACTAAATCAGCATGGTACAAGCATAAAAATAGGCACATAAACCAATGCGAAAGGATAGACAGCCCAGATATAAACCTATGTATTTATGGCCAATTTTTTTTTTTTTTTTTTGACAAAAGCACCAAAAAATAAACATTGGGGAAAAGACAGTTTCTTCAATAAATGGTGCTGGGAAAACTGAATAATCATATACAGAAGAATGAAACTAGACTCGTAGCTCTTATTATATACAAAAATTGAATGAAGATGAATTAAAAACTTAAATCTATGACCCGAATCTATGTAACTCTTAGAATAAAACATTGGAAATGCCTGTGAGATTGGTCTGGGGAAGGAATTTTTGTATAAGACCTTATAAGCATAAGCCACCAAAGCAAAAATGATAAATAATATTATATTAAGTTAACAAGCTTCTTCACAGAAAAGAAAACAGTCAACAAAGTGAGGCCACAACCCACAGAATGGGAGAAAATATTTGCAAATTATTCGTCTGACAAAGGATTAATAGCCAGAATATATAAAAAGCAAAAACAACTCTATTTGGAAAAAAAATCCAATTAAAATTGGGCTAAGAATCTGAGTAGACAGTTCTCAGTAGAAGACACACAAGTGACCATAAAATATATGAAAAATGTTCAACATCACCAATCACCAGAGAAATGATTACCACATAAAATATCATCTCATATTGGTTAAAATGGCTTTAAAAATACAAGTAATAACAGATGCTGGTGATGATGTGGAGAAAGGAGAACCGTTGTATACTGTTGATGGAAATGTAAATTAGTACAGTCACTAAGGAAAACCATATGAAGGCTCCTCAAAAAACTAAAAATAGAACTCCCATATGATCCAGTAATTCCACTACTGGGTATATAACAAAAAAAAAAAAGAAAATTAGTGTATCAAGGAAATAACTGCTCTCCCATGTTTATTTCAGCACTATTCACAGTGACCAACATGTGAAATCAACCTAAGTGTCCATGAATGTATGAATGGATAAACAAAATGTGGTATATATACACAATGGAATATTTTTTAGCCATAAAAAAGAATGAAATTCTGTCATTTCCAACAACATGGATGGAAATGGAAGTCATTAAATAAAATAGGCCAAGCACAGGAAGACAAATATCATATATTCTCACTCACATGCAAAAGTTAAAAAAGTTGTCTCATAAAGACAGAGAGTAGTGGTAATTACCAGAGGCTGTGAAGGGAAATGGTGAGGGACGATGAGGAGAGGTTGATTAATGGGTATAAATACACAGTTTGACTGAAGAAATAAGACCTAGAATTTGATAGATCAGTAGGGTGACTACAGTTTACAATAATCTCTTGTATATTTTAAAAGAGCTAAATGAGAATAATTTGAATGGATTTAACATAAACAAAAGACATAAATAAAAGTGGTAGAATCCAAATTACACTAATTCAATCTTTAAACATTTTAAGAATGTATTAAATTATCACCTGTACCCAGGAGATATGTATATCTATTATGTATTAATTAATTTTTTTAAAAATTACTCTTACTTGTTGAAATCCACAGAAGCCTTGCATGAATATAGACAGTGATGAGCACTAAAGATTCAACCAGTTATGAAAAAGGCATGATAAAAGCATTTTTATGAAAAAAAAATTCTCTTTAGAGCAGAAGGGTTTAATCAAAAGATTTAATTAATGCTTTTGAAATTAGCATTGAATTTATAATTTACTTAGTGAGTTTATTGTGAACAAGGCTGACTTCACATATCTAAATAAAATATTTTCCTCAGCAAATTGGCCCTTGAGAGATGAAAAATTGCAAAATCTGAATTGATTTTTTTAATGTACGTCTTTCAACTGCTGCTTTTACACAGAACCTGAAGTCCATTCCCATACTCAGTTTTTTCTCTTATTATCTTTACCGGATTCTTGTCAATTTTATTTTATTCACCTGAAAAATTCTCAGATTCACACCTCTTTGGAGCCCATGAGGAAGAACACTAGCATGTAAGCAGCAAACCCCAAGCTGGGTTGGCTCAGACCTGAGACAGGCAGCAAGGGCCTTTCCAACTGACAATAGAAAGCAACAATGGGAATGAAGGCTTTAATAAGGAGACATCTTCAGCTCGGGCCTGATTCAATTTATATTTACCACATAATACCATAAAAATCTATAAGCCACTTCCTCTTTTTGTGAATAAAAAAAAGGTTCTCATAAACTAATGGGGAGCCATAAGCTTTTAAAGGGAGCCACACCATAGGCTTTGATTTCCATTGTTTATCCATCACCTGTAGTTTCAAATAATAATGTTACTATTATTAAAAATAGATAATATTTAGTAAGTTCTTGCCATGAGCCATATAGGAACACTATATAAACCATAAAGGTAGTAAAATAAAAAATGAAAAGTTTGGGTAACATAAGTAGAAAGCCTACTTTTTAAAATAGGATTTTTACTAAGTCTAGGTAAGAAGACATTTTGTACTTCACAAAAGGTATCCAAGAGAGTACAGTTCAAGTGGAATACAAAGGGAAGCAGACTTTAAAAAGCTTTTTGGTAGACAGTGAAATATGGTACAAGTGCTATCCAGACTACCAGTACTAGCACATGATCAGGGATCAGAAGTTAAGAGAAAGATGAGGAAAGAATGAGAACCAGCAGTTACTAGAGTATATATGTATTTCATTGAAAGATAATTAAAAAACACAAGAAGTAATATTATATTCCTCATCTTATAGATGAAATCCTCGAGATAAATTTAAAAGGGCCAGAACTAAAATTAAAACTTAGCTGGGTTTTATTCCAAAGCCTGTGTTTGGCTCCTAGAATTATCTGCCTCTGCCCACCAAGCAGAGCAAGATGCTGCTCTAGCCATTCCTGGATGGTGTCCTCAGCCCAGTGTTAGTGTAGATGGATTCTGGCAAACATGCAAACCTATATTAGAGTTACAGGTGTCACATTAGGATGTTAGTGGGTCATTTTTTAGGTGCTCTAGACTGACTTTGGGTCTTTGGGTGAAATTTAACCAAAAGATTATTCAACTAGAATCAGGTTTTCTAAACTGTTATAAAATTGGATTAAAGCAGTTCATGCTAGTTGTCACCAAAGTACAACCTCCTTAATTAGATATCACATTAATTGGGAATCCAGCAATATGAAAGTCCACCGTGCAAATAGTATTTCAGTTTATCAGGCCACAGACCCTGGAATTATCATTGACAAATTCTCTCACACCCATTGTTCAATCTCTGAGAAAACCCTTTCATCTCTACCTTCAAAATATATCCAGAATCTGACCTTTCACACCATCTTTACAGTTACCACTCTGTTTTAAGCCACCATTATTTCCCACTTGAACGTTTCAATAGCCCCCTAACTGGTCTTTTGCTTCCATTCTTGCCCTTACCTACTGTTCTTCACAGAGAGTCCAACTGATCCTTTTAAAACTCATTTGCTCCTCAGTTCAAAATCCTCCATTGGCATTCTATTTCACTCAGGATAAAAGTCAAAGTTCTTATGAGATTTATAAAGCCTGACTTGATCTCCACCTCCACTCTCTTTACTCTCCAGCCCCCTCTCCAATTACTCTCATCATTGCTCATTCTGTTTCAGTAATGCTTGCTATTTCTTAATACCTGAGCCATGCTCCTTCCTTGGGAACTCTGTAAGAGCTGTTTCCTCTGCCTGGAATTTTCGACCCCCAGAGTCAAAGTGGTTGCCTCCTGTATCCTCTTCCCACTTTTGTTCAAATGTCACCTTTTTAATATGTTTTACCCTCACCACCCTATTTAAAATGACAACATCCCTTAGTTAACATCCTCCTTATTATACTATAGTTACTTTTTCTTTTGCAATCCCGGATCGGTAAAGGAATTTTTTTACAGAGATCCAAGAGCATACTTCAAGCATTTTTAGAGAGATGTAAACCAGATCAACCTAGCCATAGCCCCTGTTCTGCTACACTTTTTGGCTATAGCAGGGAAGTATTCCCTTTGAAAAACAACACCCCAAGTGGAATTGTTCCTTATACTAAGATTGGGAAGCCAATGATCTCATTCTTCATTAAAAAACACCAATTTTCCATCTATCAAATTCATTTTTATTTCAGAGCATTCTTGTGAGGAAATGTGCAATGAGATTCTCATAACTGAGTATATTGATTCACTGCTATGATAACAGCACTTTCAAAATAGTCTCTGAGAATCAGAAAAAGAAAATATTTTAAGACTTAGGAATTCTGTAGGTGCTGAAAATATATCATTGCTTTGTGGATTTGTTCAAAATCCTCTTGACTGAGAGGGGAAATTTTTTAAAGAGGCCAAAATAATTTGTCTGAGAATGTAAGTGAAACAAACTTGTTCTGGTTGTTTTCAGGAGTTCTAGAAGTTTAGTGAAAAAATTTAAAAGTGAAAACTTTAAAAAGTTTAGTGAAAAAATTAAATATTAACAAAAATGAAGAGGATCAGGTAGCTTTTATTCTATGAAACTACATTTTCATTCTGTATCGCAATAGATGAGCTCTTATCAGTGGGTGCTTTCTAAACAGACGTCAACACTGTAAAATAGTGTCTCTGATAACAGGTTTGTAATTACATGAGAAATACTTCAAGTATATGGTTACTTCTCTCACAGACTTAAATTTAGTTTCCCTTAGATTCGAAGCGAATCGGAGAAAACTTCTACATTAAATGTGTTTATCCAGTCGCTGCAGCCCAACTAGGCTTTTACAGTAAAGTATAGTATAGCAAACTCCACAAAATTGCTCAAACTCTTTGTCACAGCCGTAAAATGGGTCCTAAGTAGTTACTTCCATAATGGGAAAATTAGAGTGACCAACTGAACAACCATCAGTGCAGTTAATAGATTTCAGTCAAGTCAATACAGATGGATATTGATCATTCTCTTCCCATCCTTCATCACCGTCTTCTTCATCCCCACCCTGATTTCAACCATTAGGGGGCTAGGCTTGGGGTTTCAGGGGTAGGTCCCCTCCCCATGCATTCCACTCCTCTCCCCACTTTACTCCACTCCTCCAGACTTTACTCCATCAGGATTTTTCCCTGGGATACAATTTCTTTCAATGTAGCTCAATTTAATTTTAGGTTTCTTCTTTTAGGATTTATTGACAGGAATGTTTCACCTAATTTGTGACATGGACTGATTCTATTTCACATTTGAATTTTAGAATCAGTCTCTTGAGTAGCAATTTGGCAGAAATATTCTATTTGGATTAATCAACAATCCACAATTTGCTCTTGCTATTATTTTTAAGTCACAAACTCCCTGATCAGTGTTAAATAAATTGTTTTTCAAAAATACAAATAGAATTTTAATAGATGTAATGCCATAGTAGGTTCTATGGACAAACATGTTTGGGAAATATTAGCTTAAGTCAAATTAATGGGTTTATTTCAGTTTTCCATTTTGTTTTGTTTTATTCATGTGCTTGATGAATCTATTAAAGGTGATATAGTATAATTTCCAGAATTATTTAAACTAGAGCATATTTTAGACTAATATGAAAGAATAATTTTAAAAATTCTATCTTAAAGGACCAGTAATATAAATATTCCTTTTAAAATATGCATTTAGTTTTTTTTAATTTCCTGATTAAGTGGTTAAAATGTCAGAGTTCTAAGAAAAATTTGTTTACAACATTAGGAAGGGTATGTAAGTACATTCAGATGTCAGTAATACTACCCTCTGTCATTTAAAAAAATGGAAGTTTAAAATACCCACCAGACACAAATTGAATTTTGATAGGATTTTCAATGTTAGCCCTGTTAAGTTGACTGACTCAAGTAAAAAAAAGAAACCCTTTCATAATTATTTTTTGTTTTAATTCTATCTTTTAAAAGTAAAATTTTAAAGAATAACTTTATTATTACTATTCATGTTATCATTATGGTAGACAGAACTTTGAGCTGAGGTAAAAAGGCAAATTCAAGTATCAACTGACTTTTATCAGCTAGGAGATTGGTCCAGCAGAGTTTCTATGTCATCCTTCCAAGGAAAAATAATAGTAATACAATTTAATGACACTCAATATTCATTACTGAGAATTTACAATGGTCCAGGCCTTATGCTACATGGCAGGTACATAAAACGATGAACTCCAAAGTTTGCAGCAATCTAGTAGGGTGAAATAAACATAATTTTTAAAAAGACAACATAAAATAGTGAGAAAAAATATGGACCAAAATACAAATGTAACAGAGTTGTTACTAAGAAATTTGCATTATTTAATTAGTGTCAGGGCATTGAAAAGGAATTTAGCTAAGGCAGGAGAATCAGCCTCTGCAAAGGTGTGGTAATGTGGAAGAGTATGGCAAGATTTGGAAACCATGGGTGTCATGGATCTTTTCCATGATAGGCAAAGGCCACATCATGGAGACTCTCATTTATAAGCTAAGAAACTCAAACTATCTTGCCCAGGCAGGAGGGAAGTTTATAGGGTTTCAGCAGTCTGGTGACCTGAGCATGCATACACCTTTGTTAGGGAAACAGGACCATAGGAGAGCTAGGGCAACATCATTTTAAAATCAGTATCATCTTAAAACTAGCAAAGCATATTCCTTGTTAGTCATGAGCAACGGTCACTAGATGTTTACAACTACTGAAGCAGTTTAGTAATGCTTTCCCACAAGGACAAATTCTTATGACAGTGGAATGTTCAGATGTTCCAATATCACACAACAACATATGCTTTTAAGATAGTTATAGTCGTGTTTGATGTACTTAGGCACTATAATACCAAATATAACTTTCTTTAAATCAACAAAGTACTAAATTTTGTCATGTTGTCAGCTCATCTACAAGTAGAGCTAATTTAGCTTAGCCTTTACATAGATGAGACCCCTATGTAAGAAGAGTTTTAAACAAAGATAACGTGTTCCTCCTCTTGCTTTCTGAGAACACCCTACTCTGTAGCTGAGTAGATGAGTAGCTTTCAATAAACTATGTTTTCTCACTGAACTCTGTAACTTGCCTTGAATTCTTTCCTGTGCAACGTCAAAGAACCCTACCTTGGGGTCTGAATCAAGACCCCTTTGCCCAGCAACACTGAACAGGTTATACTGCCTAGGACAGGAAAAAGGTGATCATCTACTCTACTTCCTCATAAATTTGTTTGGAGGATCAGTTTCTTGTTAGAACATTCTGTGATACAAACACAAGATATTTGTAGGATGCTCCTCTCAGAGTAATGCTTTTACCAGGTATTACGACATAAACTCTACATTTAACATTTAAAAAAAATTATTCTGTCCTGAATGGTGGATTCCCCCTAGATTTCCTGTCATGAAAAGGAATTCTAGACAAATGCCACAAAGTCATATAGCAAGATTTAGGGGTAGACCTCATTTGGAAATTTTACAAAACCCAAGGATAAGCAAGTGTAGGGATAATACAGTTACACAATCTTTAATTCCCTCATTGTCCCCCAGAGGTGTGTGCTGTGACCAGGATACTACAGGGCCTACAGTGTGGACACCTATTTCCTCCTCCCAGCTTTCCCCCCTTTTTAAAGATCAGCTGGGGGAAAGTAGCCTTGCCAATGAGGAGATTAGAGGCTGTCAAAGCAAAACAGCCTGGGTCACTGTGCCAGGTCTTTGTAGGCATTATCTGCAATGTAGGCTGCCCAGCATCCAGAGACCTGAAGGTCTATGGAATATTGCGACGTCCTGCCATAGGGGTAGTCATTAGTCTGATGATAGCCTAAGCCTGGGGGCAGATCCCGCCTCTGAGGAAAATTGGACCTTACAGTCCAAGCTATCTTGCCCACAAAACCCTAGTAATTTCCCAGGGTCATTTTTAGGTTATCTTGCTTATTTCTCTGTAGCTCTATATTGATGATTTAGAAGCTTAAGAAAATTTGTACATTTCAGAGGTGCTCGTTGTAGTGTGACGTAGTCCATGTAGTCCCAATCACATGTAATGATATCTCCAACTTTATTTTTTTTTTTTCCTTTTCAAGACTTCCCAGGCTGGGAAACACTAAATTAACCATTAAATTGTAGTCTGATTTTTAAAACTGCTAGATTTTATTAAAGTACTTTGCATCATTATTTAATAAAATACTACATTGTGTGGTTCAGATAATTAAATCACAGAAAAACGTCCAATGTACAATAAAATACTACTAATGATGATAGACAGCAGACAGCCCAGGGTCCCTGGTGAAACCCTGCCTTCAAACCTAAAACAGCCTGAAAGCTGAAAAACCAGACTGCTGGTCGCAAATGAAACCTGCCCTTTCCCGATTGATTCTTTCTGAATAACGCCCAGCAGCACACTAGGAGGATAGGGTGGAGCTCAGGAAGTCTGCACAGTTTTTGGGAAGAGGGGTGTGGGGAGGAGCCTGACCCCAGCACACCCTTGTGTGGTGACCTGGGATTCAATCTGTGAGGCAGGAAACCTTCTAACAGGACTCTCTTGCTTTGCTGAGAGTTATTTTTTATTTTCCCTTTTCACACAGTAAGTTCCATTTTCCTCGCCTGTCTATGTGTCTGTGAGCCCAACCTTTCCTGGTCATGTGACAAGAACCCTGTTTTAGCTGAACTAAGGAAAGTTCTGCAATACTTTCAGCACCCAGACATGGAGCTTGAGGAAGGAGGGTAACATACAAACCAAAATACCTTTTTTTCTTTCACTTCTAAGCTTTTTTTGTCCTCAGCTGCCTTCTGAGGGTAAAGGAAATTATGCCTCAGCAGACCACGTCACTCCTGGCGGTCAGAAATGTTGGCCATTTCTTTCTCTTTTCAGGATGGACTGGTGAACTGGTAGTTCCCCAGCAACCCGTGTTAAGTTTAGGAATCCATCGGCATAAGAATTAAAAGTTCTTCCTCCAGGCATCTTTCCAACCCTGCACTTTAACTATTTTTTCCTTTTCTCTACCTGTCAGAAGATAGCTTTTATGTGAGAGGCTTTTTTTTTTTTTTCTTTTTAGAAAACATTTTACTAGGGCAGGACCCCAACTATCACTGTTTATATTCTCTGTAAAATTTTAATTATGAAAAAGGATTTGTGGGGTTGGTTTTAAGCTGTAGCGAGTCCAGTGTGCTTTGCCTAACTTTCTTTATGTTCAGTAGCAAACTTTGCTGCAGGCCTCGGTCTTGTTTTACCATGATCTGTAACCACATGGCAACAATGTTTTGTTCTAGCCTCCACCATTTTACAATGGTACCTAGGTTCAATTCTGGCTTAGAGAATGAGTACTTTGGGTTGATATCTGTATAACTTTTGCCATTTGCTGATTCTCTTCACCTCTATGAACAACTTCTAGTCTTTTTCTTAAATCTTCTTTTCTCTGGGTTATCTTTAAAGGTTCTAAATTTTCTAAGAACTGCTTACGCCCTTTGGAAATACCTCATATATTCACAGTTAAATCATAAACTTAATTGAGGCTTGTTGGTTTTACTCGTGAGGTTACCTTTAATAAAGTTTAAAAGACAAAAATATTGGCTTTCTGGTGCAGTTAAAGTCAGGTGGTAAGGGAGTTAAAAGGATTTTCTTAGAGAGTGATCAGCTTAATTACAAGTAATCAAGTTATATGTATATTTAAAAGGCCTTTATATTTTTCTCTTCTGGGATCTTGTTTGTTGGAACAAGATTTGCCAGTTGACTGATTCTTTTTCAGTTGACTGAATTCTTTTTCTCCACCTTGTCTTGCCACTCTTAAAGTATGCATGAGAGGATAATAATCCAATTAGGAGATTAGCAAATGAAAAATCTCATAGCCACTGGATTTTCTTCTGCCAGTCTATGTAGTTTTATATGGGTTGTGTGTGATGTCTACAAAAGAGAGCTCTAATTAATTGACCTAAAGAAAAATAAGTACTTGGATCAAATATATTTGAAAGGAAGATAAAGCTGTGGTGCCTTATAGTTCATGTGACTTTAATCTTTGAAAAATAAAAACAGCCTTAAAAATATTAGTAAAATGCAGAGGTCATCAAAATGTAAATAGGTGAACTAAATTATGCAGGTCAGGTACTAGGTTTGCTAAATGTTTTGGGACTGTAAACTGCTTTTTTGGTTTTTGAGAACTGTTTGACTTCCTGCCTAACAATTGGTAAGGCCTGGGAACATATGGAACTAATCACACAGTTATGCTGAAAGGAGTCAAACCTTCAAAACGTGGCTGCACCTAGCACACAATTAAAACAATTTACCAGGTTTTACATTAAAGTTAAAAATTGCTAAGTGTTACCGTTATAACATGTAATTGAAACTACTGGAAATATATTTACATGCAAGGTGTGTAAAAACAGTAAAATTTGTTTTTAATAAAAGATTTTTAAAAGGCAAAAAAGAAATAAATTCTTGTCTAGAGTTAAATAATCGTTTTAAATTAGGTAAGATAAAGCTATAAGTTCAAACAACTGGTGGAAGGATTGTAAAAATTAATATTGCAAAATAAATTCCATGTATGAGCATATTTACTAAATTCAATAGGACTTTTCTGTACATTGAGCATTGAAATAAAAGCACAACAAGGTATTCTTTTTATTTATTTATTTTTAAAATTTATTTATTATTATTATACTTTAAGTTGTAGGGTACATGTGCACAACGTGCAGGTTTGTTACATATGTATACTTGTGCCATGTTGGTGTGCTGCACCCATCAACTCGTCATTTACATCAGGTATAACTCCCAATGCAATCCCTCCCCCCTCCCCCCTCCCCATGATAGGCCCCGGTGTGTGATGTTCCCCTTCCCGAGTCCAGGTGATCTCATTGTTCAGTTCCCACCTATGAGTGAGAACATGCGGTGTTTGGTTTTCTGTTCTTGTGATAGTTTGCTAAGAATGATGGTTTCCAGCTGCATCCATGTCCCTACAAAGGACACAAACTCATCCTTTTTTATGGCTGCATAGTATTCCATGGTGTATATGTGCCACATTTTCTTAATCCAATCTGTCACTGATGGACATTTGGGTTGATTCCAAGTCTTTGCTATTGTGAATAGTGCTGCAATAAACATACGTGTGCATGTGTCTTTATAGCAGCATAATTTATAATCCTTTGGGTATATACCCAGTAATGGGATGGCTGGGTCATATGGTACTTCTAGTTCTAGATCCTTGAGGAATCGCCATACTGTTTTCCATAATGGTTGAACTAGTTTACACTCCCACCAACAGTGTAAAAGTGTTCCTATTTCTCCACATCCCCTCCAGCACCTGTTGTTTCCTGACTTTTTAATGATGGCCATTCTAACTGGTGTGAGATGGTATCTCATTGTGGTTTTGATTTGCATTTCTCTGATGGCCAGTGATGATGAGCATTTTTTCATGTGTCTGTTGGCTGTATGAATGTCTTCTTTTGAGAAATGTCTGTTCCTATCCTTTGCCCACTTTTTGATGGGGTTGTTTGTTTTTTTCTTGTAAATTTGTTTGAGTTCTTTGTAGGTTCTGGATATTAGCCCTTTGTCAGATGAGTAGATTGCAAAAATTTTCTCCCATTCTGTAGGTTGCCTGTTCACTCTGATGGTAGTTTCTGTTGCTGTGCAGAAGCTCTTTAGTTTAATGAGATCCCATTTGTCAATTTTGGCTTTTGCTGCCGTTGCTTTTGGTGTTTTAGACATGAAGTCTTTGCCCATGCCTATGTCCTGAATGGTACTACCTAGGTTTTCCTCTAGGATTTTTATGGTATTAGGTCTAACATTTAAGTCTCTAATCCATCTTGAATTAATTTTCGTATAAGGAGTAAGGAAAGGATCCAGTTTCAGCTTTCTACTTATGGCTAGCCAGTTTTCCCAGCACCATTTATGAAATAGGGAATCCTTTCCCCATTTCTTGTTTCTCTCAGGTTTGTCAAAGATCAGATGGCTGTAGATGTGTGGTATTATTTCTGAGGACTCTGTTCTGTTCCATTGGTCTATATCTCTGTTTTGGTACCAGTACCATGCTGTTTTGGTTACTGTAGCCTACAACAAGGTATTCTTAAGGCACTAATCTGCTTTTAAGCAAAATTTGTAAGGGGTTATAAAAGGTTTTTGCTTTTTAATATTTCTGAGTCATCACTTTGGCAAAATAACTTATGGTAATCTGAAATTCTATTTAATAACATCAACTGTTTTAAACTTCTAGCACCTTTATCAGGCTTCCCAAAATCAAACTTCAGTTTCAAAATTGTCTTTCCTGATGCCTAGCTTTTGGATGCTACAGAGGGGCCCTGTAGTATTCACAAGAGAGGTAAACAGGATTATTTGACACGTTTAGTTACATGGACTTGCCAAAGTAGTGTTCAATATTCTTTAGGTTATATTTTGGTGAATAATATTAATATATGTTCTAAAATTGTAGAGATTTCTAAAATTTTAATGTCTAAAGTATATGGTATCAATCATAATTAAGGTTGTTATGCTACGTTATTGTAAACCACAGAGATAACCAAACTTCTTTGTCAATTGTGTTTCTAACGGTAACTACCTTGGACATTTTGTTATTCACAGACAATTGTTGCCTTGTTTTGATCCTTTTCAAAAGATGGTTTTACGGCCACAGAACTCTGACAAGTGTTCTCGAATACAGGTTTCTGATGACTTTGGAGACCGGGATATTGGAATAAAGGAAAAATGTACAGGACTCATGAAGAGCTTAAATGTTCATGAATATCAAACTAAACAAGAGTTAACTAAATGGACTAAACTCACAGAAAGATGAAGCCATCTTTTTTTACTTTTGTTTGGAAAATTGCTGGTTCTTGTTTTGTTTTTTAGAGTCAAGAAAATTTATTTTGAACTATTTATGACCTTTAATTGTAGAGTAACATATACTCCTGTGAACAAAATTTGGAGCCTATTTGTCTCTCTCTGCCTGGCTTCTCCAGTATTTGGAAACTAGTTGTGAGCATCCTTAACTTATAGCAATATAGTTGTTTGCATCAGTGAAATAAAAATCAATATTTTTTGCAACAAGGCACAATTGGAGAAACTGGTTGTTTTACCAGGACTTTGACCTGAAGGGTGTGCCTCCCTTTAAGCAGTCAAGCTTGACTTGCAGAGCCAATATAATCTCCTTGAGAAAACTGACCTCACACTCTTGTCAATGCAGTCCTGTAAAGGGTCCCTGACCTATAGTTAGTAAAGAGTGTCACTTTCTGACAGGCCCAGGAGCTCCAAGTTTATTTTTTGGACCTTAATGGGAGAGGATTATGCAACTCACAGGTATTTGAGGCTGCAGACCCATGGCTGGGCTTGGTTTTAAATAGTCTTATCTGAGATTCCTTGTGGAACAGAGTTTCATCAAAGCCAATCGAAAAGGCCTATGTATAAATAATTATTCCTGCTGCACTTTATGCAAATAATCAGGTCAATTATAAGACTAAAATTTATTTTGCAAATATTCAGGCCTATTATGATTTTTTTGATAAAAATGAAGACTGGAGAGAGAGAAATTATGTTTCAAAGTGTATTATACATTTGTCATTTGATTCTAGACTCATTAGCTATTTTTAAGCTTTTGCCTACATTAGACTAACCCTGCTTTTTCCTATGAACCAACCAGCAATCCCTGGCTGCAGCTCAGAAGGAACAAAAGGATTGGGTGGTATAAAACTCTGGATCAATTATTCTAGTTCTGAGCAATTGTCCTGCAAATCCTGCGGGGTAATGGGAATAAATAGGATGTCCATCACCTGGAGGATGACTTTTTGCAAAAGTAAGACCAAGGGAGCGAATGAAAGCCAAGCCCCATGCACCAAAATCTTAGCAAGCATAACTATAGCCACCAATTATCTGGCATGTCACAAGACATCCTTTTCTGTCCCCTGTTGGAGGAGGACTCAATTCCACAGCTTCACCTTAGCATTTGGTTTATGATAAGGAGTTCTTGCAATCCCTGGGACACATTGTATCCCCGAGTCACATTTGTTGTCTCAAACTTAATTCCAAGCTTTGGATCAAAGTCCTAGGAAAGAAAACTGGATCTGAGGGATTCAGAGGCAAACAATAATGAGAGTTAAAAGGCACAGTGCAGGTGAGCATGACTGACTCCTGTAAATTAAGCCAAGTTTCCCATTTCATGGATAAAGATCATGCTAGTAACCATGGCATAAATGAGGTCTAGGGAATTCAAAGGTACTGAGCAGGGGAGATAGGGTGTATGTGGGTAAGAGCAGATATTCCTACCCCCTAAACCCCCTGTTAATGTGGGTGAAAGTCATTTTGATACCTCTGAGTGGCACCTTTTCACAGTCATTAGGATGTAGATATAAGGACGGAGTAAAGAATGAGAGATGCCTTGATTTCTCTCCCTCATGTACCCTGGGTATTTGCTAGGAAAATAAGGGAACCAGGCAGGCCTGCTCCTCTCTTTCTAGATGAGTAGCCATTTGTCTTCAATCTGTACACCTTTTGAATTCATCCTGCACCCTAGGATTCCTTTGAAAAAAAAATGTCTTTTTCCTCCTTTATTCTCCTCTGTCCTCCCTTCATGGATAGGTAATTGTGTCTTTATACTACAACACACTCTCCTAGGATGCATCCTCCAAACTGGAAAGAGTTAATTTGCCAAACCTGAGACTGGTTGGCTTAGGATTGGGGTCAGGGAAAGGGAAACCAGAAGCCTGACATGCCAAAAGAACAGTAAAAGTTTTTTTGTTTTTTTTTCCCAACCACACTTTTGGACTTCCTCTACCTTGCAAACTGGTAAAAAGCCTTGGGATTTTTGAGCTGTCGTTAACCTCCCCCACCACCTTGTTTTGTTTTAAGACTTGTTTTCTAATAACCCAGTTTGTCTCTTTTTGCCTTCTGGCCATCAAACTCCAAATGGTCATGCAAGTAGAGTCTTGGACAATTGTTCCTTTTGCTGGGAACCCTTACATAGGCCTCTGAGGGAGATCTGACTGCTCTTTTCCCAAAACAGTGCCACTTGTCAGCAGGAAGAAGTTAAGATCAGTCTTCTTCCTTTTCCTTATCTTTATTCTAATGGCAATTAGATATACTTTTTAGAGGGGGGAATGATAGAGACAGGAGACAGCAAAAGGTCCCTGGTGAAACCCTGCCTTCAAGCCTAAAACACCCTGAAGGCTGAAAAGCTGGATTTCTGGTCCCAGATGAAGTTTGCCCTTTCCTGACTGATTCTTTCTGAATAATGCCCATCTGTGCACTGGATGGGGTGCAGCTTGGGAAGTTCATGCTGTTTGTAGTGGGGAGAAGCCTAGCCTCTCCTATTCCTGTGTGATGACCTGGGCTTCAGTCTGTGAGGCTGGAAATCTGCTAGCAGACCTCTCTCTCACTTTGCTGAGAGTTATTTTTTTCTATTTGCTTTACGCCCAATAACTTCTATTTTCCTCACCCTTCTAGGTTTCTGTTAGCCTAATCTTTCCTGGTTGTGTGACAAAAGCCCGGTTTTTGCTGAACTAAGGAGAAAATTCTGCAACAATAATATAAAAACTTCCACTTCAGAAGGAGATGAAGACTTTGGAAAAGTTTCATGGGGAAGGATTTGAGGTATTTTGAAAGAAATTGAATATTTTCATACACAAAGACAAGGATGAGTACAATCTAAATGTGTTGACAGGAGAGGAAAACAAAAATAATAGCACAACCACACAGCTGGGAGTGAGCATGAAATCAGTGTATAGGCTTTGTGGGGTTGATATGGGTCAATGAGAAGGTTCTTGGTCAATTTCCTTACTAAGTACAAAAAGAAATCTTCAAGAGGTAAAGTGGGCTTTATTTGAAATATAGATATACATATATGTATATATACATATGCATATGTTTGTGTATATTAAAGTATAAAATAGGGCTGTCATGCTATTGCTTGCAAGCCCTGTTTTATTGATGAATTCAAGTACAAAATCCTCAAGAAGGCTTTTAATAATTTAACATTATAAGTTCATGAAGAGCTACAAAATTATTTTGCTGAGGACTTTATTTGCAAAGAACTCATGTGGTTTTGTTGCTCTTAATAACAGAGCAATGGGGAATATAGATTTTTTTCATCACCTAGTAGTAGTAATACTAATAGTATATTCAGTATATATCCCTAAAGTAGCATTTCAGAGAAGTTTGTCAAAGTTTTAATGCTGAGCACATAAAAACACCTATCTAGTGATAACAAAGGAATAGTCGAGAACACAGAGAAGTGGGACACATAACAGAAATGGTGGATCACTGCTTCCCATGTCTCCATTGTGAAGGGACAAATGAGATAAGCATAAACAGTTAGCATGTTTAAAGATTCAATTCTGCCCACACCTGTTCCATCAAGGCCTACAAATCACATGTGGCCTACAAAACACAGCTCAGGCTTCTCAGGGGATTTGGATGCATCAGGCATTCCAGGGGGTTGGAGAGAAAAACACTGAGTTATTTATTTAGCAAGGTATTATTTGACAATTTTAATAGCTTCAAATGGATGATAATTCCCAAATGTCACAGGATCAGAAAAGTGCTAATGAGAATAGAAGTCTATCTACTTTCCTATGTCATCTTCTTTTTAAGAAGCTACTCAAACTGTCTTTTATTTTTATCTCCATTTATATTCCTGAGTTAAATATGGTATGCAAAATATACAAGATGGATTTGATAGCGAATGCTGAGAACTAGAGAAAGCTATGATATTGCTGACTTCTAGCTCATCTTGTGTTGCATAGCGGTTATTTATTTCATTTTAAAGATCTGCAGTGAGATTTGAGAATGAGGTAAGAAAGTTATCAAAATGAGTATTTACAACATAGGCAATGAGAAAAAGATTGACATAGTCAAACAACCTGAGTTTAACTTCTATAACCATCATTTCTAATGAAGATTTTGCATTGTTCTTTAAAGTATTCTGCAAATGTGCTGAATATTCTGTTTGCCTAGTTCTTATATCTGCTCTACTTGATCTCATTTTGCTATATGTTCCAGACGGATAAACTACATCAACAGGCTCCTTGTCACACAACTTCAATTTGAATCTGGGCCATTAAAATCACAAGCATAAATTTGGAAGTCAGGAAAAGAGCAAGTTCAGAAAAAGAGGCCAACTTTCCTTCCTTCCAGGTCTTGGGTTGGCACTGGCAAGGCTTTCTCTTGCAAAGATTGGAAGCCCAGCTTTGTGCACATATTTGAGAAGTACATGGATAACTCCCTTGACAGGGGAAAATAAGAAAGTGCTCATACATAGCATAAAGTGAGATATCACAGATTATCATGGATTATCACAGGTAGTAGTTTGATATGATGTACAAGTGGAAGGGCAGACACTGGTAGAGCAAGTAGCTGTGATTCTTAGTCACTATTGCAAAAGCAGTGACTAAAACAAATTATTGCAATGGATTACTGCTTTTTATTTCTCTAGAAATTATACAGAGAAAAAAATGACAAACTAATAACCTGAATGCCCAATTCAGAACATGGGGAAAATAGCAAATATATATATACACACACACACACATATATATATAATATATAAAATATAGCATTATATATATTTATGTTTTTATAGATTTTTATATAAAAATATAGCTATATATGTATATGCTAGGTTTGAAGGAATGGTTTATTTCCTGTAGCCCAAGGATAGATATAGTTGAGGTTGAAGTTTAGGGTCTGATTGTAAAGGTATAATTTCAGCTACAATCACTTGAAGAACAATGCCAAGTCTTTTATAATAAGGTAGGGACACTAGTGGGGAAGAAAGGAACCTGAAGTGTAAGATAGGGATAGATGAATATACCCAAGGAAAGTTAGGAACGCTGTATTCCAAAATTCTTTCTTACTGTAAATGAAGTCTCTTTCTTGCTGCCTTAAGCTGAGAGAACACATTTTCTACCAAATGAAGGCCTTTCCTTGATTTCACAACTGCCTCACAAAGAGATGGTGTTTCTCCTTAGGACCTCATTGCTCCCAGGCCTATAGTGAGAATTGGAAAAAGTTGAACATAGGCAAATGTAGAGGTACAAGACTTGGCCCAGAAGCAGATAGCTTATGAGCTAAAAGAATTAAAGAAGTAGATACTGACTTACCTTCACTGCTCACAACACTTCTGCTAATGTCAGAATTTTATTGAGTTATGTGATGGTTAATACTGAGTGTCAACTTGATTGGACTGAAGAATACAAAGTATTGATCCTGGGTATATCTGTGAGGGTATTGCCAAAAAAGATCAACATTTGAGTCACTGGGCTGGGGAAGGCGGATCCACCCTTAATCTAGTGGGCACAATCTAATTAACTGCCAGTGGATATAAAGCAGGCAGAAAAATATGTAAAGGAGAGATGCGCCTAGCCTCCCAGCCTACATCTTTCTCCCGTGATGGATGCTTCCTGCCCTTGAACATCAGACTCCAAGTTCTTCAGTCTGGGGACTCAGACTGACTCTTCTTGCTCCTCAGCTTTCAGACAGCCTATGTGGGACCTTGTGATTGTGTAAGTTAATAGTAAATAAACTCCCCTCTGTCCCTCTAGAGAACCCTGGCTAATACAATTTACAACCTTCTTTTTTATTTCCATGGAAAAGTTTTATACTAATACAAAATTGCCCCTGAACAGAAAACCCATATATGGCAAATAAGGCTTTTTGAGGGTTTCCACCTGTGAAATAAAGACTTATATGTGTGCCATCACCCAAAAGAAGTTACCAGACAGAGTGGTGGAATAACATAATGAATATTCACTTAAAGAACCAGATGGGAGAGAACACCCTGTACAGTTGGGGCACTCTCCTGTAGAAAAGGATGTATTTCTTAAACTAGCAGCCTCCCTTATAGGTAGCAGTAGATCCCATATAAGAGATTCATTTTTTGACACTTCTCTTTCCTGAAATTTGGGGCTTGGTTCATTTGGAGGGTGTACAAGAAAGGAATTGTTTCCACCAGGAATCATACTTATTGTATTAATTTGAAATTTGATGATTTCTCTTGGTAATTTGTGAGTAGGATGTTCTTGCCACTGGACCAACAGGCAGAGAGAGGGTCGCCAGCCATGGAAATGAACTTGAATGATATTCTTAGGACTTTTTTTCTTAGTGAAGAACTGCAGTGACCCGATAAAGAAAGAGCAGCAAGGATTCAGATCATATAGCAATAAAATATTTGGTCTCCCCAGCTTGTCCCACTATGACACTAGCAAACAGAATATAAAGAGAACACGAAATGGGTGTGGAAGAGTGGAGCTGTACTTGTTAAAGAAAGCATCTTGACCACCTACATAAATGGGACCTACAGCAACTATGAATCATGTTAATTAGTTCCTCCATCCATTCTTGTTCGTTGCCTATGTTTTAGGTGTGATTTTTTTTTTTTTTTTTTTTTTACTGAATTGACTTGACCTCATGATGACATTGTAGCTGATAAGACCTTGCATACTCCCCGAAATGAGATTTTTATTCTGGGCAAAGTATGAGTGTGGCAATGGAGGGACAAGAGTAAAAGACTTTGAACTGCTGCTCCATATCTGCTCTCCACCTCCTGTGCCAAGTCTGTGCCCTGGGATACAGACCTTTCCTGATGAGTCAATATGATACCTTGCCCTCTGGCTTCCTGTTGGGTTGGGTTTAAGGAAGTCACCAGCAGAAGATCAGAGACCAGGAAAAGTGTTAGGATATTTATTTCACCATCTTTTTTCATGATAAGCCTACATGACAAGTTGAATGTAACTACTAAAAACCTTAGCTCTTATGAGTAGCACCACACACAGCTACAACTACTTTATTTCATTTTATTTTATTTTTTAAATTAAGTTCTAGGGTACATTGCACAACATCAGGTTTGTTACATATGTATATATGTGCCATGTTGGTGTGCTGCACCCATTAACTCGTCATTTACATTAGGTATATCTCCTAATACTATCCCTCCCCAATCCCCCCACCCCACAACAGACACCAGTGTGTGACGTTCCCCTTCCTGTGTCCAAGTGTTCTCATTATTCAGTTCCCACCTATGAGTGAGAACATGCGGTGTTTGATTTTTTGTCCTTGTGATAGTTTGCTGAGAATGACGGTTTCCAGCTGCATCCATGTCCCTACAAAGGACACAAACTCATCCTTTTTTATGGCTGCATAGTATTCTATGGTATATATGTGCCACATTTTCTTAATCCAGTCTATCATTGATGGACATGTGGGTTGGTGCCAAGTCTTTGCTATTGTGAATAGTGCCACAGTAAACATACATGTGCATGTGTCTTTATAGCAGCATGATTTATAATCCTTTGGGTATATACCCAGTAATGGGGTGGCTGGGTCAAATGGTATTTCTAGTTCTAGATCCTTGAGAAATCACCACAGTGTCTTCCACAATGGTTGAACTAGTTTACAGTCCCACCAACTGTGTAAAAGTGTTCCTATTTCTCCACATCCTCTCCAGCACCTGTTGTTTCCTGACTTTTTAATGATTGCCATTCTAACTGGTGTGAGATGGTATCTCATTGTGGTTTTGATTTCACCATCAAAAAGTGGGCGAAGGATATGAACAGACACTTCTCAAAAGAAGACATTTATGCAGCCAACAGACACATGAAAACATGCTCATCATCACTGGCCGTCAGAGAAAAGCTACAACTACTTTCTGAATGCTTGTAATTGCCCCCATTTCTTAACCATTCTGAAATAGAAAAGTAAGTGCCTCCTTCCAGCACCAGAGAGCTTCACCATCCTTGGTTAGTTTTCCCTAATCCTGCTCACTTCTTTGGTAATTTGCCTCCATTCAAATTTCTCAACTATCCTCACTTGAATGCACTATGTTTTTTTACTGGAACAGTTAATCACATTATTTTTACTTGTAAAATACATTTTTATCAGGAAGTAAATTTGCCTTCAGCTAATATCCCTAATATTAACAGTTTCTGCATAGTTATTTTATACCAATATAGTTAACTGGAACAATTTTAGTTAGGTTGTAATGAGCTAATTATCAAGATTGGTTGGCAAAATTAACCTCCATGACAAAGATAGTTTACAACTTTAAGTGAATAGTTTCCTTCAGCAAACATTCATACAAATGCAGTTTTCTACACCAAATATTTTCCAGTTTAAGGTTACAAGTCAGTAAGCCTTAAAACTGGTAAAACAATCACTTAATAGTAAAGAATAGCTCGCTTATCTGTTACTCAGACAAGCTTAGAAGCACAACTTCATGATAATAAAGTAGACAATAGTATATATTTAACTTTATGGTAATAGGCATGTAAATATTTGCTAACGTACTCTCTCTCTGGCAAGATTCAATGGTTAGCTAAGTGCTTCTCTTTTCAATGCTCCTAAGCCTACATACTCATATTTTCTTTCACTTGGCTGAGACCTGTAACTTCTGTTTCATTCTCATTTATCTCCAAGATATAATTTTTTTTAAAATATAGCTTGTAACTTTCTGTTTTGACCATCACCATGTACCATGCACAAATTATTTACCAGTTTATCTCCAATATATTTTTTTATGAAAGGAGAGTGATAAAAATCGATTTTATAAGATTTAGAAAAGGAATATTTAGTTAAGATATGCAAAAATACCTTGGAAAATAGTATGCAAAAATGTAGAAAAGAACATGTTTTGGGGGAAGAACCCAGGATTAGAATCTTAACCCTTCTGCATATTAATCTATATCTGTACCTATCTACCTAATAAATTACTTAATTTCTCTTCTGCTCATTTCTTATTTGCAAAAAAATAGGATGACTGCACCTTCCTAATAGGATTAAATAGTATAACAGCTAAATGAGATTATGAACAAAAGTATTTAGTGTAGCTCTTTGTACATAATAGGTGCTCAAGTAATAAGTCCCTCTTCAGTGATAACCCAGGATAATATTATTACCCTTCTATATGTTACTCTCTTTCAATGTCAAAGAACAATCGCACTGGACAAAGACAAGAAAGACTTATTCAAGACTACTACAACATTAGAATAGAGGAGAGAGGTTAAATACGACTCCACTGAAACAAAAGGCAGAAGGCTGTTTAAGCTCTGGAGTGAGCTAGTGGAAAAGTGCTGAAGGATATTGAGTGTGGTGAGGTTGATCAATAGGGTGTGTGGAGTATATGGAATTATCTCTGAGTTTGTGAATGTTTCATTCTGTAGTTAAACCATCTGTGTTTGCTAATTTGTGTCCATGGAAGTTATGTTCATACCTTCCCACAGAGAGTAGGCGATAGAAGCACGTTTGCCTTCATGATTATGTTTCCACAAGATGACTCCCGGGTCCTTGAGAAAGACACTCCTGGGTTCTAAAATTAACAAGAGGCTGGAAGATTTCTGTACATTACAAAAGAGGCAGAGAAAAAAATTCAATTACAAGTTTCCTAAAGTAGCTCTAAGAAAAGGGAAAGCAGAGGACTAGTGTCAGGAAGAAACCTCTCTGAAGTTTAGGCAAGCTGAAGGGAAATTAAAGCTGTCTTGGTCAGTGGTACTAAAATTGCACATTTGAGGCAATATTATTTTTCTGAATTTGGACTTATGCTAATTGAAAGCAGTGTTATTGTTAGGCCAATGTTGGTGAAAGCTGCACAGGGAAAATTAGGGCCAAGCATGGCTTTATGAGTATGATTTTACCAGACAGAAATGGTAGAGCAATTTATTGGAAAGGAAACGTATGAAAAGTCAGGAGCACGAAGCTACCGGATATATGAATGTGAGTAGATTGTTTTTTTGCTTTGCTTATTTTCTCATCTATAAAACATATTTAGTAAATCCACCGCATCAATGTTGTTTGTGAATATACCACACATATTCACAGAGGCCCTAGAATGTGTGAGATAGACGATTCTTTTTATTTCCACCCATTCATCCTTCCTCCCTTTCCCATTGGTCATGAAGCTTATCTTTTATGTTTCCTTCTCTGGCTTCTTATTTTATTTTATTTTATTTTATTTTTACTTTTAGGGAAAAATTACTTATTGCTGGAGAACAGAGCTAATTTCATCATATAATTCATGTCAATTAGTACCAATGTGTCTGTGTTTAAACCAACCATGAAATATTTCACTTTTTATACTGCCACTGGCAGAATATAACCTAGAACTAAAGCAAAACAAAATATAACACCTCGTTCAGACCTAGTTACGAGGGAGGTGCAGATCCTTTCAGTTCAGGAGGTAGAATTTCAGTGGCTAGGCCTTGGCTGCTCTGAATCACACAACCTAGAAATAGTTTCTGCCACCCTCCTAGTTGGGTTTGAAAATGAATGACCTCCCCTTGCCCTTGTTTGTTGTTTTCTAGGATCCCAGAGGTACATACATCCTGCTGAAATAAAATGAACACTATCTTTTCCATCACCCAAGTTTTATTCCCCAATTATAACTCATCTTTCCTTGTTTCTTCTTTGTAAATATAGAAGTTGTCACCCTCCTCTTTTCCCTTTATGTAGTTGTTCTAGGCCATTTTATTTTTTCCTTGAATCTCCTGCTTTTTCTTTCTTCCCACAAGACATATTTAAACTCTTTGGTACACTTTTGGACTTCTCACTTTCTCCTTCTTTCCTAAGGCAATGAATACCTTGGGGCTTAATTCTTTAAAATGGAAAGAAAACTCTCAAGATACTCTCATAATACTTTTTCTTACCACTTCCTTTGTACAGGAAATTTCTCTTCACAAAACTCTCAAACTCCCTAGCAAATTTAATTGTTTCTAGGTTGTAGAGCCTTCATTAATCGGCCTCATTGCCATGACATGCAGATATTCCATAATATGCCCACATTCCTATTTCTGCTTCACTAATAAAAGCTTTGCTCATGGCTACATTTACTCCCTCCTACTCTCCTTCCTGGACCTTCTAGGTGGCTCGCTCTTCACTTCTTTTTATTGTTGTCTCTCTTCACATGCTTGAAGCCAATTCCAGTCTCTGTTATATATTCATGTGCCTAACTCAGGTGAGATGGGTGTGACTCTGAATATTACCTTATGCCAACAAACAAGTGAGTCAATATATAGAAGAGCACATCTATTTGTCAGTTTTATCCAGCTCATTTTGCAAAAGAAGAGAGGGATTTGTGTAATGGTTGTGCCTCACTGATGGAAAAATGCCCTAAAGGAGAAAGCAGACTGCTTTTTTGCTGTATCACATTTAATATGATGCTGAGGACAAAGTGGGTGTTATACAGAAAATACTATTGTTCATAGGCACTGTGAATTCTTTTGAATTATAACTTTTAAAATTCAGAGAGAATATTTTCACTTCCTTGTTAATGCACTCAGCCTATTATAAAATTATACTGCCCACAGGTTTATGAATAAGTTGTTTTCCCTGTCAAATTGCAGATTATCAAAAGTATGTGTCAATTACAAGTGTAAATCATTTCTACCTGTGACATCAATTTTGCTTATTTGCTAGCTTTCGTAGCCCAGCAATAGGATACAAAACTGTATCTATAATTAATACTAATCCCGGTTAAGCCCATGAAAAGCAGTCCCTGAAACTGAATTCTAGATCTCTCCCCTGCTTACAAACACACAGCACTGCCTTTTTCCAATGTAGAAACTTCACATGTGTTATTTCATTTATGCTCAAAACGTTTCTGAGGCATAGAAATATACTCAATGCTCCTTTTACTGAATAATTTAGAGCAAGGCGGTAGCCCTGATAAATCTCCTTTTAAGACTCTCCCTAGGACAGCCCACCTCCATTCTTAACTCGTTCCATGTGTTATCCCAAATTACAAAATTGCAATTACAATTTCATTAAAAAATTAAGGACAAATACTTAAATATTTCTCTATAGTCATATATATTCTCTGCTACATTAAGCTTCTCAAAGGCAGAAATATTTTTCTCATTACTGTGTCTCCCTTCTGACCAAAATATATGTGCAATAAAATATTGTGTAACTCAACCAAAAATGAGGGTATGATCCCACAGTCTCAAATTAACCTATCTAATAAATCTTGGGGCCCCAAAATCACTAAGCTAAAGGGAAAAGTCAAGCTGGTAACTGCTTAGGGCAAACCCGCCTCCCGTTCTATTCAAAGTCATTCCTCTTCTCAGTGTGATAAATGCATATCTGATTGCCTCCTTTGGAAAGGCTAATCAGAAACTCAAAAGAGAGCAACTATTTTTCTCTTATACACCTATGATATGGAAGCCTCTTCCCTACTTTGTCCCACCTTTGCTTCCAGTTGCCCCATCTTTAAACACCGAACCAATGTTCATCCTACATATACTGATTGATGTCTCATGTCTCCCTAAAATGTATAAAACCAAGCTGTGCTCCAACCATCTTGGGCACATGTCATCAGGACCTCCTGAGGCTGTGCCACAGGCATGCTTCCTTAACTCTGGCAAAATAAACTTCCTAAATTGAGACCTGTCTCAGATTGTGGGGATTCACTCTTTGTCTCTCTCTCTCTCTCATCTGTCTATACTATTAGGAATATATATTGAGTTTCCCATTTAGTTTCTGAAAAATTTATTCTATTAATTTTTTCCAATATGAAAACATTTTGTTTCTACTGGAAGGAGAATGAGGACATACCTCAGTTATGACTATTTGAATTGTAAATAACAGAAAGAAACTGTTACCAGAAAAGGGTCCGGATCCAGACTCCAAGAAAGAGTTCTTGGATGTAGTGCGATAAGTAATTCTTGGGCAAGTCTGTAGAATAAACTAAAAGCCAATTTATTAAGAAAGTAAAGGAATAAAGAACGGCTACTTTATGGGCAGTGCAGCCCCGAGGGCTGCTGGTTGCCCATTTTTATGGTTATTTATTGATTATATGCTAAACAACAGGTGGATTATTCATGCCTCTCCTTTTAGACATGTAGGGAAACTTCCTGACATTGCTATGATATTTGTAAACAGTCATGGTGCTGGTGGGAGCATAGCAGTAGGGCTATCAGGGGTTACTCTGGTCGCCATCTGGCTTCTTTACTGCACACTGTTTTATCAGCAAGGTCTTTATGACCCGTATCTTGTGCCAACCTCCTATCTCATCCTGTGACTTAGAATGTCTAATCATTTGCAGAGGCAGCCCAATAGGCCTCACCCTTATTTTACCCAGCCCCTATTCAAGGTGGAGTTACACTAGTTGAAACGTCTCTGGCTAAACTGAAGTGAGCTTAAGCAAAATAAGTAAATGGAGTTGATGAAGCTTTTACCATTTCATGGAAATCAAAAGCAGTTGATCCTTATAACCATGGCCATGATTGGAACTAAGTAGAAAACCATCACAAACCCAAACAGTACACCTTCTTCACTCTCTCATCCTTTTATCCCTCCATTGTCTGATTCATTCTTCTTTCCTTGCAGGCTTGCTTTCTGTGATTCTTCATACACAGATGAAAATCCTTGGTTTCCTAAGTTTGGTTTCTTTATTTTCTTGATCAAACCAGACTAAATACAAATTTTCTTAGTCTTTATACCGAATTTCAAATTGAACAATAATTGGTCTAGCTGGGAGTAGACATCCTTAACTGGTTCAATCAACTGTAGGCATGGTGGTGGGGAAAGTGATGGAATAGAATCATGACTGTTGGGGTGTATAGTTCTTACAGAAAGATACTTACTGAAAACTTAACAGATATTTCATTGTTTTCTAAATCACCAAGTCAGTTGATTACATAGTTAATATGAGGCAAAAAGATATGTCGTGAAATGTTACTTAGATGAAGGACCAGAAACAAAGATTCTTTGTATGTTTTTCTCACTGAAAAAAATCATACCTGCAGTCCTTCTAAGGAGTATTCTTCTAAGACAGGCTGACAAATAAGGAAGTGCATCTATTGACAAGTCTCATTTTCTAATAATTTTCTTTAAATGCTTAAAGAAACATATGATTTTAAATTGTACTTTATTAATGCACCAGGGTAAAATGTATAAACAATGTAATTCAAGTCTTCCTATGAATTTGCTGAATGTATTTCTTAAGAAGGTAATTCTTCAAAATTTGAATTATAGTGTATATGAATTAAAAGACCACCAAAAAATTCACCATAAAAAGGTAAACATTAGTTCATTTGCTCTAGTTTTAAATTTCAAATAGTTTTGTTCTTCAAGACTAAGACACTTCCACTGATAAAAGATTTTCTCACTTTTTTTTTTTTTTTTTTGAGATGGAGTCTCTCTCTGTTGCCCAGGGTAGAGTGCAGTGGCACAACCTCAGCTCACTGCAAACTCCACACTCTGGGGTCAAACAATTCTCCTGCCTCAGCCTCCTGAGTAGCTGGGACTACAGGCACCTGCCACCACACTTTACTAATTTTTGTATTTTTTGTAGTGATGGAGTTTCACCATATTGGCCAGGCTGGTCTTGAACTCCTGACCTCAAGTGATCTGCCCACCTTGGCCTCCAAAAGTGCTGGGATTATGGATGTGAGCCACCGAGCCGGCCTTCTCACTCTTTACTCATGAAATAAATGTAAGTCAAAGAAATAAATTTTTTCCCATTACCTGAAATTTATTATTGGCTTGATAGCCACGGTTGCTATCAAGAAGAGAACATTAAAAAGAAAAGTAACCCTTGCTATCAAAAAGAAAAGTAACCCCTCTGTAAGTGAAAATTTGCATTAGACAAGGCTTATGTATGGAAACAAATCTCTAGAAAGAAAAAGAAATGTAAATAAATGACACTAATTCATTAACATTATAGAGGTTCAATTGAAGACCTTTTAATAAAAGCTTACAGAATAGTCTTTCTCATTGTCAATCTAATAAGGTCTTCCACCATTGCTTTTCTTAATAAAGCTGTTAAAATGTTAAATATATATAAATATAAACATATTGATAAGACTAGGAAACATTTTCTAATTAGTTACCAAGGCTTGGCTTTCTAATTTCTATAGAATGAGTCCAATCTTCTAGAAATTGAGGAAGAGAAATTCCCATCTGACACCTACCTTTTGTCACAATTCCCAAGTGTTGCATACTCCACCTATCCCAGACATTGTAATAGTTCCCTGGAAAACTGATACTTTATATTCTACACATTCAAAAGAGTAGAAAAAAGTCAGTGTGTTTCTAAATCACAAAGCCAGCTGTTACTGTGCTTGTGTATATGTGCTCACACACATGTGAATGTTTGCTGGTTGGGAGATGTACAGAAGAGCTGAGGAAAAGAGAAAAGCAATGAAAAAATGTGCCTAATGCTGATCTAATAAAATGATACTCTTCAAGAGGTACAATTTCTCATTCCCTGCTGCCCCAAGTGTTCTTCCATAGACACCACGTTGTTTATTGATTGTTTTTTCTTTTCCATACATAAGAGAAATTGATCTCACATTAGTCTATTTTCATTTGACTTATACCCCTAAGTTCCTTCGCACCCTTCTTTTTCCATTTGACCTTTATTTATTCCTCAAGATCCATCTTCTCTTTGAAGGCATCCTTAATTTCTGCAAACAAAATAATTTTTCCTGTTGTTTATTTTCCTCACCAGATATTTGCACCAACTAAATTTTATAACTTATATTGTTTTAAATTATTTGCATAACAAGGAAATGGGAAATCCCTTACATTATAGAATATTTGCTTAATTCGATACTTTTAGCACAGTATCAAAACATAGTTAATAACACCATATTAGTTGTTTATTACTGCATAACAGTATTGCCACACATCTAACAGTTTAAAGCAATTTGCGTTTATTATCTCACAGTTTCTGTGGATCAGGAGCCCAGCCATAGCTTAGTTGTGTCCTCTCCAAGGTTACCATCATAGTGATAGAAAGGACTGAGTTCTCATCTGAAGGTCTGAATGGGGAAACATCAGTTTCTAAGTTCATGTGGTTGTTGGCAGTATTTAGTTCCTCAAAGACTGTTAGATTGAGGGCCTCAGTTTCTTTCTGCCTGTCACCTGGAGGCTACTCTCAGTTTCTTGCCATGTGGAACACCTCAACATTGCCACCTGCTTTATCCAAGCCAGCAAGGGAGGGAATCTCTTTGCAAGACAGTTACTGTCTTATATAATGTAATTGCATAAGTGATATTTCATTACTTTTGCCACATCCCACTGGTTAAAAGCAAGTTACAGGTCCCGCTCATGCTCAAAGGAAGCGGAATACACAAGAATATGAATACAAAAAGGTTAGTATAATTGAAGGTCCTTTTAGAGTCTGTTCATTGCAAGCACATAAGTTTTTCTTTTATTTATTTTATGATTTGATGGAGTGAGAAGGAATAACACAGCTGGTATAGACAGGATGGACAGGAGCAGCTCCATCAGTTGGAGTGCCAGCTTTACTGTCTTTCTGTCACACTGTTCCTTTGATTTTTCTTTCACACGACCATCCTTGTTGTTCTATGTATGTGTTACTCTGTCTCACTCTCTTCCTCAGGTATAAGGCAAAATCTAAAAGACAATGTTTACAAGTCAGTCCTGCAGAAAATTTTAAAGATTAAACATTAATTTACTAAATGCAGACTACAAAATCTTAGCTATAGTGTGTTTAAAGCTCTTTAAAAACTCAAATATTTATTATATGAAAATAATAGAATATAAATGTATTTATATTGGGTATTCCTGTAGTGTGGGGCTAGGGGTGATTTTTTGGTGATGTTGCTGCTATTTCTGCACAATTTCTATTATATGTATGTATAATTGTTAAAATGAGAAAGTAAAAGATGAAATTGATTTCAAAGTAAAAAGAGTTTTTCATATTATACACCAGCTATTAGCATTAGTCTGATGAAAATAAGGTAAAATTAAATCAATATTTTTCCTGGTAACATCTTTTTTTGGATGTGATGATGTAGAACATTGACTAAAAATTACTAGAATTTCTAATGCCTTTATGTTGAATATGAGTTTGAACATAAGCCTATCTTCATGGGGGCTATTATTCTAGGGTCATTTACACTGTAAGTATGCAAATGATCTTTTAAACCTCAAGGAAAAAGAAACAGAACACATGATTCAGGGACATTGTTAACTCTGAGCTGAATTTTGAAAAAAATAAAGTTGCTCCAAATATCTTCTTATCATAAAAGAGGAAAATCTAAGGAGAGATTCAGTTCTTGAAGGAAGCACTAAACATGGAAAGGAACAACTGGTACCAGCCACTGCAAAAACATGCCAAATGGTAAAGACCATCAATGTAGAAAGAAACTGCATCAACTAACAAGCAAAATAAATAGCTAACAGCATAACGATAGGATCAAATTGACACATAAAAATGTTAACCTGAAATGTAAATAGTCTGAATGCTCCAATTAAAAGACACAGACTGGAAAATTGGATAAAGAGTCAAGACCCATCAGCGTGCTGTATTTAGGAGACCCATCTCACATGCAGAGCCACACATAGGCTCAAAATAAAGGGATGAAGGAAGATCTACCAAGCAAATGGAAAACAAAAAAAGGCAGGGGTTGCAATCCTAGTCTCTGATAAAGCAGACTTTAAACCAACAAAGATCAAAAGAGACAAAGAAGGCCATGGTAAAGGGATCAATTCAACAAGAAGAGCTAACTATCCTAAATATATATGCACACAATACAGGAGCACTCAGACTCATAAAGTAAGTCCTTAGAGACCTACAAAGAGACTTAGACTCCCATACAATAATAATGAGAGACTTCAACACCCCACTGTCAACATTAGACAGATCAACGAGACAGAAAGTTAAAAAGGATATCCAGGAATTGAACTCAGCTCTGCACCAAGCAGACCTAATAGACATCTACAGAACTCTTCACTACAAATCAACAGAATATACATTATTCTCAGCACCACACTGCACTTATTCCAAAATTGACCACATAGTTGGAAGTAAAACACTCCTCAGCAAATGTAAAAGAACAGAAACTATAACAAACTGCCTCTCAGACCACAGTGCAACCAAACTGGAACTCAGGATTAAGAAATGCACTCAAAAACGATCAACTACATGGAAAGTGAACAACCTGCTCCTGAATGACTACTGCGTACATAATGAAATGAAGGCAGAAATAAAGATGTTCTTTGAAACCAATGAGAACAAAGACACAACATACCAGAATCTCTGGGACACATTTAAAGCAGTGTGTACAGGGAAATTTATAGCACGAAATGCCCACAAGAGAAAGCAGGAAAGATCTAAAATTGACACCCTAACATCACAATTAAAAGAACTAGAGAAGCAAGAGCAAACACATTCAAAAGCTAGCAGAAGGCAAGAAATAACTAATATTACAGTAGAACTGAAGGAGACAGAGATATAAAAAACCCTTCAAAACATCAGTGAATCCAGGAGCTGGCTTTTTGAAAAGATCAACAAAATTGATAGACCACTAGCAAGACTAATAAAGAAGAAAAGAGAGAAGAATCAAATAGATGCAATAAAAAATGAAAAAGGAGATATCACCACCGATCCCACAGAAATACAAACTACCATCAGAGAATACTATAAACACTTCTATGCAAATAAACTAGAAAATCTAGAAGAAATGGATAAATTCCTGGACACATACACCCTCCCAAGACTAAACCAGAAAGAAGGTGAATCCCTGAATAGACCAATAACAGGCTCTGAAATTGAGGCAATCATTAATAGCCTACCAACCAAAGGAAGTCGAGGACCAGACGAATTCACAGCCAAACTCTACCAGAGGTACAAGGAGGAGCTGGTACCATTCCTTCTGAAACTATTCCAATCAACAGAAAAAGAGGGAATCCCCCCTAACTCATTTTATGAGGCCAGCATCTTCCTGACGCCACAGCCTGGCAGAGACACAACAAAAAAGAGAATCTTAGACCAATATCCCTGATGAATATCGATGCAAAAATCATCAATAAAATACTGGCAAACCAAAACCAGCAGCACACCAAAAAGCTTATCCATCATGATCAAGTGGGCTTCATCCCTGGGATGCAGGGCCGGTTTAACAAACACAAATCAATAAATGTAACCCAGCATATAATCAGAACCAAAGACAAAAACCACATGATTATCTCAATACATGCAGAAAAAGCCTTTGACAAAATTCAACAGCCCTTCATGCTAAAAATTTTCAATAAATTAGGTATTGATGGGACGTATCTCAAAATAATAAGAGCTATTTATGACAAACCCACATTCAATATCATAACAAATGGGCAAAAACTGGAAGCATTCCTTTTGAAAACTGGAACAAGACAGGGATGCCCTCTCTCACCATTCCTATTCAACATAGAGTTGGATGTTCTGGTCAGGGTAATTAGGCAGGAGAAATAAATAAAGGGTATTCAATTAGGAAAAGAAGAAGTCAAATTGTCCCTGTTTGCAGATGACATGATTGTATATTTAGAAAACCCCATAGTCTCAGCCCAAAATCTCCTTAAGCTGATAAGCAGCTTCGACAAAGTCTCGGGATACAAAATCAATGAGAAAAAATCACAAGCATTCTTACACACCAATAACAGACAGAGAGCCAAATCATGAGTGAACTCCCATTCACAATTGCTTCAAAGAGGATGAAATATCTAGGAATCCAACTTGCAAGGGATGTGAAGGACCTCTTCAAGGAGAACTACAAACCACTGCTCAATGAAATAAAAGAAGACACAAACAAATGGAAGAACATTCCATGCTCATGGATAGGAAGAATCAATATCGTGAAAGTGGCCATACTGCCCAAGGTAATTTATAGATTCAATGCTTTCCCCATTAAGCTACAAATGACTTTCTTCACAGAATTGGAAAAACCTACTTTAAAGTTCATATGGAACCAAAAAAGAGCCCGCATTGCCAAGACAATCTAAGCCAAAAGAACAAAGCTAAATGCATCACACTACCTGACTTCAAACTATACTACAAGACTACAGTAAGCAATACAGCATGGTACTGGTACCAAAACAGAGATACACCAATGAAACCGAATAGAGCCCTCAGAAATAATGCCACACAGCTACAACCATTTGATCTTTAACAAACCTGACAGAAACAAGAAATGGGGAAAGGATTCCATATTTAATAAATGGTGCTGGGAAAACTGGTTAGCCATATGTAGAAAGCTGAAACTGGATCCCTTCCTTACACCTTATACAAAAATTAATTCAAGATGGATTAAAGACTTAAGTGTTAGACCTCAAACCATAAAAACCCTAGAAGAAAACCTAGACAATACCATTCAGGACATAGGCATGGGCAAGGACTTCATGTCTAAAACACCAAAAGCAGTGGCAACAAAAGCCAAAATTGACAAATGGGATCTAATTAAACTAAAGAGCTTCTGCACAGCAAAAGAAACTACCATCAGATTGAACAGGCAACCTACAGAATGGGAGACAATTTTTGGGCAATCTACTCATCTGACAAAGGGCTAATATCCAAAATCTACAAATAACTCAAACAAACTTAAAAGAAAAAAGCAAACAACCCAATCAATAAGTGAGTGAAGGATATGAACAGACACTTCTCAAAAGAAGACATTTATGCAGCCAACAGACACATGAAAAAATGCTCATCATCACCGGCCATCAGAGAAATGCAAATCAAAACCACAATGAGATACCATCTCACACCAGTTAGAATAGCCATCATTAAAAAGTCAGGAAACAATAGGTGCTGGAGAGGATGTGGAGAAATAGGAACACTTTTACACTGTTGGTGGGACTGTAAACTAGTTCAACCATTGTGGAAGACATTGTGGCGGTTCCTCAAAGATGTAGAACTAGAAATACCATTTGACCGAGCCATCCCAGTACTGGGTATACACCCAAAGGATTATAAATCATGCTGCTATAAAGACAGATGCATATGTATGTTTACTGTGGCACTATTCACAATAGCAAAGACTTGGCACCAACCCAAATGTTCATCCATGATAGACTGGATTAAGAAAATGTGACACATATATACCATAGACTACTATGCAGCCATAAAAAAAGGATGAGTTAGTGTCCTTTGTAGGGACATGGATGAAGCTGGAACCATCACTCTCAGCAAACTATCACAAGGACAAAAAACCAAACACTGCATGTTCTCACTTATAGGTGGGAACTGAACAATGAGAACACTTGGACAAAGGAAGGGGAATATCACACACTGGAGCCTGTCGTGGGTGGGGGGAGTGGGGAGGGATAGCATTAGGAGATATACCTAATGTAAATGATGACTTACTGGATGCAGCACACCAACATGGCACATGTATACATATGTAACAACCCTGCACATTGTGTACATGTACCCTAGAACTTAAAGTACAATTAAAAAAAAATAAAAGTTCTCAATGTTTTGTACAAAAATAGCTTGAATGCTACAATAATTATCTGAAGTAAAAGATTACATCTGGTGATAGAAATGTGGCACTGTGGATCACACCTGTAATCCTAGTACTTTGGGAGGCAGAGGTGGGTGGATCTCATGGTCAAGAGATCAAAACCATCCTGGCCAACATGGTGAGACCCTGTCTCTACTAAAAATTCAAAAAAAATTAGCTGGGCATGGTGGCACGTGCCTATGGTCCTAGCTACTCAGGAGGTTGAGGCAGCAGAATCTCTTGAACCTGGGTGGTGGAGGTTGCAGTGAGCTGAGATCGTACCACTGTACTCCAGCCTGGCGACAGAGCAAGACTCCATCTCAAAAAAAAATAAAAATAAAAATAAAAAATAAAAATCAATAAATCACGGGCACACTGTGAGTTATTCTGTGGAAGCCTTTGGCCCTAGAACATATCTATAGAATTTGTTGTTGCTTTAAGCACCAAGAAATGAAGCTGTGGTTGTCATGGTCCACTCCTGGAATGCTTGCAGGAAACCAATGCCTTGACAAAAGGTTACTGATGTGTCTTTTGTAGGTCTTGGAAAAGATCAGAAGTGAAGAATAAAATAGTGAGGGTTTCCTAAACATTATAGTGATATCCTGATATCAGAGCTTAACTGACCTCAAATATCCTGAAAGTTTAAAAGCTCTGGTCTTTGATGGAAATCTTAATGTGAATTACCGATATGTATTCTGCAGCATTTTAGTACTGAAGGTTTGCATATCACAGGTTTTATTTAGCATTTTTTATTATGTTTTGTGCACTATTTTTAGCACTGAGCCAACGAACATTTCTCTAATTCAGTACACTGAACTTAGGCCAGAACAGCTGTACCATTTTTATGAACTAGAAAGAGGGCCTAGAAACTTGAGCTCGTCATGGGCTCAAGAAAGGTAAAAATAGGAAAACAATTATACTCACACCTTTTATTTGTATAAAACATATTTATATAAATATATTTAGTATGTGTATGTGCACCTGTGTATGTATATATGTATTTATGTATGTATGTGATTTAAAATGCTAAAAGAAAATTGCAACAGTTAACTTAATTGATATCCCACTAAACATCTGCAAAATGTTTATCAACATTGTGTCAACTACACTAATTGGTTAGTATTCATCAATATTTAGCTATACTTGAAAATAATTCTATTCACCAGAATGGAAACACAATGAGGGAAGAGATTTATGTCTGCTCTGTTCTTTATTCTGCCCCAAGTTTCCTGAATAACACATGCGCAGAGTAGAATCTCAATAAAACTTTTGAATGAACAACTGAATTTGTAGGAATAATTTTTCTTGTTGACATGTGGTCCCTGCTTAGCCACAGTGATTTTTGAGGAATCACAGGCAGTGGTACATTAATGGGGGGTACTTGGAGCCCAGGAATTTCCAGAGCAACACCTAAAAAATGGTCTCAAAATATTTCCAGCAAAAACAAAAAACAAGCAAACAACAAACAGTAAATGAACATGATAATGCAGCCTCTTACATTACTGTACCTAAAGCTCAAGTTTTCCTCTCCAGGGTCCCTATGTTGCTATGCTCCTCCTGGCAAGCCATGTAGCACTATTATAGTAGTGTTCATTAGTACTGAAAGGAATATCTTTCCAGTCTTTGTCAAGATGCAAAGGAAACCAGTCTAGTATCTATTGTAGCCCAGTGACAGATGATGCCTTATAGGCTTTTTTTTTTTTTTAATAATACAGAATGTAGAATTACATGTAATCAAACTAATGCTTCTTGGGTGCCTGCAATGTGTTCAGCATTATATAAGCACTACCTATTACACACATACAGTAAAGCATGTCTCCTGTCTTCACAGTCCCTACATTCTACAGGGCAAGATAAGAAAAGTATGTTCAAATTTTTTTCTCCTGCAATTGCTTTGTCTTCTTTTGAAATACTACATAGAAAATCCTTTAAAAGATGTCCTGATAAATGTGTAAATGTTAATGTTCATTATCATTACCTCATGCTGTATTTGAAGATATAAAATTTAAAATATTGTAATTTGTGTCCATACTTTGGTGATTGTGTGAGCTTCTGTTGTAGCTTATTGAGCCTGGATTTGCGAGCAATTTACCTTCAGTGGACATAGAAGAACCACAAAATAAACAGACAAAATTTCCTTCCTAACCTTTTCAGATCCCTATTAGACAGAGAGTGGAAATACAAATGACCACTGGGGCTGGGCACGGTGGCTCACACCTGTAATCCCAGCACTTTGGGAGGCTGAGGCAGGCGGATCACAAGGTCAAGAGATCAAGACGATCCTGGCCAATATGGTGAAACCCTGTCTGTACTAAAAATACAAAAATTAGCCAGGCATGGTGGCATGCACCTGTAGGCCCAGCTACTTTGGAGGTTGAGTCAGGAGAATCGCCTGAACCCGGGAAGAGGAGGTTGCAGTGAGCCGAGATTGCGACACTGCGCTCCAGCCTGGTGACAGAGCAAGACTCCGTCTAAATAAATAAATAAACAAATAAAATAAAAACAAAAAAGCCCACTGGCCAAAAAAAATCAATGGAACCCTTGGGAAAGGCAATGGAAAATTTCCAACGTGTCTTTAGGTAGTAGCCAATGAAAGCTATCTGGCTTCACAGTGATTCTGTGTACTATTCCCCACAGAACTAAGGGAGCACAATTTATAAGTACAAAAAGATGTGGATTTAAAAAAATAAAGAAAAGAACACGTCTCTAGCTAATATCATGGTAGACAAACTCCAAAAAAATCTACTGTTTTGTGGGGGCGGGGTTGTGTGAATATGACACTTACCTTCTGGTCACTACGGGTATCCTGACTCCTTGTTGCTTTACACAGGCTCAATTCTGAAATGCGTATTATGTGCTTGGCTCTCAAAGCATTCTAGTGTTTACCAATTGGAAGACCTAAATAATATAAAAATTTGCTTGTAATCCTTGCTGATTGGTGTCTATGGCTGGTTGAAAGAGCTCAGAGGGCTTTTGTTTGGTATCCTCTGTATAAGATGAACTGTATTGTGTTGCCTAGAGCATCAAAATCCCTCCGTGATCTCAGGAATTGTACTGCCCAAAGTAACTACCACTTACTATATTGCTAGGCCTATCATCCAGCCCAGTCTCAGTCCCAAGTAATTTTTTGTCACTTGTGAATTTGGAACCCAAACTGGGAGCAGTCACAGTGAGTGGAGTAGGTTTTCAGAAAAAGTGGATGGAGAATACTACACAGCAATTAGCGCCATGTTTCTCAACCTGGTTATACTTAGAATACTTAGAATCACCTGACAAGTTTTTTTTTTTTTTTAAACTTCAATTACTTGGTCTACCTCCTCAAAGATACTAATTTCATTTGTCTGAGGACAAGTTGGACATTTGTATTTAACAAAACAAACAATCAAAGAAACAAACAACTTTCATGATTCTAATGGGAAACCAGAATTGATAATCATTAGGTTTTAAAATAATGACACTTTCCCAACAAAATAGGACTTGAAGCCAGGACATTTCTATAAAAGAATGCTTCAAGTGTGCTTCATTTTAGGATACATTTTTCTTACTTGAACAATGGAGAAAGGGACAAATATGTGGTTTTAACCTTCCTCCTATGTTGTAATTGACTTTTTTCACCCCAGTCATGCATATTGAAACACATGTGCAAGTTTGTGTTTGAAGTTTGAGGCCCACAGCATGTTCTGCATTCACAGACCACAGGCACCCACATAGAGGATGTGGCTACTACAAAAAGAACTGTGTTCAGAAGTTCTAGAGAGTCACAGAGTAAAGGAAGTCCCAGGGAAGCTAGAATTGCCGCATGTTCATAAACATAATCCTAGAGAGAAAGGACTTGGTAGAAAATTTTGGAGTAATGTTAGTTTAACTTCTTTGTTCCCAATAGATAGAGAAATATAACCCTTCTTGGTGGAACAAACGTGTGATACTTACCAGAGCCATAATATTTTGGGAAAAAAAATTGTTTCAAAATAAACACTATGTAGGAAAGAATCCTGGTTCTGTTATCAAATTTCCTAATGCCTAATTAATATTTCCCACCAGACATCTTACTAGAAACTCAAATTCCATTTGTTCAATTATGAATGAACTTTCTTTTCCCATATCTTCTCTTTCAACCCTCAGCAACTGGAGATCCAATTTCTCATCTGTGAAACAAGAGGTTTGAGCTAAATAACTCTCAAAAGGCCCTTCCAGCTGTGAAGCTATAAGGTGCTGGGTAATTTTCAGTTTATTACTAACAGCTTTACAATTATCTAGAGCTTAATTATTTCAAATCATTTAAAATCATTATTTTTACTGTTAATTGTATATTGTCCCTCTCTTTTTTTCAATCTAATCAAACAAAGGAAATTCAGCGTAGTTGCAAATTACCACAGACCAGAGAATGAGGAGTGGTAAGGCAAGCTCAGAGAGTGGGTTACCACGTCAGGCCATGCTCAGACCTCCAAACATTGCTGTCCTGCCTAATTCCACTGAGAATGACAACAGCAATCCATAGAACTTCCTTTCTAAGCATTCCACTCTACATTATACTTCCTACTATATTTCTAAGAGCACCAGCTAAAGCAGTTTAACATCTGTTGAAGACTGTTTGCAGAGCTCTTAGTTTAGGAGAAAGTAATAGTCTCACAGAAGTACAGGTCCACATAGTGTATCTCAGTGCTCAGCAGACTGGCCTACTAAGGGCAATCTAAATACAGGGGGAATGAAGGAATGGCCCAGCCCATGCTCAGCTGATGGGAAGCTTTCCCCAAAACCCCCATCTCCTACTTTCTCTGTGATCACAGGGGACCCAAGGGCTTTATTTGTATATCTGAACTTGAAATAAACCTTGAACACAGGTCTAATGAGAATATTGGCAGGAATTTTAGGGTTGTATTATATTTACTATCCAAACATCTCCTGGAATAGACATCGAAGTAAGAATCCATAGCTTTTATACTATTCAACATAGTGTTGGAAGTTCTGGTCAGGGCAATCAGGCAAGGGAAAGAAAGAAATAAAGGGTATTCAGTTAGGAAAAGAGGAAGTCAAATTGTCCCTGTTTGCAGATGACATGATTGTATATTTAGAAAACCCCATCATCTCAGCCCAAAATCTCCTTAAGCTGATAAGCAGCTTCAGCAAAGTCTCGGGATACAAAATCAATGAGAAAAAAATCACAAGCATTCTGATACATCAATAACAGACAAACAGAGAGCCAAATCATGAATGAACTCCCATTCACAACTGCTTCAAAAAGAATAAAATACCTAGGAATACAACTTACAAGGGATGTGAAGGACCGCTTCAAGGAGAACTACAAACCACTGCTCAATGAAATAAAAGAGGACACAAACAAATGGAAGAACATTCCATGCTCGTGGAGAGGAAGAATCAATATCGTGAAAATGGCCATACTGCCCAAGGTAATTTATATATTCAATGCTTTCCCCATTAAGCTACAAATGACTTTCTTTGCAGAATTTGAAAAAACTACTTTAAAGTTCATATGGAACCAAAAAAGAGCCTGCATTGCCAAGACAATCCTAAGTCAAAAGAACAAAGCTGGAGGCATCATGCTACCTGACTTCAAACTGTACTACAAGGCTGCAGTAACCAAAACAGCATGGTACTGGTACCAAAACAGAGATATAGACCAATGGAACAGAACAGAGCCCTCAGAATTAATACCGCACAGCTACAATCATCTGATCTTTGACAAACCTGACAAAAACAAGAAATGGGGAAAGGATTCCCTATTTAACAAATGGTGCTGGGAAAACTGGCTAGCCACAAGTAGAAAGCTGAAACTGGATCCCTTCCTTACTCCTTATACAAAAATTAATTCAAGATGGATTAGAGACTTAAGTGTTAGACCTCAAACCATAAAAACCCTAGAAGAAAACCTAGGCAATACCATTCAGGACATAGGCATGGGCAAGGACTTCATGTCTAAAACACCAAAAGCAATGGCAACAAAAGCCAAAATTGACAAATGGGATCTAATTAAACTAAAGAGCTTCTGCACAGCAAAAGAAACTACCATCAGAGTGAACAGGCAACCTACAGAATGGGAGAAAATTTTTGCAATCTACTCATTTGACAAAGGGCTAATATCCAGAATCTACAAAGAACTCAAACAAATTTACAAGAAAAAAACAAACCACCCTATCAAAAAGTGGGCAAAGGATATGAACAGAAGACACTTCTCAAAAGAAGACATTTATGCAGCCAACAGACACATGAAAAAATGCTTATCATCACCGGCCATCAGAGAAATGCAAATCAAAACCACAATGAGATACCATCTCACACCAGTTAGAATAGCTATCATTAAAACGTCAGGAAACAATAGGTGCTGGAGAGGATGTGGAGAAATAGGAACACTTTTACACTGTTGGTGGGAGTGTAAACTAGTTCAACCATTGTGGAAGACATTGTGGCGATTCCTCAAAGATGTAGAACTAGAAATACCATTTGATCCAGCCATCCTAGTACTGGGTATACACCCAAAGGATTATAAATCATGCTGCTATAAAGACACATGCACACGTATGTTTGTTGCAGCACTATTCACAATGGCAAAGACTTGGAATCAACCCAAATGTCCATCAGTGACAGATTGGATTAAGAAAATGTGGCATATATACACCATGGAATACTATGCAGCCATAAAAAAGGATGAGTTTGTGTCCTTTTTAGGGACATAGATGCAGCTGGAAACCATCATTCTCAGCAAACTATCACAAGAACAGAAAACCAAACACCGCATGTTCTCACTCATAGGTGGGAATTGAACAATGAGATCACTTGGACACAGGAAGGGGAACATCACACACTGGGGACTATTGTGGGGGGGAGGAGGGGAGGGATTGCGTTAGGAGATATACCTAATGTAAATGACGAGTTAATGGGTGCAGCCCACCAACACGGCACATGTATACATATGTAACAAACCTGCACATTGTGCACATGTACCCTAGTACATAAAGTATAATTAAAAAAAAAAAATCCATAGCTTTTATGTCCTATGTTTACTCCTTCCTAGGTGTAGTGCCTTTTTAATACTAGAACATTTTCTCCTCATCTCTCTGGTTAACACAAGTAGTACCAAAATGAGTTGTGGTTTCTTTGAGGTGGTGTTCAGCTTGCCATTTTTGTGACCTTTTGCTCAAATACTTCAAAAAGTTATTCTTTTAAGAAACATAAATTATAATTCTTTCTATATGTCTATCATTGAACTGTAACTGTCTTGAAGTTAGCATTTTGTGGAATATGAAATGGTCCCAAAGAACAGAACAAAAGCCAAAGAAGTTTCCTTATATTAATACTTTACAATGAGATAAATAACTGTCCAGAAACATCACTATCTCATAGTGACTGGGCTGAGAATTTTTTTTAAGGCAGCTCTTGGGAATTCAAATTCACAAACAAGAACAAAGAAGGCCACTTGCATATTTTAAATGTTTAATGTCATTAGTCTCCTAAAGCCTTGCTCTCTGTGATGGGGGCAGACATCCACAACACACTTTAAAATTCTTTGGCTGCTCTCTGGACTCTTCTTTTTGACCACTGTCTCTTCTATTCTTCCACTTATCTGAGTTCATACTTTTCATCCATTTAGTTGTCCTCAAGGATCAAAACTTATTTTCCCTTTTGGTAATGTTCATGATTTCTTCTCATCTTGTATGCTTATATTACCTTTTAAGGAAAAATATAATTTCCTTCACTGCCAAATTCTTAGGCTGCAGCTATCTTTTGCTTATATTTTATTAATTCCTTCTACTAATATTTCAAATACATAAATAAAATCATTGTGATAGGTGAACAGCTTATGTCTTCAATCTGAATGGGTAATGGAGACATTTTGTGTTTTCCTAAGTAAAACAAATTCAAGCCCAACATTTTTCTCTAAATAGTCTCTAGTTTTCTATTGTATCCTTTATTTACATTTCTTATTTCAGTCAAATATACAATGTGATATAATTTCTCAAAAAGAAATCTTCTATTCCAAAAAGTAGAGTCTTCAGACGGCCCTGAATTTTAAGATCCTATTTTAATGTGAGGTGTCTATAAGGTCATGTCCTCACTGGAAGACTACACTATGGCAACAATCATTTTTGTTCTTTATTCTCAATTCTTTATTATTTTAGTGATTAGTGTAAAGAGAGTCTAAGAGTTGTGTATTAAATTGTTGACCAACGAACTGAGAGCATAAAACCTTGCTGTTTTATCTGTTCCTATCTTCTTCCCCTCATGCCACCTTGTAACCAGACCTTGTAATCAACAGAGATGTACGAATACATCCCTGTATTCCTAGTACTGAACACCAGGCTCTATTAGAGTGTTACAGTGCTGATTACACTTGGTCTTTGTGTTCTTTCCCTGCCTGTGCGCTCCTCAAATATGATGCCCAGACATTTTCCATCTCTGAGTACTCAGTGTTCAAAGAGGTTTGTTTTTGAACTGATTTCATTTGATTTTCAAATTTTAGAATCTATAAAACTTAAATTGAAGGTATTCCGAAATTTCTTCTGATTTTCAGAAACATTCCGGAGAAGAATTTATTTGTTTTGGGAAATTCTGATATAGTCTGAAAGGATTGTGTTAGAACAAATACCATTCCATTGCTTTTTCCAGGCTCAGTTTTTGTCATTTTATTTATTCTTCAGGAGCTTGCAGATTCCAGCTGTCTAGTAGGAATCAGTATATGTATTATTTCGTCTTTTCAGTGTCAAACCTCATAGTGACTTGAGAGTCTTTTTATGACAATGAAAATGTGAAACTATATTTAATACAAAATATTGTTTAAGCAACACATTTAAGTTTCCACTGAGACTTTATAAAATACAATTTAAGCTAATTTCAAGCAATTACACATTCTCCAGGGGTATCAATAGGTGAACTTTTCTGAGCAACTATTTCTATGATGTAATTTAAATATAAAATGTCCTGGTTATGTACATAATGGTGGTGGTGTGTGTGTGTGTGTGTAAAATCTCTTTTTATTTTGCCTAAATGTATTCACTTCAAAATTATTGTCACCAGTTTATGAGCTCTAGTTTATCCATGTCCATTTTCAACTGCATCTGACAGTCTTCCACCAGAATTAAATTACTTCCCTGGAATTCTCCTAAATTGACATATAGACTGTATCCTTCTAGGTGCTAAAACAAAAACAAAAACAAAAAATTATCCCCCACAAAATATCCCTTATTTCTACTAGCAGGTATTTTCTCTTTCAATACCACTTAATTGTCATTACAAAATTTGTCATTTATTTCCAGAATCACTCAATATACCCAGAATTACAACCACTCAAGTATAAATGCCATTTAATTTAATAGCAATAATAATAAAAAGTTATGTATAATGTGTAATTTTTTTAAGCTAAAATTGAAATAGAGCATTTCAAAGTGGCTGAAAGCTAACATAAATTGCCATTTATTATTTATTACATAAACAAAAGCAAGACAAAAAAGTTATACTTGTTGCTTCCCCTTAGGGAAGCAAGGTCACCTGGGATTTCACTCATCATCCTCAGCCTAGAAGTGTCACTGTCACTCCCTGCCTGAATGTAGAGGTGCTGGGACTTGTAGACTTTTCAGAGGCTCCAAAGGAGTGGAGGATAGGAGTGGCAACTAGGTGAACATGATTCTCCTACACACAGAAGTGTTTACTTAACATAAGAGAAGTCAATGACAAGAGGCATTATCCTAGGTGACAGCAGAATATATTCAACTTATTCTTAGAAAAGCTCTACTTATAGGTCATTTTAAAGATATGTAAAATGAAATTCTCTATTTTCTTTTGAATGCAGACTATGCTCTATGCCTCAGTTTTTATACTTGTTAAATGATAGATTTTCAAATAAATGCTCACAAACTTCCCTTTCAACCACCCTATATTGAAGTATAAAACACAGTTCCATAATATGATTATACACTTTAATAATTAGTTTTATAAAAGCTCAGATAAGTAAGGGGAGAAAACTTGTATGACTCATGAAGTAGTGAATTAGTTGGAGATATCAGTGTAATCAGTATAATACAAACAGAACAAATACAGAGGAATACATATATAAATATTTATAGATATAAGTATATATAAAACTTATTATATACACATATATTCCCTTCCTCTGTTAGCTGAGAGGGCCTAGAAGCAAGGGTTCCTCAGTGGCAATGAATGCTGCAAGTGCCCAGATCTTTCTTTCCAACATCATTCTCCAACAAAATGAACCAGGACTTCCTGGAGATATAATTGATTCTACGGCTGAGGCAGGGAAGGTAGAAGATGCCTGTGGAACATCTTATTGTGCTAGAAAGGGAGAAAGTGCTTCAAACACACACACTCACACACACACACACAGTCACACACATTAATGAGGGTATGTCAATGGAACACAGGAATCAACTGAAAAAGCTCTCAATGGCCAAAGCTGGAAAAAAAAAAATAGCAATAAATAAAGGAGTACTGGTTTATAACACAAACCGCAAAACAAATAACCATAAGTTCATATTCAAATACCACATACCGAAGAATCCAGAGTGATTTATGTACATGCATTTATGGTGCAACAGAACTCCCCACTCCGTAAGTTTAGGCGGCACATAGTGATCTTCTCCCAAAGGCGCAGTATGAAAAAGAAGAAAAACAAATAAACCAATAAACAGAAAACACTTTACAGTTTGAAAAGAGGAACTTAAGAAGAAGAGTAACTTTACCAAAATCTGGCAAACAATATCTCAGCCACGTACATGAAGTTAGCATCATCTGTGATAATTCAAGTTGATAGTATCCGCCTGGTGATAGAGCAGAGGGCCCCCCACACGCAGACACACACGCACACTCCCCAGGATCTCTGCACAGAAGGAGTGGGGTGGGTCAGGCTGCTGGTTCTGGCAAGCTTGTGCTCTGAATACCTGGAGATCCGCTTGGGGGTGGGGCAGTTGTACCCTTGAATGCAGCTTCAAATTAAGGAGAAGAGAATGTCCGTTTACCTCTGTGTTCTTCTTCTCTAAAACCCACGACCCCAATTTACTACTGAGAAAAACATCAGACAAACTCCAGCCAATGACCTTTCCATTAAATACCTGACTAGTACTTCTCAAAATTGTCAAGGTCATAAAAAAGAAAAACAAAACAAAACGAAACAAAACAAAAAAAACACACACAAGGAAGACCTGAGAAACTCACAGTCTAGAGGAGTCTAAGGAACCAAGACAACTAAATATAATGTGGTATCTGGATGAGACCCTAGAGGAAAAAGAGAACATTAGGTAACACTGAAAAATTTGAATAATGTATAAACTTTTGTTTATCCTAATGTATTACGATTGATTCATTATTTGTGAAAAATATACCATAGTAATAAAAAGTAGGGGAAACTATAGGGAAAACTAGTTATGGTCCATATGGAAAATCTTTTGTATTATAATTGTAACTTCTCTGTAAATTTAAACTATTTGTGTTTGTGGGTTTTTTCCCTAAGATGTTGGATTGAAGGCTTTTAGTGTGCCTCGGCTACTTGGAAATAGCAAGACAGTGCATAAACATTAACTCTGTGAGCTTTAATTCAAAAAGGAAAATGGGAGCACACTAAAATTCTGGACACTCCAGATCCCAGGGAGGATAACATAGCCAAACAGCCCCCATGACAGCAACTAGCTGATAAAAGTGAGTGAAACTCCAGTATGTGAAAGAGACAGAGACAGAGAGACACTCCAGTATGTGAAAGAGACAGAGACAGAGAGACACTCCAGTATGTGAAAGAGACAGAGACAGAGAGACACTCCAGTATGTGAAAGAGACAGAGACAGAGAGACACTCCAGTATGTGAAAGAGACAGAGAGCCTCCCTCTGTGACTTACCTTTCCACCAAAGAGTCAAGCAACCCAAGCTGAGGGAAAGTGCTTTCTCCCAAGTGCTGGTGCTAACTTGGGGAGAGGCTTGAGGCACTGAAAGGGAATGACACCAGAAGCTACAGGCATTTTTCCAGATCTGGGACTGACAGCAAGATGCCATTTTTCATCCGGGTTCATACAAAGTCATCTGTTTTTTGGCAACCCGGCAGTGTGGCTGTGTGGACATTTCTGTCTTGGGCAAGAGATTGGAGCACTTGTTCTGGAGTGAGTGAGGGGCCTTAACAGTGAGAATTGTGAAAAGCACCTGAGTAGTAAACTCTGGAATTGTGCTCTTCCCTCTCACAGGCCTGTGGTGGTAGGAAAGCTGCTACTGCTGTAGTTTCTTCTGAGTGACAAGTGACCTTGAAGACAAGTCCAACTTGATGACCTGGAAGCACTCTGCATGTGTCATTGCTAGGTACCCCAGACTACTCCACTGAGAGCATGGTGCAGTAGAGCCCTTTCTGCTCTAGGACCAGGCAGAATTCCAGGCATTTGGAGGGCTCACTTGTTTGAACCAGCAGCTTTTACGCTACCCCAACCTTCATGGAAATAGATTGTGGTGCAGTGGGACCCTCTCTGCCCCACTCCCAAGCAGATCTTCAGGCATTCAGAGCACATGCTTGCCTGAGTCACCAGCCTGACCCACCCCACTCTTCCTGTGCTGAGATCCGGGGGTGTGTGTGTGTGTGTGTGTGTGTGTGTTGGAGCAGAGGGGTCCTCTTTGCTTCATGCCCAGGCAGATATCCATATATCTGGAGCACTCACTATCCTGGATTAAGATTTCAGGCTGCCCCACCTTCTGTAAAGAGAACTTGGGGCCCAGGAGGTTTCCCAGGTCCATGTCTAGGGTCCCCTCTGGTTGCTTAGTGTCTGCCCTCTGGATTCTCCCTCAGCACTGGTGATTGTGCCTGCCACTGGAGGACCTGTATGTTGGCCTGCCTAATCTGACCACATTTATCTTGGTTTCCAAACGTCCCAGGGTAGAGCAAGAAGCTCAGACTACTGTGCATTCCATGAATCAGCCCATTGCCTGAGGTAACGGAGAGCTTCTGAGACCCAGTAAACGAAGATTAAGTATACACCCAGCTATGTTAGCTGCAGATAGCTGTTACCCATAAACACCCTCTACTGGCTTGTAAGTCAAACTGCACAGCCCACTACAAAATCTAATGAAAGGAGTGCATGGGGTTATAGAATCAAAGCCATTATATCCTACCTAGCATTCTCTACAGTCACACCACCTTGGGAAAAGGAAAAAGAAAAAAGGAAAGTAAAATGAAACAATAACATTATAGGGAAAAGAGGGGGAAAAAATCCTACTTGCATGAAAATAATTACAAAAATGAGATGTGCCAGTGTCTTTAGACGAGAAGGAACAAGCACAAGAATTCTGGCACCATGAAAGATATGAACGTAAGATTCACCAAAGGATCTCACTAACTCTTCAGTAATGATTCCTAATCAAAATGGAAACTCAGAAATAACAGATAAAGAATTCAAAGCAGGGATTGCAAGGAAGTGCAACGAGATCTAAAACAAGGTAGAAAATCAACACAAATAAACCTCTACCCCAATCCAGGAAATGAAGGAAGACATAAAAATCTGAAACAGGAGTCAAGTAGAGCTTCTAGAATTGAAAAAAAAAAAAAACCAAAAACTTAAGTAATTTCAAAATACAATTGAAAGATTTATCATTAGTCTGAACAAAGCAGAAAAATTTTAGAACTTGAAGATCAATCGTTCACAGACAAAAATAAATAAAAAACATTTTAAACAAAGATAATATTTGAGAAATTTGAAATTCTGTAAAGTAACCAAACCAATGAATTATTGAAATTTCTGAGAAGGGAAAAAAGGTAAACAAATAGGAAAAAATATTTGAGGAAATTAGTAAAAATCTCTCTAATTTAGACATCCAGATACAAGAAATTCAGAAAACATCTGAGAGACAATATATGAAATGAACATCACTAACTAATATAGTCATCAGACTGTCCAAGGTTGACACTAAAGAAAAAAAATCCTTAAGGCAGATAGAGAAAAAGTCAGATTACATACAAAGGAAACCCCACCAGACTAAGAGCAGACTTCTCAGCAGAAACTTTAGAAGCCTGGAGATGCTATGGGTCTATTTTCAGCATTTTTAAACAGAAGAGAATCCAAGCAAGAATTTTATATCCCACCAAACTAAGGTTCACATATGAAAAAAGAAATAAAATCTTCCAGGCAAACAAGCACAAAGAAAATTTGTTACCACTAGACCAGTCTTAAAAGAGATATAAGGTTCTAAACATGGGAATGAAAGAATGATACTGGCTATCATAAAACCACACTTAAGTACATAGCCAACAGACCGTATAAAGCAACCAAATAATAGAAACTACAAAGCAACCAGCTAAAAATATCACAATAGGACCAAAGCCGTACATATCAGTATTAACCTTGAATGTAAACAGTTTAAATGCCCCACGTGAATGGCACAGAGTTGCCAGTTAAATAAACAAGACCCATCCATCTGCTGTCTTCAAAAAATTCACCTCACAGATAACAACATTCATAGTTTCACATAATGAATTGGAGAAAGATCTATCATGCAAACCGATAAAAGGAGCAGAGGTTGTTACTCTTATATCAGATAAAATAGACTTTAAACGATCACTAACAAAAGAGGACAAGGAATTCATTACATAATGATAAAATTTTCAATTTAACAAGGAAATTTAACTATTCTAAGTATATACACACTCAACATTAGAGCACCCAAATTTGTAAAACCACTACTTCCAGATATATGAAAAGACTTAGACAGTCAGGCAGTAATACTGGGGGACTTCAACACCCTACTGACAATGTTAGATCATCGAGGCAGAAAACTAACAGATAAATTGTGGAGTTAAATTTGACACTTGACCAATTGGACCTAATAAACATCTACAGAACACTCCACCCATCAACCTCAGAATATACACTTTTCTTATCCACATACAGAACATAGTCAAAGATTAACCACATGCTCAGCCATAAATCAAATCTCAATAATTTCAAAAAAATAACCAAAATCATACAAACCGTATTCTTGGATCACAGTGGAATAAAAATAGAAATCAATACCAAGAAGATCTCCCTAAACTGCACAGTTATTTGTAAATTAAACAGCTTCTTCCTGATTGACATTTGGATAGGCAACAAAATTAAGGAACAAATCCAAAAATTCTTTGAAATAAATGAAATGGAGACACAACATACCAAAATCTCTAGAACGCAGCAAAAGCAGTGGTAAGAGGTTAGTTTATAGTGCTAAATTCCTACCTGGACATCTCAGATTAACAATCTGCCATCAAATCAGGGGGACTAGAAAAACAAGCACAATCTAACCTTAAAACTAGCACAAAAAGAAGTAACTAAAATCAGAGCAAAACTGAACCAAATTGAGATGCAAAAAATCCATTAAAAATCAATGAAACCAAACTTAGTTTATTGAAAGGATTAAAAAGATTAATAGACCGCTAGCTAGATTAATAAAGAAAAAAATAGATCCAAATAAGCACAATCAGAAATGACAAGGGAGGCCTTACAACTGATCCCACAGAAACACAAAAGACCCTCAGACACTACTATGAACCAGAAAATCTAGGTAAATTGCATAAATTCCTGGAAGTACACAACCTCCCAAGATTGCATCAGGAAGAAATTCAAACCCTGAACGGACAAATAACAAGCTCCTAATTGAATCATTAATGAAAAAACCTAGCACCAAAAAACACCTAGACCAGATGGATTCATAGCAGAATTCTGTTGTACAAATAAGAGCTGTACCAATTCTACTGAAACTATTCCAAAAAATTGAGGAGGAAGGACTCTCCATAACTGATTCTATGAAGCCAGCATTATCCTGGTACCAAAACCTGGCAAACACAGAATGAATAATAATAATAAAACTACAGGCCAATATTCCTGACGACCACAGACACAAAAATCCTCAACAAAATCCCATCAAACCAAACTCAGCAGGATATCAAAAAGTTACTTCATCATGATCAAGTAAGCTTGATCCCTGGGATGCAAGGTTGGTTCAACATATGCATATGCATATGAATGAATGACATTCACCACATAAGCAGAATGAAAAACAAAAACCATATGATCATTTCAACAGATGCAGAGCAAGCCTTCAATAAAATCCAAACTCCCTTTATGATAAAGCTGTCAACAAATTAGTCACTGAAGGAACATACCTCCAGAAAAATAGAGCAATCTCTGAAAAACCTGCAGCCAACATCACACAGAATGGGCAAAAATTGGAAATATTCCTGTTGAGAACTAGAAAAAGATAAGTATGCCTACTCTCACTACTCTTATTCAACATAGTGCTGGAAGTCCCAGTCAGGTTATCCAGCAAGCGAGGGTAATGAAGGGCATCCAAATAGGAAAAGACGAAATCAAACTATCTCTCTTTGCCAACAATATGATTTATAGATCAAATACCATAAAGATTCTGCCAAAAGTCTCCTGGAACTGATATATAGTTTCAGTGCAGTTTCAAAATACAAAGACAATGTATAAGAATCAGTAGCATTTCTATACGCTAATAATATTCAAGCTGAGAGCCAAATCAAGAACTCATTCCCATTGACAATGGCCACAGGAAAAATAAAATACCTATGAATCCATCCAACCAAGGAGAGGAAATGTCTGTAAAAGGAGAACTACAAAGCACTGCTGAAATGAATCAGAGATGGCACAAATAAATGGAAAAACATTCCATGGCCATGGTTGAAAGAATCAATATTGTTAAATGGCCATACTGCCCAAAGCAATCTACAGATTCAATGTTATTCCTATCAAACTATCAACGTCATTTTTAACAGAATTATAAAAGTCTCTTCTACAATTCATATGTAACAAGAAAGGAGGCCAAAGCAATCCTAAGCAAAAGGAACAAAACCAGAGGCATCACATTACCTGACAAAACCATACTACAAGGCCACAGTAGCCAAAACAGCATGGTACTGGTACAAAAGCAGACATATGGACCAATAGAACAGAATAGAGAACTTACATATAAAGCTGCGCACTTGCAGCCATCTGATGTTTGACAAAGTTGACAAAACTAAGCAATGAGAAAGGACTTCTTATTCAGTAAATTGTGCTGGCTTGACTGTCCAGCCATATGCAGAAGAATGAAACAGAGCCCCTACCTTTCACTATATATGAACATTAACTCAAGTTGCATTAAAGATTTAAATGTAGGCTGGGCACAGTGGCTCACACCTGCAGTCTCAGCACTTTGGAAGGCCAAAGCAGGTGGATCACCTGAGGTTGGGAGTTCAAGACCAGTCTGACCAACATGGAGAAATCCCATCTCTACTAAAACTACAAAATTAGCTAGGTGTGGTGGTGCATGCCTGTAATCCCAGTTACTCAGGAGGCTGAGGCAGGAGAATCGCTTGAACCCAGGAAGTGGAGGTTGTGGTGAGCCAAGATTGTGCCATTGCACTCCAGCCTGGGCAACAAGAGCAAAACTCCATCTCAAAAAAAATAAATAAATAAAAGCAAAATATTTAAATGTAAGACATCAAAATACAAGAATCCTAGAAGAAAGCCTAAGTAACATCATTATGGACATCTGCTTTGGTAAAGAATTTATAACCAAGTCCTCCAAAGCAATGGCAATAAGAACAAAAATTGACAAGTGGAACCTAACTAATCTAAGGATATTTTGCTTATCAAAAGAAACTATCAATTTGGTAAACAGACAACCTACAAAAAGGGAGAAAATACTTCTAAACTATACATGCAACAAAGTTCTAACATCCAGAATCTGCAAGGAACTTAAATAATTCAACAAGAAAAAAGTAACCTCATGAAAAAGTAGGCAAAAGACATGAACCAACAAAAGGAGACTTACAAGTGACCAAGACACAAATGAAAAAATTCTCAACATCACAAGTGTTGAGAATTTGAAATGAAAATCAAATTCACAAGATACCATCTCATAACAATCAAAAGGGTCATTATTAAAAAGTCAAAAGAACAAATGATGCTGGCAGAGAAAAAGGAAGGCTTATAAACTGTTGGTGAGAATGTAAATTAGTTAAGCCATTGTGGAAACCAGTTTGAAGATTCCTCAAAAAACTTAAAACAGAATTACAATTTGCCCCAGCAATACTGTTACTAGATATATATGGAAAAAAAAAATCATTGTACCAAAAAGGCCCATGCACTTGCATGTTTATCACAACACTTATCACAATAGCAAAGACATGAAATCCACCTAGCTGTCCATCACTAGTGGATTGGATAAAGAAAATGTGTCACGTATAAAACATGGAATACTATGCAGCCATAAAAAGAATGAAATCATGTCCTTTACAGCAACACGAATACACCTGTATTCATGGCCATTAGTCTAACTGAACAAATACAGGAACAGAAAACCAAATGCCACAAATTCTCACTTATAAATGGAAGCCAAACATTGGGTATTCACAGAATTAAAGATGGTAATAATAGATACTGGAGACTACCAGAGGGGAAAGGGAGGTGGGGGGTGGGGGGGCAAGTGTTGAAAAACTAACTGTTGGGTACTATGTTCACTTCCTGGGTGATGGATTCAATTGTATCCAAAACTTAAGCATCACACAATATATTCATGTAGCAGATGTGCACATGGACCTCCTGATTCCTAAACAAAAGTTGAAATTATAAAAAAGTAAATAAAATCAAACTATTTTAAATAAAAATTATATTAAAAACTGATAAACAGGCCAGGCACAGTGGCTCATGCCTGTAATCTCAGCACTTCAGGAGGATGAGGTGGGCAGGTCGCCTGAGGTCAAGAGTTTGAGACCAGGCTGACCAACATGGTAAAACCCCATCTCTACTAAAAATACAAAAATCAGCTGGGTGTGGTGGCAGATGCCTGGAATCCCAGCTACCCAGGAGGCTGAGGCAGGAGAATCGCTTGAACCTGGGAGGCGGAGGTTGCAGTGAGCCGAGATCACACTATTGCACTCCAGCCTGGGCAACAAGAGGGAGACTTCGTCTCAAAACAAAAAAGTGAACAAACAAACAAAAACGATAAACAAACTCCTATTAGAGATAATCCTTCTCAAGATTAAAACCACTTATTAGTTGTATGTTGCAGTAATTTTAAATTTGTGTACATCAGTTTCCTAGTCTGTAAAATGCAGATGATAATACTTAACTAATAAGCTTGTTGAGAATATAATGCAACTTAAAACAGAGAGTTTTATAGCAATGTCTGATGCTTAAAAAGCGCTGCATTGTTAGTTATTGTTTTGTTCTATTGTACCTATTACTACCCTGTGCCCTACTGCTTTACCATTCTGTTGTTGTGGACATATCTTCTCTAGCAACATTTTCTGTATTGCGAGCTAGATCATTTCGTCTAGCACACACACAAAACCCTCCCCATGCCAGGCAACATTTGGCAATGTCCGGAAACGTATTGGATTGTCACACTAGGGTGGAAAATATGAAGTAGCTGGAAGCTGGGGATGCTGCTAAACATCCAATGAGGCGAAGGATAGCCCATCACCACAAGTAATAATTATCTCACCCAAAATGTCAATAGTGGTGAGGTTGAAAAACTCTGAGTAGCATCTTGCTTCCCAGACTTATCTTTAATATAAACAAAGAAATACGAAACACTCTCATTTGTATGCTTCCTGGATAGACTGAGACTTATACAGCAGGTCATATGTTTTTTATAGATGATGAAAACTAAGAACTTCTAAATACTCTAAGATATATGGCAAAAGCTTTAAAAGCAATAACAAAAATCAACACATCTTCAGTAAAATCATATTAAGGCTGAATTAATTGGAGGGTTTTTTTTTTGTTTTGTTTCTTTTTGTTGTTGTTGTTGTTGTTTTGAGGCGGGGTCTCGCTCTGCCGCCCAGGCTGGAGGGCAGTGGCGCCATCTCGGCTCACTGCAAGCTCCACCTCCCAGAGTCACGCCATTCTCCTGCCTCAGCCTCCCGAGTAGCTGGGACAACAGGGGCCCGCCACTGCGCCCGGCTAATTATTATTATTATTATTATTATTATTATTATTATTATTGTTGTTGTTGTTGTATTTTTAGTAGAGATGAAGTTTCACCGTGTTAGCCAGGATGGTCTCAATCTCCTGACCTCGTGATCTGTCCACCTCGGCCTCCCAAAGTGCTGGGATTACAGGCGTGAGCCGCTGCTCCCGGCCAGAGGGTTTTTTTAAGTTTTCACATTCTTCTGAACCAGAAATTATCGATCTGGATTAAGACTTTCTCCACATAAAAACACCAGAAGCATTATAAAATTCATTTCAAATAGTTCAGGATATTAAAACCACCTTATGAAGAATCTAGGGATGACTGTAATTCTATTAATTTGTGAGCAATTTACTTAAACTTTAAATAAGAAATCCCCTGCTTTTGGAAAGTATAGATAAAGAAAAAGTTCTTATTTTACTTATGACATTCCGGGATATACTATACAACTTTTTGAAAGGGCATTTACAAAATATTTATTTGTAACGAGAATAAAAATTCTACACAGTCTGATTTAACCTACATCAACTGACTAAATAGGGGTCCACAGATAATGGAAGGTTTTAGAAAATTATCTGCTAAACTCCTTGATATGTTAAAAAAAAATACTAACATTAGCTGTTTATAGAAAAACACTAATATACTAATTGTTTGTTTAGTATTTTATCTATATATAAATGCATAATATATTTACTTGTTTCAAATTAAATATTTATGCAGAGGTAGATACTTTGGCAAAATTCTTCACTCTACATTTCTGGTTGAAAAGAATTGCAGCATTCCGTGGTCATAAATCTCAAAATGTATACATAACTAAAGATATAATGTACATTGATATATGTATTATATTTTTAAAGAAGAAAGCATGCTATATTTAAATTTTTCATCAACATTTTAATGACAACCTTCAAAGACTGATAATTTATGCCAATAAGTTAGGGCCATATATCTCAATTATATCTTCTTGTCAAAGGTATTCTGTGGTGACTTGTGGGGAAAGAAACCTAAGATACATGAAGAGTTTTAAAGATTTTAAAAATCAATTTCTGAGTGCTTTATGAGACTATAAATTCCTCACCAGACAGAAAATGCTGTATCTCTCTAGTTGTGTGCATTCTCCACAAAAACATGAGTATTGAAAGCAGAGCCTGTTATTTTGCACAACATTGAATTCTCAGAAACTAATTCAGTCTTGCAATAAATAATTTTGAGTAATTAAATGACAATGGGCCTTTAGGTTCTGGCCATGAACGACTTACCCTCCACGAAAGTAAAGGAATACCTTTACTTTCCTACTGGGGAAGCCCATATATATATATATTTGATATATATATATATATCAAAATAAAAAATATAAAATATTAAAAAGAACTTTCTGCAGGCACTAGACAGCAACTAATACTGGGCTACGATTTCCAAGAGACGATGGCACACTAAGTGAGCCCATATTTACACCATATTTACTCCTTCAGGGCACATTCTGAATTATACTGCAAATGGAGAGCCGCAGAGTGGGAAGAAACAGATTGGCTTCAATACTGCTAAGGCAGCAAAGATGGAGGAAGAGTCAGATTACTGGAAAGAAGGTATCTACAGAATAGAAGTCCTAGATATCTGTGAAACATTTTCATCCGATTTTGGCCACCTTCTAAACTGTAAAGGCAAGGACTGTGATTATTGCAAGAGAGAGAAAAAAAAGAGAGAGAGAGAGAGAAAGAACAAGGACAAGCAATTGACAGGAAGCTAAAGATATTTCAAAGGTTGCTGAGTGTTGGAGAAATGTTGACTTTGATATTCAGGCTCAGTCAGAGTGAAGAAGCCTTAATGCATATCCTGGCTGTTGAATGAAGATTCCGGAAAAATACATATCCTAGCTGTAAAGCCTGGGAAGAACTATACCCTTGGAAAAAGAGAAAAATTAAAATAGAACTATCCCAATCAAGCCTAAAACCATGCCTCAGCAAGATTAGTAAAATCAGCAGGGAATTTAGCTACAAGACAGACTAAATCCACTACTCTTTGGGGGAAAATAACATAGTCCAGAGCGTCTATATTATGTCATCTTCAATATGTTTCATTAATCAAAATTTACTAGATACATTGAGAAGAATTTGACTGATAATGAAGAGTGAAGGCAGCTAATAGAAGTAAACCCAGAGATGATACTGACCCTGATCGGCAATAAGAACTTAACTACATCTAACATGTGAAAGGAAACAGAAATAAATGTGGGTAAATTGGATGAATCAATAGAGTATTTCAATTGAAAACAGAATCTAGAAAAATAATCCAATGACCATTATAGAGCTATAAAAATAAATATATGGAATAAAGAAATGCTTAGTAAATTAGTGGGCAGAAAATTATCCAGAAGGAAACTGAAAGACAAAAAAGAATGAAAAAACAACTTAACTGAAGAGGTTGTAACAGAGATAGATATATTAAAAGATGTCCCATGTATGCAGTTTGTATCACAGAAGGCAGAGATAAAACAATGGGAGTTAAACTATAGTAAGGTTTTGTATTGTGGAAGATGGTAAATGTACTAACATAAATAAAATTGTTTTAAACTAAGCTTGCATTTTGTAATTTCTAGAATAATGAATAAATTAATGATACTAAAAGCATCACAAAAATGAAATTAAAAAGCAAAGAGGAGACAAAATGGAAAAATTTAAAAATATGTATATTGGAATAATACAAAAGAAATCGAGAAAGAACAAGTAAAGGAACAAACAAAAAAGACAGAAACATATCAGGATGATAGACTTACAGGCAATAATATCAGTAATGTGTTAAATGTAGTAGAGTAAAAATAAGATTTTAGATTAGATTGAAAGATACAACTCAAATAGTTCTGAAAGACATTAGGATTAAGAAAATAATGAAAATAAAAGAAAATAACTTTAAAGGAAATAGGAGAAATAAAATGATAAAAATAAGAGCAGAACTAACACAATTTAAAACATGCATTCATTAAATAAAATAAACAGACGCAAAGGATTCTTTTTTGTAATGATTACTAAAACCACTAAATAGCTATTAAAAATTATGAAAAAAAGGAATCAGAAATTACTATTCACTAATACCAGAAATAAAAAATTTCATAAGAGATTCTATAAACATAAAAAGTATAATAATACAATATTATTTGTCAATAAACAAAAAAAGAAAATAAGGAAATATGAATCATTAATATGACACTAAAATCAGCAGTTTGAACAAAACACACAAATTCCATAAAAATACAATTTATCAAAATAAACATTAGATGCATAATTATTAAATGTAATTATCAATATATAAATATACTTAGTACTGTTATTAAAATACTACACATTAAGTATTTTTATTAAGTGCATTTAATAAGACAGTTATGTAATCATTAAACTAATTGAAATGTATCAAATAAATTTTAAAAATTGATTAGACTAAAAACTTCTTACGAAGAAAACTCCAAGCCTCTGGAGCTCTTCTCTGATGAATTCTATCATACTCTAAAGGAAGAAATAATACATATGTTACATATTTTTAATTTTGAAAGTACAGAAGAATTAAACACTTACCAATTTATTATGTGAGGCCAGGGACATTATATCAAAAGGAAATTACATACCGCTACCATTCTTGACAAGACAAGCAAAATCATTGTCAAAAATTTAAAAAGTAAATCCAGAAATATATTTTAAATGCAATAATGGTTGATTCATCATTAACTAATTCACATAATGCATCACATAAGCATAATAAAAATGTGTGAGTGTGTTTATAGTAGATATAGAGAAAACATTTGTTAGACTTCATGAATCATTCATAATTTAAAAAAATCTTAGTGAATTTGCAATAAATGATGGTTTTCTCCATCCAATAAAGGGCATTTACTAACAAAATACATTCATCATATTTAATGGTGAAATATTGAGATGAGCAATAATACAAGCTTGTCTGCTCTTACTACTTCTATTTGGCATTATATTGAAAATCTTTGTGCTCTAAGGCAAGAAAAAGTCACAAAAATTAGAAAAAATTAAAGCTGTTTATTTGTGGATATTATGGATATAAACATAGTAATTGTTAAGGTATCTGCATAGACATGAACAGGAATGAGGAGCTCTGGGTACTGACGTTAAAAATAAGATATATTAAAACGGTTCAGAATAGACCTATGAAAATTTTAAAATATAAGGCCTGAGATTCTTGTACTCTCTCCTCAGCACCCAAAAGAAGGAGCTCAATTTTCCTATAACAACTTCTGTCAATAAATGTTTTCCTCATTGAAAAGGCAATGTGTAAAAATTCATCTTATAATTTTCTACAATTTATATTATCCATGGTTTGTAGGGTCCATTTTGCTTGACAAGTTTGTTTTGCCACATGTGCTGAGTAAGTTAAAAGAAACAGTTCTTAGAAAAAAGTTAACAAAAGTCTGTCTTGTTAGTAATAATAGAACACTAAACCCTTACGCCTAAGAGTTGTTAAATCATCATACCTGTATTTGCTTAAATGTTCAAATGACTCAACTAAAATAATATTTTCTTTCTTTTCTTCTTTCTGACTAAAATGGAGATAAGAAGGTGTGTTCACCTTGTCAAGAATTCTCAATGATTCATATTATTCAGATAATTTTTTCTGCTTTTTACTGACATGACTTGGTATTTTCTTCAAGTTTCAAAATGTTTTTCATAAGAATTGATATATTAATCCTCATGATCTGAAGGAGTTTAAAAAATTAATTGCACCTATATTTGAAGAGTTGAACTTAATTATCTAACACTGTAAGCTTTTCTACATTACATTTCACTGTTTTATCATGTTCTTCTTCAACAAGATAATTTTTATAATCCAGATTTTTTCCATGTTGCCTCCCTTCCAATACAAACCTTTCAGCTAGCCCAGTAAAATTAACATCACGTTGATCAATGCACGGATCACTAAAACTCTCTAAGATGCTCTTTCATAGCAGTGCTCTTTCCTGCTTACTCGGTGTTGCTTAGATGACTGTTAAACCTCTCTTCTTTTATTATTAGTGTTATCACTATTTCACAAATGGCTTTCTAAACTATATAGACTCAACAAGATATCATTGCAACATACAAGGTGATCCTGGAGTTGGACTACTTGCATTTGAATTCTATAATAGTTGCATGATCCAGAACAAGTTGCTTAGTCTCCAAATGCCTTTGTTTCCTAACTTGCAAAATGAGGATAGTAACAATATCCTATTCATAAAAAACAGTTTAAATGCTTGTAAATGAGGAAGCATAGGCAGAGCACTTAGAAAACATAGAATATTCTAGGTATAAAAGAAATGTTGATTATTAGCGCTATGCTATTGCTGCAGCTAATGCTATGAAAACTTTCAGACTGTGAGCCTCTCAAGAGGAGAAATTGTTTCTTACTTATCTTTGTATTCCCAGCAAAAAACAGAGTGCCTAGCATAAAGTGGATGCTGATAAATAATTGTTGGCTTAGTAAATGAATGTGTGAATAAATGGGATTACAGGGTCTATTCTCTACTAGCACTTTTGTGTAAATACCTTTTTTGAATCATTTGACAATAAGGTGTCTTTATCTTCACCATCATCATGATCATTATTTCCATTTTGCTTGTTTAAAGACAATAACCCATCCCTTTTTAGATTCCCATATACTGACTTTTAAATGGTTTATAATATGTAAAATAAAGTGGGATATCAGAGAAAGGTGAAGATATGTTAGAAATATACATTTTTAACTCCCCTCTCTTCTAAACCTGCCATATAAGTACTCACAAGAATAAATATGATGGATGAATGGATAGGAGAAATCTTAGTGCATTACAGGCCTTGCAACTTTCCAGAGAAAATTGTCTGGGATGCCTGAGTGAGCCCAGGGCTTCTAAGTTAGCAGTAGCATCTGGGGAAATATCCACGGAATACTTGGCTGTTGCAGGTGTCAGAGCATTGCTTTGAAAGTTTGAAGAGCTGTCTGTCATATACATACTCTGCTAGTGGATTCTGAGTTGACGATGGAACTTTAATTTCTTCATTATGTCTTTCAGGATCACACCATCCTCCCTGGTACATGAAGAAACCTAGAAGCAGAGAAGCCATCCACTCTCCCCATGTCAGTCAGCCAGTGATCCATGGCAAAGGTAAGTTCATGTTCTGCAACTGGTTTATCACTTTCTGTCAGTGAACAATTTCCCTACTTTGGAAACAATATCCATGAAGACAAAAGTAAATATGCTTTTTACGAGGATTATGAATGCAAGGGAGGGGGAAAAGGCTAAATGTTAAAATTGTTAGCTCCTACAGAGACAGTAGGAAACATTTAGGAGTGATATTAAGTATTCTCAAGGATAAAAACTTAAGACACAAAACAATGTAAATAAATAAGATCATAATTTCTAAATGTAATAATTCAATAGATAAACTGGAAGAAAAATCTGATACACATGTTCTAAAATTAAGTAGTAGGTTTCACAAACTTAAAAAAATTCCCATAATGTTTAACAAAAAAAAATTAATACAAATAATAAGAAAATATACTAATGCCTTCAAGGTCAGATTCAAAAGCACTAATATGCAAGTAATGTTTTTCCAGGAAGAAAAATAATAAAAGATAGATATAATAATTAATGAAATTATGAAAAGAACCTACCTTAACAGGAATGTTGGCTCTCCTAATGAAAATAAATTAAAAATTTTATTCAGGGTTAATAACAAAAGCATAAAAAGACACACATTTAGCTTTTACCTAGACAGATATTGGTAACAATTCTATGTTCTAAAAGTAAAAAAAAAATCAGCTTCCATACAGAAATATACATTTTTAAATTAGGAAAAAAGTATAACTAGTGTTAGACTTCTTGGGTACAAAATTAGAAACCAGAATATAGGAAAAAATCTTCATAGAAAATGAGAAAGGGAAAAATAATATTTACAGAGAGAGAGAGAGAAAGAGAAAGGGAGAGAAGGGGAATTTTAAATATCTAATAAGACCCTACTGAATGGAAAATAGAATAATACCCGTTTTATTTTTATTTATTATTATAATAAAATGGAAATCAAACATTTTATTATATGATAAAAACATGGTTTTAGTCTGGTAATAATAGGAAAATATTCAAAATTTAAAAACAAATTAAGCATTTATATGAACATATTTCATAAAAAGTAGGCAATAACAAAAGTGTTCAAGTCAGAAAAACAACAGAAAGTCAGAGGAAAATTTTGGCATCTGTTATTTTCCTCCTGGGCATGTGTGTAGTTGTTCACTAACTGCACTCATACAGCACGTGTAAAATAAGGCTGTTCAAACATATATGAGTATCTTAGTTACAAAATATACAATTAGAACAAACTGAAGATCATAATTTAAAAATTATAAAATATAATGAATACATGATTTCCCAGATGACAATAACATCATGTAAAGTGGACTTCAAGGATAAAACCGCTGACAAAGTGATTGTCTACTGAAGAACACAAAATAACATAGTACAGAAGCACATAAAGGAAAGAACTACTATAAAAATAATGAGAAATTCATGTGATCAAAATACTCATCTTTGAGAATTTATCAGGCTGGACATGGTGTCTCATGTCTGTAATCCTAGCCCTTTGGGAGGCCAAGGAGGGCGGATCACTTGATGTCAGGAGATCAAGAGCAGCCTGGTCAACATAGTGAAACCCCATCTCTACCAAAAATACAAAAATTAGTTGGGCATGGTGGCGTGGGCCTGTAATACCAGCTACTTGAGAGGCTGAGGCACGAGAATTGCTTAAACCCAAGGTGGAGGTTGCAGTGAGCCGAGATTACCCCACTGCAATCCAGCCTGGGTGACAGAGTGAGACTCCATCTAATTTTTTAAAAAAGAAGAATTTATTAGATCAAGTAAACAAGAATAATCATAGATTTTAAAGATTTTCAATAGTTCATAAAATCTAACATGTAAATATGTTTATGTATATGCATGCACATATTTGTGCATCATATATACTACATCTTTATAATACCTATGCTGTACATACATAGGTAGCATATACAAATATGTAATATACACACACATGCCCAAGTGTTCATTGTAGTCTTATGGCATGGAATATCCGGAAAATATGTCTTATACTTGTCAATATTTTAAAAAGTAATGGATATTTTAGGTCACAATCTAATTGCCCTAAAATAAAACTAGGTCAGCACTGAAATGATGGCCAAATAAGTTGAGGTTTCTGGAAACAAAGAAACAAAATTGCTATACCAATAGAATTGTTGTCAAATTTCATGGAAACCCCTTCCCAGGCCAACCCCAACTCAATTTCAAGTGCTAATATTCAAAACCACTAAGGATTTCCAGCAAATTATTTTAGGGTTCTTTTATCCCTATGATTTTAGCAGATATTTGAAGTCAAATCAAACCAAAACCTGGTATGATTTTCTACCAATCAGTAAAGGAGCAAAGCCCCAGGGGACTCAATTAAATTCAATCTCAGGATAGAATATAGTGAACATATGTGTGATGAAAAAACATTATCATCAGCTGAGGATGAGCATTTAAAGAATAATAAAGAAGAACTTTATGGGAAGTGTCCAATATATAAAATAGAATATTTCACAATTCACTTTTTATATACGGTCATAGGCAATAATTCAGGCCAGCATACATCTACCTTCCAAAGGAATTATACAAGATTTCCCTTTCTGGAATGCATGATGTAGCAAGGTTTCATGTAAGTAAAATTAGAAACTAAAACAGAACTTGCAAGAACAATAGCAATACAGTTGTTGAGCTCTTTTAGAAACAGAGCAGATGGTCTCCAAAGTAAATAAACTGATAATTCTTGTATGAGCATAAATCTCTGATATTAGTAATAGGTCAGAGTAATGAGATGGTGAAAAAGGAGAATGGAAATCAGAGCCACAGAAACATGATGAAAAAAGATTATCAAGTTTGTGAACAGGACCACAATTCTACTTTCTCCTAACTATAAAAGGCTTCAGCCCTCAAGTAATCCATACTAGGAAATGATTGATTGATAGTAAAATACTACTGCTAAAGTTATCCCAGGACATTTTTCCTAATTTTATTGTTATATATCTGAACACTCTTCTTTGAATTGTTTTCATTTATTTAAAACTTTTTTTTTTGCATTTTACTGATATTTTGTCATATCATAAAAATAAAAATAAATAGGAAGCCACACATAAAAGCATCACCCATAACAAAGCGCACATCAAGATAACATTTTGATTCTGTCTATCTATCTATCTATCTATCTATCTATCTATCTATCTATCTATCATCTATCTATTAGCTTAATGCATATTACAAATTTTCTACATTATTAGTACCTCTATATAAAAGGACATATAGCAACATATTGTAATGACAACATATAATTTAACTATATTTATTCAAAAAGAAATACTTAGCGAATCCTTGCAATGTATCAGGTAGTAAATTAAGTCATATGAGAATTACCAGGTAGCAAATGGTGTCCAATAGCAGAGAATACAATAAAATAATAAATCAGGTCAAGGATAAAAGGGGCGGGATTAGTGTAACTTTTCTCTATAAGGAATAAGAGACCTCACTAAGATTTCACTTGAGTTGGTACCTGAAGGGAGTGAGAAAGTGAGCCCAGTGAATACATGAGGCAAACATTTCAGACAGAAAAAAGAGCAAGGCAGGGATGGTGAGGCATGGATGTTTCTGGCGTTTGAGAAAAAGCCAGGAATTCAAAGAGGTTTGGGAGGATGGTTGGTAGAAGAGATCAAAGAGTGTGACAGGAAAAGCAAATTTCAGATGTAGGGTCATGGTGAGGACTTTGAATATGAATTCTGGATGAGACATTATGTTACCGGAAGATTTTAAGCAAAGAAGTGACATGATCTAACATATTTTGAAAGTGTCACGGTAGCTACTGTGTTGAGAATAACCATCAAGAGAAGGTAGGCCAAAGGACAGAAAGAGGGAGACCAGTAGAATAGAATAATTCTGGAGCTCAGAGATCGGGGTTAGGATCAGATAGAAATGGACATGATGAGAAGTATTTAGGATCTGCATACATTTTGGAGGTAAAGTCAGTAAGATTTACTAGTAAATTCAATGTTGGGAAAGAGCAAGCATGAATTTAAAAAGATATTTAAAAATAATTTTGTATTAGATAATTTGATTGAGATATATTTATTCTAGATGCAGAAGATGTGACTGGTTTGCCTCATGCAATATCTATGAAGTCCAGTAAAATACTAGACCTGTAATAGAAATATGTGTTGAATTAATGAATGAATGTTAGGAAACTGTATATTGTTTATTTTATAAAGTGAATAGAATTAACATAGTCTAATGTCACATATTGTAAAAATTCCTTCAAGTATCTTTAAGAAATGGTATCTAATCAAAACCCTACTAATACTGCTGTCAGCATTCTGAGGTCCGGGCAGGATGGATAAGATAATCAACATACCTTAGCATAGGATAAAGATGGAACTGGGATAAGCCTGTTAAACTCATTTTATTTAAAAACATCTACATATTTTGTTTTCTGTCATAGATCCTTAGTTATTTTATAAAGTGTTCCTCACAGAGTGATGTTTTCCTTAAAAATTAAAACATATGTGGATATGAATATGAAAATGAAGTATATTTTCCTTACCTAGATTACAAAAGAGTCATTTAAGGCCATTTAATGCTTCTCTTCGTAGTAGCTCTTGTCTCACACAGTATTATCTTTCTCCCACATGAATGGTATATTAACAATAGTGAATCTAATAACCCTTACAATTATTTTTTCCAGACATCAGAAATTTCCAAAAAGTAAAAAATCCAAACATATTTATCTTTTCTTTAGTTATTACTATTTAAGTCATACCCCAAATCTTCTGATCATAAAGGATTTTATAATTAGATGAAAATAGGATTAATGGTGGTATTATTTTAAAGTTATAATGCAGAATGAGCTAGCTATGCTTTATATGAGGGCAAAATTTTCCTGAGTTATTTTGCCTTTGTAAATGCCTTCCTTGTGCTTGAGTTACCAAATGCATGTACCCCAACCTATCATATTGTTACACAAACTGGCTTGGTAGGAAGACCATAGATTTTTTTGTAAGGCAGATTGACATAGCTAAAAGTTTGGCTTATTCTAACTAGCGAGGTAATCCTGGGAACATAAGTCAATCTCTCTGAGCATCGGTGTTTTCAGGGATGATAAAATGTGCTTCTCATGAAGTTTTCCATTCATTCACTTATTTAATTAAAATATTTTAAAGGCCCTAATATCTAATACTATTTAATAATGGCCCTAATATCTAATAATAAATATACTAGAAATCCAGCGGCATCTAAAATATTTGATATAAGGACACACAAAATAAATATTGTTTTCCCTTTCATTTGAAGAATATATAAATACATACATATACATTTATATATTTAACACTTCATTATATAATTATTTTATTTAAATTATTTTTAAGTAAACATATTTTACATTTTAAATATTTTTGAAAAATATATTTATATATAATTTATATATTATACATAATATATAAATATATATATTTAAATGTTTACATATTATATTTTTCTTGTTTGAGAGAAGAGCTACTAAAAAGAGAAGCACAAAATGGTATTTAAGTGACTTCTCTTACATATATATATGAAATTAGAATTTCCATTGTAAAGAAGGTCATGCAACGGGCAAAACAGAAAGAGTTGTTATGTAAGGGACAAGTTTGAGAAAATCAAAACAAAATTTTCAAGTACAAGTTACATTGACTGGGTATTAAAACTCTCAAAATGTGGCAGGCCAGGTTTCCATTAGCAACCAGAGCAGTCGGCCTTCACGAACACCTTAATGTAACTCTGATGAATGTGTAGGTTAAACATTAAAGAACAGAAGAAACTGGTACCTTAGTACAAAGGCTAGAATGTAAAAACAAGTCCATTAAGACCACACCTATGCTTTCTCAGAACCTTAGAGTTTAATTAAAGTAATGGTTAAGTTCTTGCACACCTTGTACCAGGACCCACTTTAGATAGGTAATTTTTCCAAGGCTCTGAAGTAATTGTCTAGACTGAGTACCCTAATTAAAGATTAGATAGAGTAAAACACTTCGGTTTTGGTTTGTAGGTGCATCGAATGTATACAAGCACTAGAGAACACTTGTAACTTTGAGTTGGTCTGGTGAGTTACTCCAATCTCTCTGTAACCAGTTGCAGAAATAAACTCCCTTCTTTCTCAGTCTACTTGTATCTTGTTATTGGACCACGAGAACAAGCAGCTGGATACCCACTTGGTGTGAATTCAAAAATGCTTGGCAAATTTAAAGTGACATTTTGGCTTTAGAAAGAAGGATAATTTCTAGTTAATTTGGTTTTACTGTAATACATATGTAGATTTAGGGAAATCAATAAAATTACTTGAAAGGGCAAAGCCAAGTTATGGTAATATATCTAATTGTGAATTTGAATTTTGTTTTGTATTTTTTATTACTTTTCTCATCAGAATGCTGAATGAACAATATTATGACATACTAATCACAATGCTAGAGAAAAAGAGATAATTCATTGGTAAATGGTAGTATATATTCAGAATGATGATCATTTTTAACTTCTTTAAAAATTCATTTTAGAAAGTAGAGGTAGAGTATTCTGTAATCTAACTCAGATAATCAAAATATGGAGAAAAATTAAGTGCAATATAGCATTTGTTTATTGTCATGGTTTTAAAATAGTATATCAACATTAGTAATTTCTTTCATTATTAAGAATTTTTCTTTATGAAATGGAATCAATAAAGCTTAAGCAAACTTAAAATAAGCTTAAAATTATAAAATAACATTTCTAGAAGTATTTATTTTGGTGATAACCAAGAAGATCTTTCATGAAAAATTCTTCCTCCTTTCTCTTAATACCATACACTGAAATTAGTTAAATTATCATATTAAGTAAGGCCTTTGTGTTGCAGAATGGAGGAGTGGGTTAAGAAGAGAAAATCATCTCTTAATGGCAAAATTAGCAAATCTTATGCAATTTCCCATCAAAATGTCATGTTAATCTGTCTAGGCCTAGTTTAGAAGCAGACAGGGCATAAAAGTTAACCAAACCTCTGGAAAAGAACCAAAGTTTGCAGAAGAGGCAGGTAGCGCACGCTGGCACACACCCGCTCATTGACTCTCCTCCGCCCCCTCACAAGAAACACTCGTGGACTCATGAACAGAAGATATTTGAATAAAAGCCTGATATGATCTATTCTAATCGGATTTTGGAAATATCAGGTAATTATTATACTTATGAATCATTCTAATTTTTACTATATATATCTCTCTCTCAAAATGCACTGTAATAGGTAATTTTAATAATATTCAAAGTCCACAGACTCTAACTACCTGTATGTTTTAATGCATTTTTAAAAGAGAAAAGGGTTTAGATTCTAAATCTAGTGACTTGGGAATTGTCTCATGATGAATATTTGAAAGCTGCTTAGGCCTGTGAGCTCTTTTCTAGCCTGCAAAATGAAACCTTAGGATCCTAGGAGGGCTTGTGAAAATTCAGCTTTTATATTAGAATTTTAGGTGTCCAGATTTGAAGGAAAAATATCATTTTTGTGAGAAAGTAAAGCATCTGTGATTTTGTGTGTGTGTGTGTGCTTATGTGTTGGAGTTTAAGCACTGTGGTGGATGAGCAGCAATTAGTGTGAAAAATATGTGGTATAAAGGAGAAACTTTGTGTTAAAACTATTGAGGAATTAAGGAGCATCATCAGAAGAGAAGAGACTGGCAGGGCAACAGGAAGAGGAGCATTATGACAAGAGTCTGGAAGAATTCTTTAATTCTGACATGAATAGTGAAAGAAAGCCAGTCACAATCAATCCGGGTTTTGATGCCTCATCTAATGTCCAAGAGTTGCTACAATTACTTCAGAGTTTGCAAACCAAATATATCACTTAACTCATGGATATCATATTACTGAGGTATATAAGCATATTTGTTTGTGTAAACTGAGATGCAAAGTGAATTAGCAATGATAAACCACCTTTTATCTATTAAATTGTCAAGTACAAAAAACAATATTCAGGACTTGGATGTGTATGATGAGACGGGGCTTGTGATTCCATTCTGATAAGGATAAAATTGGCATGAAATATCGTGAAAGAAGTTTGGGATTACATATCAATACATTTGAAAATTTCAACATTCCTACTATTTAATGTGGAACCCACTTCCCCAGTATCTCTCAAAAGAATAAAAAAATGAGTCAAAGTTTTCCAAAAAAGATAACTAACTGCTGGAACTGTCTGGCTCCTATAAACTTGAAAAACTTACCCTCCAGCTCTCCATCGGGGGACAAGGCCTCAGATTAGAAAAAAACTTCTGAGAGAAGAATCAAAATTGAGGAGGACAGAGGCAGTAGAGACAAGTAAAAAAAGATCTAAACCAAAGTGGGTGAGGAGTCTAGATGCAGAATATCTCAGAAAGTAAGCTGCCACGCATTTGAGCATTACAGAGAACAGCAGAGAGGAGCCATGTGATATTATCAAAGCTTTCTTGAAACGTACCTTCATCGACGTTTCAAGTCCATGTGTATGGAGCCTAATTTTACATAAAAATGTACAATATAAAATTATTACAAGAAAAAGAATAAGAAGAATAATACCCCTACAATGAAAGCATATCATAAAGATACACCCACAAAATAAGTTAAATGACATTAAGAAAATGATAAAAGACATAAAAGAACAGTACAACATAAATAAAAGTTTTTAAAATTCAGAAATAATATGTCAGTCCTCAGAAAACAAAAATAAAATAATAGCTATTTAGAAAATAATGCTAAAGTAAAAATAAAATTATAATAAATAAGCACAGGTAATCCTTTGAGAGAAATAGAATGTAAAAAGGGTACATTTTTAAAGTAGCATTAAAAATTTGAAGAAAGAGATGAAAATAATTTTTAAAAAGATAAATATCAAAGATAGGCAGAAAAGTTTTAACTTAAAGTATTTAATAGAAGTTCCAGAACTGGAAGCCAAAGCAAGATAATAAAATAACTTCTTTTATTTTTATTTATAACATATATTTTATTTTTTATAATGATAAAAAAACCTTGAAACTATATATGGAAATAGAAAACCATAAATCTAAGAGTGTTGTCTCAGAATCACCAACACCATTAGACATTCCAGTAAAATTATCAGAAAAGGAAAAATTATTTGTGCATCAAGAAAATATAGCATTTGACTTATATGGGAAAGTATATTAAACTACCATAACAATTTCAGGAGCCACACTTTAAGAAAGAAGAAAATTGAGAAAAATGTTTAATGAGTTCAAGAAAAAAAATGTATAAGCCAATGACTTTATATCCAACACAGCTGACAAAGGGCACAGATAAACTGTTAACAACATGAAAGTACTCAAAAAATAATGTTCCCCTGAGCATTTCCTCAGAAATATGCTATGGAATAGCACACAGATAACCACAATGACCAGAGAGACCCAGACATAAGGAATGATGTGAGCATTAAACATACGGTTGCCCACAGAATTAAGATGGCATGAGAGCTAAGAGGAAGACAGTATGCAATAACTATGCATTCTGACAATTTGTTTATGAAGGGATTGTGGTAAACAATGGAGAAAGATAAAAAGTAAAGTGATCAATAGTCATTTAAGTGCTAATACTAGTACTGTTATTCTAAGAGTAATATATGATATAACAAATGAGAAATTATTGAATATCCAAATTTTATCATCATCATCTTCTTTAGAATCAAGAGATAACGAAAACATCAAAGTTCTGTAGTCTTGAATTTTACATAAAAATATCAATATATATTTTTAAGGTGTTATATCTTGAGTGAATTAAACTACAAAGTGATAGTATTCTATACCAACTAAAATAAAATGATAAATTAGAAAGAACCCTGACTAAGTGTAAGTGTGAGAGATGATGCAGGCCAATTGGAGCGCCAGTTTTCTTCCAGTGGGAAGTATTGATCTAACCTCTGGCAAAAACCCTGTTTGACAGTATCTTTTGAATCTGTTACAAGTTTTACTCTTTCGTTAACTACAACAGAATTACCTACATATCTATTTTCACCAAACTATAGGTGTAAACATGTTATTAGCTGCATTACTGATAACAGTAAAAAATTAGAAACAACTAATATGTCACTCAAACTTAGAATAACACATAATAATATATTCACATAAAAGTATATTTAATGAACAACTGATGTACATAATCACTCTGGTGAATGCCCAAATCATAATATTGAGAGAAGAACGTTAGACACAAAAAACCCACTGCTTTGATTCAATTTATACAAAGTTTGAAAACAAACTAAACTAAACTATAGTGCTAAAAGGCAATTTATTTTTATTATGTAAATGCAGTTAATAACTAAGTAGGCCCTGTAAAGCTTTCTGCAGTTTAAAGCTGTTACATTTCTTGAACTGTATAGTGGCTATATGTGTATGTTTTCTATATAATAATTTATCAAATATAGGTGTACACATAAACTTGTAAATTTTTCTGTGTGTATGCTATAATAGATCATTGACGCTCTGGCAAACCTGGTATATCCCAGCTACTGCGGATGTCTGAGGCCGATAGCTCACAGGTGAGTTCCTCTCTTAAAATTGCCCTTGGCCACAGAGAAGTCCATTCTTTTTTGGTTTGTTTGTTTTTGTTTTTGCTTTTGTTTTGAGACGGAGTCTGGCTCTGTCGCCCAGGCTGGAGTGCAGTGGCCGGATCTCAGCTCACTGCAAGCTCCGCCTCCCGGGTTCACGCCATTCTCCTGCCTCAGCCTCCCGAGTAGCTGGGACTACAGGCGCCCGCCACCTCGCCTGGCTAAATTTTTGTATTTTTTAGTAGAGACAGCGTTTCACCATGTTAGCCGGGATGGTCTCGATCTCCTGACCTCGTGATCCGCCCGCCTTGGCCTCCCAAAGTGCTGGGATTACAGGCGTGAGCCACGGCGCCCGACAAGAACTCTATTCTGACAGTATTCTACTAGGGAGACACCATAGTCCATCACTGGATCATGCAATGATATAAAGGCCTAGACACTATATTTCATGTCAGAAAAACACTGAAGAGTCATTCCAGTTCTAAAGCTTTATTGAAACTGTGTTTTGGGTTGACTTCTCTTTCTGCTTAATCCTGCTTTTTCTGGTTCATCACAGATACATCTACCAAGAGCATTCTCCAATAAATCCTCTCTGCATAAAACTCTCCATCTTAGAGGCTATGTCTAGGGAACTTGATATGATTCTGTTGTTACTAGAAGGGGTCCTAGAAAACAGACTGTAGAATAATATTCCAAAACTGGATCAAAATATTCAGGCCATCTAGCAATGAGGGCCCTATTGCTGGTGGTAAGTGGAGGATGAGTAGACTTCACATTTCACAGTTGATAAAACTGTTACAAGTAGTGAACTCAGAACTCAGATGCAGTATTGGTGGAAGAAGACATACTGGCTATGTAATTACTTCTGGAACTTGATGTCATATAGAAAATAATAAGTATAAGGACTACAAAGTAAATAAACTTTACTGAGAAGCATTTTATTTTAATTTAAGAGTTGATAATGACGAGCTCAGGTGATTAATTAATCATCATTCCAAGGTAAAATGTGAAAGCCAGAGGGACTCTTGGCAGAATCTAAGGAGACTCTAATCATCTGCCACTGGTGGGCAGTCACTAGAGGACTAAATTCAAAAGTTAATAATACAACTAGTGGAACTTCAAAGATAGCTGGATTCTTCACCTCAGCAGGTTCCATAAGCCAATGTCAAGACACTAACAAGAAAGAAATATTCCCCTTAGATTTAGAATGAATACAGTTGATTAGACACAGCTAAAAACCTTGAAGTTCTATTTTCCCCCAAATGCTCTTTTTTGGTGGAAGTATCTTCTAATTCCTTTGATACTAGATAGTGGTCTTCTTTTAAAGAAAGCATTACTTGGAGATCATACAGAAATTTCAAATGACTTAGGTCCTTTAAAAGACAATGCTTCCATCTAAGACGCCCCCACACTGAGGAGCTATCCTTATTTCCTTCCAGGCAAACATTCCAATAATAAAGGTTAAATGCCAGCACATTTCAATGAGACAAGCACTGAACTAGCTAAGGGAAGAAAGAGACTATAAGTAAAGGAATTGTAGGACCTGTCTAATAGGTACCATTGGAGCCAGGAGAACATGAATGAAACTGGATCCTGAAGGTGACATAAAAAGGGGCATAGAACTTAGAGTTGGATATGAGATACTTTATCAATATGGAGCACTCTCACATGATATGTAATTTAACACACTGGCAAGGACACCAGGAAACAGTGATAAAACAGCAGAATGGCACTAGGAAAGTTTCAAAAAATAATGGCCCGTATAAGTGTAGCAGAAGTGCCAGAACTGCATGACAGATAGAAGATGAAGGCATTAAATGTGCATGCTACAGTGACATACTATGTAAAATCGGAAAAACCATCAGCAAACTATATTCCAAGAAAGATTAGAAGCACAGCTCATTCACTAAAGCAACACGGATTACACTGGTGAAAAAGGCACTGTCATTTCTGAACTCAGTATGGTTCTCCTCTGTAGACCAGGGAATACTGTGACAGGACTGGCCTCCCTGAAAGAAACAGGTATGAGAGTATCCTGAAATAAAACGAAGTCAGATAGTGGCTCTTAACTGTCAAAGTAAGAAGGACACACTTACCACCCTGGGCACCAAAGCTGAAGTGGCAGGCAGAGGAGGTATGAATTGCAGAGATGTTATATATATCATTTTTTATATATGCATGATATATGACTAGAGATATGATTATACATATGATTAATATAACACAGTATTTTCAAAGACAACTTAGGAAGTCATCAAATATGTTGCTTAATTTACATTATTAAAATAAATAAAGAATGGATAATTAGGAGACTGAATGCAACTCTACTAATAAAATATTGCTTTCCCTTTCCCAGTCTTAAGACCTGAGTATAGTTCTCAGATCCAGAATCCACGGTGTGAGAAAGGATCAGGCAACACCACAAGTACATTAAAGAGTAATTCCTCCTATTCTTTCTAAAAATAACTGACAATTATGTAGTAAATAACCACACATGAAGGAAAGGACGTAGTCACACCTTTTGGGGATTATTGGATATGGATCTGAATCGGCATTGATATCTGTGGACCCAAAGCACCACCATTTTCCTCTTGTTAGAGTGGCATTATTAATGAAGTTCCAGAACATGTCTGGTTCACTATGGAGCTAATGGACCTATGAACTGCCCAGTGGGCATGTTCCTGCTTTCTAAATGTAACCTGAATAGAGACTTGGTAGTTGGCAGAATCTCAACATGGATGTGTTAGTTTGTGTGGTAAGAGGTATTATAGTGCGGAAGGTCCGTGGGAAACTTCTTAAAGTATTCATTTCCCCAGAAAAAAAAGAAGGAACAATATTATATATTTGAAAAAATTGGTTAGTATCACCTTAAAATATTAAAAGATGACTGGTGTCTCAGCCTGCTTTTTGCTGCTATAACAGCATAACTGAGACTGCGTAATTTATAATGAACAGAAATTTGTTTGGCTCATTGTTCTAAAGGCTGGGCACGCCAATGGCATGTTTCTGGCATCTGGTCAGCCACTGATGAGAGCCCTCTTGCTGGTTCATCCTAGCGAAGACAGAAAGGCAAGAGAGCAAACGAGAGCTAGAGAGCGGCTAACTAGTTTTCATAACAAATGCGTTATTTTGATAATAAACCCATACCTGAGATAACTAACCCACTCCAGTGATGATGGTATTAATCCACTCATGACGTCAGAGCCCTTATAGCCAAATCGCCTCTTTAAAGCTCTCACCTCTAAATACTGTTGCATTGGAGATTAACTTTCCAACACATGAATGTTGCAGGACACATTTTCACCCATAGCAACAGGTGTGATTGTCGCCACCAGATTCCCATATAATTCAGTGCTCTAGCCCCTAAAAAAATAGATTATATGAATCATAGTGACCTCATATAAACTTTACTCAGTGGTAGCTATAATTACAGATATTATACCAAGTATGGTATCTTCGCTAGAGCAGATTAATTTAGCTTCTGGTACATGTAGCTATTGACCTAGCTAACAGCTTATTTTCCTTATCATATTTAAAGGAGCATAACAAATAATTAGCTTCACGTGAGTATACACGTATGATTTCGTCTCAGAGCTATTAATTTTCTGAAGGTAAACATCCTCTGGACATTCCCAAGATAATTACTTTGGTCTATTTTAGTGTTTATATCATGTTAATAGGAGGATGAACAGGAAGTGGCAACTCACAAGGAGGGCAAAGTAAGATACACAGGCCATAGAGGGTGAGAGATAAACTCTATAAAGATTCAAGAATGTGCCGTATAGATGAAGTTTTGTGGCTCCAGAAATCCAGGTCATATTGGTACACCCAATCTAATGTACAGGACGAATAACCAAATTTTGCATATCCCACAAGTAAGAAACACAAGACCTCATAAGATGCTGATTTCTGGAGGCAGCATATTCTTGGGAAACTTGGTCCCAATTCATTTCCTCAGTGATTTGAATGACTGTCAGCTTTCAGTGATAACTAAAGCAAGAAAGGCCTCAAAAGGGACCAGGCTATGGTAAAAGGAGACATTCCACCTAGATGCTGTGACCTGGAAGTCCTTATGGTTATGCACCATTTTTAACAAAACTTTCAATAATAATGAAATTATTTCATATTTTAACTGTCCAATGTAATAACCAATGATCATAAGTCTGAAATAAAACTTTCAGCAGGTCCATGGCCACTCTGGAGATTTTGAGGAAAATCCTTCCTTTCCTCTCCTACATTCTGGTGACTGCTGGTATGCCTTGGCATCCCTTGGCTGTAGTTGCATCTCTCCAATTTCTGCCTCCATCTTCACATCAGCTTCTCCTCAGTGTGTATCTCAAAACTACCTCTACCTCTCTCACACAGATTGTCTAGGATAAGCTTCTTCTCTCAACATCCTTTACTTGATCACATGTTTTGCTATATGAGGTAATACTCACAGGTTCTTGATATTAGGATTTCAGAATTTTTTCAGAGCCAAATTCAGTCCACCGCAAGGAGCCTGTGCTGTCAGCTGTTATGAAGCTTGTAGATGGGTGGAGATGCAAGAGAGACTACAAATGAACAACGACAACAAAAATCAGCCAGTGACTGGTACGTGCAGATAATTGAAGTTATAGAAAGTCATTAGGTAACTCTTTAAGATTATTTTTTCTGGAAGGTCTCTAGGAATTAGTGGTATTTCAACAATAATCTGAATGACAAGAAAAAATTAGGAGTTCAAATACCTTGAGGAAGAGTTTCCTAGGCAAAGGGAAAAGTTAATGTAGAGACAAAAGTTACAACAGGTATGTCATATTAAATAAATTAAAAAGAAAACCATATAGCTAGAAAATAGTAGATACACTTGGAGGTGTAGATATGGACCAAATCATATAGTACCTTGTAAACCAGAATAAGGAATTAATCAATTAGTAACACTTACGTTCTGGTAGTCTCACATAGCTTCCAAATTTCTTAACATAGTATATGTTATTGTGGTGCTCCTTAGACATTTGCTGCAGTCTAATATCCTTAAATAAGGTAATTTCTTCCTAACCTCTGTTTGTTATCAACGTTAGGATGACAGTTTGCATAAATAATTTATTTCAAATTACTCAGTCACCTGAATTGTTATATTACCATAAGACTTGAAGTGTCTGATTCCAATCATAATTGTAAAAATGATTGATCCATGTTACATATCTTAAAATCCTTGCTAGTTGATTAATTTGCTATCTGAGTGAAACTTTTTATATTAAAAACTAACAAGTACAAATAAGAAGGTGTGCTTTTATTTATACAGAATTTCTCATAAATCAATCAACAAGGGCAGGATAAACTATTTTGATAGAATAAAACAAGAATTTCCAAAGGTCATTTTCCCTTTGTATTAGAGTAACATATCTGTTTAATTTTTGTTTTTGTGGGTACATAGTAGTTGTATATATTTATGGGGTACATTACATGTTTTGATACTGACCTGCAATGCATAATAATCATATCGTAGAGAATGAGACATTCATCCCTTCAAGCATTTATCCTTTGTGTTACAAACAATTCAATTATATTATTTTGTTTATTTCAAAGTGTACATATTGACTATGGTCAAATTTGTGCTATCAAATAGTAGGTCTTATTCATTCTTTTTAAATTTTTGTACCCATTAACCATCCCCACCTCCACCCACCATCCCTGCTACTCTTCCAAGCCTCTGGTAACCATCATTCTACTCTCTATGTCCATAAGTGCAATTGTTTTGATTTTTAGAACCCACAAATAAGAGAACATTTGATATTTGTCTTTGTTTGTCTGGCTTATTTCACTTAGCATAATGACCTCCAGTTCCATTCAGATTGATGCAAATGACAGGCTCTCAGTCCTTTTTATGGCGGAATAGTACTCCATTGTGAATATATACTACAGTTTCTTTATTCATTCATCTATAGATGAACACTTAAGTTGTTTCCAAATCTTGGTCATTTTGAACAATGCTACAACAAACATAGGAGTGCAGGTATCTCTTTTACATACTGATTTCCTTTCTTTTCAGTATGTACCCAGCAGTGGGATAGCTGGGTCATGTGGTGACTTTAATTTTACTTTTTTTCAAGAACCTCTAAACTGTTTTTCGTAGTGACTGTACTAGTTTACCTTCCCACCAACATTGTACAAGGCTTCCCTTTTCTCCACATCCTCACCAGCATTTGTTATTGCCTGTCTTTTTGATATAAGCCATTTTAACTAAGGTGAGATGATATCTCATTGTAGTTTTGATTTGTAGTTCTCTGACGAACAATGATGTTGAGCACCTTTTCATATACTTATTTGCCATTTTTATGTCTTATTTTGAGAAACATCTATTTGTATCTTTTGCCCATTTTCGAATCAGATTATTAGATTTATTTCCTAGAGAATTGTGTGAGCCCCTTACATATTCTGATTTTTAATATCTTGTCAGATGTATGGATAGTTTGCAAGTATTTTCTCCTATTCTGTGGGTTTTTTGCTTCACTTTCTTCACGTCTTCTTTGCTGTGCAGAAACTTTTTAACTTGCTGTGATCCAAACTGTGCATTTTTGCTTTGGTTGCTTGCGCTTATGGGGTATTCCTTAAATTTTTTGCTCAGACTAATTTCCTGAAGATTTTCTCCAGTGTTTTCTTGTAGTAATTTCACAGTTTGAGGTCTTAGATTTAAGTTTTTCATTCATTTTGTTCTGATTTTTTGTGTATGGCAAGAGATAAGTATCTAGTTTCATTCTTTTGCATATATATATTCAGTTTTCTCAGCACCATTTATCGAAGAGATTGTCTTTTTCTCAATGTATGCTCTTGGTAATTTTGTCAAAAATGACTTCACTGTAGTTGTGTGGATTTGTTTCTGAGTTCTCTGTTCTATTCCATTGGTCCATATGTCTGGGGTTTTTTTGTTTGGTTGGTTGGTTGGTTTGTTGATTTTTTTTTTTTTTTTTTTTTTTTTTTTTTTTTTTTGCTGGTAGCATGCTGTTTTGTTACTATAACTCTGCAGAATAATTTGAAATCAGATATTGTGATTCCTTTAGTTTTTTTTTTTTTTTTTGATAGCTTTGGCTGTTCTGGGTCGTTTGTAGTGTCCTATTAATTTTAAGATTGTTTCTCTATTTCTGTGAGGATTGTCATTAGTATTTTGATAGAGATCACATTGAACCTGTAGATTACTTTGAGTAGTATGGATATATTACCATATCCTTATGGTAAAATTTAACAATTTAAAATATTGTTTTTTTCCAATCCATAAACATGAAATATTTTTTCACTTTTTGGTGTCTTCTTCAACTTCTTTTATCAATGTTTTATAATTTTCACTACAGAGATCTTCCACTTCTTTGGTTAATTCCTAGGTATTTAATTATTTTTGACTATTATAAAAGTGATTACTTTTTAAACTTTTTTCGGATTTTTCACTGTTGGCATATAGGAATACTACTGAATTTTGTGTGTTGATTTTGTGTCTGGCAATTTAATGAATTTGTTGATCGCACATAAAAATGGCAATAGTTTCTAATGGATTTCTTGTGGAGTCTTTAGGTTTCCCTGAATATAAGATCGTATCATCTACAAACATGGATTATTTGATTTCTTCCTTTCCAATTTTGATGCCTTTATTTCTTTCTCTTGTCTGATTGCTCCAACTAGGACTTGCAGGATTACGTTGGATAACAGTGGTCACAGTGGGCATCCTCATCATGTTCCAGGTCTTATAGAAAAGGCTTGCAGTTTTTCTCCATTATGTATGATACTAGATGTGGGTTGGTCATGTGGCTTTTATTACGTTGTTATTCTTCTATAACCAGTTTTTATATGTTTTTTTTTTTATCATGAAGGAATGTTAAACTTTATCAAATGCTTTATAGGCATCAGTTGAAATGATCATATGGGTTTTGTCCTTCATTCTGTTGATATGATGTATCACATTGATTGATCTGCATATGTTAAACTATGCTTGCATCCCTGGGATAAACCCCACTTGGTCATGATGAATAATCCTTCTAACGTATTGTTGAATTTGATTTGCTAGTATTATGTTGAGTATTTTTACATCAATACTCATTGGAGTTATTTACCAGTAGTTTTCTTTTTTTGATGTATCTTTGTCTGGTATTGGTATTAGGGCAATACTGGCCCATAGAACGAGTTTGGAAGTATTCCCTCCACCTCAGCTTTTAAGAATAGTTCAAGTAGTATTGGTTTCAGTTCTTTAAATGTTTGGTAGAATTCAGCAACAAACGCATTGAGTTCTGGGCTTTTCTTTACTGGGAAACTTTTTATTATGGCTTTGATCCTATTACTTGTTATTGGTCTGTTCAGGTTTTGGATTTCATTATGGTTCAATCTTGGTAGCCTTGCTCATCATAGCCTCTAACGATCCTTTGAATTTCTGAAGTATCAATTGTAATGTGTTTTTTTCATCTCTGATTTTATTTTGGTCTTCTTTCTTTTTTTAGTCTTGCTAAAGGTTTGCCAAATTTGTTAAATGTTTTAATAAAATCAACTTTTTATTTCATTGATCTTTTGTATTTTTAATTTTAATTTTATTTATTTCTGCTCTAATCTTTATTTTTTCTTTCTTCAACTAATTTTGGGTCTGATTTGCTCTTGCTTCTCTAGTTCCTTAAGATGCATCACTAGGTGAGGTATTTGAAGTTTTTCTTCTTTTTTAATGTAAACACTTAATAGTTATAAAATTTCATCTTAGTACAGCTTTCCCTGTATCCCATAGGTTTTAGTATGTTGTGTTTCCATTATCATTTTTTTCAAGAAATTTTCAATTTACTTCTTAATTTCTTCACTGAACCACTGGTCATTCAGCAGCATGTTGTTTAATCTCCATGTATCTTTATGGTTTCCAAATTTCTATTGTCATTGATTTCTAATTTTATTTTGTTGTAGTCAGAAATGATACTTGATTTTATTTCAACTTTTTTGAATGCTTTCAGACTTCTTTTGTGACCTAATGTAAGATCTATCTTTGAGAATAATCCATGTGCTGAGGAAAAGAACGTGTATTTTGTAGGTCTTTGATGAAATGTTCTGTAAATATCTATTAGATCCATTTGTTCTATAGTGCAGATTAAGTTGGATGTTTCTTTGTTGATTTTCTTTCTGAAAGATCTGTCCAGTGCTGAAAGTGGGGTGCTGAAGTCTCCATTTGTTATTTTGTTGGAACTTATCTCTCCCTTTAGCTCTAATAATATTTGCTTTGTATATCTGGTTGCTCCAGTATTGGGTGCATATATGTTTAAAATTGTTGGGTACCCTTGCTGAATTAACCTCCTTATCACTATATAGTTATCTTCTTTGTCTCTTCCTAAATTTTTTGTCTTGAAATCTATTTTGTGTAAGTATAGCAACTCCTGCTCTTTTTTGGTTTCCATTGGCATGAACTGTGTTTTTCCATCCCTTTGTTTTCAGTCTATGTATATCTTTATAGGTGAAGTGTGTTTCTTAACAGGCAATGGATCAATGGTTCTTGCTTTTTTATTCATTTGGCCACTCTACACCTTTTGATTGGAGAGTGTAATCTATTTACATTCAGTGCTGTTTTTGACAAGTAAGGATTGAATCCTGCCATTTTAAAATTTGCTTTCTGGTTGTTTTGTGGTCTCTTTCTTGTGGGACATACCTTTTAAACAATGGTCAGTTTTTCACATGACTAGTTTTTTGTAGTGTAATTTAGAAGGCATTGCTTAAATAAATCTCCTATAATATCTTACAGTGTTTCTGTGAAATTTCCATTGGGTAAAAATATTGAATCTTACAAAATTCTTTTCCAAAATGTATATACCCTAAAAAGGTAATATATTAAGCCATTAATGTGCCATTGTTTAATAAGAGATTAGAAAACAAGTCAATTCATTTACCCAAACACGGGTTGCAAACCAACTGCTCTTAGCAGAATCTGGCTGCAATCTTGTTTTGTTTGGCTAACAAAAATGTGTTTGTGCAATGCTTGAATTTTAATGACTTTAAACAAGTGTTTAAATACTTCTTCCCATTTTCCAGTGGCCCTTCTGAATTTGTCTTGTTTATACCAGGCTCAAATTATGTATTTATGTTATTTTTTAGCATTTGTGTTTGTGACCTCCATCAAAGTACCAATATGTTTATGGAGTGAGAGAAGGCGCCACCTCCAGCTAGTGTAGTTGTGCAGCTCAGAGAGGACATGTCCAGCAATTATTAGAGTGCCTTTCTAGATCCTCTTTTATTAACATATCCCCACTCTATCCTGATAATCTCACCCTATGTTGATGACTTTCAAACCTACATAACTGTCCTTTCTTCTGAACTATGATTGTATACAACCCTCTCTTGTACTTGGCACTTGGAATTCTACAGACATCGCCAAAATTTCACTTTCTAGCTTGCGTCTTACGTTTTCCATTTCAGTTAAAGGCCCAGTATTGCTTCAATGTGAGCTGCTTGGAGGCAAAGATACCCCTATATCTCTAGCAAAAGAGACCTAGTCTTGTTCCTAGTGAGTGCTCCATTTTTGTTTTTAACTTTTTATTTGGAGATAAAACTCACAGGAAGTTGCAAAAATAGTAGTTTTCATGTAACCTTCACTCAACTTTTTCTCAATAACAACATATTATATAGTCATAGTACATTTCTGAAACTAGAAAATTGATATAGATATAAATATTATTAGTTAAACTATTTTTTTCAGATTATACAAAATTTTACACATATTTGTGTTCTTCTTTTTAGCGTATAATGTGACAAAATTTTATCACATGTGTAGATTGGTTTAACCACAACTATAAACATTACAAAAATACGCTACATTGCCAGAAAGAAACTCCCTCTTGCTTCCTCTTCAGACTCTATCCTAAGAGTCAAACTCTATCCCTAAACCCTATACACTTATTCTCCATCAATATAGTTGTGTCATTTTGGAAGTGTTATATAAATGAAATCATATAATATGTAACCCTTTGAGACAGGGTTTTTTTCTCAATTCAGCATTATAACCTTTCAATCCATCATACTTGGTGGGTGACTGTATAAAAATAGTTTCTTTCTTTATATAGCTAGGTAATAGTTCATAGAGTCTATGTATGAACCACAGCACATTCATACATTCACCTATTCAATAACATTTTGCTTGTTTTCAGTTTTTATCTATTACAAATAAAGCTGCTCTGAAATATACAGGTTTTTGAATAGACATAAGTTTTTATTTCTTGAGTATAAATATATACACAGAGGTGATCACTAGATCATACAATAAGTGAATGTTTAACTTCATAAGAAACTGACAAAGAGGTGACAAATACCTCTTCAAGGTGGCTATACCATTTTACATTCCTATCAGCAAAGTCAGAGAGTTCTAGAAGCTCTGCATCATTGCTAGCACTTGATATTATCAGTATTCTTCTTTTTTATATTTTAGTCATTCTCATTGGTGTGTGTGGTACAGGTATCTCATTATGACTCTAATTTGTTCTCTAATATGGCTTATGACGTGAACATTTTTTACATATTCAGTTGACATCTGCATATGCTTTTTGGTGAAACATCTCTTCTCTATATATTGTAGAAGGGATTTGACTGACTTCTTATGTGCTTTGCAAATGTTATCTCTCAGTCTGCGGCTTAACATTTTATCCTCTTCAAAGGGTGTTTCACAGAAAAATGCTAATTTTGATGAAGTTTCAATTTATCCTTTTTTTTCTGGATCACCTTTTTGGTGTCATGTTTAAGAACACTGAAACTAGCCCTTTGTTGTAAAGATTTTCTCCTAAAAGATTTATAGTTCAATGTTTTAAATTTGTATCTATTATCCATTTTAAGTAAATTTATGTGTGATGTGAAGTTCAGGTTAGATTCACATTGTTTCAAATAATGTATTGAAAAGGCTACTCTTTCTTCATTGAATTGCTTTTGCTATATTTTTTGTGGGTCAATTTCTACATTTTCTATTCTGCTCCATTGATGTACATGTCTGTCCCTCCTCCAATACTACACTGACTTAGTCACTGTGGTTACATAGTCTTAAAATTGGGAAATATAATTCCTTAAACTTTAGTCTTCTTTTTCCATATTATATTTAGCTAGTCTACTTTTTTTGCCTTTCATGTAAAATTTAGAATTAGCTTGTCTATATCTGAAAAACATAGCTACTGAAATTTTGATAACATTGCATTAAAATTATAGATCAATTTAGGGATAATTAATATCTTTACTATGTTGACTCTTTTAATTCATAAATATATGCCTTTCTATTTATGTAGGCTTACTTTAATTTTTCCATCTGTATTTTATAATTGTCAGTCTATGGATATCACACATTTTAAAAGTATATAACTATTTCTTTTTTGGAGTAATTTTAAATTGTATTGAATTTTATGTTCAACACTGATACAATCATATGCCACTTAACAATCTTTTGGTCAACAATGAGCCGTATGTCTGAAAATCATTCTATAAGTTGTCACATAACAGAGCTAAGGCATTACTATTGCTTATCTACATCATAGCCTTCCTAACATCATAAGAATGCATTACTCACATGTTTGTGGGATTCTGACGTAAAAAAAACCCTCTGAGCTATCAGCTGTATAAAAGTATAGCAATACAATTATGTAACATACATAATAATTGATAATGATAATAAATTACCATGTTACTCGTTTATGTGTTTACTATACTACACATTTTGTCATTTTAGAGTTTACTCTTTCCACTTGTTAAAAAAGGTAAACTGTAAAATGGCTTCAGGTAGGTCCTTCAGGATGTATCCCGAAAGAAGGCATTGTTATCATAGGAGATGACTGCTCCAAGCAGGTCAAAGACCTTCCAGTGAGACAAGATGTGGAGGTGGAGGGCAGTAATATTGATGATTGTTAACCTGCGTAGGTGTAGGCTAATGATTGTGTTTGTGTCTTAGCTTTTAACAAAGACATTTAAAAAGTAAAAGAAAAATAAAGAGAAAATGTAAAAATATAAAAAAGGTTATATAATAAGGACACAAAGAAAGAGATTATTTTTGTATAGCTGTACAATGTTTATGTTTAAGTATTACTATAAAGAATTAGAATTACTGAGTTATAAAGAGTCAAAAAGTTAAAAAATTAAGTTTATAAAGTAAAAAAGTTAACAGTAAGCTAAGATTAATTCAATATTGATGATATTTTATTTTTTAATTTAGTTTTGGCTAAGTTTATAGTGTTTATAAATTCTATAATAGAGTACAGTAAACTCCTAGGCCCTCACATTCATTTGCCACTCACTCACTGACTCACCCAGAGCAGTTCCCATTTCTGCAAGCTCCATTCATGGTAAGCTCTATTTATATATATGACATTTTCTTTATTCAATCATCCACTGATGTAAACTTGATACCATATCTCTGCTATTGTGAGTAGTGCTGTGATAAACATGTGAGTGAATGTATCTTTTCAATATAATGATTTCTTTTCCTTAGGTAGATACTTAGTAGTGGGATTGCTGGATGAAATAGTAGTACTATTTTTATTCTTAGAGAAATATTCATAATGTTTTCCATAGAGATTGTAAAAATTTACATTCTCACCAAAAATTGTATAAACATTCCCTTTTCTCTGCATCCTCACCAACATCTGTTATATTTTGGCTTTTTAATAATACCAATTCCGGTATAAGATGGCATCTCATCGTGGTTTTAATTTGCATTTCTGTAATGATTAGTGATGGTGAGCATTTTTTCATGTTTCTTGGCCATTTTTATATCTTCTTTTGCAAAATGTCTGTTCATGTCCTTTGCCTACTTTCTAATGGGGTTGTTTGTTTTCTTCTTGAGATGTTTGTATTCCTTGTAGATTCTGGATATTTCTCTCATTGGATGCATACTTTGAAAGTATTTTCTTTTTCTGTAGGTCTTCTCTTTTTTTACTATTGATTATTTATTTTACTGTGAATAAGCTTTTTAGTTGAATTAAGTCCCATTTATCTATTGTGATTTTGGTTACATTTGCCTTTGAGGTCTTAGTCATAAATTATATGCCCAAACCAATATCTGAAAGAGTTTTTCCTAGCTTATTTTCTAGGATTTTTATAGTTTTTGGTCTTACATTTAAGTCTTTATATATGATGAGGGAGAGGGATACAGCTTTATTCTTTTATATATGGCAATTCAGTTTTCCAAGCACTATATCTTGAAGAGGGAGTTCTTTCCCCAAGTTATGTTTCTGTCAACTTTGTCAAAGATCAGTTGGATACAATTATGTGGCTTTATTGGTTCTCTATTCTGTTCCATTGACGTATGTATCTATTTTTGTGCTAGTAGCAAGATGTTTTGGTTACTATAGCATTGTAGTCTAATTTGGAATCAGGTACTGTAACGCTTCCAGCTTGTTGTTATTATTTCAGCTTAGAATTGCTCTGGCTATTCAGTCTGTTTCCTTGGTTTCATCTAAATTTGAATTTTAGATTTTTTTTTCCCTAATTCTATGAAAAGTGACTTTGGTATTTTCATAGGAATTTCAATGAATCTGTAGATTGCTTTGGGCAGTCTGGTCATTTTTAATGACATTGCTTCTTTCAATCCATGAACATGGGATGTTTTTTCATTTGTTTCTGTCATCTATGATTTATTTTATTAGTGTTTTCTTATTTTCCTTGTGAAAATATTTTACTTCTTTGGTTAAATATATTTCTAGAAATTTTTTAATGATTGCAAATAGGATTCACTACTTGGTTTGGTTCTTAGATTGATCATTATTGGTGTTTAGAAATGCGACTTATTTTTTTTATATTTATTTTGTATCTCGTAACTTAACTAAATTGCTTCATCAAATCTAGCAATCATTTCGAGGCACCTTTAGGGTTTTCTAGATGTGAGATCACATCATCAGCAAGTAAAAATAATTTTACTACTTTTTTTTCCAATTCAGATGCATTTTATTTCTTTCTCGTTCTTGATTGCTGTGGTTAGGACTTCAGTACTATGTTAAATAGGAATAGTGAAAGTGGGTATCCTTGTCTTGTTCAAGATCTTAGGAAAAATACTTTCAGCTTTTTCTTGTTTGGTATAATATTTACTCTGGATTTGTCATAAATAGCTTTTAAGTTTTTTAAAACAGGGTCTCACTTTGTTGCCCAGGCTGGAGTGCAGTGGTGCAATCATGGCTCACTGTAGCCTTGACTTCCAGGGATCAAGTGATCCTCCTACCTCAGCCTCCTGAGTAGATGGGACTACAGGTGTGTGCCACCACATTCAGCTAATTTTTGTATTTTCCCTAGAGATGAGGTCTTACTGTGTTGCCCAGGCTGATCTAAAACTCTTTGGCTCAAGCAATACTCCTGCCTCTCAAAGTGCTGGGGTTACAGGTGTGAGCCATCACACTTGGTCATGAATGACTTATTATTTTAAGGAATGTGCTTTGATGCTTAGTTTGTTGAAGGTTTTTGTTTGTTGAAGGTTTTCATCATGAAGGTATTCTAACTTTTATTAGATGCTTTTTTTAATCTATTGAGATGATCATATGGTTTCTGTTTTTAATTCCGTTTATGTGATAAATCACATATATTGATTTGTGTACTTGAGCCATCCTTGTTTCCCTAGAATAAAACCCACTTGATCACAGTACATTATCTTTGTGATTTGCTATTGGATTCGGTCCCTCATATTTTGTTAAGAATTTTTCATCTATGTTTATTAGAAATATTAGTCTTCAGTTTTCCTTTTCTGTTGTGCTCTTGCCTGGCTTTGATTTCAGGGTAATACTGGCTTTATAAAGTGAGTTAGAAAGCTTCTTCCTTGATTTTTTCAAGCATTTCAGGAGGATTGGTACTAGTTCTTCTTTGTACATTTGGTAGAGTTCGGCTGTCATTTCGTTTGGTCTTCAGCTTTTTCTAGGGTACTGGGGAGATATTATTGATTCATTCTCACTTCTTGTTATTGATATGTTCAGGATTTCTACTTCTGGCTAGTTCAATCTTGGAGGTTTCCAGGAATGTATTCATTTCCTCCTGTTTGTGAACCTACAGTTGTCCATAGGAGTCTGATAATTTTTTGCATTTCTGTCATATCAGTTGCAATGTTTCTTTTTAAATTTTTGATTATGTCTGCTTGAATCTTCCTTTTCATCTTGGTTAATACAGTTATTGTTCAATCAATTTTTTGTATCTTTTCAAAGAACAAAAAGAACAAACTTTTTGTGTTTCTGATCCTTTGTATGATGATTTTCTAATTCTCAATTTCATTTAGTTCTTCTCTGATCTTTGTTATTTCCTTTCTTTTGTTAGCTTTAGGTTTGGTTGTGTTCTTGTTTTACTTCTTAATTAAGGTAAATGAGATATTTGGCTGCAAATCTGTGATATTCTGATCTAGGTATTTAATACCGTAAACTTCCTTCTTGCACTGCTGTGCTTTGCATCAGAGTTTTTTGTATGTTGTGTTTCCCTTTTTGTTTCAATAAAATTTTCAAAATATGTCTTAATTTTGTTATTGACCTAAATATTGTTCAGGAGTATGTTGTGTAATTTTTTTTATATTTATATAATTTCAAGTGTTCATCTTTAAATTTATTTTTTAATTTTATTGTCTGCAGTCTGACAAAATACTTCACATATTTTTTTACATTAATTGAGACTTATTTTATAGCGTAACATATGATCTATCTTGGAGAATATGTCATGTACTGATAAGAAGAATGTGTATTATGCAGTTCTTGGGCAGAATGTTATATAAATTAGGTTTATTTGGTCTAAAGTTCAATTTAAGTCCACTGTTTCTTTCTTGATTTTCTGTCTCAATTATCTTTCTAGTGTTGTCAATGGGGTGTTGAAGTCCTCCACTATTATTGTATTGTTGTCTGTCTCTTTTTTAGGTCTGGTAATGTTTGTTTCTTGAATCTGGGTGCTCCAGTGTTACATGCATATATAATTGGAATTTTCATATCTTCTTGTGAATTGGTCCCTTTACCATGATATGAGTTTCTTTTTCTTTTTTTAAATTGTTGATGACTTAACGTATGTTTTATTTGATATAATGGTAGCTACTCCTGCTTGCTTTTCTTTCCATTTGCATAAAATACCCTTTTCCACCCATTTGCCTTCAGACTGTAACTGTCTTTACCAGTAAGTTGGAGTTTTTTATAAGTAACATATAGTTGGTTTATATTTTTAATCCTTTTCACCAATCTATTTCTAAGTGGAGAATTTAATTTATTTATGTTCAAGGTTAATCTAAGTTTTTTGTTCCTGTCATGTTAATTGTTGTCTAGTTGCTGTGTAGATTCATTGTTTTTTTTCTCTCTGTCTTTTAGTTTGCTTGAATTCTGTCACATTGGTGTTTGATTTCTTTCTCTTCTTCATTTGTGAAATTGTTTTTTATACTTGTGAGTTTTATAGTTTTGTGTGATTTTATGATGGTGAGTATCAACCTTTTGTTTCCATGTTTACAACTTCACTGAACATTGGTTGGAGGTCTGGTCTAGTGGCGGTAAAGTCCCTCAGCATCTGCTTCTCAGGGAAAGACCTTATTTCCTCATTTATAAAACTTATTCTAGTAGGACACAAAAACCAGGATTGACTTTTTTTTTTTTTCCTTTAGTCACTTTGAAAATAGAATCATAATCTTTACTGGCTTGTAATGCTTCTGCTGAGAAGTTTGCTGTTAGTCTGATGGAGTTACCTTTATAGGTGATAGATGCTTTTCTCCTCCTGATTTTAATATATTTTTTTTCCTTCACATTGGCCTTAGAAAGTCTGATGACTGTATTTCATGATGAGGCCTTTCCTGCAATGTATTTTTCTGGAATTTGTTGAGACTTTTGTATCTGGATGCCTAAATCTTTTGCTAGACTAGGGAAATTTTACTCAATTATTTTCCTAAATAAGTTTTCCAAACTTTTTGCTTGATTTATATGTTTGGCCATATTTTGTACTCCTTTTTCATTATTTTTAATTATTTTTTTAAAAATGTTTTTGTCTTACTGGATTAATCCAAAAGACTTTTCTTCAAGTTCTGAGATTTATTTTCTTCTGCTTCATCTAGTCTGTTGCTGAAGACTTTATCTATTTTTTTAATTGCTTCAAGAGATTTTTCATTTTCAGAAGTTCTTTTTGATGTTTTAAAAATCTGTTTATCTGGTAAGTTTGTCATTCATGTTCTAGATTGATTTTCTGATTTATTTGTATCCTTTTTCAGATTGCTCTTTATCCTAATTGAGCTTCTTTAAAAATCAATATTTTGAATTCTGTATCTGGTATTTCAATAACTTCATTTTGCTTAGGACTCATTGCTGGAAAGTTAGTGTGATCCTTTGGGAGTTTCATAAAACCGTGTTTTTTGAAATACTTCTAGAATTGTTATGTTAGTTTCTTTTCATCTGGAGTGACTGTCACTTCTTATTTTTGAGTGTACTTTTAAAAATATTATTTTTAACTTTTATTTTAAGATCAGAGGTATATGTGCTGGCTTGTTATGTAGGTAAACTTGTATCATGGGGGTTTGTTGTACAGATTATTTCATCACCCAGGTATTAAGCCTAGTACTCATTATTTATTTTTTTCTGATCATCTCCCTCCTCCCAACCTCTACCGTCTTATAAGCCCCAGTATGTGTTGTTTCCCTATGTAAGTCCATATGTTCTCATCATTTAGTTCCCATGTATAAGTAAAAGCATGTGGTGTTTGGTTTTCTGCTCCTGCATTAGTTTGTTAGAAGATAATGGCCTCTGGCTTTATTCATGTCCCTGCAAACAACTTAATCTCATTCATTTTTTATGTCTGCATAGTATTCCATGATGTATATTTACCACATTTTCTTTATCTAGTCTATCACTGTTGGGCATTTAGGTTAATTCTATTCAATGTCTTTGCTATTCTGAATAGTGCAGCAATGAACATATACATGCATGTTTGTTTGTTTGTTTGTTTGTTTTTTGAAATGGAGTTTCACTCTGTTGCCCAGGCTGGAGTGCAGTGGCACTATCTCAGCTCATGGCAACCTCCATCTCCCAGGTTCAAGCAATTCTCCTGCCTCAGCCTCCCAAGTAGCTTGGATGACAGGCGTGTGCCACGATGTCCAGCTATTTTTGTTTGTTTGTTTTTTTGGTTTTTTTTTTGTATTTTTAGTACAGACAGGGTTTTGCCATGTTGATCAGGCTGGTCTCGAACTCCTGATCTTATGTGATTCACCCACCTCAGCCTCCTAAAATTCTGGGATTATAGGCATGAGCTACCTCGCCTGGCCAGCATGTGTCTTTATAACAGAAAAATATATACTCCTTTGGGTATAAACACAGTAATGAGATTGCTGGGTCAAATGGTATTTCTGTATGTAGGTCTTTGAGGAATTTCCACACTATCTTCCATAATAGTTGAACTAATAAACACTCCCACCAACAGTGTATAAGCATATCTTTTCCTCCACAACCTTCCCGGCATCTGTTATTTTTTGACTTTTTAGTAATAGCCACTCTGATTGGTTTGAGATGATATCTCATTGTGGTTTTTGTTTGCATTTCTCTGATAATCAGTGATGTTGAGGTTTTTTTTTTTTTTTCATATGATTATTGGTCACATTTATGTTTTCTTAGGAAGTGTCTGTTCATGTCCTTTGCCCATTTTTTTTCTGAATTTGCTTAAGTTCCTTATAGATGCTGGATGTTAGACCTTTGTCAGATGAAAAGTTTGCAAATTTTTCCCCATTTTGTAGATTGTCTGTTTGCTCTGTTGACAGTTGGCTGTGCAGAAGCTCTTGAGTTTAATTAGATCCCATTTGTCAATTTTTGCTTTTTATGTAATTGTTTTTGGTGTCTTTTCATAAATTTTTTGTGTGTTCCTATGTCCAGAACATTATTGCCTAAGTTATCTTCCAAGGTTTTTAATGTTTTGGGTTGGTTTTACATTTAAGTCTTTAATTCATCTAGAGTTAATTTTTGTATATGGTATACAAAACGAGTCAGTTTCAATTTTCTGCATGTGGCTAGCCAGTTATCCCAGCACCATTTATCGAATAGGGAATCCTTTTCCCATTGCTTGTTTTTGTCAGATTCAATGAAGATCAGATACTTGTTGGTATGCAGTCTTATGTCTAGGTTCTCTATTCTGTTCCATTGGTCTACGTGTCTGTTTCTGTACCAGTACCATGCTGTTTTGGTTACTCTTGCCCTGTAGTATAGTTTGAAGTTGGGTAGCACAACACGTTCTTTTTGCTTAGGATTTCTCTGGATATTCGGGCTCTTGTTTGGTTCCATATGAATTTTAAAATAGTTCTTTTTTTTCTAGTTCCACGAAGAATCTCATGGTGGCTTAATGGGAATAGCATTGAATCTATAAGCTATTTTAAGCAGTATGACATTTTAGTGATATTGATTCTTCCTATCCCATGAGCATAAAATATTTTAATATTTCTTTGTGCTGTCTCTGATTTCTTTGGGCAGTGTTTCGTAGTTCTCCTTCTAGGGCTCTTTCACCTCCCTAGTTAGCGATATTCCTAGGTATTTCATTCTTTTCATGGCAATTGTGAATGGGAGTACGTTCCTCATTTGGCTCTCACCTTGACTGTAGGAATGCTAGTAATTTTATTCACATTTATTTAGTATCCTCAGATTTTGCTGAAGTTGTTTATCAGCTCAGGAATCTTTTGGGCTAAGGCTATGGGATTTTCTAGATACAGAATCATATCATCTGCAGACAGGGATAGTTTGACTTCCTCTTTTATTTGGATGACCTTTATTTATTTCTCTTGCCTGATTGTTCTGGCCAGAACTTCTAATATCGTGTTAAATAGGAGTGTTGAGAGAGGGCGTACTTCTCTTGTACTGGCTTTCAAGGAAAATATTTCCAGCTTTTGCACATTTAGGATGATGTTGGCTGTGTGTTTTTCATACATGCATCTTGTTATTTTGAGGTATGTTCTTTTAATACCAAGTTTATTCAGGGTTTTTAATATGAAGAGATGTTGAAATTTGTCGAAAGACCTTTCTGCATCTATTGAGATAATCATGTTGTTTTTATCTTTGGTCCTGTTTATGTGATGAATTACATTTAATGATTTGTTTATGTTGAACCAAGTTTGCATCCCAGGGATAAAGCCTACATGACTGTGGTAGATAAACTTTTTGATGCACTGCTGGATTCGGCTAGTCTCACAAGCAAGAATGATTATTCAGGGTATTGGAGGATCCACTGTTCTCTGCACAGTGTTAGTGCAAGGTTGGGGCACTGGCAGGGATGGGGCTGGCTGGCTCCCTGCTCATCAAGGCTTGCTCTGCAAAGGTGGCAAGCAGGGAGAGAGGGGATGGACTGCACTCCCATTTGCTGGTGGTGCAAGTAAAGCAAAACCCACCCATGCAGACACATACCAGTCCCATTGCCATGAGCTCAGGGGATGCTACAGTGTGGGGAGAGAGCATGCAGGCTAGTGTGTGGCCATAGGGGTCACTTCACTGGAGCTTTCTACTGGTCAGGCACAGAAGCTATGGTGCGGGCCCCCGGGGCACCCAAGACTGCCCTGTAAGCAGATGTGGGCAGGCTGGGACCCTGGGAGAGGCCGGTAGACCAACCGTGCTCAGGTCCAACCAGCACCGTCTGATGTATAAGACCGTCCTGCAAAGATCACGTCAAATAGTGCCTCCTGGGGCTAAAGCCTCTTGTGGGAGAAAGTGAGCCTAGAGGAATGGCTGTCCCTGGCCGTGTTCCACTACAGGTGCTCCAGCACCAAACCCTCTGGGCTCCACATCAGCTGGTTGCTGCAACGCCCCCGCCCCCCGACCCACTGCCACTTCTTTAAGCAGCTCTCCCTGTTATCTTAAGTGTCTGTGGTGGTCGAGGGGTCCTCTTCTGGTGGGGTTTCAGAGCCCATGGTGAGATTGAGTTGCTCCTTGCCAGTTCAACTCATCCATTGCCTCAGAGCTATTGTGGTTAAAAGTGAATCCTGGTGCATGAGAGCCCATGCCGGGTTCGCATATTTCTCTCCCTTCATCCCAGCTTCTGTGTCTTTCTTCTGTCCACTCTTCGAGGTTATTTTAATTGGGACAGGACTTTGTTTTCCTTGAGGATGCGACTATAATGTATGTTGATTATTTGGCTTTGCTTCTGTATGCTTTCAATGGTGAAGCTCCGTATGAATTCCTCGGTTATAAATAGCCTTATTGTGGTGGCTGAAATGCTGGTTGTAGAAGTGGTGCACTGTGCATGTGAGCAGTCTCACAGCCTCCTGTGAAACTGAAGTGGCAGGATTTTTAAGAACTGTATATTTTTCCCAAGTGCCATACTCTTGTGTCGGCCGATTAGGTATTGGGTTGTTCAGGCCTACCTCCAGGCCAGTAGGTGGCGCTAGCAGGCAAAAGCTGGCTGTGGAAGTAACAGGCGGCCTTCTGCTTGATCTGTATTTACCAGAAGCTCTCCAGTGCCTCAGGCAATGGGCAGGGCTACGGAATGTACCGTCACCCGGGCTCCATACTTAGCTCCAGAGTCGGGGAATGAAGCTGGGCAGAGCTGGACTGGACAAGATGACACGTGAGTCCCCCAGTGACTGGTGCAAGCACCAGCTTCAGTGGGAGTCCAAGGGGCAGCCACCAAATGCCCAGAGATATGCCCAGGCAAAGAGTTGAGAAACCACAGATGCACCTAATTCTCTGCACAGGAAGGGAGGGGGTCGCCCAAGCTTTCAATCCAGGCAAGCAGGATTGGGATCAGCCTCCCTCCCACTCCTCAGAATCAGCAGAGTTCAGTCTCTTTCCTAAGAGAGCAAAATGAGGTACCCTGCAGTATCACACACAGACTGGTCCCCAGGAACAAAGCTGTTGCTGTCTGCAATCTTGCCACCCAGTCAAAACTGTGGCTCCAGGAAAATCTCCTCCTGCTCTAGTCCCATGAGGGATAGAGCCTAATTCCAGTGCCTGCAGCTGGAGTACATTCCACACTTGCCTCTCAGTTCTGCTGGTGGGCACCCTTCCCATACTCCAAGTGCTTCAGTCTCCAGCCCAAGACTTAAATATACTCAGTGGCCACTGCTGCCAGATTGCCAAACATTACCTGGCTTGGTATGTGCCTGGATAGAGAATGGCATCCTCCTGGGAAAATGCCTGAAGCCTTTTCTAGTGCCTTTCCTTTTCACAGTCATTTAGCCTCTCCCCAACTTACAACTAGTGCTTGGGAGGGACAAGGTGCTCTTCCATGGCCTGGTTATATGGTTCCCTAGTTGAAAGGTGGATCACAGAGGTACACTCTCTGCCCTTCTCCTATATTGGGGTTTCACTGACAGTTCTCAGCCAAATGTGGTCATAAACGCTGCTTGTTTACTTTCTCTTTCCCAGAATCTGAAGTGTACTTCCCTTTTCCAATGAATTCCCATTTTCCTTCTTGAATAAAAGATCACTGTGAATCTCCACACACTATTTTGCTATTTACAAGTAGATGAGGCGTGCTAACAAAGCCTCTAATCCACCATCTTGGGGAAAAAAAGAAGTTCAACTTTATTCTGAATAGGTGTTGGATTTTGTTCAAATATTTTTACATCCATTGATAAGAAAATGTGACTTTTCTTCCTTAGACTATTGATGTGGTGGGTGACATTGATTGATTTTCTAATATTAAACCATCCTTGCATACCTGGACTAAATCCCACTTGGTCATGGTACATTAGTGTTTTAATATGTTTTAATATATTCATGGGCATTATTTGCTAACATATTGAGAATTTTTGCATCTGTATTCATGATGGAAATAGGTCTGTATTTTCTTTTCTTTTTTATTATCTGTATAATTTTGGTATAAGGCTAATCCTGACTTTATAACATGAGTTAGGACGTATAATCTTCTCTTCTATTTTTTTTGGCATAGATTGTGCAGATTTGGTATTATTTCTCCATTAAGTGTTTGGTAGAATTTATAGTGGATATATCTGAGCCTAGAAATTTATTTTTCTGAAGGTTGTAACTACAAATTCAATTTCCCTAATAGTCACGTAGCTATTCAGGTTTTCTAATTTATCTTGTGTAACAAATGAATCACATGCCTATGATTTCCATTGGCCATCCTGGAAACAATGTTGAAATATGGTTTGTTTGCTTGCTTTTTCCTTGTATACTTTACTAATTATTTGTCAGTCTTGTATTGGTAAGTGCTATTGTTTGTGAGAGTATGCTTTGATTATTCAGTTCTTCATGGTACTAAAGGGATCACACAAAGATCTATAGGAAGAACATTTCAAGTAGAGGCTAGAACTGTTGCAAATGCTCTGTCATATAAGAGGAACAACAACAACAAAAAGATTAATGCCACTAGAGCTTAGTGAATGACAGAGTAAATGATATGGGGAGAGGAAAGAGAGGTAGGACCTTCTATTTGAATTGTGATAAAAATGAATTCTAAATCTTTTTTCTTTTTTTTTTTTTTTTTTTTTTTTTGAAATGGAGTCTCACTCTGTTGCCCAGGCTGGAGTGCAGTGACTCTATCTTGGCTCATTGCAACCTCTGCTTCCTAGGTTCAGGTGATTCTCCTGCCTCAGCCTCCAGAGTAACTGGGATAACAGGCATGGAACATCACGCCCAGTTAATTTTGTATTTTTAGTAGAGACAGGGTTTTGTCATGTTAGCCAGACTGGTCTGGCACTCCTGAACTCAGGTGATCTGCCTGCCTCAGCCTCCCAAAGTGCTAGGATTACAGGTGTGAGCCATCGTGCCCAGTCTCTGTAATTCTGACAGAAACCATTGGAGAGTTGTAAACAAGAAAGGTGTATCACCTGATTTGTATTCCTAAAATATTACTTTTGCTAATGTGGAGTGGATGGATTATAGGGAAAAATAATCAAGTAGGAAGACTAGATAGTAGGATATCACAGTAGTCCAGGTGAAAGACTATGGAGAACTGGATTAGAGTTTTGACTGTAGAAATATGATAAATAATTATATTCAGGTTATGTTTTCAAATAGCACCAACAATTCTTGTTAAAGAATGCTGCAAATATGTGGCCACAAAAGTTGTCTTGCCCAGTGTGTATTATAATATTATATGTATTGTTATATATGTTTTCTGTAAATATACATTGTAATATAAACATTATTAGTTAAAATCTTTTTAGTTAAAGCAAGGTTCTGTTTTAATTACAACTACAAGGAGGGATTACAGATGTTTTATTAATATATTTGACAATATGTGGTTAGATAAGTACAAATATTAAAACGTAAGAATTTAAATATTAAATTAATTATTGCATGGTGTAATAGTGTGATATTGGTGTGCTTTCTCACCAGTTCCATCTAAGTCGATGTTAAACTACACATTTTAGAATTAACTTTCTTTTATGTGTTATTCAGAATGACTATGTCAATGATTATTTTATGTTCATGTATTTCTTTGTATTAAGTTGGCAGAAAATGGTATGGTATGGCATTTCACTTATTTATTAGCAAACAAATACCTATTGAATTAATTAATTAGTTGAATTATTTTGTCTCGGTTTAATATCAAATAATTTGGTAAGGAAAACAATATTTTAAAACTAAAACAAATGAATGAGTGAGCAATTCCCTGTTAAGGGTATCGTTTTTAAAAAATGGAATAAAGCCAACTATGATTACAGAACCAACTTCTTTGCAGAAAGGCTAAATAAACTCTCAAAGACATTCTACTTTCTTTGAGTGAAAAAGGTTTAAGGTAGGGCTAAATAATCATTTAAGATAATTTAACATATCTAATAATTATAACTAAGTAAATGGGGGTCCCATTACAGAGATTCTTAATCCTATCTAATTATCTATCTACAGATTTTCAAAAGTATTAATGCCTGGTCTCAACTTCAGGACAATTACATCAAAATTGCTAGGAATGCCTAGCATCGGGTTTTGAAGCCCCTTGGATAATTGTGATATGCAAACAAAGTTTAAGCAGTGATTCTTTACTTCAGTATAATGAAATTATCTTGGGAGTTTTAAATAACATTGAGGCCTCCCTGCCTTCCCAGGAGTTTGTGATTTAGTTGGTTTGAAATGTGTCCTGGGAAATGAAAGTTTCAAAAGCTCCTCCAGGTGATTATAATGGGATTCCCAGGAGGTAACTACTGTCATTAAACCACTGCTTAGTTTGTCCCTACCTGGCAGGTGAAAAGAATGGACCTATTGAAAAATGCCTCACCTGCTCATATAAATACAACATAGAAAACATACTTATGATGATAAGACTCTTCTCTAAATTCTGGATGAAATTAATGTCCACTTCATTAGGTTTTGTGAGAACTTGATGTAATATATGAGTACCTTACTCATTAAAAACACTTAATAATGTTAGCTACTATTATTTATACATCAACATCACTAAACTTTAAATGTCTTGTGTGATTCAAGTAAGTAAACATGACCTACTCAAAATTGTGTGACATCATCCATCCCAGTATGTGGAACATAAATAATAAGTATGTGTTGAAAAAACATATTTGTGAATGAGTGAGCTAATGAATGAATTGCTATTGCCATTAGAAATGAAACATAAGGGCAAAGCTCAAAGGTGGGATTTTCAGGAATATTTATAATAATGGAGAAACAAGAAGAAAGGTAGCCAGAGAACAGTACTGCCAGGGAGGGAGAAAGCTGGGCTATAAAATGTTTTGTAAGGCAAGACACAGAGAGATTTAAACAGGAAGGTAACTCTACTGTGTCAAATATGGCAGAAAGACTGATATTATCATTTCTCACTAATTCTTATAAAATGGTATCAATTCAAATTAGCAAAAGACTAGAAGTTTTATGCTCAAAATAAATTAGTCTACAAACTAAGTTACCAGTAAACAATGATTTTAATTAAAATATAAACAAATCACATTACAAGTAATATATTTTATCAGACTACTAAAACTCACTGACTTCAAGGGCATTGTCATTAGGCTTCCAGCATGTGCTATCCTGACTATGCGGTCTGCTTCTGAGAAATTATTTTACCTGTAGGAAGGTTAAATTTAGAAAACTAGACAGAGAAAGTATTGGTCTACAGTATCTTAAAGAGTAGTCTGTATAAACTGGCTTATAACTTGCTTTGACTCATTTAACAATCTAAGGAAAAGTTTTTTATGTTATCAGTTAATCTTTCACATCATTATTTTTAATGATTTTATCACCCTCCGTCTTCAAAACGAAATACTAGTCCTTTTTAGGATAAACAGTAGCTTCAAATGTATTGCAATTATAAACCATTCTGGATCTGAAATCACTAAAGATAAAGATCTGCAAGTATCATGAATATATTCTCAGAACACTTTTTCTTGAAGTTTAATGGTTGCGTCAATAGCGAAGCACCGTTTTAATGCTTGTGATACAAATTCTACTAGAAGCAGTGAAAAGGAGTGCTGACTTCCACACATCTTCATCAACACTGTGTTTTGTAATTTTTTCTTTCTTTTTGTGTCACAAAAAAATTGTCACATCATGGTTTTAATTTGCATTCATATGCTTAATGCTGGGTGAATCTTTTGGGAGCTGATTTGAGAATTTTCACACCCAAAGCTGGAGAGAGTGCTGAACCTAGGTGAGTGGGCAGTGCCAGGGACTCAGCTGGAATCTGTTTCTACAAAGAAGGAGAAGGCAGTTTAAACTCAGGAGGCCAAAAGTAGATATGATAATCTAAAAATGGAAAGACAAATATCCAAGAATTAGGCCGTGGACAGTGAGCAGCCAGAGAATGAGACTTTGTCGGAAAGTCTTGCCAAATTGCTTTGAGCAAGATTGTTGACTCACAGTGAGTCTCATGGATCTTCAACAGTGTAGAGCATGAGTGAGAAATCTGTACTTCAAAGGGAGGTGTAGGCCAAATAGGTTCTAAGAATAGAAAACCTAAAGGAACCCCAGTGCATTGATAAAATGAGAAGTGATGCAGGAGTAGAACTGATGCTTGGTTCAGAGCATCTATGTTAGAACAGTCTTCAAGTTAGAACTTGAAGGCAATCTAAATACACACCAGTAGGGAAGTGGCTTAAGGTTTGGCATATTCATAATTAATATACTCTCTGATAATTAAAAAGATGATTTAGATCTAAATGTATTAACATACAAGGATCACTGTGACATTCCAAGATGTAAAAATCATGTTGCAAAACAGATTTCTATTACAGACCAATTTATGTTAAACATTTTCCAATATGTGTATATGTAGGAAGGAAGTCTTGAACAATATTTACCAAATAATAAAGCAAAATTGGCTAAGAAGAGGGGATCAGTTATGAGATGGTGAGTAGAGGAATGAAAGGGAATTGTAGGTTTTTAACCAAATTCCTTGGTAATTTGATTTTATAAGCACATATGTTCATGAATAATAAGTATATTAAAAATAAAATATTTCATTTTTCCTTTATGAATATACTAACATTGCACATTCTTATTACATTTTTATTTCTAAGTAAACATCAAATATGTAATTTGGCATAGACGTAAAAGTGAAAACATTCACAATAATTGTCTTTGACTACTATAATCATAAAAATTTTCTCACTATTTTTTTGAATTTTGCATTTTTATGATAAGTATTAGAATAATGCATATATTGAAGCAGTTCTCTTATTCTGTCTTAGCTGAGGTCTCAAAGACCGAAATCCCTTTCCAAGTGCTGCACTACTTATGCGGGATATGCTGAGATTACAAAATCCATTTCAGCCAATATTAATCCATCTTCCATATTGATGTTATAAAATAGTAGAGGTGAAGTAAAACAATGCTCTTAAACTTCAATTTGCGTACAAATCACTTGGAGATCTTGTTAAAATACATTAGGTCTGGGATGAGACCTGAGATTGTATAATTTCAACAATTTCTTAGGTCATACTGCAGCTCCACAGACCATACTTCAAGAGTGAAAGGGAAATTTAAGAATAATTTTGGGTGTGCTCTGTGGGGAATAAGAGGAGTGCTTCCTTTTTACGTTAAGCCCAGGGATAGAGGCTGCAAGATGACCACTAAAAGAGCATGACAAAGATCTCATAGAGTTAAGGAATGAAAGCACAGGACTCTGACCTATATCTTAAAAGTCTGAAGAGAGAGGCTCTGACTATATTGCTTTAGGCTGCCAAGTCATGGCTGCAAGAACAGCAAGTGGCACTTTCATTAACTTGAAAAAATGTTTGTTTTCTGGTGTCTAGCTGTGATACCTGTCAATCAGAGCTGGCCTGGAGTTATCTTAAAGACCCTCCACCAAGAGGGCCACCTGGATGAGCTGAGCAATGAGTCATAAGCAATCAACCAGAAGGATTCCTCAATCATGTTCTCATGACAGAAGATTTAGCTTTCAAATATGTCACTTCTCAAGCATTCCGATGCCGTAGCACAACTCTATCAGTGACATGAATCTGTGCCTTTTAACCTAAATCTTCTTTTTCAAGGGCAGAAACAAGGGCTAGTGAATCTGGAAGGAGGTGAAATGAAGGATGGGAAACTACCCATCTACTTTTTTACCTAGGTAAACTCAAGTTCACAGTTGAGAAAAAAATTAACTTGGACGTTACAAATTTCAGTTATCACACTAAAATGTATTCTTTAAGATTTTTGAAGTGACCAGACAACTTTCATTATTTAGATGGACTGGGAAAGCAGTGGGACTTACATAAAATTTCATTCCAGGGGAGAAAGGAATTGTTAAGCAAACTTAATAGAAAAAAAAAAGCTTCTGTTGTTATCCTCATGTATGTTTTGTGCCTTCAAAATACCAGGTCATAATATATATTACATTTATAAATCTTTGTGTAAAATAGTTATATTATAATGCTATAAAATATTTCCAAGTGTATGTTCTAGGGTTCTTGATAACATATTAACAGTTGTATTTTGTGAAGGATGTATTAAAATACAGTATTATCCAGGCCATTTTTAAATTGAGTATTTGAGAAAAATTATCTATAAATTGCAAACATTTTAGAATGTTCTCCCACCTCAACTCACCCCCTTTACTTCCAGCTATTCCTTTTCCCAGATGAAGAAGCATCCACAGAAGCTATCTTCATTTACAACCAATCATTATGATTGTGGCTAATTGCACAAGGGTTGGAAAGCTGATCCAAACTGGTTTAATCAGAGTCCCTTCCACAGGAATTTAGAATTTAGTCAATAAGAAAAAGAAAGAGAAAGAGAGAGAGAAAGAGGGGGACTGGTAAGTGGATCTATAATACGTAAACTTGATGGCAGTCACATTTCACTAAGTCATTTGAGGGAAATGACACATAGAGAAGGCAGAAGAGAGAGATGGAGACAGAGAAAGCATGCAATCTGGTTTCTCAACAATTAAATGCATCCTCCACAAGAGCAGTGACTTTTGCTTATGCTACCGCAGTTAATTTATAATGAATTATAACCAAAATAGTCTTAACTAGTGCATAGAGATAATTGATACATTGAAATTAAAGTGCGACGTCTCAAAGACCAAGGATTATATGTGTAAAATGAAAGCTATTTGTAAAATAAAAGTACTCATTCTTCATTTAAAGGTGTGATCTATACAGTTTTAAAGAAAAAGTTTCTTGATTCAAGGCTGTAATATTAGGGTGTAAGAATACTACATAAAAGAGTGTACAAGGTATAGAAAAACTCCGGTTTACAGCAATACATTCCATCTCCCAGAGCAATTGTTTACTTTCTGAAGCACATCTTCTAGTTTCAGAAGGAAACAGACACTGACTGTTGCAGCTCAACCTGACGTGAGACCTGCATAGTTTCATTTTCCTAATTTGGAGGGACCTTTGAAGAAGATTTAATTTCTCATTTAGCTATAGACTTTTATTTTCTAAATATATGTCATTTCATCCACTCCTCTTCATTTCACCTGCCTCTACCATGATCCATGATAATTTAACTCATCCTAACTATGCTAAATCCCTCAGCAGCTGCCCAGTGTTCTTAGGATAAAAATAAAAATTACTGGCATAATCCATAGAGTCATGGCATCATCTGGCCCTGCCAGTTGCATCTAATATTCTCCTGCTTACTTTATAGAGTTACAGCTTGTTTAATAATCTTTCAGTTTCTCAGGCATTTCAGCTGCTTCGGACACAAGGGTTTTACATAAACATTTCCCTTTCTTTATGACACTCCTACCTCTCTCCTTCAAACTGTCATTCTCACTAATACTTCCAAACTCATCTCAAAAATTATCATTGCTAGAAAGCCTTCCCAGACCACCACTCCCTCATCAACATAACTGTTTCCCTACTCCTATATGCTTCCATTAAATATTTTTATTCTATTAGATTATTTATTGCATTTATAAACTCCTCTTCCATAATGTGAATATTTGAATGATGTGTGCTGCCACTTCCTCCCATAATAGAAGGAGAAAATGTATGTTTTCTGCTGTTACTCTTCATTCCTCATTTTTGTATCCCTAGTGTTCTAGCAAATTGATTAATAGAGTAATATAAAAAACTAAACAAATGTGGGTTCAGTATTTAGAAAAATCAATTTTATTGAGATACAATTTATATACAATAAAAAGCACTCTTTCTAGGAGTTGGTTCCACATTTTCTAGATGTTAATTATAATGAACTGAGATTTAAAATGGAAAATAGTACTTTAAAATTTCTTAACAGAAGTTCAGGTACTCTGATTGGAGATCCAGATTTTACAATCAATGACATAGGCTTCGGAGAGAAAAATTAGGACAAAGCAATTTCATACAATCTAGATTCCTATGGTAAACTGCCATGTTTCCTATCAATGGATTTATTATGTAATATGACAGATTATGTAAAACAAAAGCTATTTTATAAAAGCAAAATATTAATTTAAAAGCTCAAAATAAAAGTGAGTAATATTTGTGGATAAGAAATGAATATGTCTACTAAGCATGCAAAATCATAGATAAAATAAAATATTATAGATATTCATAATAAAGTGTATAAGAAAAGGACTAGGGTATTCACTCTAGTATTTTATAATTATTATTCCTAAAAGTTTTTAACAATAAAATATGTCTGGAAATAAACCAAAATAGTGTAATCATTTTTTTAAAAATATAAGCCCTCGGGGGGGCGGAGCAAGATGGCCGAATAGGAACAGCTCCAGTCTCCAACTCCCAGCGCGAGCGACACAGAAGACCGGCGATTTCTGCATTTTCAACTGAGGTACTGGGTTCATCTCACTGGGGAGTGCCAGACGATCGGTGCTGGTCAGCTGCTGCAGCCCGACCAGCGAGAGCTGAAGCAGGGCGAGGCATTGCCTCACCTGGAAAGTGCAAGGGGGAAGGGAATCCCTTTTCCTAGCCAGGGGAACTGAGACACACAACACCTGGAAAATCGGGTAACTCCCACCCCAATACTGCGCTTTAAGCAGACAGGCACACCAGGAGATCATATCCCACACCTGGCCGGGAGTGTCCCACACCCACGGAGCCTCCCTCATTGCTAGCACAGCAGTCTGTGATCTACCGGCAAGGCAGCAGCGAGGCTGGGGGAGGGGCGCCCGCCATTGCTGAGGCTTAAGTAGGTAAACAAAGCTGCTGGGAAGCTCGAACTGGGTGGAGCTCACAGCAGCTCAAGGAAACCTGCCTGTCTCTGTAGACTCCACCTCTGGGGACAGGGCACAGTAAATAATAACAAACGCAGCAGCTCTGCAGATGCAAACGACTCTGACAGCTCTGAAGAGAGCAGTGGATCTCCCAACACGGAGGTTGAGATCTGAGAAGGGACAGACTCCCTGCTCAAGTGGGTCCCTGACCCCTGAGTAGCCTAACTAGGAGACATCCCCCACTAGGGGCAGTCTGACACCCCACACCTCACAGGGTGGAGTACACCCCTGAGAGGAAGCTTCCAAAGCAAGAATCAGACAGGTACACTCGCTGTTCAGAAATATTCTATCTTCTGCAGCCTCTGCTGCTGATACCCAGGCAAACAGGGTCTGGAGTGGACCTCAAGCAATCTCCTACAGCTATAACCTACAGCTGAGGATCCTGACTGTTAGAAGGAAAACTATCAAACAGGAAGGACACCTACACCAAAACCCCATCAGTACATCACCATCATCAAAGACCAGAGGCAGATAAAACCACAAAGATGGGGAAAAAGCAGGGCAGAAAAGCTGGGAATTCAAAAAATAAGAGCGCATCTCCCCCGGCAAAGGAGCGCAGCTCATCGCCAGCAACGGATCAAAGCTGGACGGAGAATGACTTCGACAAGATGAGAGAAGAAGGCTTCAGTCCATCAAATTTCTCAGAGCTAAAGGAGGAATTACGTACCCAGCGCAAAGAAACTAAAAATCTTGAAAAAAAAGTGGAAGAATTGATGGCTAGAGTAATTAATGCAGAGAAGCTCACAAACGAAATGAAAGAGACGAAAACCATGGCACGAGAAATACGTGACAAATGCACAAGCTTCAGTAACCGACTCGATCAACTGGAAGAAAGAATGTCAGCGATGGAGGATCAAATGAATGAAATGAAGCGAGAAGAGAAACCAAAAGAAAAAAGAAGAAAAAGAAATGAACAAAGCCTGCAAGAAGTATGGGATTATGTAAAAAGACCAAATCTACGTCTGATTGGGGTGCCTGAAAGTGAGGGGGAAAATGGAACCAAGTTGGAAAACACTCTTCAGGATATCATCCAGGAGAACTTCCCCAACCTAGTAGGGCAGGCCAACATTCAAATCCAGGAAATACAGAGAATGCCACAAAGATACTCCTCGAGAAGAGCAACTCCAAGACACATAATTGCCAGATTCACCAAAGTTGAAATGAAGGAAAAAATCTTAAGGGCAACCAGAGAGAAAGGTCGGGTTACCCACAAAGGGAAGCCCATCAGACTAACAGCAGATCTCTCGGCAGAAACTCTTCAAGCCAGAAGAGAGTGGGGGCCAATATTCAACATTCTTAAAGAAAAGAATTTTAAACCCAGGATTTTATATCCAGCCAAACTAAGTTTCATAAGTGAAGGAGAAATAAAATCCTTTACAGATAAGCAAATGCTTAGGGATTTTGTCACCACTAGGCCTGCCTTACAAGAGACCCTGAAGGAAGCACTAAACATGGAAAGGAACAACCGGTACCAGCCATTGCAAAAACATGCCAAAATGTAAAGACCATCAAGGCTAGGAAGAAACTGCATCAACTAACGAGCAAAATAACCAGTTAATATCATAATGGCAGGATCAAGTTCACACATAACAATCTTAACCTTAAATGTAAATGGACTAAATGCTCCAATTAAAAGACACAGACTGGCAAACTGGATAAAGAGTGAAGACCCATCAGTCTGCTGTATTCAGGAGACCCATCTCACGCGCAGAGACATACATAGGCTCAAAATAAAGGGATGGAGGAAGATTTACCAAGCAAATGGAGAACAAAAAAAAGCGGGGGTTGCAATAGTAGTCTCTGATAAAACAGACTTTAAACCATCAAAGATCAAAAGAGACAAAGAAGGCCATTACATAATGGTAAAGGGATCAATTCAACAGGAAGAGCTAACTATCCTAAATATATATGCACCCAATACAGGAGCACCCAGATTCATAAAGCAAGTCCTTAGAGACTTACAAAGAGACTTAGACTCCCATACAATAATAATGGGAGACTTCAACACTCCACTGTCAACATTAGACAGATCAACGAGACAGAAAGTTAACAAGGATATCCAGGAATTGAACTCTTCTCTGCAGCAAGCAGACCTAATAGACATCTATAGAACTCTCCACCCCAAATCAACAGAATATACATTCTTCTCAGCACCACATCGTACTTACTCCAAAATTGACCACGTAATTGGAAGTAAAGCACTCCTCAGCAAATGTACAAGAACAGAAATTATAACAAACTGTCTCTCAGACCACAGTGCAATCAAATTAGAACTCAGGACTAAGAAACTCAATCAAAACCGCTCAACTACATGGAAACTGAACAACCTGCTCCTGAATGACTACTGGGTACATAACGAAATGAAGGCAGAAATAAAGATGTTCTTTGAAACCAATGAGAACAAAGATACAACATACCAGAATCTCTGGGACACATTTAAAGCAGTGTGTAGAGGGAAATTTATAGCACTAAATGCCCACAAGAGAAAGCAGGAAAGATCTAAAATTGACACTCTAACATCGCAATTAAAAGAACTAGAGAAGCAAGAGCAAACACATTCGAAAGCTAGCAGAAGGCAAGAAATAACTAAGATCAGAGCAGAACTGAAGGAGATAGAGACACAAAAAACCCTCCAAAAAATCAATGAATCCAGGAGTTGGTTTTTTGAAAAGATCAACAAAATTGACAGACCACTAGCAAGACTAATAAAGAAGAAAAGAGAGAAGAATCAAATCGACACAATTAAAAATGATAAAGGGGATATCACCACCGACCCCACAGAAATACAAACTACCATCAGAGAATACTATAAACACCTCTACGCAAATAAACTGGAAAATCTAGAAGAAATGGATAATTTCCTTGACACTTACACTCTTCCAAGACTAAACCAGGAAGAAGTTGAATCCCTGAATAGACCAATAGTAGCCTCTGAAATTGAGGCAATAATTAATAGCCTACCAACCAAAAAAAGTCCAGGACCAGATGGATTCACAGCTGAATTCTACCAGAGGTACAAGGAGGAGCTAGTACCATTCCTTCTGAAACTATTCCAATCAATAGAAAAAGAGGGAATCCTCCCTAACTCATTTTATGAGGCCAACATCATCCTGATACCAAAGCCTGGCAGAGACACAACAAAAAAAGAGAATTTTAGACCAATATCCCTGATGAACATCGATGCAAAAATCCTCAATAAAATACTGGCAAACCGGATTCAGCAGCACATCAAAAAGCTTATCCACCATGATCAAGTGGGCTTCATCCCTGGGATGCAAGGCTGGTTCAACATTCGCAAATCAATAAACATAATCCAGCATATAAACAGAACCAAAGACAAGAACCACATCATTATCTCAATAGATGCAGAAAAGGCTTTTGACAAAATTCAACAGCCCTTCATGCTAAAAACGCTCAATAAATTCGGTATTGATGGAACGTACCTCAAAATCATAAGAGCTATTTATGACAAACCCACAGCCAATATCATACTGAATGGGCAAAAACTGGAAAAATTCCCTTTGAAAACTGGCACAAGACAGGGATGCCCTCTCTCACCACTCCTATTCAACATAGTGTTGGAAGTTCTGGCTAGGGCAATCAGGCAAGAGAAAGAAATCAAGGGGATTCAGTTAGGAAAAGAAGAAGTCAAATTGTCCCTGTTTGCAGACGACATGATTGTATATTTAGAAAACCCCATTGTCTCAGCCCAAAATCTCCTTAAGCTGATCAGCAACTTCAGCAAAGTCTCAGGATACAAAATTAATGTGCAAAAATCACAAGCATTCTTATACACCAGTGACAGTCAAACAGAGAGCCAAATCAGGAATGAACTTCCATTCACAATTGCTTCAAAGAGAATAAAATACCTAGGAATCCAACTTACAAGGGATGTAAAGGACCTCTTCAAGGAGAACTACAAACCACTGCTCAGTGAAATCAAAGAGGACACAAACAAATGGAAGAACATACCATGCTCATGGATAGGAAGAATCAATATCGTGAAAATGGCCATACTGCCCAAGGTAATTTATAGATTCAATGCCATCCCCATCAAGCTACCAATGAGCTTCTTCACAGAATTGGAAAAAACTGCTTTAAAGTTCATATGGAACCAAAAAAGAGCCCGCATCTCCAAGACAATCCTAAGTCAAAAGAACAAAGCTGGAGGCATCACGCTACCTGACTTCAAACTATACTACAAGGCTACAGTAACCAAAACAGCATGGTACTGGTACCAAAACAGAGATATAGACCAATGGAACAGAACAGAGTCCTCAGAAATAATACCACACATCTACAGCCATCTGATCTTTGACAAACCTGAGAGAAACAAGAAATGGGGAAAGGATTCCCTATTTAATAAATGGTGCTGGGAAAATTGGCTAGCCATAAGTAGAAAGCTGAAACTGGATCCTTTCCTTACTCCTTATACGAAAATTAATTCAAGATGGATTAGAGACTTAAATGTTAGACCTAATACCATAAAAATCCTAGAGGAAAACCTAGGTAGTACTATTCAGGACATAGGCATGGGCAAAGACTTCATGTCTAAAACACCAAAAGCAACGGCAGCAAAAGCCAAAATTGACAAATGGGATCTCATTAAACTAAAGAGCTTCTGCACAGCAAAAGAAACTACCATCAGAGTGAACAGGCAACCTACAGAATGGGAGAAAATTTTTGCAATCTACTCATCTGACAAAGGGCTAATATCCAGAACCTACAAAGAACTCAAACAAATTTACAAGAAAAAAACAAACAACCCCATCCAAAAGTGGGCAAAGGATATGAACAGACATTTCTCAAAAGAAGACATTCATACAGCCAACAGACACATGAAAAAATGCTCATCATCACTGGCCATCAGAGAAATGCAAATCAAAACCACAATGAGATACCATCTCACACCAGTTAGAATGGCGATCATTCAAAAGTCAGGAAACAACAGGTGCTGGAGAGGATGTGGAGAAATAGGAACACTTTTACACTGTTGGTGGGATTGTAAACTAGTTCAACCATTATGGAAAACAGTATGGCGATTCCTCAAGGATCTAGAACTAGATGTACCATATGACCCAGCCATCCCATTACTAGGTATATACCCAAAGGATTATAAATTATGCTGCTATAAAGACACATGCACACGTATGTTTATTGCAGCACTATTCACAATAGCAAAGACTTGGAATCAACCCAAATGTCCATCAGTGACAGATTGGATTAAGAAAATGTGGCACATATACACCATGGAATACTATGCAGCCATAAAAAAGGATGAGTTTGTGTCCTTTGTAGGGACATGGATGCAGCTGGAAACCATCATTCTTAGCAAACTATCACAAGAACAGAAAACCAAACACCGCATGTTCTCACTCATAGGTGGGAACTGAACAATGAGATCACTTGGACTCGGGAAGGGGAACATCACACACCGGGGCCTATCATGGGGAGGGGGGAGGGGAGAGGGATTGCATTGGGAGTTATACCTTATGTAAATGACGGGTTGATGGGTGCAGCACACCAACATGGCACAAGTATACATATGTAGCAAACCTGCACATTGTGCACATGTACCCTACAACTTGAAGTTTAATAATAATAAATAAATTTAAAAAAAAAATATATAAGCCCTCATAGGCAATATGATTGCATGCTTAGGACATGCATTAAAACTAGTTTATATGTTGTTGCAATAAATAAAGTGATTTAACAAATGTGCTATAGATCAGTGTACAAAAATTAATAGTATCATTATATATACTAGCACTAACCATTGGGAAAATAAGAAATAATAACCCATTCACAATAAAAACACATCTGTGAAACACCCAGCAATACCTGTGTGAATTAAGAGAACATTAGCAGTGGCCTGGCAGTACTTCCTGTGGGCCTATGATGGTGGTAGGGTGTGGCTCTTCTACCTGTGGAAAGGGTAAGAAAGAATTGAAAGTACTGCATCTCATGGTTTGTGTCAGTACACCCGCAGTACAATGGAACACAGAGTAGACTTCTAAGGTTTTGACTGCATCCTTGGCTCCTAGACAGCACCTCTGGACTCATCTGGGGCCTGGGGGAACTTGCCAACCTGAAGGGAAGAAAAAAGCCTGGCTGACTTCTCCACATGCTGATTGTAAAGCCTCAGGGCCTTGAGAAAACATAAGCAATAGCTAGGTAGTAGTTACAGCAGGCCTTGGGTGAAGCCCGGTGCAGTCCTGGCTTCAGATCTGTCTGACCCAGCACAGACCCAGTAGTGGTGGCCACATGGATGCTTGGGTCACTTCACCCCCAGCTCCAGGTAGTTCATAATAGAGAAATTCTATCAGTTTGGGAGAAAGTAAGCGAAGAAAACATGTCTCTGCCTGGTAATCCAGAGAATTCTTCCAGATATTATCCAAGGTCAACAAGGTGGTACCTCTACAAGTCTGCAAGAGCCACAGTGTTAGTAGGCTTGGGTAACCACATGTTAGTAGACTTGCCCCTTAATGCAGATATGGCTTAGATCACAATACTGAAGATCTTTCAAATATGTGGAAAGTCTTCCCAAAAAGGATTGGTACAAACAAGCTCAGACTGCAAAGATCACAATAAACACCTGACTCTTCAACGTCCAGAAACTGACAAACATCCACAAGCATTAAGACTGTCTAGAAAACATGACCTCTTGAAATGAATTACATCAGGCACCACACCAGGGGCCAATCTCAGAATGACAGAGATGTTTGACCTTTCAGACAAAGAATTCAAAACAGCTGTTTTGAGGAAACTCATTGAAATTCAAGATAACAGAGAAGGAATTCAGATAGGAAGTGCACAGAAAAACAAAGAATATTATAACACTGTAAATGTTGTGTGTAAACTACTCTTATCTTAAGTAGAAAGACTAAAAGATTAATCAATCAAGAATAATAACTACAACAACTCTTCAAGACATAGTACAATAAGATATAAATAGAAACAACAAAAAGTTAAAAAGTAGGGGGATAAAGATAAGGTGTAGAGTTTTAAAATTAGTTTTCTAATGGTTTATTTATGCAAACACTATTAAGTTGTTATCAGCTTAAAATAATGGGTTGTAAGATACTATTTGCAAGCCTCATGGTAACTTGAAATAAAAAAAATACAATGAATATACAAAAAATAAAAAAGTAAGAAATTAAATCATACTAGGGAAAACTGCCTTCACTAAAAGATATAGGAAAGAAGAAAAAGACCATAAAACAATGAGAAAACAAATGACAAAATGACAGAAGTAAGTTCTTACTTAACAACATTGAATGTAGATGAACTAAATTCTCCAATCAAAAGATGCAGACTGGCTAAATGGATAGAAAAAGAAAAGCCAATGATATGTTGCCTTCAAGAAACACACTTCACCTGTGAAGACACATAGACTGAAAATAAAGAGATTGAAAAAGATAGTTCGTGCCAATAGAAACCAAAAAAGAACAGGAGTAGCTATACTTAAAGCAGAAGAAATAGATTTCAAGACAAAAACTATAAGAAGAGACAAAAAAAGGTCATTATAAATGATAAAGGGATCAATTCAGCAATGGAATATAACAATTTTAAAAATACATGCACCCAGCACTGGAGCACTGAGATAATAAAGAGCATTATTAGAGCTAAAGAACGAGATAGCCTTCAGTAAAATAATAGCTACAGACTTCAACACCCAGTCTAAGCATTGGATGGATCTTCTAAACAGAAAATCAACAAAGTAACATTGCACTCAATCTTATATATAAGATAATCAACCAAGAAACATTGGACCTAATCGTAATGTAGACCAAATGGACCTAATAGATATTTATAGAACATTCTATGCAATGGCTGCAGAATATACATTCTTTTCCACAGCACATGAACCATTCTCAAGGATAGACCATATGTTAGGTCACAAAACAAGTCTTAAGACATTCAAAAAAATTGAAATTATATCAAGCATCTTCTCTGACTATGATAAAATAAAACTAGAAATCAATAACAAGAGGAATTTGGGAAACAATACGAACACATGGAAATTAAATGGTATGCTTCTGAATGATCAGTGGGCCAATGAAAAAATTAAGAATGTAATTGAAAATTTTCTTGAAACAAATGATAATGGAAACACCACATACCAAAAAATAACAAGGGTTTTAATGATGAGAAAAAATCATTTAAGAAGTAGAAAAGGGGCCTAGGCAAGGCAGGTGGATCACTTGAGGTCAAGAGTTTGAGCCTAGCCAGACCAACATGGAGAAACCCCATTTCTACTAATAATACAAAAATTAGCCAGGTGTGGTGGTGCATGCCTATTGTATATCTACTGGGGAGGCTCAGGCACAGGAATCACTTGAACCTGAGAGATAGAGATTGCAGTAAACTGAGATTGTGCCACTGCCCTCCAGCCTTGGTGACAGAGTAAAACTGTGACACAGCCACACACACACACATGCACACACACACACACACACGTGGAAAACCTAATTACTGGAAAAAAAATGTAATTAAAGGATAATATTTTTCTTTTCCTATGTATGACAATGCATATAAAAACAAATCTCAAACATAAAATGCAAATATTGCACATTGTTAAACATACTCAACTTGAAGATATTGAACAGAAAAAACAGTTTTGGCCAGGTGTCGTGGTTTGTGCCTGTAATCCAAACACTTTGGGAGGCTGAGGTGGGAGGATTGCTTAAGCCCAGGAGTTCAAAGACAGCCTAAACAACATAGTGAGATGTTGTCTACAAAAAAAATTTAAAAACCCCTAAGTGACACAGCAAAAGCAGTACTAAGAAGGAAGTTTATAACTATACGTGCCTACATCAGAAAAGAAGAAAAACATCAAATAAACAAACTAATGATGCATTTTAAAGAACTACAAAAGCAAGAGCAAACCAAATTCAAAATTAGTAGAAGAAAAGAAATAATAAAGACTAAAGTAGAAATAAATCTGAAATGAAGAAAATAATACATAAGATCAACAAAACAAAAAGTTGATTTTTGAAAAGATAAACAAAATTGATATAGCTTTAGTTAGACTAATTAAAACAAAAAGAGAGAAGACCCAAATAAAATCAGAGATGAAAAAAGGAGACACTACAACTATTGCAGAAATTCAAAGGATTATTAGAGGCTACTATGAACAACTTGTATGCCAATACATTGGAAAATCAAGAATAAATGGATAAATACCTAGACATATACAACAGACAAAGATTAAACCATGAAGAAATCCCAAGCTTTATCAGACCAATAACAAGTAATAAAATTGAAGCTGTAATAATAAGTCTCCCAGCAAAGAAAAACCCATGCCAATGGCTTCACTGCTGAATTGTACCAAATATATAAAGAACAATTAATATCAATTTTACTCAAACTATTATGAAAAATAGAGGTGGAGGGAAAACTTCCAAGCTCATTGTATGAGGCCAGTATTATACTGATACCAAAACCAGACAGAGACACATCAGAAAAAGATTATAGGCCATTATTACTGATAAATATTGATGCAAGGATCCTCAACAAAATACTAGCAAATGAAATTTAGCAACACGTTAAAAAGATTATTCAACTTGACCAAATGGGATTTACTCCAAGTATGCAAAAATGGTGAACATATGCACATCTATCAATGTGACACATCATATCAACAGAATGAAGGACAAAAACCATATGGTCATTTAAATTGATGCTCAAAAAGCATATGATAAAATTCAACATGACTTCATTTTAAAAACTCTCAAAAGACTGGGTATAGAAGTTATTAATGCATTTCTCAACATAATAAAAGGCACATAGCTTGTATCATACCAAATGGGGAATGCCAAGGGCCTTTTCTCTAAGGTCAGGAACATGACAAGCATTCCCAGTTTCACCACTGTTATTCAGCATAGTACTGGAAGTCCTGGCCAAAGCAATCAAGAAACAGGAAAAAATAAAGGCATCAAAATTATTCTTGTTTGAATGGTGTGGATCTTTTATATTTGGAAAAAACTAAATATTCTACACAGAAAAAAACGATTAGAACTGATAAATGAATTCAGCATGGTTGCAGGGTACAAAATAAACATTAAAAAATTAGTAGCAGTTTGATATGCCAGAGAGATAACAATTTGAAAAATAAATAATTCTATTTACTTTGCAATAGTTACAAAGAAAATAAAATACCTAGGAATTAACCTAACTAAACAAGAGAAAAGTTTCTAAAATAAAAACTATGAAGTATTGGTTCAGGAAATTGAAGGGGACACAAAAAAATGGAAAAATATTTTCCAATGGAATAATTAGTACTGGTAAAACACGCACATTTCCAAAAGCAGTCTACAGAGTCAATGCAATCTCTATCAAAATAGCAATGACATTCTTCACAAAAATAGTAATAAAATCCTAAAATTTATATAGAACCACCAAAATTCAAGAATAGCCAAAGCTATACTAAGCGAGATGAACGAAACTGAAGGAATCACTTTAAATTATACCTGACTTTAAAGTGTACTGCAAAACCATAGTAACAAAAACTGCATGGTACTTGTGTAAAGACAGACATATAAATCAATGGAACAGAATAGAGAACCCAGAGTGAAATCCATACATCTCAGTTTTGACATTTTTGACAAAGATTCCAAGAACATATATTAGGAAAATGACATCGCTAACAAACGGTCTGGGAACACTGGATATCCATATGCAGATAAATGAAACTAAACTCTTATCTCTAACCACATAAAAAATCAAATTAAATGTATTAAAGACATAAATGTAAGATCTCAAACTATGAAACTACTATTATACAAGAAAGCATCAAGGAAACTCTCTGGGGCATTTGTCTAGGCAAAATTTATTGAGTAATTTTCTACAAGCACAAGATACCAAAGCAAAAAGGGACAAATGGAATCATATCAAGTTAAAGAACTTCTGTATGACAGAAATAATCAACAAAGTGAAGAGACAACGCACAGAATGAGAAAATACTTGCAAACTACCCCTCTGACAAGAAATTAATAACCAGAATACATAAGGAGCTCAAACAACTATATAGAAAAATGTCTAGTAATCCAATTAGAAAATGGGCAAAAGATCTGAATAGACAATTCTCAGATGCACAAATGGAAAACAGGTATGTGAAAAGGTGCACAAATCACTGATAATCAGAGAAATGCAAATCAAAACTAAAATGAGATATCATCTCACCGCAGTTAAAATGGCATATTTCCAAAAGACAGCCAATAACAAATGCTGGTGAGGGTGTGGTGAAAGGAAACCCTTGAACACTGTTGATGGAAATGTACCTAAGTAAAACCACTATGGAGGAACCACCGTTTAGAGGTTCCTCAAAAATCTAAAAATAGAGCTACCACACGATCCAGCAATCCCCCTTTTAGCTATATACCCAAAAGAAAAGAAATCAATATATTGAAGAGATTCTGCACTCCCATGTTTAGTGCAGCACTATTCACAATATTCAAGATTTAGAAGCAATCTAAGTGCCCATCAACCAATGAATGGATAAAGAAAATGTGGTACATATATACAATAAAGTATTATTCAGCCATAATAAAGAATGAGATCCAGTCATTTGCAACAACATGGATAGAACTGGAGGACATTATGTTAAGTGAAATAAGCCAGGCACAGAATGACAAGCATCACATATTCTCATTTATTTGTGGAATCTGAAAATCAAAACAATTCAACTCATGGAGACAGAATAGCAGGATAGGTACCAGAGGCTGGGAAAGGTAGCAGAGCGGGAGGTAAGGAGGAATTGGGAATGGTTAGTGGGTACAAAAATAGAAAGAATGTTTAAAAGCTACTATTTGCTATCACAACAGGGTTACTATAGTAAAAAACTATTTAGTTGTTCATTTAAAAATAACCAAAAGGGTATAACTGGGTTGTTTGTAACATAAAGGATAAATGCTTGAGGTGATGGATAGCCCATTTATCCTGATATGATTCTTATACATTGCATGCTGATATCAAAATATCTCATGCAACCCATGAATATATACACCTACTACGTACCCACAAAAATTAAAAAATAACCTGTTCAAGCATTCTGACAGTATTTTATGAAGAAAAGTATAAAATCATGTGAACATATATAAAAGAAAATACATAAACTGAGAAATACACCATGCTCCTAAACAGAAAAAAAACTTGAAAAATATCAATTTTTTCCTAATTAAATTATAGATTTAGCAGATGTGGGAAGAAAAATATTCTGAAACCCATCTGTAAATAAAAATGAGAGTAAGATATTTTAAAAAGTTGATATATGAAGGTTGATTATATTATACAAATAAAACGGTATAAAACTATAATTATTAAAGCAGTACACTTTACAATACAGATATTGATCAATAAAATAAAGTAAAACATGTTTCTTTAAGTAAACATTAGTGTTATTGGTTGAATTGCATCTCTCAAAGGATATATTGCAATTCTTACCCTCAATAACTATGAATGTGACCCCATTTGGAAACGGAGTATTTAAAGAGGTAATCAAGTTAAGCTGCATTTATTAGAACAGGCCCTAATCCAATATGATTGGTGTCCTTATAAAACGTGAAAATTTGGACACAGGAAAATGATGCGAAGACACAGTGAAAATGCCACCTGAAGATGGAAGATTGAGTGATGTATCTACAAGCCAAGAAATGCCAAAGACTATAGACAAAACACCAGAAAAAAAGGAAAAAGCAAAGAAGAACACTAATGTTTACTTTAAAAAAACACTACCTAGTAATGGGATTGCTAGGTTGCATGGTATTTCTGTTTTTAGGTCTTTGAGTAATCACCACACTGTCTTCCACAATGGTTGAACTAATTTAAACTCCCACCAATGTAAAAGTGTTCCTTTTTCTCCACAACCTTTCCAGCACCTATATTTTGTCTTTTTATTAATAGCCATTCTGACTGGTGTGAGATGGTATCTCATTGTGGTTTTGATTTGCATTTCTCTAATTATCAGTTATGTTGAGCTTTTCTTATGTGCTTGTTGACTGCATGTATCTCTTCTTTTGAAAAACATCTGTCCGTGTCCATTGCTCACTTTTTTAAACTTTAGTTTAAGTTCATGGGAAAATATGCAGGTTTGTTACACGGGTAAACTTGTGTCATGGCAGTTTGTTGTACAGATTATTTCATCACCCAGGTATTAAGCCTAGTACTTGTTAGTTATTTCTCCTCATCCTCTCCCTCCTCCCATCCTCCATCTTCTCATAAGCTCTATGGGTTGTTACTCTCTATGTGCCCATGTGTTCTCATCATTTAGCTCCCACGTTTAAGTGAGAACATGCAATATTTGGTTTTCTGTTCCTGCGTTAGTTTGCTAAGGATAATGGCCTCCAGCTACATCCATGTCTCTGCAAAGGATATAATCTTGTGGTGTTTTTTTGTGTGTGTTTGCATAGTATTCCATAGTGTATATGTACCACATTTTATTTTGCTCACTTTCTAATGGGGTTGTTTTTTCTTGTAAATTTGTTTTAGTTGCTTATAGATGCTGGATATTAGACCTTTATGAGATTCATAGTTGCAAAATTTTCTCCCATTCTGCAGGTTGTCTGTTTACTCTGTTGACAGTCTCCTTTGCTGTACAGAACCTCTTGAGTTCAATTAGATCCCATTTGCCAATGTTTGCTTTTGTTGCAGTTGCTTTTGGTGTCTTTGTCATGAATGTTTTGCTCATTCCTATGTCCAGAATGATATTGCTTAGGTTGTCTTCCAGGGTTTTTATAGTTTTGGGTTTTACATTTAAGTCCTTAATCCATTTTGAGTTAATCTTTGTATATCGTATAAGAAAGGAGTCCAGTTTCAATCTTCTGCATATGGCTAGCCAGTTATCCCAGCACCATTTATTGAATAGAGAGTCCTTTCCCCATTGCTTGTTTTAGTCAGGTTCATGGAAGATGAGATTTTTGTATCTGATCTGATAGTGCGCGGCCTTATTTCTGGGTTCTCTATTCTCTTCCATTGGTCTATGTGTCTGTTTTTGTGCCTGTACCATGCTGTGTTGGTAACTGTAGCCCTGTGGTATAGTTTGAAAAAACTTATTTTAAATATGCTAATTATTTCACTATTTAATGGAGCATTGCCCAACTATACAGTTAAATAAAATAAGATTTACCTATGAAATTGAATATTTGAAGCCAATAAACTTATTTATTCAACAATTATTTATTAAATGTGTGACCGGGCACAGTGGCTCACGCCTGTAATCCCAGCACTTTGGTAGACTGAGGTGGGCAGATCATGTGGGGTCAGGAGTTTGAGACCAGCCTGGCCAACGTGGTGAAACCCCATCTCTACTAAAATTACAAAATTAGCTAGACGTGGTGGCACATGCCTGTAATCCCAGCTACTCGGGAGGCTGAGGCAGGAGAATTGCTTGAACCTGGGAGACAGAGGTTGCGGTGAGCCGAGATCACAACACCGCACTCCAGCCTGCGTGACAGAGCAAGACTCTGTCTCAAAAAAAAGTAAAATAAAATAAAATAAAATAAATTATTATGTACTATGCATCAGACATTGGTCTAAGTTCTCTTAATTGAGCAGTGAATAAAACAAGACTCTACTAGAGTTCTGGGCTATGTGTGTGTGTGTGTGTGTTTGTGTGTCTAAAATAAGAGGGAAAAGTAGACTATAGGAAAAGAAATACTTATCACAGGTAATATGAAGAAAACCAAGTAGACTAGGAAGATACACAGTGATGGAATAGGATAGGTTTTCTTATGAGGTGTTATTAGAACAGACACTCGAATTAAGAGAGAGAACAAGCCATATATACACGAAGGGAAAGGGCACTGTGAGCAGAGGGGATGGTAAAGACAAAGACCCCAAAAGAAAGAGATGCTCTTGGCATGGTTGAGGAAGAACAAGTAAGTCTTGGCTGGCTAGTGTGGAGTGAGTGAGAAGAGAGTGGGAGAAAATAAAGTACCATGGTGAGCCAGGATCATTTATTTCATGGCCAGTAAGATGAAAACTCACTGGTTAATAAGGTTTAATAACAGGGGTGATTTGATACTAAGGGTAAAACTTGAAGATATAAAATCAAATAAAAACAATTAAAATACATATAAACAAAATTGTCTCAACTTTGTTTACAAATACAGAAAAGGGCCTCGAAGTACATACGCCAAACAGGATCAAGGGTTTGAATGATAATGAGAGACTGGGTGCTTTTTTCTTTTCACATGCTGCTACATTTTCCAGAAATTTTACAGTGAGAATAATTTTTATAATCACAAAAAGATGTTTAAAAAGAAATATATACACATGCATAGTTACAAATTTTACCATGTTTAGAAAAAATTTCTGTTAATTTGAATCTTTGTAGAAACCATTTACCTTTCAACTCTCAAAAGCAACGGCAACAAAAGCCAAAATTGACAAATGGGATCTAATTAAAATAAAGAGCTTCTGCACAGCAAAAGAAACTACCATCAGAGTGAACAGGCAACCTACAGAAAGGGAGAAAATTTTTGCAATCTACTCATCAGACAAAGGGCTAATATCCAGAACCTACAAAGAACTCAAACAAATTTACAAGAAAAAAACCAAACAACCCCATCAAAAAGTGGGCAAAGGATATGAACAGACATTTCTCAAAAGAGGACATTCATACAGCCAACAGACACATGAAAAAATGCTCATCATCACTGGCCATCAGAGAAATGCAAATCAAAACCACAATGAGATACCATCTCACACCAGTTAGAATGGCCATCATTAAAAAGTCAGGAAACAACAGGTGCTGGAGAGGATGTGGAGAAATAGGAACACTTTTACACTGTTGGTGGGATTGTAAACTAGTTCAACCATTATGGAAAACAGTATGGCGATTCCTCAAGGATCTAGAACTAGATGTACCATATGACCCAGCCATCCCATTACTGGGTATATACCCAAAGGATTATAAATTATGCTGCTATAAAGACACATGCACACGTATGTGTATTGTGGCACTATTCACAATAGCAAAGACTTGGAATCAACCCAAATGTCCATCAGTGACAGACTGGATTAAGAAAACGTGGCACATATACACCACGGAATACTATGCAGCCATAAAAAAGGATGAGTTTGTGTCCTTTGTAGGGACATGGATGCAGCTGGAAACCATCATTCTCAGCAAACTATCGCCAAGAACAGAAAACCAAACACCACATGTTCTCACTCATAGGTGGGAACTGAACAATGAGATCACTTGGACTCGGGAAGGGAAACATCACACACTGGGGCCTATCACGGGGAGGGGGAAGGGGGGAGGAATTGCACTGGGAGTTATACCTGATGTAAATGACGAGTTGATGGGTGCAGCACACCAACATGGCACAAGTATACATATGTAACAAACCTGCACGTTATGCACATGTACTCTAGAACTTAAAGTATTAAAAAAAAAAATTTAGATTCCTACATCTTTTCATTATTTGTCATTATTTTTCTTATTTTTATGTATTTATATTTTCTTCCTTAATTTCTGTGCACGGATAAATGAAATGAAGTCAGGTAACATTACACCAATTGTGGACTGAAAACTAGATTTGCTTCTAGAACATAGAGTAAAATTCTTAATGGAAGTGCTGTTTGTAAATATAGCTTCCATTTTTGAGGCTCAACAATATTAACTGCAACCTAATTGATTTATGGCATCATTCTACAGATATACTCTAATATTAACTCTAATTTAAATACTCTTGTAACAGTATGGCGATTCCTCAAGGAACTAGATCTAGAAGTACCATATGACCCAGCCATCCCATTACTGGGTATATACCCAAAGGATTATAAATCATGCTGCTATAAAGACACATGCACACGTATGTTTATTGCGGCACTATTCACAATAGCAAAGACTTGGAATCAACCCAAATGTCCATCAGTGACAGACCGGATTAAGAAAATGTGGCACATATATACCATGGAATACTATGCAGCCATAAAAAAGGATGAGTTTGTGTCCTTTGTAGGGACATGGATGCAGCTGGAAACCATCATTCTCAGCAAACTATCGCAAGAACAGAAAACCAAACACCACATGTTCTCACTCATAGGTGGGAACTGAACAATGAGATCACTTGAACTCGGGAAGGGGAACATCACACACCGGGGCCTATCACGGAGAGGGGGGAGGGGGGAGGGATTGCATTGGGAGTTATACCTGATGTAAATGACGAGTTGATGGGTGCTGACTAGTTGATGGGTGCAGCACACCAACATGTCACAAGTACACATATGTAACAAACCTGCACGTTATGCACATGTACCCTAGAACTTAAAGTATAATAAATAAATAAATAAATAAATAAATAAATAGTCTTGTAAAGCATTGTGTGGCCTAGCCTACACAATTTGCTAATACAGGTATTGATCAGAATAATCTATACAATAAAAATAAAAGCTCATTTTATGTGTGTATTTCTGGGATAGAAAGTGTCTGGAAGATAGAGACTACAGCTGTGCATTTATATGCCTTTGGTAGAATACTATTCCTATTCTTTGTCTCCTTTCACTTTGATGTTGAAAACTGTCTATGACTGTCAAAACTCCAGGCAATTATAATTCACTGATTAAAATACATTGAGAAAAAAACATATATAATACAAACATTAAGTATGCGGCTCCTGCACCTCCAGTGTAAGAGCATATCTGATCTTTATAATCAAACTATTTTAAAATTCTAAGTTGTATCCTAGAAAATAAAGCATAACATAAATTACAAAGAACGTTTTCCTATTTATAATGAAATTTTGCAATTCTGCATTTTGCAAAGTATACTTCAAACCTATGCCTTTTTCATTATGGCACAATGCCTTCATCAGAAGGGAAGACGTGCCTACTCAATGAGTGTTAGGAATTTCTTTCTTTATTTTTTCTCTGTTAAGATTGTACAAGAACAAGGGCCCAAGGCATGAAGACAGAGGAAAAAGAAAAGCAGAGGTATTCACATATACAGTGGAAAGAATCTTGGTGCCCTTAGGCATGGAGTTCACACACTAACATAAAAGATTTCTTAACATTGATGGGCATCTAGGTTTATTTCGTCTTTGCTCTTGTGAATCGTGCTGTGTTAAAAATAACAGAAGACTTGTGTATATCCAGTTCTTACTTGTTTTCTTTCCTTTGACTCAATTATTCTCTTATTAATGGTGGATCCATACAGGACTCATTGTCATTATTTTATACACACTTGCTAGTAGCACCTGAAACATTCTCCTTCATTCATCTATAAGCAAAACATGTCAGCACAAGTCTAAAAGGCTTTGCAGACATAACAATATAATTCACCTTTGATCCTGTACTTTAACTTTCCTTAAACAACAAAAACTCAGCTAAAAACCTGTGTTTCCAGAGGAAACTTGCTCTTGATTCACTAAGGGATGAAATTCAGAGCTTGGAGTGTGATTGCTTTCCTGTAGCTAGCAAAATGTATTAAGTTATCGCTAACATTATCTAATGAAGTGCCTGTATTCAGTGGAGACACTCTCATGAGAGCCACGTTGTAAAATGGAAATGCGGTCTTGAGAAACTGCAACTGCTCTGAGCCAAAAAAGAGGGTACTTTATGAATAGTATTTACAAGTAGAATAAAACATAAAAATTTCCCCAAAAGTAGCTTTCATTATCATCCAACAGAAATTAAAAAAAAAAAAAATCATGGGAAAACAACAGACAGTAAACAACTCAGCTGTACCTGAGAGTCAATAAGAAAAAATACAACAACTAGTTGAAAATATAGCCCCGGGGCAAGGGAACTTACTAGTATTGGAATAGGTGCATTGAGTTGTCAAAAGCATGTAGTTATCATTATAGCTTTATTATTTAAAAGACAAACATTTCCAAAAAATTCACACAGATTAATAGAATATTTCATTACTATTTCATAGTATGTTATATTACTATAAAATGATAACTTTAAAATGTAGTAATATGAAATGGAGATACACCATTAAGGAAAATAAGAAATATAAAAACTAGATAGATATATAGACAGATGTATAGGATAATACTATTTTAAAGAACTATATTTTAAATCTATCCATGTACCAATTAAGAGTGAAAGAAATACACTAAAATATTGCCATTTTACAAGACCACTGTACCTTTCATTCCAATTCTCAATACAGACAGTGCTAAAGAAATTATAGTCCTTTTTAATGTATGATCATAGAGACACATATTTTTTTAATGCCATTTAAACCCAACAGATTGCTATATGTGATTACAATACTTAATAATCAAGTACTGTTTATCTCAAGAATGCAAGGATGATTCCATATCAGAAAATATATCCATGTAATTGGCCACAGATAAAAGTAGCAACTCATGATTACTTAAGAGATATAGAAATAGCATCTGGTATAAATCAACACATAGCATAAGGAAGGAAACCAAATAATAAACAGAAGAGGGTTTCATTGATATGGTCAAGTTTCTAAACCAAAACACTGAAAGTGAATATTTTATTTAAAATAGACATTTTACATATAGTCTCCTGTTAAAATAAGGAACAAGACAAGAATGTCTTGTCAGTTTTAATTTTTATTGTTTCAGAATAATAAGAATACTAGGGTTCTGAAAAAATACCACAGGAAAAGATTTATAAGAAGTATCAACTTTGCAAATGAAGAAATTAACTGTTATTGTTTAAAGATGATAAAATAATTTACCAATTATTACCAATTAATTATCAAAAGCAAATAGAATGGATAAGGTATCAGAATTTAGTATGTTTTCTGGAACAAGATTAACATATGAAAATAAATGCTATTTCTGTATATCAACCATAACAAACTACAAAATATTACCAGTAGCAAGATACAATTTATAATATCAGTTAAAAATTAAAATACCTGGGCGGAGCAAGATGGCCGAATAGGAACAGCTCCAGTCTCCAACTCCCAGCGCGAGCGACACAGAAGACCGGCGATTTCTGCATTTTCAACTGAGGTACTGGGTTCATCTCACTGGGGAGTGCCAGACGATCGGTGCTGGTCAGCTGCTGCAGCCCGACCAGCGAGAGCTGAAGCAGGGCGAGGCATTGCCTCACCTGGAAAGCGCAAGGGGGAAGGGAATCCCTTTTCCTAGCCAGGGGAACTGAGACACACAACACCTGGAAAATCGGGTAACTCCCACCCCAATACTGCGCTTTAAGCAGACAGGCACACCAGGAGATCATATCCCACACCTGGCCGGGAGTGTCCACACCCACGGAGCCTCCCTCATTGCTAGCACAGCAGTCTGTGATCTACCGGCAAGGCAGCAGCGAGGCTGGGGGAGGGGCGCCCGCCATTGCTGAGGCTTAAGTAGGTAAACAAAGCTGCTGGGAAGCTCGAACTGGGTGGAGCTCACAGCAGCTCAAGGAAACCTGCCTGTCTCTGTAGACTCCACCTCTGGGGACAGGGCACAGTAAATAATAACAAACGCAGCAGCTCTGCAGACGCAAAGGACTCTGTCTGACAGCTTTGAAGAGAGCAGTGGATCTCCCAACACGGAGGTTGAGATCTGAGAAGGGACAGACTCCCTGCTCAAGTGGGTCCCTGACCCCTGAGTAGCCTAACTGGGAGACATCCCCCACTAGGGGCAGTCTGACACACTACACCTCACAGGGTGGAGTACACCCCTGAGAGGAAGATTCCAAAGGAAGAATCAGACAGGTACACTCGCTGTTCAGAAATATTCTATCTTCTGCAGCCTCTGCTGCTGATACCCAGGCAAACAGGGTCTGGAGTGGACCTCAAGCAATCTCCTACAGCTACAACCTACAGCTGAGGATCCTGACTGTTAGAAGGAAAACTATCAAACAGGAAGGACACCTACACCAAAACCCCATCAGTACATCACCATCATCAAAGACCAGAGGCAGATAAAACCACAAAGATGGGGAAAAAGCAGGGCAGAAAAGCTGGAAATTCAAAAAATAAGAGCGCATCTCCCCCGGCAAAGGAGCGCAGCTCATCGCCAGCAACGGATCAAAGCTGGACGGAGAATGACTTCGACGAGATGAGAGAAGAAGGCTTCAGTCCATCAAATTTCTCAGAGCTAAAGGAGGAATTACGTACCCAGCGCAAAGAAACTAAAAATCTTGAAAAAAAAGTGGAAGAATTGATGGCTAGAGTAATTAATGCAGAGAAGCTCACAAACGAAATGAAAGAGACGAAAACCATGGCACGAGAAATACGTGACAAATGCACAAGCTTCAGTAACCGACTCGATCAACTGGAAGAAAGAATGTCAGCGATGGAGGATCAAATGAATGAAATGAAGCGAGAAGAGAAACCAAAAGAAAAAAGAAGAAAAAGAAATGAACAAAGCCTGCAAGAAGTATGGGATTATGTAAAAAGACCAAATCTACGTCTGATTGGGGTGCCTGAAAGTGAGGGGGAAAATGGAACCAAGTTGGAAAACACTCTTCAGGATATCATCCAGGAGAACTTCCCCAACCTAGTAGGGCAGGCCAACATTCAAATCCAGGAAATACAGAGAACGCCACAAAGATACTCCTCGAGAAGAGCAACTCCAAGACACATAATTGCCAGATTCACCAAAGTTGAAATGAAGGAAAAAATCTTAAGGGCAGCCAGAGAGAAAGGTCGGGTTACCCACAAAGGGAAGCCCATCAGACTAACAGCAGATCTCTCGGCAGAAACTCTTCAAGCCAGAAGAGAGTGGGGGCTGATATTCAACATTCTTAAAGAAAAGAATTTTAAACCCAGAATTTTATATCCAGCCAAACTAAGTTTCATAAGTGAAGGAGAAATAAAATCCTTTACAGATAAGCAAATGCTTAGAGATTTTGTCACCACTAGGCCTGCCTTACAAGAGACCCTGAAGGAAGCACTAAACATGGAAAGGAACAACCGGTACCAGCCATTGCAAAAACATGCCAAAATGTAAAGACCATCAAGGCTAGGAAGAAACTGCATCAACTAACGAGCAAAATAACCAGTTAATATCATAATGGCAGGATCAAGTTCACACATAACAATCTTAACCTTAAATGTAAATGGACTAAATGCTCCAATTAAAAGACACAGACTGGCAAACTGGATAAAGAGTCAAAATCCATCAGTCTGCTGTATTCAGGAGACCCATCTCACACGCAGAGACATACATAGGCTCAAAATAAAGGGATGGAGGAAGATTTACCAAGCAAATGGAGAACACAAAAAAGCGGGGGTTGCAATAGTAGTCTCTGATAAAACAGACTTTAAACCATCAAAGATCAAAAGAGACAAAGAAGGCCATTACATAATGGTAAAGGGATCAATTCAACAGGAAGAGCTAACTATCCTAAATATATATGCACCCAATACAGGAGCACCCAGATTCATAAAGCAAGTCCTTAGAGACTTACAAAGAGACTTAGACTCCCATACAATAATAATGGGAGACTTCAACACTCCACTGTCAACATTAGACAGATCAACGAGACAGAAAGTTAACAAGGATATCCAGGAATTGAACTCATCTCTGCAGCAAGCAGACCTAATAGACATCTATAGAACTCTCCACCCCAAATCAACAGAATATACATTCTTCTCAGCACCACATCGTACTTACTCCAAAATTGACCACGTAATTGGAAGTAAAGCACTCCTCAGCAAATGTACAAGAACAGAAATTATAACAAACTGTCTCTCAGACCACAGTGCAATCAAATTAGAACTCAGGACTAAGAAACTCAATCAAAACCGCTCAACTACATGGAAACTGAACAACCTGCTCCTGAATGACTACTGGGTACATAACGAAATGAAGGCAGAAATAAAGATGTTCTTTGAAACCAATGAGAACAAAGACACAACATACCAGAATCTCTGGGACACATTTAAAGCAGTGTGTAGAGGGAAATTTATAGCACTAAATGCCCACAAGAGAAAGCAGGAAAGATCTAAAATTGACACCCTAACATCACAATTAAAAGAACTAGAGAAGCAAGAGCAAACACATTCAAAAGCTAGCAGAAGGCAAGAAATAACTAAGATCAGAGCAGAACTGAAGGAGATAGAGACACAAAAAACCCTCCAAAAAATCAATGAATCCAGGAGTTGGTTTTTTGAAAAGATCAACAAAATTGACAGACCACTAGCAAGACTAATAAAGAAGAAAAGAGAGAAGAATCAAATCGACGCAATTAAAAATGATAAAGGGGATATCACCACCGACCCCACAGAAATACAAACTACCATCAGAGAATACTATAAACACCTCTACACAAATAAACTGGAAAATCTAGAAGAAATGGATAATTTCCTGGACACTTACACTCTTCCAAGACTAAACCAGGAAGAAGTTGAATCCCTGAATAGACCAATAGCAGGCTCTGAAATTGAGGCAATAATTAATAGCCTACCAACCAAAAAAAGTCCAGGACCAGATGGATTCACAGCTGAATTCTACCAGAGGTACAAGGAGGAGCTGGTACCATTCCTTCTGAAACTATTCCAATCAATAGAAAAAGAGGGAATCCTCCCTCACTCATTTTATGAGGCCAACATCATCCTGATACCAAAGCCTGGCAGAGACACAACAAAAAAAGAGAATTTTAGACCAATATCCCTGATGAACATCGATGCAAAAATCCTCAATAAAATACTGGCAAACCGGATTCAGCAGCACATCAAAAAGCTTATCCACCATGATCAAGTGGGCTTCATCCCTGGGATGCAAGGCTGGTTCAACATTCGCAAATCAATAAACATAATCCAGCATATAAACAGAACCAAAGACAAGAACCACATCATTATCTCAATAGATGCAGAAAAGGCTTTTGACAAAATTCAACAGCCCTTCATGCTAAAAACGCTCAATAAATTCGGTATTGATGGAACGTACCTCAAAATCATAAGAGCTATTTATGACAAACCCACAGCCAATATCATACTGAATGGGCAAAAACTGGAAAAATTCCCTTTGAAAACTGGCACAAGACAGGGATGCCCTCTCTCACCACTCCTATTCAACATAGTGTTGGAAGTTCTGGCTAGGGCAATCAGGCAAGAGAAAGAAATCAAGGGGATTCAGTTAGGAAAAGAAGAAGTCAAATTGTCCCTGTTTGCAGACGACATGATTGTATATTTAGAAAACCCCATTGTCTCAGCCCAAAATCTCCTTAAGCTGATCAGCAACTTCAGCAAAGTCTCAGGATACAAAATTAATGTGCAAAAATCACAAGCATTCTTATACACCAGTGACAGTCAAACAGAGAGCCAAATCAGGAATGAACTTCCATTCACAATTGCTTCAAAGAGAATAAAATACCTAGGAATCCAACTTACAAGGGATGTAAAGGACCTCTTCAAGGAGAACTACAAACCACTGCTCAGTGAAATCAAAGAGGACACAAACAAATGGAAGAACATACCATGCTCATGGATAGGAAGAATCAATATCGTGAAAATGGCCATACTGCCCAAGGTAATTTATAGATTCAATGCCATCCCCATCAAGCTACCAATGAGCTTCTTCACAGAATTGGAAAAAACTGCTTTAAAGTTCATATGGAACCAAAAAAGAGCCCGCATCTCCAAGACAATCCTAAGTCAAAAGAACAAAGCTGGAGGCATCACGCTACCTGACTTCAAACTATACTACAAGGCTACAGTAACCAAAACAGCATGGTACTGGTACCAAAACAGAGATATAGACCAATGGAACAGAACAGAGTCCTCAGAAATAATACCACACATCTACAGCCATCTGATCTTTGACAAACCTGAGAGAAACAAGAAATGGGGAAAGGATTCCCTATTTAATAAATGGTGCTGGGAAAACTGGCTAGCCATAAGTAGAAAGCTGAAACTGGATCCTTTCCTTACTCCTTATACGAAAATTAATTCAAGATGGATTAGAGACTTAAATGTTAGACCTAATACCATAAAAATCCTAGAGGAAAACCTAGGTAGTACCATTCAGGACATAGGCATGGGCAAAGACTTCATGTCTAAAACACCAAAAGCAACGGCAACAAAAGCCAAAATTGACAAATGGGATCTCATCAAACTAAAGAGCTTCTGCACAGCAAAAGAAACTACCATCAGAGTGAACAGGCAACCTACAGAATGGGAGAAAATTTTTGCAATCTACTCATCTGACAAAGGGCTAATATCCAGAACCTACAAAGAACTCAAACAAATTTACAAGAAAAAAACAACCCCATCCAAAAGTGGGCAAAGGATATGAACAGACATTTCTCAAAAGAAGACATTCATACAGCCAACAGACACATGAAAAAATGCTCATCATCACTGGCCATCAGAGAAATGCAAATCAAAACCACAATGAGATACCATCTCACACCAGTTAGAATGGCCATCATTAAAAAGTCAGGAAACAACAGGTGCTGGAGAGGATGTGGAGAAATAGGAACACTTTTACACTGTTGGTGGGATTGTAAACTAGTTCAACCATTATGGAAAACAGTATGGCGATTCCTCAAGGATCTAGAACTAGATGTACCATATGACCCAGCCATCCCATTACTGGGTATATACCCAAAGGATTATAAATTATGCTGCTATAAGGACACATGCACACGTATGTTTATTGCAGCACTATTCACAATAGCAAAGACTTGGAATCAACCCAAATGTCCATCAGTGACAGATTGGATAAGAAAATGTGGCACATATACACCATGGAATACTATGCAGCCATAAAAAAGGATGAGTTTGTGTCCTTTGTAGGGACATGGATGCAGCTGGAAACCATCATTCTTAGCAAACTATCACAAGAACAGAAAACCAAACACCGCATGTTCTCACTCGTAGGTGGGAACTGAACAATGAGATCACTTGGACTCGGGAAGGGGAACATCACATACCGGGGCCTATCATGGGGAGGGGGGAGGGGGGAGGGATTGCATTGGGAGTTATACCTGATGTAAATGACGAGTTGATGGGTGCAGCACACCAACATGGCACAAGTATACATATGTAGCAAACCTGCACGTTGTGCACATGTACCCTACAACTTGAAGTTTAATAATAATAAATAAATTAAAAAAAAAAAAAATTAAAATACCTAAGAATCAACAAAGAATATACCAAAAATGTGGAAAATAATCTAAAACTCTAATAATATATAAAATCTTTAAAAATGGAGAGAAATCCCAAGCTAGTCCATTGGAAGATTAATATTATTAACATTTCAAATGTTACAAAACTATTACCAAAAGTCCTAATCATATATCTGCTAGATTTTTAAAATAAATCTAGTGAACATATTATATAATTTATGTAAATATATAAAGGCACCTATATATCTTATAAAGATATATATACTATATAGTGTATAGATATACAGCCTATATATCTATGAATATATGATACCATATGTAGATATATACACACTATATATATACTATATATAGTATATATAATCCACAGATATATAGGCTATGTATCTGTATGTCCATGTATGATATACATATGCATATATATACTATATGTTATTTATAGCTATGAATATATATCATATATGATATATACTATATCGTATATATACCTCTATATCTATATATACTATAATATATAGCATACTGTATTTTGTGTGTGTATATACAGTATATATATACACAATACATATAAATACTATACACAGTATCTATATATTGTGTGTGTACATATATACACACACACTGTATATGTATGGGTATATAGCTATAGACAGATTCTATAGATATATTCCCATATATATGGATAGATACCTATATACCACATATATATACCCATATATCAATGGATTCTATATCTATCTATCTATGTCTAGATCTCTATCTAGATGTCTATTTTATTGACCAAAAATGAAGAAATACTTTTAAAGTACATTCTTTATACCATACTTTTATGACAATAAAACAAATAACAGATACATGAGTATGTTACCTATGGATGGGGAAGAAGAATGCAAATGGGAAAAGAATGATGATGTACCATGAACTAAAGAACATAATTAACTCTGTACCTGAGAGTCAATAAGAAAAAATACAACTATGTCCTATTAAAAGAAAATAAATAAATGCAATTTACAATGAAAGAGAATAAAATACGATAAATTACGTTAAAAAAAACTTGTAGGGTAGGAAAGATAAGTGAGACAACACATGTAGAAGTCAAGTAAAGCTTTCTGGGCATGTTACCTATGAATTGGGTATTGAAGGTTAAACAGGAGGGCATTAGTACGAAATGTGAGGGAAGAAAATTTAAGATGAAGAAAAAGGATATTCATAAGGGCTTCTATAATGACAGAATGTTGGATTTTGTGGAAAGCTTTTTCCACATCCATTGAGATGATCATACAGTTACTGTTTTTAATTCTGTTTATGTGGTGAATCACATTTATTGGTTTGCACATGTTGAACAAGCCTCACATTCTAGGAATGAAGCCTACTTGATCACAGTGGATTATGTGATATGTTGCTGGATTCAATTTCCTAGTATTTGGCTGAGTATGTTTTGTCTCTAGGTTCATCATAGAAATTGGCCTGTACTTTTGTTGTTTCCTTGTGTCTTTGTCAGGTTTTAGAATGTGTTAGGGAGGATTCTTTCCTCCTCAATATTTTGGAATAGTTTCAGAAGGATTAGTAACAACTGTTCTTTGTATATCTGGAAGCATTCTGCTGTGAATTCACTGGGTCTGGGCTTTTAATGGTTGGTAGGTTTTTTATTACTGACTCAATTTAGGCACTTGATATTGGTCTATTCAAGGTTTAAGTTTCTTCCTGATTCAATTTTAGAAGGTTTGTGTTTTAAGAAATTTATCAGTTTCCTCTAGATTGTCTAGTTTGTGTGCGCAGAAGCGCTCGCAATAGTCTCCGAGGATCCTTTGTATTTCTGTGGGATCAGTTATAATGTCACCCTTTGTATTTCTGACTGTGCTTATTTGGATCTTCACTCTTTTTTTTATTGGTCAAACTGGTCAGTCTATCAATCCTGTTTATTCTTTCAATTAACCAATTTTTGGTTTTGTTGTTACTTGGTATAAATTTTTGTGTCTCAATTTCATTCAGCACTTTTCTGATTTTAGTTATTTCTTTTATTCTGCTATCTTTAGAGTTACTTCATTATTGTTTCTCCAGCTCCTATAGGTGTGATGTTAGATCTTTAATTTGAGATCTTTCTAACTTTTTGAGGTAGGCATTTAACTCTCTAAAATTTCACCTTAAAACTGCTTTTGCTGCATCCCAGAGATTTTGGTATGATGCATTTCTGTTTAATTTAAATGACTTTTAAATTTATTCTTTAATTTCATTGCTTACCTAAAGTCTTTCATGAGCAAGTTGTTTAATTTCCAGGTAATATGTGGTTTTGAGAGATACTCTTGATATTGATATTGATTTCTATTTTTTTTCCACTAAGAAAGTGGTTGGTATTACTTTGATTTTTTTTTAAATTTATTGAGACTGGCTTAATGGCCAAGCATGTGATCAATCTTGGAGTATGGTCTATGTGTACATGTCAAGAATGTATATTCTGTATTTGATGGGTGGAATATTCTGGAGAAACTAAGCATCAAAGAAATATATCTAAAAATAGTAAGAACCATCTATGACAAACACACAGCCAAAATCTTACTTAATGGAGAAAAACTGGAAGCATTCTCCTTGAGAACTGGAACAAGACAAGTATCTCCACTCTCACCACTCCTGTTCAATATAATCATGGAATCTTTGCCAGAGCAATCAGGCAAGAGAAAGAATTAAAATAGATCCAAATAGGAACAGATAAAGCCAAACTCTCTCTTCATTGATGTCAATAAATAGAAAACCCCAAAGGCTTGGCCAAAAGGCTCCTGGAACTGATAAATGGCTTCAGTAAACTTTCAGGATACAAAATTATGTACAAAAGTTAGTAGCATTTCTATACCAATCACGTTGAAGCTGAGAGCCAAATCAAGAATGCAATAACATTTACAGTAGCCTCAAAATATAAATAAACAAAAAATACCTAAAAATATATCTAACCGAGAAAGTAAAAGTTCTCCACAAGTATAACTACAAAACACTGCTGAAAGAGATCAGAGAAGACACCACAAACAAGTGGAAAGACATATCATGCTCCTGGATTTGAAGAGTCAATGTCATTAAAAGGGTCACACTGTCCAAAGCAAACTACATATTTAACACCATTTCAAGGCATATTTTTCACATAACACATTATCAAGGCCATTTTTCACATAACTAGACAAAATTACTCTAAATTATTCTAAAATTCATATAGAACCAAAAAAAAAAAAAAAAAAGCCCGAATAGCCAATGAAATCCTAAGCAAAACAATAAAGCCAGAGGCATCACATTGCCCAACTTCAAACTATACTATAAGGCTACTAATATAGTTTGGCTGTGCCCTCACCCAAATCTCATCTTGAATTGTAACTCCCACAATTCCCACATGTCATGGGAGGAACCCAGTGGGAGGTGATTGAATTATGGATGCAGCTGTTTCTTGTGCTGTTCTCTTGATAGTGAATGAGTCCCATGAGATCTGATGGCTTTAAAAATAGGAGTTGCCCTCCACAATGTCTCTCTTTGCCTGCTGCTATCTGTGTAAAATGTGACTTTCTCTTCCTTGCCTTCCACCGTGGGAACTAGAGCAAAGGTAACTCTTGTTATGTTTTAGCAAACAGACTGGTGCCATTTTTCCCCTGCCTAGAAATTTGTGGAACTTTTAACTTGAGAAGCATGATTTAGGGTATCTGGCAGAATAGATTTCTAAGTAGCAAAGCATTCAATAGGTAACTTTGGTGCTGGTTAAGGTATTCAGTTTTACAAGAGAAGCAAAGCATAAAAGTTTGGAAAATTTGCAGCCTGAAAATGTGATAGAAAAGAAAATCTTATTTTTTGAGGAAAAATTCAAGCTGGCTGTAGAAATTTGCATAAGTGATGAGGAACCAAATGTTAATCACCAAGACAGTGGGGAATATATCTCCAAGGCATGGCAGAAGTCTTCATGGCAGCCTCTCCCATCACAGACCTGTAGGCCTAGGAGGAAAAATGATTTCATGATCCAGACTCAGGGTCCTCATGCTGTATGCAGTCTAGGGACTTGGTTCCCTGTGTCCTAGACACTTCAGCCATGACTAAAAGGGGCCAAGGTACAGCTTGCACCATGGCTTCAGAGGGTGCCAGCTTCAAGCCTTGGCAGCTTCCAAGTTGCGTTGAGCCTATGGATGTACAAAAGTCAAGAAATTAGATTTGGTAAACTCCCCCTCGATTTCAGAAGATGTATAGAAACACCTGGATGTCCAGGCAGAAGTTTACTACAAGGGCAGGGCTCTTGTGAAGAACCTGTGCTAGGTCAGTGCAGAAGGGAAATGTGGGGTTCGAGCCCCCACATAGAGTCCCTACTGGGGCATCACTTAATGGAGCTGTCAATGCCAGCCCATTAATGCAGCAAGGAAGGAGGCTGAACCCTGCAGAGCTACAGGGTTGGAGCTGCCTAAGACCATAGAAACCCACCTCTTATATCAGCATGGCCTGGATGTGAGACACAGAATCAAAGGATATCATTTTGGAGCTTTAAGCTTTGACTTCCCTGCTGGATTTCAGGCTTACATGGGGCCTGTAGTCCCTTTGATTTGGCCAATTTATTCCATTTGGAATGGATGTATTTACCCAATGTTTGTACCTTAATTGTATCTAGGAAGTAACTAACTTGCTTTTGATTTTACAGGCTCATAACCAGAAGTGACTTGCCTTGTCTCAGATGAGACATTGGACTGTGGGCTTCTGAGTTAATACTGAAATGAGTTAAGACTTTGGGGGACTGTTGGAAAGGCATGATTGGTTTTGAAATGTGAGGACATGAGTTTTGGGAGGAGCCAGGGGCAGAATGATATAGTTTAGCTGTGTCCCTACCCAAATCTAATCTTGAATTGTAACTCCCACAATTCCCACATGTCATGAGAGGAACCCAGTGGGAGGTGATTGAATTACAGGGGCAAGTCTTTCCTGTACTGTTCTTGTGATAGTGAATGAGTCTCATGAGATCTGATGGTTTTAAAAACAGGTGTTTCCCTGCACAAGCTCTCTCTTTGACTGTCATTATCCATGTAAGACAGGACTTGCTTCTCCTTGCCTTCCACCATGATTGTGAGGCCTCCCCAGCCACATGGAACTGTAAGTCCTTTAAATCTCTTCTTCTTTCCAGTCTCATGTACGACTTTATCAGCAGCATGAAAACAGATGAATATGGTTATAGTAACAAAAACAGCATGGTCCTGGTGCAAAAGCAGACACATAGACTAATGGAAAAGAAAAGGGAACACTGAAATCAAGCCACACACCTAAAGCCATCTGATCTTCAACGAAGTTGACAAAATTAAGCAACAGGGAAATAATTCTCTATTTAATAAGTGGTGCCAGAATAACTGGCTAGCCATATGCAGAAGAATGAAACTGGAACCTTACCTATTTCTATATACAAAATTAGCCAAGATGAATTAAAGATTAAAATGTAAGACCTCAAACTATAAGAATGCTAGAAGAAAACCTAGGAAACATCCTTCTGTACAATGGCCTTGGGAAAGAATGTATAGCTTAGTTCTCAAAAGCAATTGCAATGAAAATGAAAATTGACAATATGACCTAATTAAACTAAACAGCTTCTGCACAGCAAAAGAAACTATCAACAGAGTAAACATACAACCTATAGAATGAAAGAAAATATTCACAAAGTGATCATCCAACAAAGGTCTAATGTCTAGAATCTGTAAGGAACTTAAACATTTCAACAAGTAAAAACCAAATAACCTCATTAAAAATGGGGAAGGCATGAATAACAATTCTCAAAAGAAGACATGCTAGTGACCGAGAAACATGAAAAAATGTTCAGCATCACTAATCATCAGAGAAATACAAATCAAAACTATTATGAGATACCATTTCACAGCCATCAGAATGGCTATTATTTAAAAGTCAAAAAATAATACTGATGAGACTCTGGAGAAAAGGGACCACTTATACACTATTGGCGGGAATGTAAATTAGTTCAACCACTGTGGACAGACGTTTCCAGATTTTTCAAAAAACTTAAAATAGAACTATCATTTGACCCAGTAATCCCCTTACTGGGTATATATCCAAAAGAAAATAAATCTTTCTGCCAAAAACACACATGCACATATATGTTCTTTGCAGCACTATTCACAATAGCAAAGACATGGAATCCACCTACATACCCATCAATGGTGGATTATATAAAGAAAATGTCATACATATGCATTATGAAATATTACATAGCCATAAAAAAGAATAAAATCATGTCTTTTGCAACAATATAGATGTATCTGGAGGTCATTATTCTAAGTAAATTAACAGGGAAACAGAAAAACAAATACTAAACATACTCACTTAGAGGAAGGTGCTAAATAATGAGTACTCATGGGCATAAAGGTGACAACAATAGACACCGGGGACTACTAGAGGGGTGAGCGAGAGAGGGAGGTAAGGGTTGAGAAACTTACTATTGAGTACTATGCTTAGTACTGCAGCAACAGGATCAGTTGTACCCTAAACCTCAGCATCACGCAGTACACCTAGGTAACAAACCTGTATGTATACCTCTTGGATCTAGAATAAAAGTTGAAATTATGTTAAACAATATATTTGAAGGCTCAAAAAAGTAAAAGAATGGCCTATTTTTATTGTCTGAGTTAAAACAACAAATTTTCTACTTTTTTTATACACATTTTCCTGAGGGTATAATAAAGTACAATATTAACTTAGATGGAGTTATTTTTAATTTATCTGAACCAATTTTTGCCAATATTTTGCAAAATGAAATGCATAAATTCACATGTATTTAGCTATTTTAATTCCAACATTTATTCTATGGTCGTTATTCTTTGTAATATAGAAAAAATTACCATTCCACCAATTCTTTAGGATGAATTTTTTTTCACACCTCATGATGTCATCTTGAATAGCAGATGCTTTCAAAAATTGAAAAAAGTCACTATCTATGAGTCACCATTTCATATCACTATGAATCACCATTTCATTTCACCCATTCCCTTAAAAAAGTCACATTACAAAGTTTTTACCAGATAAAGTAAAGTGTTTTGTATTTATTTTCCTGGCACATGTATATACTTAATATTTTGGGGCATTCTTGGTCCTGCATGTGTTATCTTATACTATTACT